>NC_072476.1:96829056-98029056 GCF_027574615.1 Eptesicus fuscus | reverse complement strand
CTTTGTGGAAGTGGTTCCATTCTGGAACTTTCTGTCGGAGCAGCTCCCTTGCCCCGCGGTGTCAGGATCTCCCTGAGGGACTGTCTGACCGTCCTGTCCCTGCAGAGACATGTGGGCTGTAACCACGCAGTGGAAGCCGGAGGCTAAGCTGTTTATCTTAGCATTTGCTCTTCGCTTCCTATTCCGCAAAGGCGGTTCACCTCTGACGTCCTCAGGATTGAGGACTTGGTTTTCGCCCGTGGCTCTCTACAGACCGTTGCTCAGTGACCTCACTGGTCACTCCTGGCTGGGGCTGGAACTCATAACCCTCCCTTGGTTCTGCGGAGGGTCCTTCTGGAAAACAGGAGTAAGCTGTGTGGATCCCCAGCCAGGAGCTGCTGCCAGTGCAGCTGGTCTCCGTGCGTGGAAGCACTCTTTGCCATGCTGTTCAGCATCATAGGTAAATGCCATCTGGTCGTGAGTGAAGGTGCTTGTCGGTAGCTCAGTTGCTCCAGACCATTGGGTGTGAGACCAGAGCTGACCTCACTGTCATGTCCCTCTGTTGAGTCCTGGGCCCAGAGCGCTGTTGATGTGGTACTGCCTGACCAGTAGTCATTAATGCACAGGTGAGATGTCTGGGAGCCCAGAGGAGTCAGAATTTGCTGCCCTTGCTATCATTCATCAATGACGGTGTCCCTGAGATCCGAGATGCCATCACTCTCAGGGAGTGTTGATGCAATCATGGGAGCTTCTAAACATGCTACAGGCAAAGGGTGTTTCACCATAGGTGTTCCTACAGCATCACTGTTCCTGCCGCACGCTGTGCAGTTCCGGGTTCGATTGCCCTGCGTTCATGGCACCAGAGGCTCAGAGGCCTGCTGGGCCCTGTGGAAGCTCAGCGGTACTGGCTGGACCCTGGCGTGACCTTCAGTCACACCAGTAGCTGACTTCTCTGCTCTCCTAATTAAATACTTTTATTTGTCATTTTTAGGGCTTGGTAGTTGACATGTACACTAATTTTATCTTAACTTATGACTCCCCCTGGTTTCTGTGATGTGAAGAAATGTCCTGATTGAGCAGGACAGACGCGTCTGTCCATTGGACACAAAGACAGTAATTTGTTTCCTGTGAGAATATATGCCCAGGAGACCACAGTCTGTTTTTTTATCTTGAAAATTAAAGCTCTTTCATTTCTGCAAAGATCTTGGTGGTAGAGAACGTCGCAGTGTTCGCTAGTTCACGGTCTTGGTCTTCTGCAGGAGCTCCTCACGTGCTGTGAGGAAGGCAAAGGGGAGATCAAAGACGGCCTGGAGGTGATGCTCAGCGTGCCCAAGCGAGCCAACGACGCCATGCACCTCAGCATGCTGGAAGGTACCGGACGCCCCACACCTGTGTGTGCTTTCTGCTGAGTCTGTGGATGGATTTCCCTTTCCCTGAAAACCTTGGCTTCATGCCTCTGTGTTTACTTAGGAGTAAGAGTCTAGATGTGAATGTCTTCTTTTTTAAAGAATTGGTTTTATTACTTCCCTTAAAGATCACGTGAAATGCTTCCACCTAACCACCTGTCCCTGTCCCATTACTGGGAATGGCCTCCCCCCACTCTGAGCTTCGTGTCGCTGGCCTTCACCTGCCTGGTCTCTGCTAGGTGATGGGTTAGGATAGATCAGTCCCCTAAGATGAGAAAATCCTTGAAAGGGCTTGCTGCTTCCCCATCTCTGCATCCATTGCATCACTTGCTGGAGCCGGGAACGTAGTGAGTACCACACAACTACCTATGCAGGTGAATGTGGTATGTAACGCGGTAGAGAATCAGATAAATACACTTTAAAATGTTGCCATTATAATTTCTCTGAATGCTTCTGCTTAAGAAGGTGATTCTGTGTTACAGAGTTTAACTGTTACTCTCAGGTTACACACATTTACAAGAAGCGCTGCTGGCCTGTGTGTGTCATTACTGCTGGTAGCACTGAGCCGTACACTAGTTAGGGCAAAGGTGTTGCTCTCGGTCAGAGACCAAAAATGAAGGCCAAGTGGCATGGCTCTCTCGTTCTCTGATGTGAAATGCTGAGCTGGCGTGGCAGCCCTTCTGACGGCAAGGACTCGGGCTCTGCTCCTGCTCGTGTCTCTCCACGACTCGGATGTTGCCTGGCTGGCTCGGCTCAGGATGTGTCTAGACTGTGTTAACCTTGCATCGGGCAGGACATGGGGTCGCGGGGCTGGGAGGGGACAGCAGGGAGCAGCTAGACATCATACATGTGACTCTCCCATGCGGCCTGAGCATAGGTGCGGGGCTCCCAGAGCTGCAGAGGATGCTGGGAAATGTAGTGCTCACTTGAGCAGCGTAGAGGGGGCTTCTGCTATTAGGGAAGGGGGGAGAGAGGAAGTTGGGAGACAATTAGCAGCCCCCACCTGCCACAGGAATCTTAGAGTCCAGACAACGATCCCTTCCATGAAGAGATGAGCATTGATTAATGAAAGCCAGCCAGTGGCCAGAGAATGACTGATTCGCATGAAGAAGTTTGCATGCAGAGGGAGAACTCCAGAGAGATGAGTACCCAGAAGGAAGGCGAGACCAGGGCCTGGTGGAAAGGCCAGGACTGCTGAGGAATGTCCTGGAAGGGTGTTCTAGGCCGAGGAAGCAGAGGATCAAGACGCGAGCTGGGAACGTCAGGGAATCATTCTGGGCTGAGGAGGTCTGCATGAGGAGTGTTGTGAGTGCAGGTGACGAGACGTGACATTCTCAGCTGGTGAGAATGCCACCCTAAGGAGCTAGAACACAAGGAATAAAGCCAAGAGGCATCCCTGCTTTAAACACACACACACACACACACACACACACACACACACACCGAAAAATATATGTAAAATCTTGTTTCAGGAAGAATTAGCCTTTCTTGGATGGGCCAGTGCTGGGGAGGCTGGAGTCAGGGGCCCAAATGGAAATGCTAATCTGAGATTTAATTGATGGGCATTTTATACATGTTTAATAATCATAATGCTGTCTTTTTTATTTTAAATTGATTGTGCCTCCTTTTTTATGTTGTAGGGTTTGATGAAAATATCGAGTCTCAGGGAGAACTCATCCTGCAGGAATCCTTCCAAGTGTGGGACCCAAAAACCTTAATTCGAAAGGGTCGAGAACGGCATCTCTTCCTTTTTGAAATGTCCTTAGTATTTAGTAAAGAAGTGAAAGATTCCAGTGGGAGAAGCAAGTACCTTTATAAAAGCAAATTGTTTGTAAGTATTGGCATTCGGAATTTTAAGTTTAAAGGTAACATAATTGCAACATTTTTGTAGGTAGAGAAAAATTACTCTTTGTTGCCTTAAGGTTATCCTAAAATGTGAAAAGTCCAAAATTGTCATGATTTCATCTTCAGTGAAATTCTTTGACAGCGGTGAGTCCACTAGAGGGCGCACCTGAGTTTGTGTTTTCCTAGACTTCGGATACTTGCTTTTTCTAAATTCCAGGGAATCTAACTACAGGATAAGAACACACTTTGTAAGTGAATTTAAATCATTTGCCTTTCGTGTACCTTAACTGGCTTTATAAATACACAAAATGATTATATCTCACTATGATTTTGTGAAGTTCTCATATCATCATAATTAATTTCTCATTCACCAACATTGGAATATACTTATGCAGCCTTACAGGGTGGCTCACTGTGGGATCTTAATGACAAAATTTGATATATTTTCATTAAAAATAAATTTAAAATAAACAAATATATGGTTTTAACAATAGCAAAATATTATTATTGGAGAAAAATATATGTAAGCAAAAATTGTCTTAAAGACCCACAATCCCACCTATTTAGAGACAGCTGCCCTTGAGTGCTTGGCAGTTACAGTGATGAATTCTTACTTGTCATTGTACTTCCTGGCCAGAGAAACACACCTGGTGCCTTTTTTCCATTGGGAGCACGTCCAACCCGTCTCTTTATAAAATCACATGTCAGCTCAGAAAGATCTCAGGCACATGTCATCCCCAGGGTCCACTATATTTCCTTCTTCCCTTAGTAGCAATATCTCAGAGCACTGTCATCAAAACATGGCTGGGCAGGATCAGGCAGCGGGAGGATTAAGCAAACTAAGGAAAAATCACCATCAGAGAAATAATAGAAAACGCATTAGAATTTGCTTTCTTTATACAAGGTATGGAAGATTGCTTATACATATTGATAGATATTTGGTTAATTTATATTTTATTCGTCATATGTTTTTATGGTATCCATATGTTAATCAAATTCCCAAAGTAATAAAATACTACCAAGTGTAGAGAGCATCTTAATAATAATCTGGAATTTGCAAGTTCAAGCTAATGGTTTTCATACCCTTTCCTTTGGCTGACATCCTGTTTGAGATTGTCTTTTGGATCACAGCCACCTTACATCATTTTAGATCATATTCTAACTAGAAAGAAAAAATGCAGCATTGCTGGCTAGTAATTTCACTAGCTGGCTCTAATCTAGCCTCAGAGACCAGGCTAGTCTGTTTTAGAGACTGATACATCTTCACTTAATTTATCTTTTAAAAGTTGAGGTTCCCTCAGAGGCACCTCTGCGCTGTGGGTTATGAATCACTTCCTTCGCTGAAGGCAGAAGAATGCGTTACGGGGGGACGGGGGGGGGGGGGGACATTATGTGGTGGGGTTGAAGGTGTTGACCTTCATCTACACTCTTCCGTGTTCTGCATATTACACCTACATATATTACAGAGAGCAATTTTTCCTTAGCCCTTAAAATTATTGGTGAAATACTGGAAGTTTATGCGATTGATAAACAAATTGGAAAATAACTGAGCTGTTAAAACACCATTTGCCCTCCATGAAGGTACTTCACTCATGTGGGAAATGGGAGGTGGCAGCTCTTTCACAACCAGAACAAACGCATTTTGTTATTTTTAAGGTTGAAATGAGTCAACTCTTGGTCTTCCAGATAATAAGGTTTCAGATACTTTGCTTTTTTCCCTCTGGACCTGCTTGTGGACTTGCATCAGAATCTCCAGTAGCAGTGCTCACAGGAAATGAAAAAGATGAAACCGGCCGTTTGTAGCCTCAGAACAAAATTTCCTTATTTTCACTAAAGTGAGGGCTAAGGATTACTTATTAAACTTAACAAACTACGTTGTTCTAACCTAGCATGACCACATGGTCTCTGAATTGTACTCTCATCTAATTATATCATTGTCTTTTTACCCAGACCTCAGAGTTGGGTGTCACAGAACATGTTGAAGGAGATCCCTGCAAATTTGCACTGTGGGTGGGGAGGACGCCAACTTCAGATAATAAAATTGTCCTTAAGGTACGTCCACGGGAAGCTTGGGGATGTGCTCTGTGACATGCTTATCGTGGCAATGAATGCTTTCTTTTTTCCTGTGGTAGAAACTGTTGGTTTTCATATCACTTTATGTGTTACTTTTATGTTCTGTTGGGATTAGTGATTACCACAAAAACAGTAGAATAAATTCAGTTTGGTATTCCAGGGATGAAATAACGTGAGCTGAACTTTTGCTTCCTTACTCAAATCAAATGGAGCGAGTCTTCAAACTTTTCCCGTACTTCCAGTCTTAAAAAAAATTGCTCATTCCTAAGAGATGCAGGAAGTTCAGGTCTAGGACAGAGATCATGGGCTCACAGCTTCCATGCACACTTGACCTTTGGTTTTAGAGGAACATGGGCATCTGGTGGAGTGTGACGGCCTTGGAACGTTTCAAGGCTGAACATGCCAATTGCCTCCATGGGGTCCTAGGCTCTTTGGCGTACTAGTTTGGGGGCAGAGGAAAAGGGGGATAATGATCAGCTACAGGGTTTTATATAATGTTTTGATTTAAAGTGTTTAAAAAACACTAAGGGTACTTCGAGGTATCTCGTCTTTGGGGGAGGAAATCATCTTTGAACATTTGATTTGAACTCTGTCTTGAATACACTACCCTCTCCTAAGAATGGCAGAGGGCCCTAAGGGTGTCTTAATGTACTTCCCTCCTTCTGTGTTTGAGGAAATACAGATGGAACTGTCTGTTTGAGCTGTCTGGAAAGACCATAATTGACTTAAGGATGTTCTGGGGAAGATGTAGACAAAGATTTGTAGAATATTGGGAGACGAGCCAAAAGCTTAATGGGCCTCTGGGTGAACTTGCACATCAGCGATTTTGTCTTACATTCCTTTGAATCTCTATGGTATTTCCAGCAACCCCAGGTTATTCAGCAGCATGTCACTCGTAGAGCCGCTGACTGTTATGCCATTGTGTTTTAAGGTGTTTACTCACATAGAAATAAGGAATATTCACTTTACAATGAATATATTATTACCAACCCAGTGTGTTCTTGTTAGTACTGGCAGAAAGCCCTATAAAACATAAATTGCACTGTTAGCTAAATATTAGATAACTGAGCTTTTCTAAAGCATAAAATTTTAAAGTATCCTCAGGATGTTAAAACTTCCAACTTATATTAAGTGTTTATCCAGATTAGCTGCAGTGACATATGCCAAAGGGTGTATCTAAGAAATAGTGCCAGATATTTTAGCCAGTTATGGATTACTTTCATTTGGGACATAATAAAATACTCATGATGCAATTGAACAAAAGACTTTCTGTGGGCTTTACCAGATGAAAGTTTTCTAGGGAGTTCTGAGTAATATTTTCCTGACTTCCAAGAAGAGACTAAACGAAATGATGTTCTCATTAATTTTCAAGATTGCTTTGTGGTGATGATGCTGGTATAAATGGTGATGACAGTGGATATTGAGGTGGTGGCAGTGGAGATGGTGATGGTGGTGGTGGAGATGGTGATGGAGATGGTGGTGGTGGTGGAGATGGTGGTGGTGGTGGTGGTGGAGATGGTGATGGTGGTGGTGGTGGAGATGGTGTTGGTGGTGGTGGATGGAGAAGATAGTGGTGGTGGAGATGGTGATGGTATAAATGGTGGTGGAGATGGTAGTGGTGGTGGTGATGGCGGTGGTGGAAATGGTGGTGGTGGAGATGGTGGTGGTGGTGGTAGTGGTGAAGATGGTAGTGGTGGTGGTGGTGGAGGTGGTGGAGATGGTGGTGATGGTGGTGGAGATGGTAGTGGTGGTGGTGATGGTGGAGATGGTGGTGGTGGTGGTGATGGAGATGGTGGTGATAGTGGTAGAGATGGTAGTGGTGGTGGTGATGGCGGTGGTGGAAATGGTAGTGGTGGTGATGGTGGTGGAGATGGTGGTAGTGGTGAAGATGGTATTGGTGGTGGTGGAGGTGGTGGAGATGGTGGTGATGATGGTGGTGGCAGTGGTGGAGATGGTAGTGGTGGTGGAGATGGAAGTGATGGTGGTGGAGATGGTAGTGGTGGTGGAGATGGTAGTGGTGGTGGTGGAGATGGTGGTGGTAGTGGTGGTGGTGGAGGTGGTGGAGATGGAAGTGATGGTGGTGGAGATGGTGGTGGTGGTGATGGTGGTGGTGGTGGTGGAGATGGTGGTGGTAGTGGTGGTGGTGGAGATGGTGGTGGTGGTGGTGGTGGAGATGGTGGTCGTGATGAAGATGGTAGTGATGGAGATGGTAGTGGTGGTGGTGGTGGTGGTGGTGGAGATGGTAGTGGAGGTGGTGGAGGTGGAGATGGTGGTGATGATGGTGGTAATGGTGGTAGAGATGGTAGTGGTGGTGGTGATGGCGGTGGCGGTGGTGGAGATGGTAGTGGTGGTGGAGATGGTAGTGGAGGTGGTGGAGATGGTAGTGGTGGTGGTGGTGATGGTGGAGATGGTGGTGGTGGTGGTGGTGGTGGTGGTGGAGATAGTAGTAGTGGAGATGGTGGTGGTGGTGGAGGTGGTGGAGATGGTGGTGGTGGTGGTGGAGATGGTGGTGATGGTGGTGGATATGGTAGTGGTGGTGGTGGAGGTGGTGGTGGTGGTGGTGGAGATGGTGGTGGTGGTGGTGGGATGGTGGTGGTGGTGGTGGAGATGGTGTGGTGGTGGTGGCAGCGGTGGAGATGGTGGTGGTATAAATGGTGGCGGAGATGACTGAGTGATGTGGTGGTTGAGAAAATGTTTTGGTGGCGGTGGCAGTGGGATGTGGTAGTGATGGAGGTGGTCACAGTCATGGTGGTCATGGCTGTCATGGCAATGATGCTGATGGCCTGTTAGTTGTAAAACAAAATGTGGCCTTTTTTTTTACTTTTATAGTCTACAAGGGAGAATTCTATTTCTAAATCCTTCCTTAAATGGATTGAGACTACTAGGAGAATTATCCTCTATAAATGTAATGATAAATTTGCTTTATATCATAAGAATTTTCTTTATTTCTGAACCATAGTAAGTTTTCCTCATTTGTCTCCAAACTTGGCCAGATGTTCTTCCTCAGATACTTCTCTGTGTGCAGGCTCCCGAACATTTGTACCAGGCATTCACATTCCAGTAGGTCTGTGTGTTCAAGTTTTCCACCCTGAGACGCTTACTTCATGCACAAACTCCCCGGCTCCCTAATCACGCTGCTCCGACCCCAGCGTCGGCGTGACTGCTATCCTGGCATCGGATTCCGGAATGGGAGCAAGGGGCCCCTTTTATCCTTTATTTCCCTGTTACTGTCCCTCAATAACTTTAAAGCCATATCCTCCAGTTAAAGCATTTTATTTAGAGAGTTCTCAATTTTAATTTCCTCTCCCACCATGGGCTTTGGCTTTCTAGTTTCAAAACACGGCCCTCCATGAGGACATGGCGGGTTCCCCTCCCTTTGTGATCTCATCTACAATCCCACTGACGATTGTTTTAATCATTTACAGGGAATTATGTGTATATCCTAGGAGGTTGATGTTTTCCATAAGGAAATTAAAAACTGTTACTAAGGCCCAGGACATGTAAAAAGAAAACACAAAACGCCTCCTTTGAGGCACAGTGAGAGAAAAAATCTGGGCAAAGTCACGCCATGTGTGTTCATTCAACAAATGCTTGTTGAGGGCCTGCCACGTGCCATGCCCAGGGAACCTTTCTCCACAGGTAGAACAAAGCCCAGGTCAGCCCACCACGTGGAACTGGCAGTAGGACACACTCGTTCATTCCAGCAGTTTATTCCGATTTACAGCTAGGGGCCGATGAGTGCAGGCTCTGTCCTGTGCTCTGGGAGCTGCAGCCTCACCTGCTGGCGGTGTGACCGGCACATCTCTGTGTCCACGCCACGGTCCCTCGTTTCACACGAGGGTAAGGCAGCCCCAGTCCTCTCGTGCTTGCGGGAGGGAGGGGAGGAGGTGGGTGCGGAAATGTGGCGGCTGCAGCTGCTGTCCGATGAGTCCTGTGACGGGGCAGCATGACCTGTGGTTCAGGGTCCATTGACACTTCACCAGCCACTGACCACTCCTCTTGACCTGAGTTGCCTCAGAGCAGCTCTGCTTTGGGCTGGCCGTGTTTCCATGTCTTCCCGGGGCTGCTTTAAGTTCCTGGGGCCAGGGAACAATCAGTGATAAGAATATCCATCGGTGTGGAATAACGTAAGTGCTCTAAAATAAAAATGGTTGTGATTAAAAAACATTCAAAACTAGGGTCATGTTTTTGGTGGCCTATTAAACATACGATGGGCTGCTTTTCTGCTGGAAAGTGATGTTTGAAATGGGAAGCTCCAGCGATGTGGAGGTCTGCGTGGTTGGGGCAGGGTCTGATGGGTTCTCGCACCGGTTCAGGCTTCCAGCATCGAGAACAAGCAGGACTGGATAAAGCACATCCGGGAGGTGATCCAGGAGAGGACCATCCACCTGAAAGGCGCCCTGAAGGAGCCCATTCACATCCCCAAGACAGCCCCGACCGCGCGGCAGAAGGGCAGGAGGTGAGTGTGGGCGGGAGGTTTTGCTAAGCTTGTTTATTTAATAGGGAAGGAACAAGGCAGTGTTAACGTAATATTTTTCAAAAAATCGTTTTTCTCAGACATTTGGAGGAATATGGTTTTTAAACATAGTTTATTCTTAGCAATGAAATTGCTTCGTCAAGACAGGACCCTGCTTCCGCTTAAAGTAAGTGCAGGGCTGTGTGCGAATCTCCAGCCACTGCGCCTTTCCCACCCAATGGTGAGTCCGTCCAGGCACGTGTGCAAATCCACACGTTTCTGTTTCTTAGTTCTGACCTGGAAATGATCGTGTCAACTCTATTTTTTATTATGTGGATTCAGTGGAATGATCTATGTTAGATACTTAGCCCAGTGCCTGCAGAGAGCCTGGGCTTAGCACAGAGGTATCAAGTACGCGTGAATACAGTGGAAGTAGCAGCAGTCGCGAAGACTGACTTGCACCCCTTGAAACGCACCTGTTCTTTCTCCAATGACCGATGGACGAGCCTTACCAGTCTAAAAAACAAAGCCAGCAGAGTCAGGAATTCAAAATGTCCTGTGTCCCCAGGGACGGAGAGGATCTGGACAGCCAGGGCGACGGTAGCAGCCAGCCCGACACAATCTCCATCGCCTCCCGGACGTCGCAGAACACACTGGACAGCGATAAGGTAAGCTGCAGCCAGCCTGCGCTGGGGACGCGCGTGCAGCCAGTCCGGTCTGACGGGAAGCAGCCTCGTTCTGTGTGTAAGTGACAGTCGTCATCACCGTTGTCCAACAGCTGCTGTGCTGAACGTGGTGCCAGCACCGGTACCAGGGCGGAGGCTGGGGCTTCAGGGTTAGAAGACGTTTACCCTGAGGATTCAAACAAACCACTGCCCTTCCCAATGCTTTACCTGTTCGATCAGGTGTCCCCGGGAGTGTGTGTAAGCTTTTCCATTTTATATTAAGCAGGAGAACCTGTTATTTTAAAACAATATGACCCAGAGCCCTGGTGCGTAAAAGGGGAGCTATTCTGGTTGAAGCAGGGACACGACTCCCTCCTCTTGGCCCTAAGGCACCTTCCAGACATAGGAAGTGCGCCTGGCCTGGGCCTGCGCCTGCGCCGACCGCCAGTACGATAGATCTGATTTGTGTCAGAGTCCACAGAGGTGGCCTGCAGTATCCCCGGATTCTGGCTTGTGGATTCAAAACGCCTGCAGAATAAATGGGCAGGAGAAGCTGGGCTCCTGGGCTTACACGATGCCCGGGTGTCCTCAGAAAGCCCGTGGGGGACATTCATCTCGCCCTCGTCTGTTTCAACTGGGATGAGCACCTGGTCGGCTCTTTCCTAGACATGAGCCAGATTTTATAACAAAAATTATTTGACAGGGAATAGGGGTTCGGAATTCCTGGGTTCTCTCTGCCTGGTGCGAGCTGCGCTGAGACCTTAGTCTGGGTCGTGAGATGCAGGAGCTCTTGGTAACAGGTTTCCAGGGCCCGCTCATGCGCAGGAAGGAGGAGCCCTGATTTCACTTCATTTGGGAACGATTGATGGCAGAGAGGGAGTCCCACATGGGGGCTATTTCAGGTGGCAATCCTTACCATCCCAGACCTCGCTCTTTTCTCACTAGTTTTACAGAAGAATTCATGGTATTTAAATGTCATTTCCAAGACACAAGTAAATATATTTTAAAACGCAACTTTTCTACAATGATTTCACTTTCAAGATACTTCTAGTTTGAGTAATTAGTTGTTGTTTTTTCTTCTTTTTGAGTTCTCCTAATAGTAAGTCCTGGAACTTCAAATGCTTAGAATATGAGGACTGAGGAATAAAAACAATGTCTCATTTTATTTTGCTCCGAGCTCAGTGTATGAGAATTCAGCAAATATTTCTTGCCAGTAGTAATAATGAGGAATAAGATAAATTACATGTTCAGGCTTGTAGTGCTTAATAGCATCGCTCCCTGCGGCCCCACCCCAGAGCCGCTGAGTTAAGAAAATAAAGTTTGAGCCTGGAATCATTTCATTAGAGTAATTCTGATTATTTTCTTTTTAAAAAAGATACTAATTGAGGTGGTTGAGTAACTTAAATACTCTGTTTACACAAGAATTATAGTAATAATTCTTAATAGTTATGGGAGCTAATAGACACTCAGGTTGAGGGGAAAGGCCCCTTCATTCAGACTGTCTCATAGCCTTGCCTTGGTGAGAATCACCCCTCCAGCTCTAGGCTCCTCAGGCCCCAAATTCACCTTCTTACCACATATATTCTCATGGATCTGGCCTGGGTTTATCTGAAGTGAGTTTAAAGGGTTTTTTTAAGTCATTTGAATGACATTACCAAAGTGATAAATAAATGCAGAAAGTTCTGCCTTTTGGAAGGTGTGTTAAGACTTTTCTGGAGGTTTCTCCAAGAAGAAAGGCTGACTTTGTCTCTTCATGGGGTTTATGTATAAACTAGAGGCCCAATGCACGAAAATTCGTGCAGGAGTAAAGAGTAGGCCTTCCTTCCCCCAGCTGTCGGCACCAGCTTCCCTCCAGGACCCGGGCTTCCCTCCTCCAGCCACTGGCAGGCACCCAGTACCCAGGCTGCTTCCCTCAGGCCGCCTGCAGGCACCTGGGACCCGGGCTGGCTTCCCTCTGGCCACCTGCAGGCACCTGGGACCCAGGCTGCTTCCCTCTGGCCACCAGCAAGCACCTGGGGCCCAGGCTGGCTTCCCTCCAGCCCTAGCTTCGTCAGGAAGGATGTCCAGAATGACATCTGGAAGACGTCGGGTCTAATTAACATATTACCCTTTTATTATTATAGACTAGGGGCTTAGTGCACGAATTCATGCACAGGTAGGGTCCAGCTAGCCCTGCCCCCAATGAGGACCCATCGGAGGTGGGGCCAGCTGGGGGGAGGGGCTGTGTGAGGGCTCCAGGGCATGTCCAGCCCATCTTGCTCAATCCCAATCTGCCAGACCCCAGCAGCAAGCTAATCTACCAGTCAAAGCGTCTGCCTCCTGGTGGTCAGTGCACATCATAGCGATCAGTTGAGCTGCCTTAGCATATCATTAGCATATTACACTTTGATTGGTTGAACGGACGACTGGACACTTAGCATATTAGGCTTTTATTATATAGGATGGGTGTGGTGGGAGTCTGGAAATGCCCCCTGGATGTAGTAAGGGCTCCGAGGTGCCTTCTCACCTTAGAGAATTCAAGTGCTAGCATCCCAGTACATTCCTGGTCCCCGGAGGCATGGCCAACGAGTCCACAGGAGGGTACACACAGAAACAAGGCTCTACCCTGGAGTTAGGAATCACATTACTAGCTCTGCTTCGGATCTGTTACGGCTTAACAGGCTTATGTGAACTTGGAACCGAGCCTGCACAACTCCAGTAGAAAAAGCAGGCATCATCCTAAGAGCTGATGCCATTAACAGCAAATTCTGTTTGTAACCAATGAAAGAGGAAGAATAAACCACTACGACAAAAGTGTAGGTTTGCAGAAATTGATCATTCTACCTGGATTAGAATTTTTTAAAAACTGCCTGTTAAATACTTTAGGTAATTTACCAATTTCTGTTTTTCTCATCTAATGTGCTTTCTCTGAACTTCATTGTGTAGCTCTGTGACCCGACAGGCCCACTTCTGTGAAGGCAGCCACGCCCCCCCCTCCCCTGCCCCGGCAAAGCTGTGACAAAGCCTGTCCCTCAGCAGCACCCAGCTAAACACTCTCCTGATTCCTACCCACCCTGAAGGAATGACACTCGGAACTGAGGTGTTTAAGTGGGCGTGGCACTAGTTCCCAATACCCCTCACGAGACCACAGGTCCTTCACGGCCTCGAAAGTGTGAGAAAGGATGAAAGGGCTTCCCCAGATCGTGGAATTGCAGCGGGTTCCCTTCTTCAGTTCTTGGATCTGCACGTGGGACGCGAATAAACAGCACGTGAGGCTTAAAGTCAGACTTCGGGGTTTGGAGAGGACACACCCACAAGGCCTTAGAAAGAGAAGCCCTGTTCCCTCCACACGCCCGCATTTGTGTCCTCTGCTGGGGGGCTTTCTTGCCACCGTCCCCCCTCTTACACCTCTGGTAGAGCATTTCGGGTCAGCAGATGATTCAGGAGAAAACATTCTGAAAAGTAGGGAACTGCATTCTTTCCCGAGTCATTTTGCAAAATGCGCAGTTTCCCTGAACTTGGCTGCACCAGAACCCCGCCCCCCTCTCCCTCCAGGGCAGTAACTTTTCATATGTCTCGAGGTCCTTTCCACCATTCATTTTTCAAGTTTAAACAGCCTCTGAGGACCCGGGTAGACAGCTCCGACAAGGGAAATTACTTAACCATATTCTGCCTCTGACTTAATTTATCTTGTCTCTTTGTGAGTTAGTTGTTATCATGGAATTTGGTTCCATTTCAGAAACTGGGGGGGGGGGGATGTTTTTGACTCAGGCTCTTGGAGAATTCATAAGTAAAAGTTACCTGCCAGGGCTGCATAATCCTCCGATGGGGCGCAGGAGGCTTTGGGAGGGGTCTGCTAAAGGCGGACGCCCGGAGACACCCTCTTTCCAGGGAGCGCTGTCAGAATCGCTGAGTGGGCTGCTCAGAGATACAAACCACATGCCCCCATGGGCACATTCCCTTCTCTGGAAACACCAGTTTTAAAAGATACCATCGCTTTGTCCCACAAGTGAGTTTGGCACCGATGCTTGCCCATATTCATAGTACTTATGCTGATAAAAATGATCTTATGAAAATATAATTTCGGTTCCTGCCAGACCCTTATCTCATTGGTCCTGAGTGTGTCCCGAGAGGTAGGGAGGAGCGTGCTGAGCCAGCCTGGGCGGTGAGGAAGTGGCAGAGGCCACCCAGCACGGGAGCGCTAACGCCAGAAACGGAATGTGGGTTTAATTACCCGTCTGTATCGAGACCTCTTTATTTCACACCAGAGCCGAATATGAAGCAACTATTTTTTAGCATAAAAAGTAGCATTTTAAAACTTTTTAGAAAACATGGATCCAAACACAGGCTGCCATAGAACAGAGCATCTTGGGGTCAAGATGAAAATAAATCAAGATGAGGTGTGTATGGGGAGCTGCCCGAGCCAGCAGGGGCCGGGGTGAGCTCCGCTGGACCTGAGGGGGTCGAGGGGGTCCGTTGTCATTAAGTGCATGAGAAATTCAGTGGAGCCTGATACTTGGCATGAACTGTCCGGAGCTTATTAGAATAGGGACATGTGAATCACATATTTGGAAGTATAATGGTTTCAGTTCCTCTTACTACGGCGATCGCACTGTGCTGAGGACCTGAGGTTTCATGTAGCTTAAAAAATCAGCCGGCGCTCTCTGTGAAGTGACCTTCTGCACCACGGGAACTGGCTGGGTCTACGGAAAGTGCAGTGTTGAGATAGTGTATAAAGCGGCTAATGCCAGTCCATCTTCGAATGTGGCTGACTCACGTGTTTGAGAAAGGAAACTTGCCTTCCGCCTCCGTAGGGACTGGCGCCTCCGTCACCCAGCCTGCATCCCTGAGCACATGGCACAGCAGGAGCGCAGGGAGCCCTGGATCTTTGCTCAGCCCTCTCCCCTCTGGCCGAGGGTGCCGGAAGCAACAAGGCACCTTTGCCCAGAGGAGGCGCTCACCTCACTGCCGGCCATGCCAGGGCGCCCAGTCTCTCAGGACCCCATGTAGGGTTGCCCCACGCAGGCATGAAATTGAGTCATTTAATTCAGAGCCTTTCTACAGGGTGACACCTTGTTTTAATCTCCGCAGGCAGAATACTCTGGACACCGTTAGCCTCCTCTGCTCAGAGTGTAATCGTTCAGTTATAAGGTTGATGGGATATCGTAGGCCCCTCGCTCTTGTTTATCACAGTTAGCCTGTGGTAAACGTGGTCCCATTATCCCTCGTTTCACTTAAAGTCACAGAGCCTGTCAGCAAGTTAAGTCAGGCCTTATTGTCGCTCCTCAGAGCATTTAACATCCAATAGCTGGTGGCTAAGAACAGGAAGCACTCACCAGCTCGGCCTCGGCTTCTCAGCAGCTGACGGCCTTGGGCAAGTCACTTCACCTCTCTGTGCCTCCTTTCCTCATCTGTAAACGGGGATAATGTTACCTCACAGGCTCTGAGCATTACTAGTAAAAGTGTGTGATGGGTTTAGAATCTCGTCCAGCATGTACTGGGCACTGAATAAACATTAGCAGTTGCTGTGTCTTCACTTTAAAAATTGCTCCCTCCTCCCTCTGCATGGGCTGTTGGCACCAGTACTGGCATTGCAGATTACTGTCCGTACCGGCCTCTCTCTCCTCTTATTTGGGCACTCCTGATGGCAGGGCGTTCAGAAGCCAGTTTTGTTCTTTAGGAGCTCGAAGCTGTCCTAAGGATAAACTGCTCAGCCTTAGTGCCTGGACTTAACTCATTTTGGTGCCTCAACAACAAAATACTGGCCACATATTTATTGAAAGGGCAGTCACTGAAGAAGAGATTAAAACTTTAAGCAAAAGTTTGATTAAAACATTTTTCAAGCTACACCTTTGATCCTGCCGAATTGGCTCCATTGTGGCCACAGGCATGTAAAATGACTTCATACTATTCACAAGGTAGCTACATTCATTCACAAATTCCTGTGGATCACCCCATGTGCTAGCCAGGACAGGTGCTCCAGCCAGGACAGGTGCTCCAGCCAGAACAGGTGCTCCAGCACAGGACAGGTGCTCCAGCACAGGACAGGTGCTCCAGCCAGGACAGGTGCTCCAGCACAAAACAGGTGCTCCAGCCAGGACAGGTGCTCCAGCACAGGACAGGTGCCAGGTGCTCCAGCCAGGACAGGTGCTCCAGCACAGGACAGGTGCCAGGTGCTCCAGCCAGGACAGGTGCTCCAGCCAGGACAGGTACTCCAGCCAGGATAGGTGCTCTAGCACAGGACAGGTGCTCCAGGACAGGACAGGTGCTCCAGCACAGAACAGGTGCTCCAGCCAGAGCAGATGCTCTAGCACAGGACAAGTGCTCCAGCCAGGGCAGGTGCTCCAGCACAGGACAGGTGCTCCAGCCAGGACAGGTGCTCCAGCCAGAACAGGTGCTCCAGCCAGGACAGGTGCTCTAGCACAGGACAGGTGCTCCAGCCAGGACAGGTGCTCCAGCCAGGACAGGTGCTCCAGCACAGGACAGGTGCTCCAGCCAGGACAGCTGATCTAGCACAGGACAGCTGCTCCAGCCAGGACAGCTGCTCCAGCCAGGACAGGTGCTCCAGCCAGGACAGGTGCTCCAGCCAGAGCAGGTGCTCCAGCACAGGACAGGTGCTCCAGCACAGGACAGGTGCTCCAGCCAGGACAGGTGTTCCAGCCAGGACAGCTGCTCCAGCCAGGACAGGTGCTCCAGCACAGGACAGGTGCTCCAGCACAGGACAGGTGCTCCAGCCAGGACAGGTGCTCCAGCACAGGAATGAACAGAAGACAGCCCCTCCGCCCCTGGCAGCCAGGTGATGGACTGCACCTGGTGTTAGGTTTCTCCTGTGGCTAATCTTTGTTTTCTGTTTTTCTAAGTGACTGTGGGTTTTTGTAATTTTTAACCGGTTTTTAAGTGCTCTCATAAAACCACAAAATGAATGTAATCTTTGATAATCATAGGTACTCAATCAGAAAAACAAAATCTCTCATGCTAAAGTAGAATGCCTCAACTAAAAAAAAAAAAAAAGATTATTTTTAAATATAAAGGTTGGGCAGACATGTAACAACGTGTTTATAAGAATACTGGCGCATTGAGAACTGTTTTGAATGTAAATTTTATACCACTGACCAGAGTTACTGTTGATTCAGACCTGAGGCCAGTGGTTTATTCCAACTGTCCTTCCTCGTGGGGAGGGCCCAGCAGCTGGTTAACTGGCTCTCAAATCTTAATTCCTCAGGTCCGTGTCTTTTTGTTACAGACAGAAAGACATTTCAGGTTAACTTCTCTGGGTAGAAGATTGTCATGCTCATTCGGGAAATGCAGGAAGTGGATTTCTTTGGGTTAAATTGTCCTAAGGAGTTTTTTGTTTTCCGGGGCCTGGTGCCATCGGGAGCCAGGGGGTTCAACTGCCTCCTTCTCCCGGCCCTCATTCCTTTTCTGCGGAAAAGCCTGAGTACCTGCCGGGCACGGGCGGCGCTGCTCTCTCGGGCGTTCAGAGTGAGGGACGTGCAGCCACGTCCGCTGCTGTGACCCTCGAAGCCTGGTGCATAATGGCCAAGCTCTCTGATTTGCTGAACTCTTCCCATGTGAAGTTTGCCTTTTTAGTTGTAGCTTTTCAGTTTAACGTCCTTGCATCTCATTTTCCATTCCACCTCCTGTGTATCAGTCAAGAAAGCCTCCCAAGAATTGTTTTCATGTCAGAAAACCAATGTGCGATCGATCGCCTTGGTAAAGATAGAGGAGTAATGTCCCTAAATGCCATACTCACTACGTATTTTCTGGATAAAATATTGGGTGTGGTAAGTTTCTGCTTTTGAAAACATCTTTCTCACGGATTTTTTTTTTTTTGGGGGGGGGCGGTATTAAAAAACATATAAAATGTATCCCCTTAACTGTTTTTCAGTTCTCACAGATTTCTTCATGTACCTCCAATATGTGAGAGATGATCCAAGTCATCCCCTTTGAAACACAGCGACGGATTTTGGTGAACACGTCTGTGAACTGGCCTTCGGGTTGGGGGAGGAGAGGGCTGCTACTAAGCCCGAGCCTCCATGACGTTGCCCAAGGAGAGCGCGGGCGGGCGAGACCGGGCCGGGCACCTCATTTCCTTGGAGTGTCGTCCTGGCCCCCAATGGTTGCCTTTCCCTTGTAACCGTCGGCAGTGATGGAGGTGTCTCCCTAACCCCCTGAACCACACAACACTCTCCGGTCTTCTGTTCACTGTGAAACCCCCACGAAACCGTAGGCCTTTGTGAGGTTTCTGAAGGACTCACTGTATTGGGCTGTAAGATGTGATTGTTCACAAGAATTGATGCATTTCGTTCTTTAGGGGAAATGGCTTTTATTAGACCACATTCCTCCTTTCCTTTTGAATTGCTCTCAGAAAATTGGCCAGATACCCACCTGCAGTCGATCTGGGGTTCCCGGAGTAGATCACTTGCAGAGCGGGCTGCGGCATCGCCAGGCCGTCGGAAAGGCCCTCTTCCTCTGGCAGAACTGGCCCCGGAGCTCCTGGGGCTTGGCCATTCCAACCAGGTGTTTGCCGTTGTCTCCTGAGGACTCTAGGTTCTTGTAACGTAAAGCTGCCTCATGGTGTTTTGTCTCTAGCGCAGGACAGGGAGGGGCGCTCCGAGGAGCGATGGGGTCAGAAACCCCCTCCGAGGGTCTGTTGGAGTCACTGCCATCGACTGGGTTCACTTGGTTCCTCCAGGAAACACACAGCAGAACTCTCCTTTGTGTGCCGATTGTTGAAGGCTCACGTGCCTGAGGCCAAAGATGAGTATTTCATTCTTTTGTGTGAAACACAGCAGCGTGTTCACTTTCAGCCATTCTGGAGGGGATTCAGGCAAAGGGACCAGGTTTGATTCTGCAGATAGTCTGTGCATCTGAGTCATTGGCGTTCCCCGTGGCAGCCCGCGTAAAGGGACACAGGGTGGTCTAGAGGAGTTTGGTGCTCTCCCTGGTCTGGTTAAGGCCATTTTACTATTGTACTTTTTAGTCACCACATTGATTTTTTTAAAGGTGAAAGCAGAAAGACATGTTTTTCAAAATCTGTCTTCTGGTGTGAATGTCACAGGAGTTAATTTGAGTCATGGAAGTTGAGATTTTTATAACTTTAGTTTAGTTTCCTAAACTAAATGCATGTATGTGGTTGGGAGCCCATGATCGAAGTCCATAAAATACACAAAAGTAAAGAAGATACTTTAACAACTTTCACAAGGCATGGTTGGAAAGGAAAAGTGAATTTTAACTAGATCAATGGAATGGCAACTCAGCATAGCAATGAAGTTGGGTCACTGAGGGTAGGAATGTCATTGAAAGCAAATAAGACCTCAGCCAAACTTAATGATGTAGAATATATTATCTGACCTTTTTCTAACTTGTTTTTTGTATAAACTCCAAAGAGTTACTTTAACAAAAGGGGAAAAAATGTGTTGTTTTTTAAACTGCAAACCTGGTTTTAAAGAGAGGTTTTATAATCAGAAGTTTAAAATGTTCAAATGTGAACATTGAGACAGAAATCCACAGATGTCTTTTCTCTGAACTAGAAAACATCCACTTAATCCTCCCCTTAAAGATTCATGCAGGATTCTTATGGAAAAACCCATTGATTCTGAGAGGTAAAGCCGAGAATATATATATATAATGACGATTTTAGCACTGTTTGCAGTCTTCTGGTACTAAATTTTGTTCGTAAGTTCCCTAAAGCCTTTGAAAAGGAATTTTAACTCAGTATGCAATTCTTCGTCGGAACAGGCTTGACTTTTATTTCTCATGCTCTGTCAAGTACACAGATGTTTCCAATAGTTTTTGATTACTCTGTGAGGGGCTAAAAAAACCAGTGCCAGAAATAAGGTTTAGCTTAATTTTCCTTGGGCAGCCCCCTTCTCCCTTCCCACCCTTCCCCCACCCGCTGATTGCTCCATGTGGCTTTGAGCACTCTGGAAAATTAATGAGACGCGGGGTGAAACCGGCCCGGGACTAGTGATGAGGTGCTGTGTCTCCAGGTGGCGTTTCCCAGGGCTTGGGGTGGACCAGTGACAGGACAGCGTGACAGGCCTGTCTGAGGGGCTCTGGGCAGGGGTCCGTGGGACGTGCAGGTCCTGTGGGGCCTCGGCAGGCGGGACCCCATCTCCAGCTAGTTCAAGGCTCACGCTTTCCCTGGAACTGGGAACATTCCTCCTTTTCGCTACAGGGATTAACCACTTCCAGCACGTGGGCTTTACAGGAAATCACTTCTCCGGCCTGGCCTCCGCCTTTCCCTTCTACCATTAGGTCCTTGGTTGTTCGCAGAGAAATGTGTAAGGTCTGCACGGTTTTCCCACAGAGCAATTTGCAACATGTAGAAGGCGATTAAACATTTGTGGAGAACTCCCTTTGTGGCCTAGCAAAGACGATCCATTGTGTCCATATCTGTGCTTTATTAGGGAGAGTTTGTTTTGCGTTGGTTTCTGTGGTTGTCCAATGGACATGTGTTTCTTATTCTCAATCTCTAAACTTTCTCTTGAAAGACAGGCTGTTCGACCAGAAGGGAATGAATCGCGCAGGGCAGGACAGGGGCTGGCGGGCGCAGTCTTCGGCCTGGCCGGGGCCCAAGGACTCTGCCAGCTGTGAGCCTGCGCCGGGGGTCGGTTCCCAGTGGACTGTGCCCGGTGGCCTCCCTGCACAAGCATCTCCCCCACAGGAGGCCCCCCACTCCTTGCCCCACTCCCGCCGCCCAGCCGTCTCCTCTTCTGTCCTTCGCCTTCTCTGTGCTGATGTCCTTGGGAAGACTGGGCAGGTCTCGGGTTCAACACGGCAGACTTAGCTCCTAAAGTCACAGAGGAAAACTGTGCTTCGTTTTGGTTTTCCAAATGCAGTGCCTTCTTCCTCCCCTCGCCCCCCCTCCCCGTTGATCCCTTCTAGCCCGCCCCCGCCCCCCACCCCAGGCCTTCACCACACTGTAGTCTGTGTCCATGGGTTATGCATATATGCATACAAGTTCCTGGGTTGGTCTCCACCCACCCACCACGTCAGCACATGCGTGACTGCTTGCTGGAGGCGGGGTGCTGTGCAGGCAGGCTTTAGGAGACCATCGGCTGCTTCCTTGCACAAACCCTGTGCCTGCCGTGGTTGGCCGGGGGCTCAGCCGTGGCTGAGACAGGCCCAGTCTCCCAGCCACGGACAGAACATGGACAGTTCACAGAAGAGTGACACACACATAACCCAAGACATGACTCGTTTCAGAATCGAGTCATAATTTGCTTATTTAAAAAATGCTGAGGATGGTAGATACAGAAGTGACGTCTCAGAGATTGATGGGAAGCTCTAAGCAGCAGGGATAGTGGGGGACAGTGAACGCGGGGCCCCTCTCAAGGAGGACACGGTCGCTGGGCTGGGAGGCGCGTGAGGGGACACCGCTGACCTGTGCCAGGTGGGCCGGGCTGGGCGGAACTGGATCCCGTGCTGAGGAATGTGAGCCGAGGCTCGTGAATGAGGAGGTGTGTTGGAGTGGCAGGCTCACGTGTTAAAGTGGGACCTGGCATGGCCGGGCAGGCGAGCCTGGGGCCCACCTGGGAGGCACTGCAGGGGCCAGCGAGTGAGCGGCGTGGGCGTGCAGAGGAAGGAGGCAGCGGGAAGCCGTCCTGGAGTCCGTGCGATGGCATGTGGAGAGGGAAAGAGTGTGAGAGCTTAGCAGCTCGGGTGACTGATGGCGAGAACGCGACCCAAAGGGAACACGAGAGAAGCAGACTGGGGCCGGGGTGGGGGAATAATGCCCTCGACCACGTGTTTTGGAGGGAGGCGGGAAACAGCAGGGGGGGTGCCTGCTCAGGAGTAATCGGCATAGAGTGGGGTTCAGGACCCCACACAGGTGAATAGTGAACAGACAGGCGTGACCTGCCGGCTGCCTGGGTTAAGGCCCAGAGGGGACAGTCCAAGGATGGGAACTGGTCACGGTGGAGGGGCATTAGTGAGCCTGAATGTGAGCTGTCCCCAAGGAGCGGACGTCTAAGGGAGACATGGGCAGAGCCACGGGAGGTGAAGGGTCATGGGAAGGCCATGCACCTGCTTCCCACGTGAGATCCTGGTGGTGGTGTGGTGATGGAGTGTGTGTTGTGCTTCGCGGGGCCTGGGAGTCGGACAGAAAATGGGAGTGAGCTCAGTAAGAGGAGAGAAGGGAAGGAATTTCAGAAGAAAATGCATGGCATGTGGGAAATGAGCCAGGGCCCCCAGGGCACATGGAAGCTGGCGGTGGGAAGAGGGCCTGCACAGGGTTCGGGGCAGGCGGCAGGGCGTCCGGAACGCCCACTAGGAGTGTCCGGGGGGGTTTTGAAGAGAGAAAGGCTGCCTGCCCTGGTTTGGGATCTAGAGCCCCATCCTCTTCCGGTCTCCCTGCCACATGTAGGAGAGCCCACAGGCTGACAGGACGCGGAGCGCCCAGACACCAGATTGGGAACAAACTTCCCGTTTTATCACCACGTGTCACAGTAATCCCCCCAGTGGCCTTCAGACACAATGTTGATTAGTTGTCCGAAGCTAAAAAATCAGTATATAGCACTTACTGAGAATAATAATGTCTTGGATGCGTGTGAAACATCAGGTCAGATTCTTATAGGGAAACACCCAGGAAACCATGATCATACGTTAGAACACCATGATCATACGTTAGAACATGGCACAGTGAATGACTGTCACGTGGTTCCGAGGGAGAATTAGGGACCGTGAAACAGGAGAGCTGCCCCTCAGGTGGTTCCTGATGTTACTGACCCAGCGGCAGGGGCAGGGCGGTGGGGCAGGGGGGCGGGGGGGGGGGGGGCGAGTTCCCGGAGGTTCACAGCCTGCGGGAGTCCGTGTCCCGGCTCGCTGACCGGTCCCTCTCCCTCCCCAGCTCTCTGGCGGCTGCGAGCTGACGGTGGTGATCCACGACTTCACCGCCTGCAACAGCACCGAGCTGACCATCCGCCGCGGCCAGACCGTGGAGGTGCTGGAGCGGCCCCACGACAAGCCCGACTGGTGCCTGGTGCGGACCACCGACCGGTCCCCCGCGGCGGAAGGCCTGGTGCCCTGCGGCTCGCTGTGCATCGCGCACTCGCGGAGCAGCATGGAGATGGAGGGCATCTTCAACCACAAAGGTAGGACCCGCGGCCCGGATGGCGGTGCCCATGGGCGTGACACCGGCGCTTCTGTCCCCACTCCCGTGCAGCCGAGTCATAGGTAGGACTCCCTGTGCCGTGCTTCTGGCCGTTATCACGGGGTCTCTGGGCCGTTCTACTCCCTCGGGAGCTGAGGCGGAAATGACGATTGCCCCTACTCAGAAGTGGGGAGCGATCGCCTCCTTTCCCACGGCCATGTAATCAAATACCAGTTTAGGGAAGGAGGGGCTTGTTCCTTTGGGGCCAGTGTCACCTGTAATGGGGAGCACAGAGAAGGCACTGTTCTCAGGCAGGCGATGTGAAACAGCGTCTCCTTATCAGGTTTTCACGCTCTGGGCTCTTTATTTTGTTTGTGTGAAATCCCAGAAAGTCAAGCATGCAGGCCCTGAGAGGTTAACCGTGCCATCTTTATAGCTTTGCAAAGTGTCTCAGCACAGCCCCCCCCCCCCCCCCCCCCCCGCCCCCAGCTCCCTGCACAGAGAGGGCGTGGAGCTGGCCCCGAGAGAGGCTGGCGAGTCGGGCAGAGCTTGGCGTGAGAGCTCTGCGGCTGCGACAGTGACGAGCGAGGATGCCGCTTCGGAAAGGAGCACTTTTCTTTTTTCTTTTTTAAAATATATTTGTATTGATTTCAGAGAGGTGGGGAGAGGGAGAGAGAGATAGAAACATCAATGATGAGAAAAAATCACTGATCGGCTGCCTCCTGCACACCCCACACTGGGGTTCAAGCCAGCAACCCAGGAAATCGAACCATGACCTCCTGGTTCATAGGTCGACCAACTCTCAACCACTGAGCCACGCTGGCAGGGCAAAAGGAGCACTTTTAACCGAAATAACAAGAGCATTTGAACAAAGAGCACTTCACATTATTCAGCGACTCCTTTATTTACTTTTCGATTATAGTCGACGTTCGGTATTACTTTGTATTGGTTTCAGGTGCACCTGCGGTGGCTCCTGTGTAACTCGCAGGTAACTAGCAGAACTGCTTTCCCAGGGGCGTCTCGGTGGATCAGAAACAGGCTTCCAGGGAGGGTGGGTCTGCTTCTCCTGCGCGTCCACGTGGAAGAGCTGGTGGTGATCGGAAGGGGATATATCAGGGACAGAGGGGTTGTCTGTGTCAGTGACCCAAGCAGCAGCATCACCTGCTTTCTGCAGGGCACATGCAGAGAGGCATCCTTTGACAGCATTTGCTGTTTGTAAGGGTCAGACAGGGACCCATCATTAGTCTTCAGGTGGTCCTTCCATTGTGCTGGACAGTGTGGCGGTTGAGCTGCTCCGGGTTGAGGTGATCTGCAGGTGTAAAGTACACACCGGGTTCCAAAGCCCAGTCGGAGAAAAGAATGTATAACTATTTTATATCTGTTACGTGTTGAAATGATAATGTATTTCATAGAGCGGGTTAAAAACAATGTGTTATTCAAATTAATGCCACCTGTTTCTTTTTTCATTTACATTACGGCTACTAGAAAAATTTAAACTGTATATGAACTTGCACTCTATTTCTGTTGGACCGTGCTAGTTTAACCTTTCATCTTAGTGAAAAGCTAATTTGAGACTTCAAGCCCTTTTTAAGAAAAGTCGGTCTGTAGCTTCTAAAACAGTGCAGGATGGGTAGAGTTTGTTTGCTTTGACCCATATCATGCCACCGTCTTCACTTTCCTGCACTATTGGCAAATGGCCGATTTTTCCAGATTTGGAGGCAACACAGTTTGTTTTCCCTTCCTAAGAGGAGATCCCTGCAGTCCGCCCTGCGCAGTTCCCGCCCTGCTAATTTTGGAGCATTCCCGGTGCTTCCTCCGTGTGTCATCTGTGTCCTCTTTCCACACATCATGACCTGCCCTGCTCCATCCTCTGGCCGTGGAGGTCAGTCACGGCCTTGAGCGACATGGAGCTGCCTCTGGAGTGACAGGCCCAGTCCTGTTCCAGACCCTCGGGCCTGCGTAGGACCTTCCTGTCGCCTCAGGAAGAAACGAGAAGAATTCAGTCTTTATTTCTTCAGGGACCCAGAGGAAAAGACGGAATGTTCAGAGTCTGACCAAATGCCAAGGTGTCTGCTTTCCTTTCCGGCAAAGCTGTCGTGAGTCTAGAGAAGGACGGAGGTCAAGTGCAGACTGGGCTGGGCTGCCCACCAGCCCACTGCCAGAGTGTCTCCCAAGTTGCATAACACATTCAGACCCTTGGATCTGAGTTGAAAATAAAGCCCCACTTTTCTTTCGAAGCGGATCAGTTCCGCAGAGGAGCTGGAGCACTGCGCATGCTGCAGACCCGGGCTCTGGAAGATTGCGCTCGCAGGGGCCTTCCCGTGGGGCGTTCTTCACTTCCGGGGGCTCCAGTTGCAGGCCAGCCGGGAGGAGAGACCTGTATTTATCTCACGTGGTTTGGCCTGGAAGCTTCTTACGGATGTTGGGTTTTGTGCTTGTTTTGAGTTCAGGTGCCACTTCCCGGAGCCCCTTTTCTCTGATAGTCTGTGCCAGTCTTGGAAAGTTCCTCCTTGACCCTCACGAACCCACAAACCTCTCTCTTCCCAGGAAGGTGTTTCTTCATGGAGTACCACCTGTTGGGAAGGAACAGCCAGTCAGTAGGTAGGGACTCACTCCTTACCAGTTCTCTCCTTCTTTCCCCCATTTTTTTTCCCATAATGCCAGGAAACATGACTCTCCGTCCTTCCCCTGCAGTGTTGGGACGTAGGCACTAGGCCTGGGGAGAGAAGGCCTCCGTGGGGCTCTTGGACAAGCCCTGCCAGAGCCTGCCGCCCATGGTCAGTCCAGGAAGGCAGTGACCAGGTCCCCGTCCAGGAGAAGAGGCCTTCATCAGATAGTCCCGAGGATCTATAGCAAGGGATGAGGATCTAGGAATAAAGTCCGAAGGAAGCCACAGGGATTCTGGAAGCAGAGGCCACTGCCACTGGGACACAGGGGTCTGGATTTGCTTCTGCTCAGCCCACAGCCTTTCTTCCTGATCTCGTGTGGGAAGGGGCGCACGCCAGAATGACTTCCTAGATGTGTGCGTGCTGGGCCGCTGGTGCCTGTCACTCACGTGGGGCTGCTTACCCAGCATCTCATTTTGAGCCCCTTTTCATTGGGGGAGCCACGCTGGGCATGAGGATACCGCTGTAAGGAGTTGAGCGTGCCCCTTCTCTCACAGGACTTGATGTTCATCACCCTATAGGTCTCCTGTGTCCGACAAGCAAGTGGGCTTGCCTTTCACACACTTCAAAACGCGTGTACAGCCCTGGCTGGGGTGGCTCAGTTGGCTGGGCAGCGTCCTGTGCACCTAAAGGTTGCTGGTTGGATTCCTGGTCAGGGCACATACCCGGGTTGCAGACTCGATCCCCCCATAGGGGGCGTGCAGGAGGCAGCCGATCGATGTTATGTGCTTACTTTGATGTTTCTCTCTTCTCCCTTCCTCTCTAAAAATCAATAAACTGTTCTCTAAATAAATAAATAAGACTCCTGTACATTAGGGAACTGTCATTATGGATTTGTTTCTAGTCACCCACTGATAATCTCTAAAGATAATCTCTTAAATGTGTTTGGTTCTTCCTGCTCTGACCTTCCAGGCCGGAAGAAAGAGCAGATACACTATCTCCAGTTCCAGGGTTTTCTCAGCCTTATTGCCTCAGTATTTCCTTACATCGCCCTGGTCCAAACAACTTGTATTTCCATAAATTTCAAATATAAAAAACATGGCTATTAAGGTCAAATGTCTATTTCCTTGATCGTGAATAGATATTTTAAGAATGGTAATGTGACCGTGAATATAAATTCTCAAATCAGCCAAGAAGCACCCGTCCTCACAGGGAGTGCTGCCAGGTCCCAGGGTGCGTTTGCAGCGTGGCTAGACGCGGACATCTGTGGGACCGGACGCATATGTGGACTTAGTGAGCGCTCCTTTTCTCTTATCGGCTCTATGTTCCTGGGGGATGTGGGGAGAGGATACAGATATAACTTTTTTGATACGAACAAGAAATGTCATTGTACGATTTGCTTTTTAAGAAGTTATTTTTAACTAGACGGAAACTAGACTCCAGTGTGAACATTAGACTGAAAAAGGCTTTCCGTTTGTGGAAAAGGCCAGTCTCGGAAGATGGCCGAAGGGACGGTCCCGGTAGACAGGCAGGCTGGGTGTTTCGCTCTTGTCTTGCTCCGGCCGCCACTCTCCCTCACAGCATCTTAGTCACAAACTACACAGAGACCCAGCCCATTAAAATGGAATAAGGATTCAGCAAATCCTTGTGCTCGTCCAGTCTTATTTGTGTTTGTGGTTTATACCATCTACCGTTACATCAGAGCCTCTGGGGTCGGGGCCGAGACGGGAGAGTTTGTGTCTGTCCCGGCGAGTCTGACCCGCATCCGGGCTGAGAAGCTCTGATCTCCCGCAGCCCCTGTGTTTGAGGCACGGACTGACTCCGGGAATAGGTACCACATAATTATCTTTAATCTCTTATTAAATCCGAGGGATTTTCCTTTGCTAGTGTCTCAGCTTGTCTAGCTTGTCACTTTCCTCTATTTACTTAGTCTTGGTCACAGAAGGTAAACAGGAACTTCAGAAGTGTTTGTATTTCCAACGAAGCCAATTTAAAGCATCGCCTCTTGTATGCTCCCCGAGACTGAGTAGTTCAGCTGTTCTCTTTCTTCACAACCAAAACTACCATGTATGAGAGTGTGTGAAAGTTTCACGTCAGGGTTCAGATGCTAACCCAGCAGGCTCACCTACAGGGGGCACTGGACGGGCAGCTGTGCCCAGAGTGGCTGGTGGTCGGAGGGGAGACACTCGGTAACAGTGGGGCTGTCTGTGTCCGTGCCTGCAGGGCACATGCATAGCGGCAGTCCTTTGACGGCACTCGCTGTTCTTTTTATTTCCAATACACAAAATAAATCTGTTACCAGGTTGTAGACCGCATTCGCCGCTTTAAGGGTCAGACAGGGACCCACCATTAGCCTTCAGGTGGTCCTCCTAGCGTGCTCACGCCGTGTGACTGTGTGACGCCTCCCTACCTCTTGCCCACCAGGTTTCCCAGTCTCACTTCTCACCCTCTCTTGCTGCGACTACAACACGAATCCAATTATACGAGCTCCCGCTTAAGTTCCTTCATTGAGTTGTTATAAAATAAAATTCTTGTTTCCTGGCATGTCTTACAAGGCCTGGATCTCACGTGTGTACACAGGTACACGCATGCACATAAACAACGTGTGTGCACACCCTCCCTCACCCCTACTGGGCATTCTCTGTCCATTTTCACTAAATAAACAAAAAATGAAAAATCCTAAAGGAAACACAGTATGTTTGTCCAGTAGGTCCATGGTGGTGACAGGGGAACAGAATAGACCTTGGTGCAGGTAATGAGTGTCTCACCGCTCAGGCTAACACCAGCGTAACCCAAGGAGGACAGTCCCAGGGAGATGAGCTCCGGGGACACTGAAGGAGTGATGGGTGCAGATATAGTGCAGGCTTGTAAATGCTATAGATGAAATACAGGCGTATTCTCTCCTCCAATGCCACCATTGCCTCAGGTTTAAACGACAGGATTGACAAGGGGGCAGAGCGCCTCATGCAGCCAGCCCTGAGAGAGAGAAACGGAGAGAATGAAGGCGGGGGCGGGGGCAGAGGGAGCTTTAATGAGGCCCATCACCGGTGCAGTGGGGGGGGGAGGGTAAGCGGGGGTCCAGCTGGCATACTGTCTCCGCTGGGTGCTGGTGGGCAGATGAGTTCAGTTCATTGTAATCCACTTTGCCAAGTTCTGTTCTGATGTACTTTAAAGATACACAGTTTATATAGATAAATACCCTGGGTCCATTCCTTACCGTTTTGTAAAATGAATGGAAGAGCCCAGACCCCATGCATGGAGGTTATAGGCTCCGTGTCTGTTCTCGGGGTAGCCACTGGCACAACCCCTCTGAGAGTGTAAGGACGTGGCTCCCTATGAGCCTGTTTCTGCCCCGCCCTTTCCTCAGCCTCTCTGTCTAACCCCCCGGCACTGCCGCTCCCTGGCTCTGGAGTTGGCCGGGTCTCCCCCTCAGCTCCCTGGGCTCGGTCTCCATGTCATACAGATGAGGCTAGGTGGCAGGACTGTCCCAGAGGGTCTCAGGGGTGGGAGGGAAGGACGCAGAGGGCACCAGTGTGTCCTCTCCCAGGAGCCCCAGGCCTGGGCCTCCCACTGGTTCCCAGCCTGTTCCTGTCCTCAGGGTTCAGCTGGCCCCCAGCTCAGAGCGGACGTCAAAGCTGTTCCCTCCACAGAGTACACGCAGTTGCTAAGACTCCTTGGCCCTGTCCACGCCACCTTCCCAGTGCCCGGGACAGCAGCAGCCCAGGGCAGCCAGTGCCAGAGGGCCGGCCTCTCCTTAGAGAGGAAGCCAGGCCTCATCCTGTGCTCCTCATCCCCACCCCACATCCCCACCTCCACATCTCTACCCCCACATGCCCACATCTCCACCCCGACATCTCCACCGCCACACCCCCACATCTCCACCTCCACACCCCATACCCCCATCTCCACACCCCCACATCCCCACCTCCACATCTCTACCCCCACATGCCCACATCTCCACCCCGACATCTCCACCTCCACACCCCCACATCCCCACCTCCACACCCCCATACCCCCATCTCCACACCCCCACATCCCCACACCCCCATATCCTCACCTCCACATCTCTACCCCGACACCTCCACCTCCACATCCCCACCCCCCACATCCCCACCCCCACATCCTCACTCCCACACCCCACATCCCAACCCCAGAAAAGCAGCAGCTTGGGAGACTGAGACACCCTGCCTTCTCCCAAAGCCTGTGAGACCGAAAGCGGAGTTCCCTGGTCCAGGGCCTCCTGGATTTCCCTAAAGTGCATCGGGATGACTAAGTGTAAGTGTGTTCAGTGCAAATGTCGTCTTTCCCAGACCATGAACCACTCTGCCCCAAAGGTAAACGAAGTCTCCTCCCTCTTATAACTGGTGGTGACTTTAAGTGACCTAGCAGTTTTTAAAAACTGCAGGGCATTAACAAGACTTCAGTGATGTTAAAAGATTGAGTTGACTATATTGTGGTTCCGGTGTACTTGGACATTTGCTTAATGCCAGACTGCCTCCTCTGCATCAGAAAGCACAGCCAGGCGCACCCATGCATAGACATTTCGGTAAACCTGTGTGTGCTCCCGTATTCTTTAACGGCGCATGTAGTGGAAGACCTGTAGACTTTTTTAAAATCAGCTCGGAAAGAGTGGTTTTCAGTGTGCTTGAGCAGGTGCTAACGTAAATCCCTGTGGGAAGCAACAGAGAGACATGGAGTCACACGGAGAACAAAGACGGTGTCCCCCTGAGCACCGCGTACCCAGGGCTACGTGATCCGCCCAGACCTGTGATTACGGAGCGCTCTCTGTGCAGCGTGTAATTACGGGGCCGCACAAGTGGCCCATTACTCTGCCGAAAGCTTCGCGGTGGAGGTATTTTCCTGTTCCAACTTTACATTTAAGTGTTTATTAAAACAGGAAAAAAGCATGAGCAGGTATTGACAGTATCCATATTAGATGATCACAAAATTATATACATAGCAAAGTCATAAACAGTGAGGAAACTGCCTTCCCACGCTTGGCTTGAAATGGCCACGACAAGGTGTTTAGGAAGGTCTGTGTTCAGGGAAGACCTCCGCGGGGACAGCAGAAGCGTGCCCTGCGCGGGCGGCTCATGGCCGAGCAGGGCTGGTGCTGGGACGGGACGGGGCGACCCCTTCCGACCTCTCCGGGGACTCTCCTTTTTTAACTGCCTCCTTCCCGACGTTTGGGTTTATCAGGCTTCGCAACTTACTGGACAAACTGGGGGTTCTCTTTTTAAATGGATTCACTCTGATTTAGTGCCTGCGGAAGCTGTGAACAGTTACAAAGAGATGATGAGTTTCCTAAGAGAGTGTTTAAAAGCACGGGGTACTGGTTTCCGTTAAGTATTTTGAAAATGAATCGGTGCCGTACCTGGACGGAAGCCATTGTGTGTTCCATCCAAGTCCGTGTGCCCGTGCTTCGTGATTTAGCGACTGTGGCTCTAACACCTGGTGAAATAGCGCCTGAGACCTGTGAGCCAGACACACCAAGGTGCCTTTCCGCTTTTGCCTCTGTGTCCCTTGTCCTCTCAGAGAAGCACGAGGTCATGATGTGATTATTCTGTGTTCGTAGAGCAGACTCTTTCCCTTAAAGAGCTAGTATTGTGATCGATTTGACTGTAGACCCTGATAGCTGAGCAGAAATTGTGATGAGAAGGGAAAACGCCGGCCCAGATTCTGGCTAATGCCAAAGCAGGGGGCCCTGAGGGTTTTGAATCACGGACCCTGATCAGATGTGATGAAAGCCATGGGTCCTATTCCCAGAAAAACATACAGAGTTCAAAACTTGTGCCTACGACTTCAGTGAAGAAAACCCAAATTTCAACACTTTATACAGACGTTTTACATCGTTCAAAAATAAAGCCACGAAAAGGCACAAACTGAGAGCACTTATTTCCACAATCCCATTTGCCATGTGTAGTTAACTTTTTTTTTTTTTTCCATTTCTGACTTCTACTTCAGTACGTTGTTAGGCCAATACAAATGTACTCATTCCTCCCTTCGTTTTCGTACATAAAAGGTGGTAAGTTTTGCCCTGGCCTTTTTTTTCACTTGGCCACACCTTTTAGAAAGGTCTCCATACCAGAACAGAGACCTGCTTCACTCCGTTTTATGGACGTGCCTTCATGTGCACACAGCATAGGTTATTCACTGCATACAAGCAACGCACAGTGGACCACCAGGCATAGATACCGCGTTCGTGTCCAGCGTTCAGCTGTATCTATAAAAGGGAATTCAGAAAGTGAGGTTGATGGGATGAAGGATAAATGCATTTATGGAAAACAAACTTTTGAAGAAGAATCACCTGAATCATAAATTAACTATACCAGGAAAAACCACAGTAAACTTACTAAATAATGACATTTTTACTTACATATTTTGATGATGTTTGAGCTGTTCCAAACCCCTCGAATTCTCTAAATTCATTTTACCCGCTTAGAAAAAACACTGCCCCCTTTGAGTAAGGTTACTCTTTACAATTACTCATCTAAATGAAACCACGAGTTTCTGTGTGGCTGTGGGGTGAGATTTGGAGGGACGCTGCCCTGCAGGACTGTGCAGGAGGTGGGAATGTAGGTCATTTTCACCAGCGTCCACACTTTTAGTACGGATCCCGTCAGAGGGCTGCTGAGGAGGAGTTGGCCACTGAGCGTGATGGTTCCCGAGAGTCCGTCACTTGCTCAGTGTGTACGTATCAGTAGCTCCCAGGGGGGCCCTGTGTTTGCCTTCCACCCGTGCAGAGCTGCTTGTGAGTCCAGCCACAGCGTCTCCGTGAGAAACACATCGCGAGGCGGTGCTGCCTGTGGTTTCACAATGGGCCTGTGCGTCTCCATAGAACCTGGGTGCTTTCTGAAGGATTCGTTTTCTTACGGTAACCCTTCACACTGAATTGTAAAAAATACTTTTTTAATCCCTCCCCAATCTAACTTCCTTCTTTACTGACACTATAGAAAGATTTTTGGAGAGGACAAAAGAGAGAGGTGAAGGGCTTTGGAGAGTTAAGTAAGGAGGCTGACCTTTGAACTCTCACCCCCACAGCCAGCTTTGTGTGGGAGAAGGGTTCTGGCTCCCCCGTCGGTGTTCTGTGTGGGTCAGAGCAGCCGCCCTGGAACCTTCTGAGACTTCAGCACCCGAGTGTCGGGGCACCTGGTGTGGTCTGACCAGCCGTGGGAGGAGTACTCTGGACAGCTTGGTCGTTCCACAGGCTGCTGTTCAAGGGGGTCATCATTTTCCCAAATCTTTTCTAGCCAAGCACAGGACAGGGACCCAGAGTGCTTATTATCGGAAGGGCCCTTTCAAACCTCGGAGAGGACAGTAAACAGGTCACTGCCGCGACCGCCTTGCGAGGCAGCTCTGAAGTCCATGTTATTGTTAATTGCAGTGCAGCCCTTGGCGTTCAAGTCCATCCTTCCCCGCCCCCACCCTTTCCCAGAGTGCAGAACTTTGCAATTACTAGAAGGGAAGACTATTAAAGTTCCGCTCTTAGAGATGGATTAGGTTCCTGCTGTCTCAAAAATAATTAGACTGTTTCAGTCCTGGATTATGGAAGACTGTTATCGGAGGAGGGAGAGAGTGTGTTCATCAGCTCGGGCTGCCATAGCTGCATGGCTTCAGCAACAGAAATTTGATTTCTCATAGATCTGGAAGCTGGAAGTCCAAGATCAAGGTGCTGGTAGGGCTGGTTTCTTCTGAGGCCCCTCTCCTTGGCTGACAGACGGCTGTGTCCTCACATGGCCTTTTGTTATGTACACAGCCCTGGTGTCTCTAAGGACACAGCCCTGTTAGATTAGGACCCACCCTGACAGCTTCATTTTAACTTATCACCTCCTTAAAGACCCTGTACAGCTACATTCAGACATGCTGGGCATTGGGACTTCAACATACAGATTTTGGAAGGACACAATCAGCCCATAACTAGGGGACTGTTGAGCCTTAGAAACTTAATAGTAATAACAGACAGGGTGTGTGGAGGGCTTGCAGAGAGCCAGGCACAGGGATGCTTTTCTCTACATTTTAATCCTCAGGGTACCCCCATGCGGTATATACTGTTATCACTCCCATTTTATGAGAAGTGGAGGTCACAGAAATGAACTTGACCAAGCCTAGTAGGTGATGGAGATGGGGTTTTAAAAGAGCAGTCAGGCTCCGGGCTCGAGTTCCTAACCACTGAGCCCTGCTCCCCATGCACACTGAGGGACCGCTGGGTTCAGGGAGCAAGCTGCAGCCTCGGGCCTCGTCATTGGTGGAGCAGCCGGTTCCAGAGGCCGGTCTCCAGCCCACCGCACGCAAGACCTTGCTTTCCTAGAGCTGCGTCCTTCCCCGAGAGGCCTAGGCCTCCAGCAGAAGCTTGCTCTGAGAGGGATCTACTTTCAGCTTTCTGATGGATTATAATTTCAGTTACCTTCACCCCCATGGAAACCTGCTCTTCTCCCTCCTTCCTGTAGGCCGCTCCCCCCTCCCCCTGCTCCCCTAGTGCAGCCCAGAATGCAGTCACAGTGGGCCTGTTGTGAGCCAATGAATGGAAGAACCAATCCCCAAAGTAAAAACATTTTTTTTCCCCAATCTATTTGCATCCTGGAGCAGAAGTGTTTTGCTCCACCACCCCTATCCTCCCCACCCAACTCCCAACTAAAAATTAAAATCAGCTGCCTGGTCAGCCAGCGCTTCCTGCAAGACTTGGGAAGGAGACTTCCGGTCAGGTGTTCTCTCTCCTGGCCCTCCCGGAGTGGCATGTGCCCCACATCACCCACTCTCTGAAGTTTAACAGAATCGGGACTCTCGGGGAATGGCGACATTGCTCTAATTTTTTAAACACGATTGTTTTTGTTATTATTTTAGGGAACACATTTGAGAGGTTATCATCTCATATTGCCACTCAGCAAACAGCCCACAGTGCTGATGCAAACAGAGAATGTCACACAGCGAATTAAAATGCAGTGTTAGAAAGGTGCATCTGAATGTTTGTTTTGTTAGAGAGAGAAAAACTCACATCATCCCGTGTGAAAAGATAGAAAGTAAAGCAGTGAAAAGGAGCCTATCGGGTTTTTGGCACACGATGGAGTGGGTGAATGCCCAATAAAGGTGCTTTTGTGGGTTGGCCGCTGTGCTGGGAGCAGCAGGAAATAATGTGTGAATGGAGCCCTAAGAAGCAGGATTTAGCCATGAGTCCCTTCCCTCCCCCGCGGAGGCTTATCTGTGGAGTAAGGAACCACACAAAACGCCCTCTGAACAGGAGTATCTTTGTGCGTGGAACCTGAGAAACGCGGTCCCGCTGGTGCAGCTGTGCTGAGGCCGGTGCTGTGGGCACGCAGGGCAGAGAGGAAACGCAGGGGAGACTACAGGGCTGGGGAGGCTGCACAGAAACCGCCCGGAGCCCTGTGCTAATGAAGCCTCGTGGCTCCCCAAAGCCCCCATTCCCTCCCAAGCCCCCATCCCCAACCGCAGAACCACGCTCCACTGGAAATAACCAGGCATCAGGACCAGCATGAAGACAGACCACTGAAGGTTTATCAGTATTCATGTTCCAGTCTCAACTAAACATTACTGACTTTTTTTTTTTTTTCAATATATTTTATTGATTTTTTACAGAGAGGAAGGGAGAGGGATAGAGAGTTAGAAACATCAATGAGAGAGAAACATCGATCAGCTGCCTCTTGCACACCCCCTACTGGGGATGTGCCCGCAACCAAGGTACATGCCCTTGACCGGATTCGAACCTGGGACCCTTGAGTCCGCAGGCCGACGCTCTATCCACTGAGCCAAACCGGTTTCGGCACATTACTGACTTTTAGAGGAAGTTATAAATAATATTCCTAATAGTTATGCCATTTGACTTTTCATCTTAAAATGTAGCTGATACTGTTTTATATATATCTGTCTTGTGTTTGTAAGATTTTGGGGACCTTTTCATCCTAACATTAATGGCCTGATTATTAGTGTTTGTTTCTGCTTCAGAAGTGCTATAATCTCAATTGAAAGACTTTAGGTCCTTTGGCTCATCTGAGTTTTCGTTTTACAGATAGTTTTCTTTTAAGTATATTTTTACTCCTGCTTTAAAAAGCATCATTTGTATATGGACCTGTTTTACTGGATTTTTTTTTTTTAAACTTTGGCAAAAATGACCTTGTCTCATATTTTTGGGGGGCAGATAAATAACAGCCACTTGAACATTGAAGTTCTAATTTTAAATATTTAAGGCATAATTATAACAAAAGAAAGTTATATGAAAAGTTGTTGGGGAGCAGGCATAAAATTTTGACCAAAAGAATTTCTTTCAACCAATGTGAATAAAAATGCCCTTATTTTTCATGAGAATGAGATTGACTGTTATACTTTTGCCTCATAAACATGCAGACAAATAATGATTTTATATTCCTTTAGTATATTTTTTAATTAATCACAGATCCCTTTATTCACAGCCAATAAATTTGCCTAAGATGTTTCTTTTCCCACAAAATTTCTTCTGACTGCCTATTTTCTCTGAAAACTTTTTATACAATTTTAATTTATTTAGCTATTTGCATTTATATAACTTAACACTCAATATTTTTATTTTTAAAAACTCCCTATCTATATATATAAAAGGCTAAGCGACCGGCTGGTAGGTATGATGCACACTGACCACCAGGGTGCAGACGCTCAATGCAGGAGCTGCTGAGCTGCGGTGACTTGGCAGCTGCAGTTTTTGGGTGACTCATCTGAAACCAGAGAGGAGGGAGCCTGATTCCGGGGTGTGTTGCCCAAGAACCACCCTCTTGCAATCCAGGACCCCTTGGGGGTTGTCAGACTGCCAGTTTCGGCCCAATCCCCACAGGCCAGGCCAAGATATCCCATCAGCCGGAGGGAACCTTCTCACTCCACAGACACCCTTTGAGCCCTGGCACCGCCCCATGTGCGGCCGGCAGGGGAGGGACTGTGGGAGGTTGGCTCCAGGGCCTGTCTGGCCAGTCTCACCCAGTCCTGCCCCGCCAGCCACCTTCTAATTAATTTCCTTTCAGTGTGCACGAATCCATGCACCAAGGCTCTAGTTTTGATATAATCTTAGATGATTGTATCAAAAGAAAAGTTGATATAACTTACAGAAAAGTTGCAAAAATAGTACTGAGAATTCCTCTACCCCCTATACCTAGCTCCCCTGATGTTGCATGTCACATGACCCTGGTTTAGTGATAAAAACCAGGAAACCAACCTCTAACAGAGCCGGGCCTGATTTTGGGTTTTGCTTTAATGTCTTTTTTCTGGCTCAGGAACCAATCCGGGACCCACAACATATTTAGTTTTCTTGGATCTGTCTTAGGTCCAACATCCTTTTTTTGTTTTTCGTGATCGTGACACTTTTGCGGTATTTCTGGCCCTTTATTTTGTAAGATGTCCCCTAATTTGGGTTCACCTGACACTTCTCCTGATGAAATGGAATGTATACCACCAAAGGGATATTGTGACCTCAGCATGTGGTCAGGGGCAGGAGGGGGTCCTGAATGTCTTGTTGCTGGTGGTGGTGCCTTCGATCACCTGCCAACAGTGGTGTCTGCAGCATTTTCCCACTGAAAAGTCACTGTTTTTCTCTTTGTAATTAAGAGCTACCTTGTGGGCGATACCTGGAAATTCAGGTCCTCTGTTATCCTGCCCTTATCTGCACAGGTTAGCATGCAGCGTGGTTCTCACCTGCAGCAATTAGTACTGTGGTTGGTGTTTGCCTGCTGGTGATTTTGTTTTCCTTCTTTCTTTTACATTCTGTCGGGAACAGTGGTCCCTCTGCCTTGTTTATTTACTCAGTTATTTATAGATCAGTGTGGAGTTGGTATTCATTGTACTCCGGGCCATAATCCAATACTGTCCTCATTTATTCTGTGGCTCACATTGCTGCAGCCTGGCCATGGGGGGCGCCTTCAGGATGGCCTCTGTGTACCTTGGACATCCCCCACCCTTCTTGGAGCACTTCCTTACTTCCTGGCACTCCAAGGTGCTCCTGGCCATCTTGTGTTTTCTTGGATACAGTTCTGGATCAGTCATTTCTCCAGGCAGCCCTGCTTCCTCTTACTGGAGAATAGTATTAAAAACCAGAACCTGGGTGCTAGTTCTGCTCGTTGCTACGTGGTGTCATGACTTACGGGTCTTTTCAGTGGACATGTATGTGTACACATGTCTACATTCATATTCTCCCCCTCTTTCTCTCTGACTGTACCGGTATGCATATATATGAGACACATGAGTTCCTATCACACTGAATCTCCAACTTCTGTCCAGCAACATGGGCTTCATTCTAGCTCGCTGCCTTCCTTCCTGTAACCCTTTCCTCTGACAGTGAGATGCCTGCATCTCATTACCCAAATATACTTACGTGTTTGCTCAGTCCTAGTCTGGAAGCCCACCTTTTCCTCTTTGGAAATTGAATGTTTTTTACCTAAAATGACTTAACTGTAAAGACTCACCTCCACCTGTGAGACACGGGCTTGCAGTTCTTTTTGTCTTTGGTTTTACGGGGTACCATCAAAATACTGTTTTTGGAAGTCACTTAGGTGGGCTCCTTCCTCCCGCACCCTCTCAGGTGTGGTCATGATTTTCCTGGGTTCGTTTGTTGTGATGTTTACCTTCCATTTGGACCACACCCCCCACACATCCTGATTGATTTTGATTATTATTTTGGGGGGTATGTGAACATAACCATGGCTCCATGAGTCAACACTCAGTTTCCTTACATATAAATACCTTTCATTTTTTTTCTTCCCAGCACCCCTTGCCTCTGGTCCTCACAGACACACGTTGCATAATATCTTTAAAAGTACAGTCTTCGGCAGTGGCTCTTCTGTTTTCTTTGTGACATTATTAAATCCATGTCCAGCCATCAAATGAAAATATCAAAAACATATAAAAAATACCGAAAAACAGAATTTCTTGCATTCCTGCACAAACTCTACTTTTTAGCTTCTACATTGTGTGTCTCCTATTCTGCTACAGGCCTTCCATGTCTGTCCTTCACCCACCGCATTTAGTCCGTCTGCGCGTCTTCTTTCCTTGAAGGGCTCACTCCCTCTGTTCTCGATTGATTTGCCCGTTCCATGCATTTCCGAGGCCCTGGCCCCTACCTCTCAGACTGCTGTCAATGCTTCCTGGCCACCTTCCTACCTGAGGGTATTCTCACCTGCGGACACACTCATTCCCGAGCTTCTCGTCACTTCCGATCTACTGCCTGGTTATGGCACTTTATTATTTCCCTAAAGCTTCTTCCCGCTCACTGCAGCCGCCAGCCTCAGCTCCCACCTGCCCCCTCCCGCCACGGCTCCCACCAAGCTTTCCTTCCCACAGGCTGCGAGGTCACCTTGGGTCTTTCTCGCTTGAACTTGGTTCGGATTCGTTGAACAGATTCCTGGTCACACCACCAAGGGAAGCTTTCCCGCTTGTTGGAACTTTGTCCCCTTTCCCTTTTGCCTCAGCAGACTGTGGGTTAGCATCACCACTTCACCAGCATCAGCCCTCTGCTGGTTCCAGGTTGTCGGTCCAGCGGGTTAGATGATCACTCCCTCCAGGTCGGGATCAGGTGGGACCTGTACTCGATGCAGTTCATCTTTCCTTGCTTTATAAAGTGCCATACTACGTAGTAAGCACCCCGTGACCTCACACTTCATGAGTAGAAAGAAGGGATGAGAAACGCGTCCTTCCTCATTCCCGCTGGGCTACATTTTTACAGATGTGAACTTGAAATTGAAAGAGAGCAGTCACTGGGGAAATTTCCCTTACATCTTAGCCAAAATATTTTATTCATTTTTTAAAGCATCATTCCCTTCCTCTTTAGTAGAGAACATATATTACACACAAAATAATTAATTTCCCTGACAGCTCTTTTTTTATTTTTTAATTAATAGTCCTGGCTTGGCAGTCTGTGTTTTTGGAAAGGGACAAAGTAAAATATTTAATAAAGGTTGTAGTAAATGAAACCTTAGAATGTCAATTAACTTGATTTCCTTTAGGACATAATTTTTACTGTGTTTTTTTTTGGCCAGCAAGAGAGAAGATTATTTATTTGGTTGTAAAGTTTTGGGGTTTTTTTTCCCTTGCATAAAAAGTGCTCTGTGCAGAATTCTGCCTCTTGGTTGGCTCTGGCATAAGGACATCATCTGGATCTGCCACGGGACCGTATATAGGGAGAAGCAACCTCATGCTTTGCTCTTGGTCCTTTAAGAAGCATATGGGGCCTGACGGGGGCCTGGAAATGCCCGCTGCCACTTTCAGCTGTTTGTCTGAGGGAGGTACACAGTGCCCGAGACCGCTTTCTCGGGATGCCCTGAGTGTATCCTCTTCCTTTTTATGGTTGTTTGTTGTCTTAAACTGAGAAAGAATTGAAAGTCTATGCTGTTTTCACTTTTTTTTTTAGTTTGACAATTTTTAAAATATACTTTGCTAGGGAGGGTGGTGGGAGAACCCAAGTTTAACCATTTTTAAAAACTAAGGAACTAAAAAAGAACATGTTTCTTAGCAAAGCAATAATACAACACAAATAAAGCCACTTATACTATCAGGTTAGATAAAGCAGAAATGAGAAGAATTATTCATAAATTGAACTCAAGAAGGGAGCACCTGATTCTGTTAAGGTAAGCGTAGGCTTCAGCAAGTAACACCCCCTCTGGAAATGTTTAAGTCCCTGGGGGCTGCATTACAGCCTGGACCCTCAGACGGCCATCGCAGTCGAGTGTGGAGAGCACTCGTGCGCTTCTTGAATTCACGAGAAACAGGAGCGCGCATACCCTCCTGAAGTCAGCCTTCGTGATGGTTAAACAATGGGCATTCCCTCCAGGCCATTGTGCAGCGTGAGACAAGGGAGAGAACTCAGGGAAACTTTCAAATAAAGAGCAGGGATTTGTGTTGGCTAAAGAAGATGTCCACTTTCCAAAAAGGACACACATGAGCTTGTCTAAAACGCCTTCCTGAAAACGCCTCTGCAGGTCACAAGGAAGGGTCTTTCTTCCCACGTGCGCGGCCGCTGCTGGAGGGCCGGAGGGAGATGTGTTTCTAATAAGTGAGGAGCGACCTGGCAGCACAGTGGTGTCTCCGTTTCTTCTTGCTATCAAGTCGCACCAGGAGGCAGCTGGTTGTATATCTCAGACAAGACCTCCGTCCGTCCGAACGCTCACAGAGCCCAAGTCAGAAAGCCTGGCGCAGACCGGTCCCCTGACATTTCACTGAGCAAGGAAATCGCAGCTCTGGCTGGTGGAGGGGAGGAGAAACATCTGGTCTCACTGCGCCCTCAGAATTTCCTTGAGCTCCAATTAGAGTCACTGTGGTAGAACGTAATCCGGGGCGGCTGGATGTTCCCACATGTGAAACCCACTGTACAGCAGAGCTGAGAGGCAGGCGCAGGGAGCGGCTGGCCAGGGGAGGAGCTGCAGATCGCCCGTGGCGGGGCCCCAGGCCTCACGTCCAGCCAGTGTGCCTGCCCCCGTGGCCACCCCAGCCGGCTGCCGTGCCTGTTGAACCTGATTTTGACGAGCGGCTTACGCTGGCTGCTCATAGGGACAGATCGGGTGGGGATCGGAGCCTTCAGCCTCCAGCCAGCTCAGCGCGCACCATGCCAAATGGAATTAAGCCGGCTGATCCACTGGACTCGCTTTCTCCCGTGGGCTCAGCCTACCGCAGCGGCGGGCAGCCAGGCACCTGCAAGTACTGGATCCTCGACCTAGGTACCCGCGCTCCCCGCCCCTGCACCGGGCTGCCTTCCAGGTGGTGCTGGGACGATGCTGTGTGCCCCTCTGAGATGTGTTTTCCCCCTGAAGTGTGTTATCTGCTGTCTGCTGTGTGAGAGGGAGCTGTGTGGGGATGGTTTGTGGGGACCTCTCAGAATGGGACTGTGCTCTGTGCAGCCACAGGCTGATTGCTGGGGTGTAAGGCACTCTTAATGTCTGGGGACTGCTTTTGATGATTCCTTTTTTTCTCATAAATGGCATGTAAGCAGTAACGTAATCTAAGCTGCAAGTTGCCTTCTTAGGGTTTTAGTTCGTCTTAGGTCTGTTTCAGGTTTAATTTTGTTTGGGATTTTTCAGCAACCCAGCAAAGAAGGGGGCAGTGTCCCACGTTTATATTTAGACTGCCTGGGTCCTTCTCTGAAGAACTGCGGCCATGTACTAAGATAATATCAAGTCATATGGGGGAAGGGGTCTCCCGGTAACCCCCGGTGCATTGCAGGGCAGTGTGGGTGTGTACCGGGCTCTGGCTTTATACACAGAACTGGAGTCAAGACCAGCAAACACGACTCCTGCCAAGGAAATCAGCTTCCCTCCACTTGGGAAAAGGCCGGAGGATATAAAAGAATGAAGTGAAGGAAGGAATTAGGTCTGTGGGTCCCCACAGAACTGCAGTGCTGCGGGGAGGCTGGCCACCGTTGACATCTGTCCAAGCCGTGAAGTCGTTAGAATGAGTCCTCACGGCTGCCTCCTGCATACCGGCAGGCATGGCGTCCACGGGGTTTCATTCCTGACCTGGGCCCATTCCGTGTGTTTGCCTCCCCTCTGCCAGCATAGTCATAGGTGCTTCAGGAGGGGGCGCAGGAGGGAGCCCTGGGCTCTGGGGAGACCTGGCCAGCAGGTCATTGTGAGCTCAGTAGAGAAGGGTTGGGGGGAGCGATCCAGCAAAGAAGGGGGCTCCGAGGAAAAGGGAGCCTCAGAAGATGTGCTTCCAGATGTGAAGGGGCCTGGCACTGTTGACGTGTTGGTTTGTGAAATACCAGAGGAAAACAACCACCGGGCCCCGAAGGGAGTAAGTGTTGGCTGTGTGAATATTAAATTTGTCGGTAGAAACATTGTTCTTGATACTATTTCTTGTATTTTTTTGTTCATCAAGCTATCAAAACATTTCTTAAAAGTCACTGACCATAACATGGTTTATATTTATGCTAATTACAGTGTTTAAGAATGGCCTCCCTCTGTGGAGGTGTCAGGCTGGGCGGGCCCATCGTGACACTGTGACCAGGAATTCTGCACTGGGCGTGTGAAAGCAGATGACCCTGTGGCCTCTTTACTGAAAATAATAATGTCTGTGCAGTGACGAAAACAACTGATAGCATCAAAAGTCTGATTGCATGTCAGTAGTTTCGGGTCTCTAGTAAATTACTTACCTCTCTAAACTTCATTTCTTCATCTGCGGGATGGGAATAACAATAGAGCATCCTCTCAATGTATCATAAACATCCCAAAGTTTAGGCCAAGTTTTTATTCATTTATTTATTCATCTTACTGATTTTAAAAAGAAAGAGGGAGGGAGAGAGAGAGAGAGAAGAGAGAGAGGGAGAGAGAGAGAGAGAGAGAGAGAAACACTGATTTGTTTGTTGTTCCACTTATTTATGCATTCATTGGTTGATTCTTGTATGTGCCCTGACTGGGGATCGAACCTGCAACCTTGGCGTGTTGAGACGACGCTCTAACCGACTGAGCTACCCAGCCAGGGCTGGGCTGAAATATTTTAATAAGCAGTTTTGCTAAGAAGTAATGAATTTTAAGGAAACGGCATTTTTCTGCTAGAGGGAGTTTTGAATCACAGCAGTGTTGCGGCTTCCTGGGCATTCTCTGGAGGGGCACTATTGAGCGAGCCCAGGAGGATAGCTATGCTAACACATTTTTTGTTTTCCCTAGATATATTTTTGCTCTGGCAATTCTCAAACTATAATGGAAACTCCAGGTGATGTTATCCAAGCTGTCACCCCCAAAATTTTAATGAAGCTAACACAAATTTGGAAAGAAATTGATGTCCACTGGAATTTTCATGGGAGAAAACCACTAATCTCTTTACAGTAAAGGATAGATGAGAGTAAGCAAAACTCTGGGGTGTAAGGCAGTTTGATTTTTTTTTTTTCTCCTGGAGGAATATGACTGTCCATTTTTTCCCCCAAACCTTCATAGTAATTCCAAAACAATTTCCTAAATGCCATGTTATATGAGTGATGATTTAATACAGTGTGATTCCCCGTATTAAATTGATAATGGGAAAATATATATGCATTCAATTGAAAAGGGAAAAAATGACTTTGAGTAACATTCCAGAAATAAATCCTAAAGTAACTTTAAAATGCCCAGTAAATCCTAGAGAGCGATTGTAAACCCTTTCTTTATACTCACAAGCAACCTGGGGGTTCGTTTGTTGGAGTGTCTTGGGAACAGGCAGTTTTTCTTTCTGACATATTCATCGGGGCCTTCTCCTTGTCCACATGTGAATTAGTCTTGCTTGGGACAATCTGCGTGGAAGCGTGTTTTTATTTGCAGATGTTGCCAATACCAATAACTTACACAGCCCTCAGCCTGGGAGTTTTACTGCTAAGAGGCGGGAAGGTCAGGAAGAACTGTAAATTACCTTTTAAGAGGGTTCCTCTGGGAGAGCCCAGCTCTATCGGGAAGATAGGGGGACTCTTGCATTTGTTCCCATTCTGAAATAAGTGTACCCTTTTATGGGACACATGGACTCTGTTCGGTGCTGGAGCTGGTCCCCCGAGTGCGGGAAAACGTCACGCCGCGGCCGTCTTTAACACGAAGCAGGTCCGTGTTCAGGGCGAACTGCGTGCCTTATGGCTCCTGAGCTGTCTTCAAGTCTCCTCTGGTTTTTGCTGTTCGAAGAGGAGTGTGGATTCTCAGCAATGCAATTTTTGTTTTTATAAATTAAAGGAAAACATTTCAAAGACTAAATGTGGGAAAGGCGTTCCTTTGCTGGAACAGAGTCTGAGCCCACGCTGGAAGCAGGCGGCAGGCCAGCAGCAGGGCCCCCTGCACACCGAGGCCGCCCGCGCGCAGGACGCCGCCTCCCGTGAGTGAGCGAAAGCCTCGCAGTGCTCAGCACAGTGCGGTATTGTTTCCGCCCTGAAGGCTGATTGTTTCACACAGCTTACAGTGCAAACTGAAGTCTGTCTCAAACAGTCCTTGCTCTTGCAGCATTTTCTAATGAGTCAGAGTGGAAGACACGATGTGCATAATGCAGTGCGGATAGTGTGTTACTGTGGAAGTCAGACAACCAGTGTCCTTGCCTGGCTCTCCTTGCCAGTGTGACCTTGACAAAATCTTTGTTAATGTCACTCAACTGCAGTTTCCTCATCTGCTAAAAAAAAAAAAAAAAGTATGCCTGCTATGGGTATGTTCTCCAAAAGCTACATGGAAGGTTTAAGCAAACTAAAATTTTAAAATAATTTTAATTTATTTTCTAGGTTTTCACTGATCCAAGCTGTATTTAATTGTCACTCTGAGCTTATGATGACAATTTGGGGGGAAGGCCATTTTGCACACTGAATTTATATACATTTCCAGCCAAAAAGCAAAGAAACTTAACATTATTTGGCCTTACTTAGGGTGAATATAAAAATTTGAAATATTAAAACTTTTTAAAGTTCCTATTTAAAAATAGACTGAAAGGTCCCCCCACAGTGCTCTAGAAACCTGGGGGTCGCAGGTGAGGAGCCCTCCGAGGAAATGGCCTTCCCTGGTTCTGGAATTCCTTCTTCTCTCAGCTGTCCTCTCTCTCTCTCTGGAATGTGGCCTTTCTAAGTATTTCCCTTTAGCTCGGCTTCAGGGGAACAGGAATTTATGGCTTTTTACTCTGAAGAATTTCCTCCAGGTGCTGGCAGTTGGCCTGGGGGGCGAGTGAGCAAGTCCATAAACCCTGCAGCCTGCCTGGGGGCCTGGGTAATGAGGCTGGAGTTCTCAGGGGGGGCTCCCTCATTTCCTCTTCCTGGCTCCCAGGACTGGGGGACGGGGCGGGGAGGACCCCAGCCCACACGCTCCCACAAAACCATCCAAACCTGAACAAAGGGCATCTCGCAAAATAGGTAGTTTCTCTGAAACTAGATGCTAATTGTAAAAAAAAAAAAAGATTGGGAAAATCACAGACACATGGAGCAACAGAGAGGGAAATAATGCCATAGGCAACCACTGGTAAGCTGGACCCGTTTTCTTCTATGTAAAGTGACGCATCTTTTATTACACTTTTTAAATCTGACTGAGAGAAGGCATCCCAATCCTTCCTGTTGTCCATTTTCTCAAATACACAGTGAAGAAGGTTTCTACTGTGGCTTCGTGTTCACATTGATACCGATTTGCCCTAGCTGGCTTGGCTCAGTGGATAAGAGCGTCAGCCTAAGGACCAAAGGGTCCAGGTTCCATTCTGGCCAAGGCACAGGCCTGAGTTGCCAGCTCGATCCCCAGTAGGGGGCGTGCAGGAAGCAGCCAATCAATGATTCTCATTGATGTTTCTCTCTCTCTCTCTCTCTCTCTCTCTCTCTCTCTCTTTCTCTCTCTCTCTCTCCTCTCTCACCCCCTTCCTCTCTGAAATAAATAAAAATATATATTTTTAAAAAAAATTTAATAAAATTAAATTAATACTGATTCATATTGTCAGAAAAGGGACCTATACCGTATCAGCATGGAGAATAGAGGTATTCATTCTCACGTCTAAGGCTACAGTCACAGAAGGACTTCTGGAAGCCAGTGGACAGCCCTAGGAAACTCCTCTCCCCCTTTATCTCTGAAAGCTGCTGGGTCGCTGGGAGAAGGGGCCAGGCCCCGCCGCCATGCGAGGTGGAGTAGGAGTCTTCCGTAACAAGGAGGGAACGTGCCTGTTTATGACATCGAGCTAAAAACTGGACGTTTCCCCTCTGTCTTTCTGCAGCTAGAAAGAAAGCCAACGTACAGCGCTCACCCTGGCCGTTCTCCGCCCCCGCTCCCCAGAGGAGGCTGCTGGGTTATTGCCTACATGGCTCCCCTCCTGCCCGCCCTGCCCCGGCAGTGCCACTCCGTCACACCGGGCACTAATTAAAGCCACAGGCAGGATTTGTGCAATAACTGGCGTTCCTAGCAGAGGCGTTCTTTTCATTCCCTTTGTCTCTGTGCCTCTTTGTTCCTTCCTGGAACAGCTCCAGGCCTCCTTGCCCTCCTTCCTTCCTTCTCTGCAGTTAGCTCCTCAGCTGCCTGAACAGCGCGGCTGGTGACAGTGCCTAAAAGGGTGAGGAGGAGTGGGGCATCTTAGAGCCACCTTGTCCTGGGCTCGGTCACCCCTCCCAAAACGCCTTCGCTATACATGGAGATCTCAGATCCCATGCTGGATGCGTGAATAGCCAGCAGCAGTTGCGCCAGCCCTCTTTTATTTCCGCTTTTCTCGCTATTGTCGTTTCAGTATGTGATCTCCTGGAAGGAGTGGGGGCGGTCCTCGAGAAATTACAGAATCACAGGCTGAGAACTGAAGCTCAGTGCCATTCAGTTCTTGGAGGATAGTGGGAGCAGGGTGTCATCAAATCGCATGTAGCTGAGGTTACGGCATTGCAACCCTTAATCCTTGTGTTCTTGGAAGTGGACGCGGTAGGCTTTTTGCCTTCTCAACTGTGTGGTGATCCCGCTTTCAACGACTTAGCTTTAATTAGAGCAGCATTTTGCTTTTGGTAGAGGTGCTACTAAAATACAATTGTGAAAATAATTCCTAACTGGTTGGGGCTTTTCGTTTCTTTGTTTTTGAATCAAACCACTGGGGACCCTAGAATATATTACTAGATCTTTGCTTTGTGGTTTGGGGTACGGGAGGGGGGGCAGGGGGAGATCGTCCATTTCCTGATTCTCCACAGCTGTAACTCTTTCTAAACTAATATTCCATCCCTGGAGCCTGAAACTCCAGCTAACCTGCGGGCAGATGATGTGAAGAGAGACGCGGCTTGGCAGGCTCACGGCAGAACATTCCAAGGCCAATTTTGTTTTTACTTAATGCTATATAAAAATGAGTATAGGGCTCTATGAAATGAGATATGTGGCTTTATGAAAACAGTTATAAGTTTGCATGGTTTATAGCATATTTTGGGTAGGCGTGGTCGTCTTAGGCAGTTCATGCATTTTCGAGAATGTAGGGAAAAGACTTTGGCATGTTGGCATTCTGAATCTGGTCTTAATTTAAAATAATAAACTTCTATATGAATGAAGAGAGAGCTGTCACCACCTGAAATAAATCAGTCACATAGTTTCAACTGCTAACTGCAGAATGTTCTTTTAAACCATCTTGCATGGGATGTCTTTGTCTTCATTTAAAGACACTTCCAACTTTAAAAATCTACAAATCACCCCCTAAAAAAATCTTTGGTTTCTTGTAGAAGAAGGTAGCCTAAGTTATTTCGTGGTTGTTGTTTTTTTCAATGAGTAATAAGACATCAACCAAAAGCATCAATATTCATCAGGAAGAATGTTGTTGCAAATGTCGGCCTCCTTCAAATGAGAGAGAACTTTCATGACTAACACTTTGTGTTGGATATCAGGAATAAGTATGCCCAGAGGTTAAACATTCATGTCCTTAGCAGTGTTAGAACCTCTGAAATGAGGCAGGATCAGACAGAGGGAGTGTTGTGGGAGCTTATTCCCCTCAAGTTAACTTTCTATTCTTTTAAAGGACGATTATCTATTCAGGACAAGAGTAAATACTGTATTGCCTTGAGAGTGACTCCCCAATGAGGAATCCAGAACGCACTGTTAGCACAGAGCAGCCTCCTTATCCCTAAGTCAGAGGATGCTAAATGCTAAGTAATCTGGTAAACACACAGAGTTTGTGTTTCCATAATCTTTCTTTGTGTGAGTGACATTCATCATTTGACTTCTCAGGAACACAGAGGGTCTTAGCCTCTGAAAAAGCCTACTGAACAGAGGGACATTCAGGGGTTTTCCTGGTTTCTGAGCCTCACAGCAGACCGGGGCCAAGATCAGCACGCCGCAGGATGTCATTAATTGCCGGGTGGCCATGCCGGCCCACGCAGCGCCCTCCCCTGCAGAGCTCCGGGAAGCAGCCTGGACGTGGGCTTACACCCTTTGTTTCCTCCTGTAGGAGGGACGGTGGGCCCAGGTGAGAAGTCGAGGCCTCTTCCCTCTCTGTTAGGCCACCCCTTCCACTGCCAGGCTTTATGTGGAGCAGTGCCACGTGGGGCTCGGTGTGGGCAGTAGGGCCACATCCTGGCTGAGCTGATGTAAGGGCTGATGGGAAACCTCCCTTCCCCGGTCTGATTCCCCAGCTGGTGATACTGAGGGCCCTGTGGCTCCCCGACCCAGAGTGTGCGGGTCGGGGGGTGTCAGAAAGCTCTGGTGGACATAAATGCCTGCAGCGTGCAGGATCTGAGTGTGTGTTTCTCATTTTTATGTAATCTTTTGGAAAGTTGTCTGTCTTTCATCCAGCAAGGATATCTTGAAACATCTGCTTTTGTCCTTGGGTAAAAGTCAGGAATCTGACTCCCTTGAGAATTTCTTTTCTTTTTGTGACAGCTTAGACTTTTGGTTGCAGAAAAAGCCTGCTCTTCATCTCCCGAAAATATATTTCAAGGGCTGGCTCCCATAAAAAGCAGAGAGAATGGCCCTGTCATTTCAAGAAGATAGGGCCAAAGGCTAGAAACTCCCCTTGAACAAAGCCAGTGTTTGCACTGGGGGGAAGAAGCTGGGGAGAAGGGCTGCATTAGAAAGTAAGCACTAGCCCTAACTGGTCTGGCTCAGTGGATAGACCCTCGGTCTGAGGACTGAAGGGTCCCGGGTTCGATTTTGGTCAAGGACATGTACCTTGGTTGCAGGGTCAATCCCCAGTAGGGGGCGTTCAGGAGTCAGCTGATCAATGTTTCTCTCTCATCAGTGTTTCTATCTCTCTAGCCCTCTCCCTTCCTCTCTCTAAAGTCAATAAAAATATTTTTTTTTTTAAAGTAAGCTCCAACATAAAGCAGAGTTTAAAAAGAGGAGAACTTCTGATAACAGAAGTGTTTTATAACCATGTGGTTTCAGCAGTGTGTGACTATCTGTGCCTGATTCCCCCATGCCCCCCCCCCCCCCGGAAGGCGTGTCAGGTAGGCACACCCACCTCCACAGTGCCAGGAGGATGTGTCACAGGCCAGGACAGCCACCACGCTCATCTTGTTCTGGAAACCAGCCGCCTGGCGCTAACCTGACCCAGGCACAGATCACGGCACTGAGAGCGTTCCTGACCCAGCCCATGAGCCAGGGCCTGTGTGTTCAGGGCCTGGATGACTCACTGCAGTAGATTCTACTCAAGTCCTTACATTGATCAAAACTGGCCCATTCTTTCTGTGGTTCACTATCAATAATGCCTCTTTCCTCTATTTCATTTCTGAGGTGCTTTCAGATTCACACTTAGGCAACATGCCATGTGTTGTTTATCTGATTGGCCAAGCAGAGGATTACACCATCTTCTTTCATTTTTTATTTAATTTCTCTACATTTCTTTATTGGAAATGCAAGTAGTGAGATTCACATGGAGAAAGACCTTTAAAAAGAGATGGTTTCTGCTTTGGCTGGTGTTCTCAGTGGTTAGAGCATCGCCTGGGCAGTGAAAGGGTTACAGGTTCAATTTCCGGTCAAGGGAAGGTACCTGGGTTGCAGGTTCGATCCCCAGCCCTCGTTGGGGCTTGTGCAGGAGGCAGCCAATTGATGTGATTCTCTCACATCGGTGTTCTCCTCTCTCTCTCTCTCTCTCTCTTCTCTCTCTCTCTCAATCAATGGAAAAAATATACTAGGGTGAGGATTCAAACTGCAACGGTTTCCTGACTAGAAATTCTGACAGCCTTCCCCTCACACGCCTGAGTTTGAGAGGAAAAATGATGCTTGGAGTTTTGCATTTTGTGGCATAAGCGTATTTCCCAACAATTATGTCATGTTTTAACTCTTTTCAGAAACCACTCTGAGAATAGCATTTAGAGGTTCTCTGAGAGTAGAAGATCAAGTTTGCACGTTCTGTTAGGTTAGATGGATGTAACAAACCTCGTTTCTCTGCTCTTGGTAAGGTGGCGTTGAGGAGGCTGTTTTCATAACGTGGCCCCTAGGACAAGAGCCTAGGACAAGAGCACAAAACAGGGAAACTGCTGTGTGCATGCGCCCACACTCCTTGCTTTCAGCCTTCACAAAAAGGTAGAGCGATTGTTCCTAATTGAGTCCAGTTGTTTCTTGTTGAGTCTGTTTTCATTAATGCCGGTGATTATATTGTGTTCTTTCATTCAGGGGTCCAGGAGGTGGGCTGCAAGTGAAGGCTCCCCTGTGAGTTGGGGGGGCGCACAGGGAGTGAGTGTGCTGGTCATTTGTGTGCAGGCAGCAAGGACCATGTGTTCTTCATTACCGCGTGAGCGTGGGCCCTGCTGCGCTGGACCTCTGGTTGAATCTAGGGATTTTTTTTTTATTTTTTTTTAAGAAAGCTGGGGAAATTTATTCTTCTCCTTCATGTTTTCTGTGTCCACGTCATATTTGAAAGCAAATGCAGAATTCACATTTTCACATTAAGGACCCACAGTGAAATATTTCACCAAATTGTGAACTAATGTAAAATGTTCATCCAATGTTCTCTTGCCTCATTTTCAGCCATTCCCATCCTGCAAACCTCGCATCCAGTGCCTCTGGACAGCCTCTAACTTTTTTAAAAGATTCTTTCCCGCGTTAACATGAGTTTGCATGAGAACTCAGCCCAGAGCGGAGCCTGAACACCTGGGCCCAGGTGTGTGCAGAGAGCGGCACCTCGGTGAGGCTGCAGTGTCCAGTCCAAGTCTGCGTTTCAGCCCCTGATACGTGTTTAGTCAGCATAGGAGCAAAGTAAGGATCGCTGACTCACACCTGGAAGAGGGCCGGCACATAGGAAAGAGTAAAGCAATAACTAAAATGAAAAACTAGAAAGCAATCAAGTTTTCAGATGCTCATTCACAAATAGGATATAGATTTGAATTTGAAAAAGTATTCTAGAAAGACCTAATTCTATATTCTGAACCACCAAAAGTATGGCCATATCTGGACAGGTCCGTTCCTAAAATTCCCCAAGTAATACCCCAGCTTCGCCTTCTTCCTCAAACCTTGTCAGCCACTACACCTAACGCTAGCATATGGAAGCGAAGTGATCACTGTAAAATTAAGAGACGATTCCTGGAAATGCATCTTCCAGAATAATTAGCAGATCACCTTACTTTTTATGTAATCTTCAAGAGGATTTCTAGTGTGTTATGGTCTATTTTTTGTTTTCCAAAAAAATTGTTACCTTGATCCCAAAAGCAGGCACATTAAAATCCAGTTTGAAAATCATAGAGATGAGTCATTTGTACAGAAAAATTTGCTCTAGAATATCTGGGCCAACCCAGGCAGCAGCCCTAAGCTAGCAGTCACTTGCTCTTTGCTTTGTAAGTCACTTATAGGTCTGATTTTCACATGTGCATGTCAACCTTCCTGGTGTGGTAGAAGAATTTCCTAAATAAAAACATGGTGTCCTGCATTGAATTCTTGACAAGACAAAGGTTTAGTAGGTTAAGTGCCCCTGACTAAACCCTGCCTGGTCTGTAATTATCTTTCTCTTGCACATCGCAGTCGCTGATAAATAAACATTTCTCTAAGTCTTTACGACCAGAATGTAAGTCAGCACTTTGTGTTGGACGTGTGCCGAGCCCTGAGTTGGGCTAATCCTGGTCAGAGCGGATGTGCCTGACATCCCGGCGTTGTTACCTGGACAGAGATGGTTGAACACCTCCCATGGACAGAAAGGTGGGAATGTCTTTCTTTAAAACGAACAAGCTAAAATTGTTCTTGGAGACTCTGGAGGAGAATTAGAAATGCGAGACGGCCGTTTATTGGGAAGTCTCCCAGTGTGGAACCCGTGCATCTGTGTGGAGGCCGTGCCGCATCAGACATGACTGGCGGTCAGCGTGGGTCCCTTGTGCGCGTTTAGCTGACGGTATGTGGAGCGAGAGGGGCCTGTCACAGCAGACGTGCAGGGACAGTGAAGCCCTATGACACCAGCCGTCCAAGGGCACAAGCTTCTCCCTTCTTCCTGCTGCTACCCAGGGGGCTTGTCTTCCTTCCACATCTCCCAGCTCCACTCTGTCCTGCTTTCTTCCTCCTCTTTTGCTATTGCTTTTTCTATGCAAAAATGGGATATTGCTTCATCTGCATGTTAGGCTATCAGTTTACAAACACATTTTTGTTCCTTTCCCCCAGCAGCCGGGTGAGGAGTCAGTCATTTCACAACCAGGACACGAGGGCCTTGTGCGATACCCAGGCCCAGTGCAGACCCACCAGGTGGGCTCGAACCTCGGCCCCTTGCTTGTGAATGCCCATTGGTCTGTAAAGTGAGCACTTTAAGGAAAGGCAGGATTTAAACTCAAGTGCAGCATAAACAAAGCAGCAAACATCTCTGCCCCTGGAGCCCCTGCCCGTGTGCGGCGGAGTCAACGGAGGAGACACACTGAGCCCTGCAAGAAGTGGGCAGATTTGGGGACAAATCAGATTCAGAGGCTGGAGTTTGTTTCCAGGGCTCATTCCTGCTCAGTAAGCCAGTTTTCACTCCAAACACTCAGAAGCATCTTTAGGCTTTTCTCTTCTGAAAACGAGGAGAGGGTTAAAATGAAATGTGATCCTTCTTCGTCTGCAGCTAGCAGGATATGGGCCCTTTCCTTTTCTTCTTACGTGTTTTTTTTAAAGTGCTTTATTAATCACAGATGTCTCAAATTTACAGTCTGGGACTAGAAGGCGATTTCTCTTCTCCCAGCAGTTTTTTTTTTTTTTTCGGGGGGGGGGGGAGAGAAACAGACAGACAGACAGACATAGTTCAAGTGGTGGAATTCTTTTCCTGTGTGGGGCTGAGGGTCAGGGCTCAGCTTTGCCCTGCTTTCTTTAGCTTTTTCATTATTTTAAGAAGAAATCCAGCATGGACTTTGTGTGAACTCATCTCCTTGGGGTTGTTTTCCCCTCAAAATAAGGCAAGATCTATTTTAATTGATTTTTCTCTCTCGGGGCTTCAGGCAGATCACCAGTGACTTTCTCGTACACACTTGAGCATTTTTTAAAATGACTTCAATGTTCTGATCTATCTCTTTATGCTGATGTTCCTTTTGTCCCCTTAATAAGGGACAAGCTGTGTGTTTTTTTAATTAGAAACAGAATAAAGTAATTCAGTAGGTTGTTTCATTCATCCTTCATCTAAAAATGATTTTGAGTATGTCTGAGATGCTAGGCTCAGCAGTTGAGCATCAACACATGAACCAGGAGGTCACGGTTCGATTCCTGGTCAGGGTACATACCTGGGTTGCAGGCTCGATTCCCAATAGGGGACGTGCAGGAGACAGCCGATCTATGATTCTCTCATCATTGATGTTTCTCTCTCTTTCTTGCTCTGAAATCAATGAAAATATCATTTTTAAAAATAAATAAAAATGGGCAAAAATTCCCTTCTTGGTTTATCTTTGCTGCCAGCCTTTTTCTAAGTCATAAATATTCCAGTAGAGTGAAGTAATGTCATGCAAGTGATTTGGTGAAGAACAGCTCGGGAAGAGCCCTGCCTTTCCCTGCAGAACATCAGTCTGCAGCACTCCGAGCGTGGCCTGGGCGCTCTGCCCTTCCTGGTCCAGGGCAGTCCATCGAGGCCACGGCCATGTTTAGTGCTCGACCTGCCAGATGAGGGGGAGATCTCCTTTGAACCTGCTTTCCAAAGTGCAAAGGACCGAATCCTATGCGGCTGAGCCCACGGAGAGAAGCTAGGGCACGACGTCTCTACTTTCTTTTTCTTTTGAACCAATTTGTACAACTACCAGCTCCTTTCCCAAGTAAGGCTGGAACGCCCGGAGCATCATCCACCTAAAGCCATCCTGCCCAGCAATGCAGTGCTCACTGTGAACACTAAGAAGCATCTTTAGACTTTCCCGTTCGGAAAGCGAGGAGAGGGTTAAAATGAAATGCGATCCTTCTTTGTCTGCAGCTGGCAGGATGTGGGCCCTTTCCCTTTCCTTCTTATGTGGGTCCCCAAACGTTACTGATGGACTGCAGGTCCTTCTCTCCTCCCGGTGATGCCTGCCGGTCTGGACCTTCAGGCTGAGGCCCTGCCCTCGCTGCTCACCCCGTCCAAGAGCTCTCTCACTTTTCTGTAACCCTGCGAGTTTGGGAGGACAAGGAGACTGTGAGGATTCCTGGTAGTCATCCTCTTTCCACTTAGCATTCATATTGTCTGCTGCATTGCTCCCGTGCCAATCCCCCCCAATCCCCCCCAATCCTCATTTTTAGGCACAAAAATACTTGTGAAGTTCATTTGTTCACGTAGGTGGTGTTCCCCATTACTTCTGATGTCTGAGTATCTGCTTATGAGTGTGAAGACCTGGGGTGTAGTATATGGGCCTCAGTCCTTAGCCTGCCTCCTCTGGTTCATAAAAGACACAGCAGCTCTCCATCAGTGACACCTCACCCCATCCCGGCCTGCCCAGGGTGTCGCCCCACCTCCACCGGTGCACCACCTTCATAGGTATTTGTCTTGGGCAGTTACTCAATGGAGGGCATATACATTGAAGAAATGACTGTTCTGAACATATGGATTGTGAGTCAGCTTGGCCGATTTCTTTAGACTGGAGATTTCTGACGTTTCCATTCGGTACTTAATAAGCACCTACTGTGTGCAAAGCCCTAGGAGTACAACAAGTCACAAGATAGATGAGCCCTTGCCCTCATGGAGCTTACATTCTCTAGTACATGGGTGTTAGGCTCGACTCCTTCAAAGGCTGGCTCCAGTGCCGCCTCCTCCACGGAGCCCTCCACGATCACTCCACCTGGTTCCATTTCTTCTCAACTTCTAACAGGGCTGAGACTCACTTACAGCATGTGTCCATTCTTGCCTGTACAATGGCTGTGTGACTCTAGAAAACACTATGGTCAGCCCCATGAGGGAAGGAGGGGGGTTCATTCATCTCTGTCAGGTGGCAAGTATAGGGCCTGATGTGAGTCAGCACAATAAATGACTGAAATGTGTCACCGTGTCTTTCTAATAGTTAGTACTTTAAAAAACAACAACTGGTTGAATAAATTATCACCTGGCATGTGCATTATCCAAACCCTCCTCTTCCTCTGGTCCCTCCTGTTCTCACTGGGGTTCCTGAGGCATGTCTCCTTCCTGTGACCTTTATGAGACCCTGAGAAAGCCCCTCGGCCGTCCTTGCTTCCTGAATGTCAGCTTAATGGTGTCATTCTCCCCGCCTCCTCCAGGTGGCACCTGCGGAAAATAAAGCTGATGTGGAAGTGTTTTAGTAACTTGTTAAAAATAAATAAAATAAAAACCATGTATGATTATATATGTTCATACACACACATATGTACCATACGTATGGAGGGGGAAAGGTGATTACTCTTCAGCAGAATGCTGTTTGGATTAGTTCTGAACCAGAGTCGGCCTCTGAGAAGATCCAGATTTTTTTAAGAATGAGATCTTCCTTGAAATGCCTCATCTGTTTATGGAAGATTGCACCCTCTGCCCTGCGAGGCTTGGGCCAGGGGAGGAGTGGGACAGCAATTAGTCGGGGCTCCGCTGTCTAGTCCAGGCGTCTGGAGTTGAGTGGCCACGGCTGTGGACTCTCACGGTAATCACAGGATTGGGAGGAAGTGACTCGCTTACTTTTTATCACACAATGGCCTGCAGGCCACAGAGGTAAATACAGCGAAGGCAGGTGTCTGTCTGGAAGAATCTCTTCAATGGCTTCCTTTCATTTATTGTTGAGACTTCAAACGGTTTCAGAAAATACGCATAGTGAGTGCTCTTCTTCCTCACCCCATCCCCTGTGGCAGAGCCCGGGTTCAAGGACTCCGGAGAGGGCCAGTGTCCAAGGTCACCGATTTTCAGTTTTTACGGGAACGCCTCATGCATAATCCATGGGTCTGTTGAGTGTCAGCCGTTACCTACGTTTTTTTACATCTCCTTTGTTCTCCTGGAAAACCATCCACTCGGGGCTGACTACATTTAATTTTTGAGACCCGATGAGACGGTTCATGTGGGCCTAGTTTCTGTAAGTGTTCTGGTTATCTGAGGAAGAACTCCTCCTCCTCACATATTTCTTTTAAAAATGTGTTGTTTTGTTCATTGTTGCCGGTATTGACTCCAACGTGTGAGGCAACTTGGCTGAGGCTGGGAGCAAGGAAGCACACGCCTGTGGAGTTTCAAAGTCTGGCTGTGAGCAAGGGTGCACCCTGGGCCCCCCAGCACTCCGCCCGCCTGGCCACGGCCACTGTTCACCCTGACGCCGCACGTTCCAGAAGCTGCTGTTGGTCACAGAGTCCGCCCCGCTCAAATGTACACTCACACACACGCACACGCCTGCACACATGTTTATTTACTGAGCTGTACTTTTATTCACTGGGAGTGAGCCAGACTAACACACTTATCCAACAGGATTAGTTTTTAATTTCCTTGAAATTCTTCTTCAAACCATTCTTTCTTGGGTTTTGTTTATCAAGAAAATGGGAGAAAATGACTTAAACATCCTATCCTACGGTGTCTGTGACATTCTAAGTGACAATGACATTTTAAAACTGAAAATGATACTGGTTTGGAGACTTGGGATTTTTTGGAGAGGGCAGTACATCTTGAGAAAAATCGTCTCTAGCATAACTCAAGGGTGTTAAACATTTGAAAAGCGTGTGTGTGGGATGGGCCTTCTCTGTGGCATTTCTCCCCGTCGGGTTAGCCACACGCTGGGCGGTACTGAGGCGCCTTGGTAAATGGCCGGACTGGGACACTGGGAGGATGGGGGCCACACAGTCACGCATTGTGGTCTCTCTCTGGTCCCTGCAGACTCGCTGTCCGTCTCCAGTAACGATGCCAGCCCGCCTGCCTCCGTGGCCTCCCTTCAGCCCCACATGATGGGGGCCCAGAGCTCCCCAGGCCCCAAGCGCCCAGGCAACACGCTGCGCAAGTGGCTGACGAGCCCGGTGCGGCGGCTGAGCAGCGGCAAGGCCGACGGGCACGTGAAGAAGCTGGCGCACAAGCACAAGAAGAGCAGGGAGGTCCGCAAGAGCACGGACGCCGGCTCGCAGAAGGACTCGGACGACAGCGCGGCCACCCCGCAGGACGAGACCGTGGAGGAGGTCAGTGCCGCTCAGCCCGAGCCCCCGAGCCGGGCACCCCAGAGCCCTCCAGCACCTTCTCTCCGGGTTGTAGGCACGGTTGCTGGTCTGACTGTTCTCACTCGGTTCTGTGCTCCGTGGTGCCTAGGAGTGTGGGGGGCCCACTGAGCCCCTGTGAGCGGACTGCTAGACTCAGTGGGGACAGGCCTTGGAGGAGCTGCTCCAGGTTAGCAGGGTCAGGACCTGCAGGCGGCTTCTGCAACCAATCAGAGGCCCGGGAGCAAGTGGGTGCCCTGCGCCTCAGCTTCTCCCCCTCATTCACCCAGGGCCAAGGCCAGGAGTGCTGGCCAGAGCTGCCCGGTCTCAGCAGCCCCTGAGGCTGGAAAAATGTCCCCCTTCCCCCCACCACATATTCACACTTACCTCTGTCCTGAGTAGTAAACATGATTATTTCCCTGTCATCAAAGATAAATATAGGTAGGTCAGCCAGGAATTTTTTCCCGTTTCCTTTTGTGGGAGGCTCAGTGGGGTTAATTATACTTTATTCAAAATTCTTTCATGATCCCCAAGTTGGGCTGGAAGCACTGGTGGTGTCAGTGAGGGGCCTGCAGAGGTTTTAACTAGACCCACCCAGGCCCCTCACAGGCTTGGAAAGAAAAGGGCAGAGGGAGAGAAGGTACCAGCTCTGTGTGGTTTAATTTGTCTGTGGATGTGGGTGTCCTGCTGTTTCCCCCCTCTGCCCCCCCTCCCCGGGCCCCGCACACTTTGCTGCAGGCTGTGCTGGAGCGGGTGGTTCATTGCATTCGCATCTTTCTTCTAAATCTGTGTCCTCTTATTAGAAATAAACTGAAATGTTTTCCGAAAGTAAGAACAGAGGGATATTAATGGGATAATTCAGATTCTTAAAATGCACCTTGGACTGCGTTTTTCTTTACACCATTATTAGGTCATGAATTTTATTCTAGTGAGGTGCCAAAGGGAGGCGAACGTGGGCCGGGGGACCTGGAGCACCATCAGGGTTAGGGCTCAGACTTTTGAACGGGTTGTTTTTTTCTTCTCCAAGTTGAGATCTATTCAGAGCCTAACATGCCATTGGCAGTTCCTTCTAAACACGCTCAATGGCCCTTCTCGTCCAAGTTGGCAAACAGGGCGGTTGGGCTGCAGGGAGGAATGAGACGTTACCATCAGGGTTGGGGAGATTGTTCCTCTGTCTGCCGTCTGAGCTTCCGTCCAGGATGTAGTTTTCCAGTTAACCCCTTAGGACTGGCGTTGACAGTCGGGACCCACAGTGTAATGAGCGAGTGTTGGTTCCATTTCAGAGAGGCCGGAACGAGGGCCTGAGCAGCGGCACGCTCTCCAAGTCCTCCTCCTCGGGCATGCAGAGCTGTGGAGAGGAAGAAGGGGAGGAGGGGGCCGACGCCGTGCCCCTGCCCCCGCCCATGGCCATCCAGCAGCACAGCCTGCTCCAGCCGGACTCGCAGGACGACAAGGTAGGGGCCCGGGCCGCCCGCGTGATCGGGGCGCCCTCAGTAGCTGCTAAGCTCCAGCCTCATTGCAGGGGATGGTGACTCTCCGGCCTTGCGAGGGCGCCTGGGAAACATTCTGCTTTTCAGGCAGATTCCGCCAGTTTTCATCCCAAAAGCTTTGTGGATGACCAAGTCCAATTAGACTAAGTAGTAGGCCAGCATGTGCTGTTTCTCACACACGTGCATTTGTATAAATATGTTCCGTGCACTTTTAATGGTGCTTCGGCAGTTGCCACTTTTAAAGTAAGGTTCGCTTTTTTACTGTCCTGACGGGGTCCCTGGGAGAGCAGCCACCGCCTCCTCGCCCAGCGTTAGGCCAGCCCGTTCTCCTGTGAGGTGTTTTTGCACAGGGTGTTCAGATGAGGTCGTTGCTGTCCAGCTCCTTTCTCCAGCATGCCACAAGTCAGGATCACACTGGAGTGTGGGGTCAGGTGTCCACGTTCAGAGCCACGAAACTCCTCCTTGGAGACGTGCGGAGGCGCCACGCCAAGTCCATCTGTTTTTGTGTTTTTTGAGTTCTTACGTAATCGAGAATTATTTTATATACCCCAATTAAGACCCCAGAATATCAAAAGGAAACCTTGATGGCTGGCTTGCGCATCCTCTCGCATCCTGGCCCACTGTGCTCCTCCAAATTGTCAGGTGCTGAAAACCGTGCTATGAAGTCATCACTGGTGATTTTTTTTTTTTTTTTTTTTTTGCAATAGCTAAAGTTTTAGGAATAAAACATACCAGTTTTGCCCATTCTTCCCTTTTTTCTTCCCCTGACTCCCTCCTCAGCGTTATCACGATCACTTGCTGCATCGCCTGTTTTCTGACTGGGGGAGGGGGGAAGCCGGGGCCAGTGATGAACAGCTGCCCCGCCAGGTCGCACAGGAGTCTGGACCTTCTCTGCAGAGCTGACCTCCTCCTCCCCTCCTGGCAGTCAGCACGCAGTCAGGGAGCTGCGGGTCTTGGCTGGAGGATGTAGCTTGGGTTTGAGTCTGGAGTTTGGGGCGACTGAGGTGCACACCCTCCACTGTCGGGGGTGGGTGGGAGCAGAGATGAAAGAGGACCTCACCCCTCTGCACAGAGCGGACTCATCGGGAAATGGGGTGCGTCATTTCTCTAACAATCCCTAAGCTGTTTTCGTAGTATTCTAAGCTGTACCATTCTTAAAAGCAGAACACTGAAATGTCTTAGATCTGCATGGTCAGCCAAAAGGGAGGTGCTAGGCCTGGTTAGTTACCAAGTAAGAGTATTTTTTTCTCCACTTACACAGTGGATTGACTGCACGATAATTCTTCTGTTTGCTAAAATGGTTTATTGGTTATTGTGTTACCTCATTGGGTATTATCAACAGCAGTTCTTCATTTACAAAAATCTATAGTGATGTTCCCAGAGAGTATATATCTTGTGACTAATATTTTGTTTTGTTCTGTTTTCTCTTTTTGTAAACTTTCACGACAGCATTATGTTGATTTGTGTTCTGTGTCTGTTTTGGCTCAGTTCCCTTACCTCTCCATTTGAATTTTTTTCCTTGTTTTCTTCACCTCATATTCCAGATTTCATTAGACCAAGCCAACATTTGTTTTGCAAAGTGCATAGCTGAATCCACACATGTAAAAGCCTCGTTGTGAATGTATAAATCCGTGCTGTCTGCTGTGAGAAGTGCATCGTTAGGACAGCTAGCTGTGTGTCGCATGTATCTCCGCTGCCCTTAATATGAAGCGAGGCTCATATTACGCCCCTCTTCTAGTTTCCAATCGATGAACAGCGCAAGTAATCTGCAAACACACGGTGTTTGCTAATTACTGAACTTGAATGCAGTAGCCCTTCCCCCAAATTCCTTAAGTGTCACCCCTGTGTACCCTGATTCTCGCCGTACACGGCGCCTGATAGCTTGTGAGGCCACAGATCTTCTGTACCCTGCACTAATGATTGGGGAAGTGGATGGCACAGGAAATGGTGAGCTCGTCCCCCTCCTCCCTGTCTGCTCAGCGTGCCCTGGTTCCTTTTCTTTCTCATTTCCTTCTTTCAACCCCGTAGGCACAGTAAAGCCATTTTTAGTATCTTGTTTTGTTTCCTGATTATTTAAGGATTCACTCATTAGACCTTAAGCCTCTCATTCTTCCATTGATCAGAGTCTATATTTCTTTTCTCCTTCGCCAATAGCCCAGCCAGCAATTGCAAAAGTTACAGTTAGGGTTCTCCCGTGCCCAGGCACCTCTCTGAAAAGCGTTTCGATGTTACATGGCTGCGGATTGAAAACAGACACAGTCTGCTTTCCACATGTATCCCAGACAGGTTTTATTTAATACTTCATGTCAGAATATTGTAAATTTAGAAGGATGACTTTAAATAAATGCAAACAAAGACAAACTTGTGGTCTTTTTGTCTGGAATTACTTTTAAGAAGAGCTTGAGCTTGCAGGAGGATTTCCTGTCTGTCCAGTGACTAACTTGAGGCATCCCCCTCCCCCCTTTCTTTTTCTTAACTTCTTCCATAGGCCTCTTCTCGGCTCTTAGTCCGCCCCACCAGCTCCGAAACGCCGAGTGCAGCCGAGCTTGTCAGTGCAATTGAGGAACTCGTGAAAAGCAAGATGGTAAGGCTTTCCGAGGAAGAGGCTCGGAGCGCTGCATGCCGCTGCAGTGCATGGGCCTTGTCCATGCATTGCTCTTGTGCCCTTGTCATGTGGGCTGCAGAATGTGTCTGTGACTTCTTGCACAGTGGAGCGTGCCCAAGGCCACCCTCACTTGTACCAGCTGCCAGAGTCGGGTCCCCAGGACCACCCTCGGGTTCAGTAGTTCACTGGAAGGGCTCACAGAACTTAGAAAAGCCACCGTTGCAGAGTCTTACTGTGAACAGACACAGGTTAAAACCAGCAGGGCAGAGGCGCAGTGGGCTTCGAAGTCAGACAGGAAGTGAGGAAGTTAGACAAGGAAGCCTGCGAGGAGTTGGCAGATAAGAAAGAACTCGACGCCACTGGTCAAGAATTGCGGATCGTGTCCGTAGGAACGAAGTTAAACCTCACCCTGGCTGTCTCTTTGAGGGAGAGCTGATGAATGGTGCCAACCCAGGCCGCTTACATTGTAATCAGTGCGTTTCAAGCATCCTTAAACAGTTTAAAAACAGCCTTTCATACACATCAGTGATATGACCATGAAAATCATCCGTGTCTGTGAATTTAAATAGTTCTCCCAAGAAATGCTTTAAGGCAACGCTTTGTCAACCTGCCGGCCGTAGTCTGCACATATGTAAATCACATTCCCCTTTAAGTGGGCGGAGATTTGCTGTGATGCACTTAGATGACTGCTAAAGGAGAGGAGTCTATGGCTGTCGCTTTCCCCTCTTACTGGTTTATTCCTCCTTTGCAGCTCTCTCACTCACGTCTCTTCTGAAGTTAACAGGCATGAAGTTGTTGGCATTGCGGGAAGGGCATAGGTTTGGGAGTCAGGTAGATGTGGGTTGAAACTCTCCTACTTACTGCCTCTCAGCTGTGAGCTGGGACCGTGCATGGAGTGCGGTTTGTTAAGCTCCTAGCAAGCGTTCGTCGTGTGGACATTCACTGATGCCTCTCCTTCCCAGTGGGGAAACCACACTTATTCTTTTTCTGATGGACTCGCCCCTTCTCCACCCTCCATGGAACGTGATCTAGATTCTGCCTTTTTTCCTGGTCCAAGAGAAACATAACTGTGTTGATTTCCTGTCACTGATCCTCCCATGACGAACAGGAACTACTTTAGTGGGTAAACACCCTGGTGAATGTTTTTAATATTCTTCACCCTATCCTGGCCCCTGGGACTCTGAGTTGCTCCTGCCCATCCAACCACGTGCATCATGTTCATTTCCACGTGGATGGTGATCTCTTAGGCTCAGGCACCTTCATAGGGTTTGAACCCTGAATGGTTTATGCATCGGAAGCGAGGTATTCATGGGTTGGACTGGGGCGAAGGTGCTCGACTCCTATGCAGAAGTATTCAAGGAACCTCCTGACCTGAAAACCTGAGCATTCTACCTGAAAAGTCAGAACCACCCAGAAGCCTTCCTGGATTTGCTCCTTTCTCCTGTCTCCACGTTCCTGAGAGATTGTGTATCTTTGGTGTATTATCTCCCCTGAGCATCAGCAATGCGGCAACAGCAACGGACAGCTATAGTGGCTGCTGGGATTTGACTTTGGGGTTTTCTTCCGTTCGTTGTTCTAAATATAAAGTGAGATACAAGAAAGAATGGGGATTAATGAAGTAAACATCTAACTCAAGATAGTAGAAGAACAAAAAAATAAGCCAAAGCAGAAGGAATGAGTTCATAGAGATAAAAACAAATTATTGAGCTGGAAAAGAGAAAAATAGTAGAATATATAAAACCACAAAATGGTTCTTTCAAAAAATATAGATATCAGGTAACCTGAAAAAAAAAAAAGAAGAAAAGAAACAGAGCACAAATTCACAAAATAAGAAGTTGTAGGGGAGCAGCAAACAGGAAATTGAAGCAGTCGTAACATTACTTTGTTCAACTCTTTAAAAGTAAATTTGAAAACCTGGATGACATCAGCAACTTTTAAGATATAATTTACCAAAACCAGCCTCAGAAGAGAGACTCGCTACAAGACCTTTCTTCATCTAAGAAAGAAGTTGGCAAGAACCTACCTATCCGCCAAAACACCGCCAGGCGCAGAGGATCCCGCAAGTCATTCATCCGAATCTGCCAACCCGGGCCCCGGGCAGCTGTGGCTGTGGCGGCCTTTCCCCGCGCACCCTGCTTGTGGAAGAGGCAGTGGGCAGCGTTGAGGGAGTGGACGGCATGAATGTGAAGAGAACACGCAACCCTGACTGCGCACTGTCGGTGTGTGCACCCAGGTCTCTCTGGGCGGCCCACCTCGTCTGGACCAGCCATGTCTCTGTCCAGACAGCCTTTCCACCCGCTACCGAAACTGCCTCGCAGACATCACTGAAGTCCAAGACTTGACCTCACTCGCTCCTGGGCGAGGGCACCTCTGGGACATTTCTCACTGCCTTCTTTTTCTCACCATTCAAGTGGACAGTTAATTCCGAGCGTCAGCTGCTGGGAGTCTGGACAGGAGGCAGAGCAGAGCTTCCTCTCCTCATTCTTCAGACTCGCCTCCTGCAGGATCTCCAGAACCAGCGGGTGGCCAGCCTCCGCTCTCGCTGCAAATCACTCGCTGCCAGGAAAGGTCAATAGCTATTTATTTGAAACTCAGAGTGCTCTTCTCTCATTAAACCCTGTTCCCCAACTGCACTTCCCAAGTCAGAGCAGCAGTTGGTGTGTTTCCACAGCTCCGTGGGTGTGATGAACAAGATGGCATGCACAGACTTTGTGTCCTCCAAGCTGTGCTTCGTGACGGAGTCAGCATTGTTCTCTGAAGGGGAGAAAACAGGACACGCGTTGAGGTTTGAATTTGGTAGGAAATACTGTGTTCTTGCAGTTTGTGTTGGGTTTTTTGTTTGAAGATGAGTCAATCACATTTTCCCGGTTCAAGTCGCTAAATACTTCTCGGTCATCTCTGAATGTCCAGCAGGGCTGCTTCGGAAACTTTCAAACTCTAACCTATGCTTTGTGAATTCAGGCTAAGAAAAAAAAGCAATATGTACCAATGAAAAAGGAATCAGTTGCAAATCGTCACGTTAATCCAGAGAGAGAAGTCACCAATATTTAACTCCCAGATTTAATCACCTGCAAAGCTTGGCTTGAGGTTCTACAGTAGATACAACAACAAAACAATCTTCTGCAGAAACTAAAATCCGAGGGGTGGGGGTGGGGGGCAGGTTTGATCAGTAATTGAGGCCAGCATGCCTGCTTCCTCCAGAAGAGACAGACAGGAAGTGCAAGTGTCCCCAAGACCGCATCATTGTTAGCGGAGTGATCTGTGTGCACCAGAGTATGAATCGAGGCTTCATAGATCATCAAGAAACAAACCAAGTTTGTTTAAACTAAAATACAGATGGTGGATGCTGCCATGTAGCCCACGGTAAGGCACGTGGGTGGACGTATGGGGTAAACCGGGCAATCGAGGCAATGGCACACATTTCTGAACCAATCACACTTTCAAAAGGCAGGAATATAACTGAAAAGACAATTTCTGGATTTGAATTGGGTGCAGTGCTCTGGTGTAAACATGTATATTTTTCTAATTATTTGTAATAAGAAGAAACTATATCAAAGGCTATAAAATTTTTTTTTTATTCTAATGTTCCTCTTTTATCCAGCTCCTTTTATTCAGTTTTTTAATAAAGTTGGGAGGATTGTTATTAAATACTGTATAATTTCACAAAAATAGATTTTTTAAATTTTGCGATCAGCTCTGTATCTTCTGAGTGTGAGATTTTCTTACCCAGATTTCAGCCCTGATGACTCTGGGCAGAAGCGTGATTGGGGATGTCATTTCTTTCAGGCGCTGGAGGATCGTCCCAGCTCCCTCCTCGTTGACCAGGGAGACAGCAGCAGCCCCTCCTTCAACCCTTCAGACAATTCCCTTCTCTCCTCCTCCTCGCCGATCGATGAGATGGAAGAAAGGAAGTCCAGCTCCCTAAAGAGACGGCAGTAAGACACACATGTTTGCACTGTCATTGTTTGGGTGGCTTTCCTCCTGTCACTGTCACCTTTGGAACTGAGACTGGGTCTCATGTCTGACTGAGCGCCATGAGGAGACCCAGGGTTTCTGAGTAGCTACACATATGCGTGAAAAGCCCTCAGGCCCCCACAGGGCTCAGTCAGCCATCACTACAGTTTTTATTGTTTTATTTGTATATTATGCAACTTAATTTTTAATATGTCTTTATTGATTTTTAGAGAGAGGAAGGAGAGGGAGAGAAAGAAACATCAAAGATGAGAAAGAAACATTGATTGGCTGCCTCTTGCATACCCGCTACTGGGGATCAAGCTGCAACCCCCAGGCATGTGCCCTGATCATGACCTTTTGATGCATGGGACAACACTCAACCACTGAGCCACACCAGCCAGGGCACAAATCATTCTTATTTATTCATAAATTCGAGACAAGAATATCTCCTCGAATATGTGGTGAGAAACTCCTATACTTCCTATTGTATGCACAGTTGTGAAGGAAAAAGAAGGCAACATAAAATTAAATTCAGTCCCCAAAACCGTAATATTTTCTGAATATCTCTTAGTGGTAGTGTTTCTCTGTTCCAGTAAAGTATCTTATAGTGAAGGAAGAAGAAAGAGCCCTGATAAATATTAGGTTATACTTGCCTTTGGAGGAAAAGAACACTGGTAAGCTGCATAGGGGCTGTGTCCGGGCACCTAGGTGATGTGCGCACATGGGAGGTGCTTAGTCAGCGTTGGCTGGTTGAATGAATGAATGAATGAATGAACCAAGGAAGGAACGACTTCAGGCTAGCTGGGTGAGGATGTGCTCTGCTGATAAGTAATTGTCTTCTGTTACCTGAGTGGCCGTATGCAGTTACTGAACCTTACAAAGAGAAACACTTCTGTGTTAAGTTTTTTTCATGTATGTTCAGAGAAGTTTACAATGACTTAATCATTACAAACAAAAGCCTGCTTCCTGCAGTGTCATGCATTATGTCTGTGCTTCTCTTGGTGGTTCCTTTATGTGATCGGGTCTGGTGGTGGGGGTTCACCCTGAGTGGGAAGTGTCTTGTGACCTCCACAGCCCTCAGGGGTCACCCAGGTGCACCTCCCTGGATTTGGGACACTCAGGATTAGAGACTCTGTGGTGCAAGTCTGACATGTTTCTTCACATTCCTGGGGGAGTCTGCCCCGACAAAAGCAAAAGTGCGGAAGAATTCCTTTAGAAAATGAAGAGTCTAGATTGTAAACACTTTTCCTCTCTCCTTCTAGCTACGTTTTGCAAGAATTAGTGGAGACAGAGCGTGACTACGTGCGGGACCTCGGCTATGTGGTAGAGGTATGTTTTCAGAGATTTAATAACCTGTATCGGTCCCCAGAGTCCACAAAGGGGTATCATGTTACATTTTAACACTGAGACTTTCTCCAAAGCTTTAAAGACATTTTTGACGGGGGTGGGGAAGCATTACTAAAAAATAAAGTTGAGCCAATTATCTTAACAACCAGTATTCACTTTTCAAGGCCTCTTTCTGTCTAATGTACCTGACATGCTCATTTTTTAATAATTAAGTTTTAAAATTATGATATCTAACCATTGTAGCTATTATATGGGAGTCTTGCCTTTAATTAATTTTACAAGAGGTAGATATCACCACAGAAATGCGAACATCACTGGTTACCAGAGTCTGGGCCCAGCTGTGGATTCAGTTCCATCCTGAATCTTCAGAGAATGGTCAGCGGATGCACCAGGCCATTTGCTTATCATTTTCCCAGACACACGTCTCACCGTTTTCATTGCCCGGAGGTCGCTAAGCCCTGCGTAGCCACCAGAAACCACTGCCGGGGTCAAGGAGCGCCTCCAGGCTTCTCCCTGCCTTTAAGCTCAGAGCATGATCTTCTCCATAAACTCAGCTCATCATAGAGCTATTTTTATAGCATAAAATCTTATCACCTACCCCTTCAACTTTGCACATATGTGTGGGACAATGCTTTTGGGGGTCTATATTCTATTAAAAGGAATGGCTAGTAAGTTAAACGTGTAACACAAAGAGTTACCATACTTGCTTTGTCTACAGTCATTGTTAACAGCAAAAGAAGTCACTTGAATACTTAAGAGGTTCTGGTACAGGCTGAATTCCATGTGCGTTAAATAGAAGTTTTAACCATATTTTAGCAACATATTTAATCAGCCATTGTTTAAAAAAAATCAATCTATGAAAAGAGTATAGTTGAATACTGCTTTAATAAATTATGGAAATAATCCAAAAAGAAAAGAAAATGTTTATATGAGAAATGCTGCGAACAGAGGAAATGTTTCTGGGCAAATAGTTAATATTTATAAGATGATTTGTTTTATGGAACCATCTACATGTATTTAAACTTCTTCAGTTCCTTAGAAGGACTGTGATGACGCATGGAGAGAAAACCATGGCAATGAATGTAACAGTGTCTGTTCTGCTTAAATGTACACACTGGCCCTTGAACATCAAGGGTTTGAACTGCATGGTCCACTTGCATGTGGATTTTATTTTCATTAAATACTGTAAATGTATTTTCTCTTATGGTTTTCTTAATAACATTTTCTTTTCTCTAGCTTACTTTATTGTAAGAATACAGTATGTACTACATACAACATAGAAAAGATGTATTAATTGACTTTGTTATTGGTAGGCTCTGGTCAACAATAGGCTATTAGTTGGAAGTTAAGTTATATGTGTATTTTTGGGGGCACTGGGGTTGGCACCCCTCAACCCCTGTGTTGTTCAAGTGCCAGTTAAGGACCCTTTCCATATAGGATTTTTATTTGTTTTTAAATAAAGAATTGGTTATAAGACATGGTATATGTGTTTTGTCCCTTATTACTAAACCATTACTTGGTACAAACATGTTCAGTGTAATAAACCTATTTTTAAATATTTCATTATAGGGCTACATGGCACTTATGAAAGAAGATGGTGTTCCTGATGACATGAAAGGAAAGGACAAGATTGTATTTGGCAACATCCATCAGATTTATGACTGGCACAGAGAGTACGTAAAACCCACGTCCCGCTTGGTGGTGTGCACACCGCGGCACAGTCAGACCCCCGCATGTCAGCGACGGGGACGGAGAGGCATTGGGTCATTGCATTTCCTTGCCTGTGCAGCTGGGGGAGGCAGCTGGTGCACAGGAAGTACTGATGGGCCGAGGAGTTTTGTGGTAGCATTTCATGGCCCATGCAAGGGTCTTATCTCCTTCCTGCTAGTCCATCCAGGGGCCCCACCTCAGGGTGCCGAGCCTCACCACCTGGTTCATAGCCCAGGCCTGACCTTGAGCCCTTGATGTCCCCTCTCTGTGCCACCGTCTTCAGCTACATACCTGGGTCATAGTGTGACCACCCCCCACCCCCCATGGGATTTCTGTGAACGGGAACCGAGTTAATACATGTGAAGCACTTAGAACATCATCTGCATAGAGTAAGCCTCGATACATATTTCTAAAGAATTGCAGCCACCTCCTGAATAAATACCGATTACACTCAGAGGGTCTTGAAGATGCTCATCTTCCAACTCAGCCTTAATGGAAAGCGTGGACATGATTGCCCATGGAAGTCAGATTTGGTCGCAGTACATTGCCACGCCTGCCATAACGAGATCCGGGTTGGGGCTGACGCTACAGCAGCCACCCGGCCTGCGGAGCTGGTCACCGCACGTCCGTCCCTCAGGTCATCTTGCTGCTGACTTTAAAAATCCTTAATGCAGGGAGTGCTCCCTGTCAGCTGCTGGTGCTGTGGTGGACAGTTCAGTTCCCATCATGTGGGCAGCTCCTGCCTTCCTGTCTGTGTGTGCATCGCATTCCTGAGCCTAGAGCACCTGTCATCGCCTCCTACACCCAGTCAGGTGCTCGCTGCCCCGTGAGCCCCGACCACTCTAGACAGGAGTGCTCCCTCCAGGCAGATGACACGTGCAAGAGAGCTTCTGAATCTGAACACACACTACAAATACAAGGAGGGATTGCCAGGGTGTGTCTCATGTGGGGTTTTATTATTTCCGTACCTCTCTCTCCTAATGGAAGGTAGGACTCTTGAGCCCCGGTGTTAATTGTTATATCTCCTATAATATCTAATCCAGTTGGACTCGGATAAATGCTCGGTCAGCTTTGGGAGCCGCTCTAACTTATGGCTCTACAGACTGTAGACTTTATAAAGGGATATTTGGTACTATTACCCAGACTTCTACGCCCAACGCTGACTTTTAAGCTGTGACAGGGAAGGGGGCACTAACTGGTCCTGGCTGATGAGACAGAGAAATTGGCACCCCGAGGTTGTGTCTCCCACAGCAGCTGCAGACCTAGGGGATATTTTAACCCAAACGTGCACAAGTTCAGTACAGCATCGATTGGTTTTCGGGTTAGTAAAATAACGAGCATAAATGCGGACACATGGGAGGGATATTAACTTGGACATACATCATACACACCGCTGCCATCCCAACAATGAGGACTTGTCCACAGCTATTTGGTTTCTGTGGTTGTCATACTTCTCTCGTCTCAGCTTTTTTTTAGGAGAGTTGGAGAAGTGCCTTGAAGATCCAGAAAAGCTGGGGTCCCTCTTTGTGAAACACGTAAGTGTAATGCTGTTGCTTCTGTGCTGTTCTGACACTGTCCTGTTTAGTGACTGGTTTGTCAGACTATTCGAGCTCGCAGTTTACACAAGTGTTTGTGTGAAGAATAAGCCAACCGGCTCAGTGCCAGAGAGTCGGGGTCAAAGCTGCCACACGAGGGCGCCCCGAGGCAGCCGGGGGCAGCGTGCGAGGAGGGCCTCCCTGTGTCAGAGAGTTCAAGAGCTGCCTGCCGTGGTTGAGTCTAACAAAACGTGTTTTATTGCTTCATAAGGACATTCTGAGGTGAAGCTGGCATTTTTTACTGCGAATGAGGTGGTGACAAACATTTGCTGAGATGCCAGCAGTTTCCCACGGTCAGCTCTGCGCCTTGGTGCTCCTGATCGCACTGAGCAGCGGGCTGGCGACACTTGGCATTTGGAAAGTAGTTCTGAGGGGCCGCAGGGGTGCACACCGCACCTGGAGCTTCGCCAGGTTAAGGATGGCTCGCTGTCCGCTTGCCCTGCCTTCATATTTGAAACGAAAGAGTTGTTTCTTCCCAATAAAAACAGCCAGGCTTCTAGGGCCATTGGCAGGTTTGAAGGGTGGGAGTGTTTCTTCCTGTAATGAGAACCGTGTTCTTTTGCTGCCTGGTCTTTGCCAGGTAGAGTGTGTAAGTGTGTGAGTGTGTGTGTGTGTGTGTGTGTGTGTGTATGAGTGTGTGTGTGAGTGTGAGTGTGTGTGTATGAGTGTGTGTGTGTTGTGTGTGTGTGTGTGTGTGTGTGTGAGTGTGTGTGTGTGTGTGTGTGAGTGTGTGTGGGGGAGGGGGCGGTTTGACATATCCGAGGGAGTGATAAAGGAGGTCTGTTTCTGGAGCCACGAAGGAGTGGGCTGATCTATGTCATGAATCTGGAATGTGCTCCCAAGTCTAAACCATGCAATTTTGTTTTAGGAAATTTCCTCTCTGAAGGTACTGAAACGTGCGTGTGCTCTTATATTCTAATGAACTTCCAACTTCCGTTGTTATAACCCGTCTGTCTGCCTTTGTCATCCCCAGGAGAGAAGGCTGCACATGTACATAGTTTATTGTCAGAATAAACCGAAGTCTGAGCACATTGTCTCAGAATACATTGACACCTTTTTTGAGGTAAGATCTAAGATAGAAACAAAGTTTTTCTGAATCTTTTGTGATAATTTAAGCTTCTCAAAACTTTAAGTATTAATGGTTACCCAGGAAACTAGCCTCAAGTCTAAGAGTTCTGGACCTGTGTTTGGTTCTTTCCTGTGAATCAGAACAAGTATGAATTCAGTCTGTGGTCGCATCCCTTAGCATTCAGAAGACTGGGGTCATTGTGAAAATAGGGTTTTTGTTTTCATTTTAAATCTGTTTTCAACTTAAGGCTCATTACAAATTCAGAATAATTCATGATCTAAATTTTTAGCCTAAAACGAAAATATGTGTGTGAATAAAAAGAGGCAATTGAAAGGAAGTCTTTAAACAAGCATCAAAGCAAAGACTGTTTTGAAAAACAGCTCAAGAAGGTTAAAGTGTAAACTTTGGGCGTTCTGAGGAATAGTATACACTAGTTGGTTTTTGTGTAGCGTGGCCTCGTTTCTCAGTACTTTTATTCTGGTGTAGTGAGCATTTCTGACAAGTGCCAAGGACTAAAAAAATGCCCTTTAAAAAAAAAAAGGCCACACTTATCTTTTTTTTCTCCTTTAAAACCACAGGACTTAAAGCAGCGCCTTGGCCATAGGTTGCAACTCACAGATTTGTTAATCAAACCAGTGCAGAGAATTATGAAATACCAGCTGTTACTGAAGGTAAGGGCTCGCCAGGTGCTCGTTCTGGTGTCGGGAGTTTGGTGAAGCAAGACACGGTGAGGGGAGAAGGAGGGTCCGGGAAGGGAGGGAGAAGGAGGGTCCCGGAGGGGAGGGAGAAGGAGGGTCCGGGAGGGGAGGGAGAAGGAGGGTCCCGGAGGGGAGGGAGAAGGAGGGTCCGGGAGGGGAGGGAGAAGGAGGGTCCGGCAGGGGAGGGAGAAGGAGGGTCCGGCAGGGGAGGGAGAAGGAGGGTCCGGCAGGGGAGGGAGAAGGAGGGTTCTGGAGGTGACGGGGTTCTTTTCTGTAAACAAAACATGAAGCAGTCTTGTTATTTCTGATTTTAAATATTTCAGAATAGGTTTTTTAAAATGGAATAAGACACCTTTACGCTGTTTTCTCAATTTTTTCATTTATATCAAGTTCTGAATAAAAATGTAGATTGAAGTAAACTCCCTCCCCCGCCCCCCACAGACCTTTGAATACTAATGATTTTCCTTCCACTCTGTTGACCTTCCATATTTTCTCATCTTCTCTGAGCCTTGGATGAAATTAAATGCTTAATCCCTGCCTGTTCCTCGCTGTTGGCTCAGCAACAGCCCTTGATGGATTTAAATTCCTCGGCATGGTCGCCGTCTCCACGAGACACGTGACAGTTCCATGTGCCGAGATTTCTTTCTTCTGTAAAAGTTGGAAACGGGGGTAAAGGGGCCGGAGCTGGGCTTGCACCGAAGCAGGAGCCCCACCTGCTCGGGCAGGGCTGGCCGGGCTCGGCTTGGCTGCAGCGTGAAGTCCGCGTGAGGGACTTTTCCTGGTGCTACTGGGAGGGAAGCACGAGGAACAGAACTGGAGCGCTCACCCCGGAGCCTGGCCCGCCAGGACGATCCCAAGGCTAGCTGCTGCCGCCCAGCACCTGCTCAGTCCTCTCCATTCCCCTTGCAGGACTTCCTCAAGTACTCCAAGAAAGCCAGCCTGGACACGTCAGAACTAGAGGTACTTACCCCACCCCCCACCGCGGGGGCCTCCCAAGCAGCCGTCCTTGGCAGGGTGGGTCTCACCACCACCTGGGCCCTCTGCCCACCCACCGGAGGGCTGGAGGGGGAGACCTGGGCTCGGAGGTGTGGGCGGGGTTGGCACTGCAGCTTTTCCCTGGAAGTTGACGGCCGTCTCTGCTGTGTCCCCACCCCCAGAGAGCCGTGGAGGTCATGTGCATCGTGCCGAAGCGGTGCAACGACATGATGAACGTCGGGCGGCTGCAGGGATTCGACGTAATGCACTGTCCTTCCTTCCCCTGCCCGTCTGGCTTCCATCGCCTGCCGGGTCGGCTTGTTTACCGCACGTGTGGGGGCTGGTCCTGTCGGCTTGGTTTCCTGTCTTCTCTCACTTCGCTTCAAACTGATCGATATTTTCCTTCACTCCTTTTGGAGCATTTGATTTGCTTTTGGGGACCTTCCTCTGCTCAGAGCCCAGCGCCTGGTGGCGGAAACAGGCAGGACTCTGCTCTGTGGCTGCTGCCTGGAGCGGAGTTTCCCTCCGGCAGGAGGGGGCAAGCCGAGGCCTTCCCGTGCACCATCCAGAGCTTGGCCCAGGGTCCCATCTTAGTCTAATAGACTTCCCTCGGCTCTGCCAGGCGACTCACATTCCATCTTACCTATTGGTATCCTCAAGGTGGTTCGGAACCAGCAGCTTTTTAAATTTTGTTGAGTAAGGAGAGGGACCATTTTTCTGGCCTGCTGTTTGGCTCGAGATTTGGGCTTAAAGTCCTTTTGCTGAGGGTCTCCAAAAGGCACACGCAGAAGCTCCCGGAGAGCTCTGAAAGCACGCCGCGTGCGTCGCTCCCTGGCCCGGCCGCGGTGCCGAGGGTGCGGGGACCGCGCCTCGGTGACCTCTGTTCCGGGGAGCTGGACGCTCGAGAGCCACGCTCTGTGCCTGTAACTGAGCCAGGGGGTTATGCCGACGTTGGCAAGAATTTTATTTAGATAACTTTTCACCTTGGGGCTAAGGACTCATGACAGTAAAAGAATTTTAAGCTCTGTAAATGAATAGAAGAAATGTGGGAGGGAATCTAGTGAAAACAGAGCTTCCTGCACCCTCACTTAGCTTGCAATGTCTTCTCCTCTTCCTTTGCCGTGTCCCCGTTTTAGGGTAAAATTGTCGCCCAGGGCAAGCTGCTCCTGCAGGACACGTTCTTGGTCACAGACCAGGACGCGGGGCTCCTGCCTCGCTGCCGAGAGCGGCGGGTGTTCCTCTTCGAGCAGATCGTCATCTTCAGCGAGCCGCTGGACAAGAAGAAGGGCTTCTCCACGCCGGGCTTCCTGTTCAAGAACAGCATCAAGGTACGGTGTCGCGCTTCCGCACCCGCCCGCACGTGCCCATCGCTGGACGGGCTGGCTCCTTCCGTGGCGGGTTCTGTGCTGCACCTGCTCTAGGAGCATGTACAGCTTCCTTGAACTCTGAGGCAGGCTTGGGATGTGGCTCTTTGACCAGAGCAGAGAGCTGACCCTGTGCCGGCTCTTTCCTGCCCTCCCAAGCACTCAGTGCTCGGCTGGCCTGCAGGCACGGAGGAGCCGGCAGCCTGTGCCCTGGGGCAGCTTGCTCCCTGATAGAAAAGAAAGACAAAAGAGCTGCTAATGGCCCTGAGTCCCATAAAGGGGGCAAACCAAGGAACCAAGGATGAGATAGAGAAAAGCAGAGGAGGAGGCCCGGGGTCCTGCAGGTAGGAGATACAGCCAGACACCACCCCCACCACACCCCAGTTCTTTTTGCCTCTGCACGTCCTGAGGTCAGAAGGCAGATATTCTTCCTTATGGTAGGGGCTGCTGCCCCAAACTGACAGGGTCCCTCTTAGGGACAGGGAGCCTGTAGACCTTCTGAGGCCTCAGCACACAACTGGGACACCACACCCTCTTCCTCCAGCCCCCCAGGGAGGCGGCTCTTGGCCTCCAGCCCCCCTGTGTCCTTCCCTTCGGCCTGGGGAAGGTCTTCTGTCCACGCAGCTGGGAGGCATGAAGCTGGGCTGCAGGCCCTCTCCGCTCTCACACCCCTCCCGCCCCTCCCACCGCCTGAGGCCCCTGCATGGCCACCCACCCTCCACCTGCACCTCTCACCCTTTCCATAAGTCTCTTGGCAGAAAACCACTCCATCACCATAGAAATTCTCTTTCTATGCTAGTTTACATATTTTGCTTCAGGAAAATTGTTTTACACATTTACCTGCCATGTCACACACAACTTTATAGCGTGTGTTATATTGATCAACATTTTCCAATGGTGTCATTTTCTTCCTGGGGAAGTGATAAACACTGGGTCATTGTATAGGAGTTTTGAAAACAGGTAATCCCAGGCCTACATTTCTGGTTCATTGTTCAAACTACTAGTTGAACTCCTGGTAGGCTACCAAAGTGTGGTTGTTTCCATTTTACTTTGCACCAGGCCAGTAAGAATAAATGTGTTTTTTGTTTTGTTTTGTTTTTCATTGTAAAATACACATAACATACACGTACCATCTTAGCCACGTTGAAGTATATAGCTCGGTGGCATTCAGCACATTCCCATGTTGTGCAGCCATCACCACCACACTTACTAAACACTAACTCCTGTTCCATCTCCCCCGACCCAGGCAGCTTCTCTCCTACTGTCTGTTCTGGATTTCACAACTCTAGGGACCTGGTCTAACGGAATCGTAGCGGTGTTCGTCTCTTTAAGACTGGCTTCTCTCACTGAGCACAGTGTCCTCCAGGTTCATCCGCAGGGTGGCATGCGTCAGCACGGCCTTCTTTTTAAGGCTGACCAATGTTCCGATGTGTGGATGGGCCACACCATGTTCATCCACATTCATCTGTGATGGGCACTTGGGTTGCTTCCACCTTTTGGCCATTGGGGATAACGGTTTAACCTCTCTCAGGTGAGCTGCCTCTGCCTGGAGGAGAGTGTGGAAAACGACCCCTGTAAGTTTGCTCTGACGTCGAGGACGGGTGACGTGGTGGAGACCTTCGTTTTGCATTCATCCAGTCCAAGTGTCCGGCAGACGTGGATCCATGAAATCAACCAAATTTTAGAAAACCAGCGCAATTTTTTAAATGGTAATGTGTGCTCTATTTCTGGCATGTTTTCTTTCTCTCATGTGCACGCTCCTGTTTCTCTTCTCTCTCCTGCCACACAGGATGGTAATGACAGGACTGGTGTGGCCCTCGCTGTGGGTCAGACACTGTTCTCAGCACCGTCCTTATATTGCTTCATTCCTTCTTCATAGCCGCTCTGTGTGCCAAGGACTCCTATTCCCCTTTTACTGATGAGGAAACTGAGGCAGGCAGTGGAACAGTAATTTACCCAAAGTCCCCCAAATTGTTGGTGGCAGAATCAGGATTCCGAGCAGACTGCCCGGCTCTCAGGCACGTGCCTCTCGCTGCTGTTCTGTTCCCTCCTGTCCCACCTGGTCTCTCCACCATATGTGTACCAGAGCCCTGTCCTGGGATGGGAATGTGTGAGGGGAACTGAGGCAGCACGTGGAACTGGGGACATTCTCCGGGGCAACTTTAAAAATTGTGTTCGATTCCATTGCACCTCCCTCCTCCATTAAAAAACAAGACATTTTTTGCCTTTCCAGTTTCCATGACATGAGTGAGTGATTACAGGGGAGTAATTGTCCTTCCATTGGAGAGAAGCACTGACTATGTCCGTGACCTGAAGCGGCTTGCTTTTAATTTGTCTCTGCTTTTAATTTGGGGATCACAGAAGACCTCCAGGGACTCACAGCTGAATACTTAATGTCTTTTCTTTGTCTTTTCCTCCATTTTTATGGTCAGTGTCTGTGCCCCAGTCCGATAGGACGGTAATTTCTCCGTTGCCGCCACCACACCACCGTCACACCTTGCATGACCTTCAAGAGCCAGGACACAGGCTCTCGGGGAGAAGTCAAGGGCGCGTGGCGCTTTGGGCCACATGGTAACCGGCTGCCTGGGTGTTAACTCCAAGCTCCTGCCCAGACTAGCCAGTCACCTTCTACGTTGCAGTTAGAATTGGATGTGTAGGGTCAGGGGTCGACGGCTCCTTGTGCGTGCAGGAAAGCGTTTCACTCGGTGACCTGAGCGAATGCATGGCCGACGCAGAGTTTGTGAAATGTCATTTGGCTCCAGAATGAGGCCTCCCAGGCCGGAGGGGCCACATCTGTGGTGGTTGTGCTTCTCAAAGGTTCTACGCTTTAAGAATGTGTGTTAGTGTCTGCTGCGTTTCCTGCCGATGATTAGGTAACAAGCGAAGTCCTGTCGCTGGGAGACGAGACAGCTTCCTGGCCCACAGGGGAGTGTGAGGAGCTCTTTTCCGTCCCTTGTCTCTCGTGTCCGATCGGCAGCACAAAGCTGTCCATTCCCGCCGCCTCCTGGTGACCAAGGGACTCAGCTCCCAGCAGGTCCCAGGCTGCAGCTGGCCTAACCCCCTCCCCCGCGGGAGCAGCTGGTGCTGTGGAGTCCCAGGCACCGCTCCCCTGGCAGCAGGAGGCTCCCGCCGACGCTGGCCATTTGCCTGGGATCCTCCAGCCAGCGACTCCTTTCCTCTTGGCAGGGAGGCCCAGGCTCTGCTTGCTGCTCCCGGGCAGTGGGTCCCCCGCACCCGGGTCCTCATTCACTCTGCCCTCCTGCACCTGGGCTCCTGCCCCAGGCACTCAGCATGCCCGCCCCTCCATCGGGTCCATTGACCTTGTTCATGGACAGCACTGAGACCTTTTCCTGTCTGGGGGCTGGGGGCCGGGGGGTGTCCTCTGCTGCCTCCAGATGGCCGGTGCTTGGAGGGCAGGACAGCCGTGACGATGACCCGCGGCTGGGGGTCAGCCCAACACTCCCTCTGGATTGCACCGTGTTCCTCCTCCTCTGCCCCACGACGGAACTCCTCTCAGTGCCCTTCCTGATTCCTTTTACTGTCTTGCATGTTTTACAGCCTTGACATCACCAATCGAGTATCAGAGGAGCCACAGCGGGGGCAGCGGGGGCGGGGGCAGCGGGGGCGGGGCCCCCGGCAGCGGTGGTGGTGGCAGCAACCACAGCAGTGGCCTCCCCAGCTCGAGCAGAAGCAGGCCCTCCCGGATCCCCCAGCCCGTCCGACACCACTCCCCCGTGCTGGTCTCCTCTGCAGCCTCCAGCCAAGCAGAGGCAGACAAGATGTCAGGTATGTCCACTCCCGGCCCTTCACTGCCTCCTCCCAGCAGCAGCCTCAGCCTGGAGGCCGGCCCCAGCCAGCCCGGCAGGCTCCCCCACAGCGGCCCGGCTGAAGGTCCCGAGAGAGAAGCGGAGCAGATCCCCAAGATGAAGGTGATCGAGAGCCCCAGGAAGTCGGCCGGGAACGCCGCAGGGGCCAGCCAGGACGGAAATGCCAAGGAGGCCAAGGAGGCGCGGGCCCACCCGGAGGACGGCCGCTCTCGGAGCAGCCTGGGCTCCCTGCCCCTGGGAAAGCCCCGGCCCGGGGCCATCTCGCCGCTGAACTCGCCTCTCTCCACCGTGTTCCCTTCTCCGCTGGGCAAGGAGCCCTTCCCGCCCAGCAGCCCCCTGCAGAAGGGGGGCTCCTTCTGGAGCTCCATCCCTGCCTCCCCCGCCAGCCGGCCGGGCTCCTTCACCTTCCCGGGGGACAGTGACTCCCTCCAGCGGCAGGCGCACCGCCACTCGGCCCCCGGCAAAGACACGGACCGCATGAGCACGTGCTCCTCGGCCAGCGAGCAGTCCGTGCAGTCCACCCAGAGCAATGGGGTAAGAACGCCTGGCAGCCTCCGCCCGCCCGCCCCACTGCCTCTGTCCCGCCAGCTCTTCTAAACCTCCGGCGCTGCCGCTCTCCGTACTAACTCCTGGCTCTCCGTGCCGCCTGCAGTAATCAACTCCTCCGGTCCTCTCTGTGCCCTCACCACGTAGACACGTGTAGCTCCGTGTGCGTGTCCGCCGCCTGCAGATGGGCCACAGCTGAGCCCGCACGAACGCCTCCTAACCCCCCTGCTCCGGGGACAGCGCTGCTCTCATCTCTACTAACTCGCTCTCTGCTTTGTTTGTGTTTCCTTAATGTGGGAAAACCGGTCATTAACCTTCTGAACGCGGCGTCTGTACGTCTTTTCCGTTTTCCAGCCAGCAGACTCTTGGAACTTTCTCTGTGTCCCGCCTTCCTCACTCATTTTTCAGAGGGTCAGTGTCCCTGCTGCCTGCCTCCTGTTTAATTTGAGACCTACACTTTATACGCTTTTTGCTCATCGCTTGGTTGTGCTCTTTTATGCCTTAAATTATCTTTACAGCATTTTTGACTCATCTGCTGGGGGAAAAAATAATAAAACCTGAAAAAAAAAAACTCAAGAAAACTTCCAACAGCTACTCAGAGCAAACTAAGCTGACAAAATGGGGGGAAGGAATCCCTCCAGTGGAAGTATTTGCTCCCTCCACAGTTTCACTCTGGAAGAGAGAGACTGCTTTAGGGCTCCTGCCAGCGCTGGGAGTGGAGGCGGAGGCTGGAGTGGGAGCGTGTCTGCATCTGTCCAGCAGGGGGCGCAGTGCGGGCTGCGGCGCCCCAGGAATCCTCACCCGCATTTTGCCTGTCACCTATGTTGTGATCTCAAGCAGAAAGGTTGCTGTGGTGGATTTTCCCCCCATTTTGTGGCCTCCGCACTCTCCTCCCCAACTGTTTCCTACACGGTAGATGGCCTGGCCCACAACACCTTCCTGAAGGCATGCGTGAGGGAATACAACTGTTCTAATGGGTGTATGTTTGATTGCTTTATACGTTTTTAAATACATTTCCCTAAAAGGGTGTGTGTCTCTCTTTATATATATATATATATATAAAAACATCTGGCTTATGCATGTCTCTCTCTCCTCTGGAATTCTATTAATTCCTTGTTCGGGTTGGCGTGGCCTTATCCTGTCCTCCTATTTTTTGTTATGTACCTTGTTAAACTCCATATTTAATTGAGGAAGGAATTAGGAAGTGGGTCTTGGTACATGTATTTACCCTTGAGTCTTATTCTCAAACTCGAGTGGCCAGGCAGGCACCCTCTGCATGGCCATCACCAGTGTCCGTGTTCCGGGGCCTTTCCATGAGCTGCAGGGCGGCGTGGCCCGGTGGTAGGTCTGCAGTGCTCGGTGGGCAGTGAGGGTCAGAACCCGATTTCAGCCCCAGGAGGAGATGCAGGGGCCCAGCGACGCAGCCCGTGAACACTCAGATGCAGGCCTCTCACAGCTGCAACCCCTACGCAATGCGCCAGGGAGCGTCACGTAAGCTCACCCCCTGAGCACCCAGGAGTTCTCCAAGTCTGTGCTTCAGAAGGAGCACCCAGGCGCTCCAGTGCAGGTGCCCCCCACCCCACCATGGCCACCCGCTGGCTGCCTCCCAGGATGTTCCCTCTGAGGCAGAGGTACGGCCACGTGCAGCACATAACCCAGCAAGTTGTAGGTTACAAAAGTTGCCTCTTATTTCTGTCGGTCACTTTTTCTTACATGGCAGGTAATGGGGAAATTGCCAATGTTGTCGATGAGTTGCTGAGTCCTTACAGAAATGCCTAGAGGCCTGGGGAGACCGCTAGAGAGAGGCTCAGGTGGGGGTTTGGCCTCGAGACTCGAGTGTTTCCGTTAAAAGTTACCGTCGCCCTGCCCTGCGGCCACCCACTGGGGCCACCTTGCCGTCGGCCGTCAGCCGTGGCCGCCTTCCTCTTGACCACTTCCGGGGAACTGTCTGCGGTCACAGGCAGGCAGGCAGCTGTGCCTGACCCACGTCCCAGGTTCTTCTTCCTCCTTTATATGGGCACCTTCTGGAAAGTTCCACCGAGAACAAGAGGAGTGGATGTGGATCAACCAAACTGGGCAGCCCCCAAGTGTGATGCACAATCTCCCTGCACACATCCACCTGGGCAGCGGTAACGGCAGCCCTGCCTTCCTCTCCGGGGCCAGGTGTCCCGGGCGAATCCCTCGCCTCCCACGCCGTGAGGGGGCACGGTCCTGCCCACTGGCAAGGTGGTGGTGAGCATTCAGATAGATTGTAGACGCCTGGTACTTACCCTGGTACATAGGACGTGTTCAGAAAATACCAGTAGCTATCATGATTGTGGAAAAACACTCCAGCGATGAGGCAAAGCCGGGTGTGCGATGTTACCAGAAGCAGCTGTGCCACCAGGCAGCTCTTTTTTCGAGCAAACTTGGCCTTGTGATCTCAAATCTGCTGGCTGTTGCTCTATAAGCCAGAACACTAGAATGCTCCCTGAAAGGATAAAGCTGCATACATGAGTATGCACAGGCCCGCACTCACTGACGACCACACGGGCTTCCCCGCGGGGTGGGAACACAGCAGTCTCCTCGGTGAGACGGAACGGCAGCGCAGCCCTCCGGTGTGTTTCCTGTAAACATCCCTGCAGGTCTGGATTCAGAGCCGATTCCCAGCGCACTGGCTTGTGGACAGCAGTCCGCCGCCGGCCCCAGCCGTCCTGACACCAGCCCAGTGGCCGGGGTGACCGGCATGTGGCAGTATTGTCTCTCAGTCACATCCACCCCGACCCAGGACCTGTCCCGGGCGTCCGGGGGCCAGGCAGAGGCTAGCATCATCAGAGGCCCCGGGATCCACGCATCTAGGCAACATCGCTGGTGCCTTCAACTGATTGGATGAGGCCCACCTCTGAGAACAAGCTCATGGGAGCAGGGCACTGGATGCCATCCCCCATGTCCCGACTCTTAATAGAAGGGATTGGCCAGGATGTAGCTCAGGACTCGGCAGTGGTCTCAGCTTCCTCTTCCTCCTCCCCTGGAACCAATAGGTCACTTGGTAAACATTTGACAGGTTGGGACAAATACTGCCTTTTGTGTTGCTTCCACTTGCCAGCCAATACCACTCAGCTTGTGGGCCCCTAGGTGGGCTTAAGCAATGATCTTTGTTTTGTGTTTGCAATCTTGCCCTGCTGACTGAGCGACTGAACACGTATTGAGTGCCAGCTACATGTCGGTCACTGTGCTGGACACTGAGGACACTGCGGGCCATCCACCACGGGACACGTAAAGAAGGCGGAGCAGTAGCCCCCAGAGCAGAATAGCAGTCGATTTACTTTTTAGGTATTCTGCGTTCTAGAAGGGAAAAAGAGGTGGGAGTGACTTAGGTCTGCCAGCAATGTGGCCAGACCCTGGACTGTGCGTTCTCCATGAACTTTCTCCTGGTGGATTTGGGGGCTCCTCCACCCTCTGATCCTTCAGTGAGCAGAAGGGCTCCTGCTGGCAGCTCTTCCATGTAATAACACTGTTTAAAGGAGCGTGGTAGTCGCAGTGGCATTGCTGTGACATGGGTACAAGACCTGAGCCACGCTCCGAAGGCCCAGGAGGTGGGGCTGAAATCGTGGCACTGGAATAAAAGCTTCCCCGTGTAAAGTGTCATCCTGCACTGATATATTGTTCGGATTGTTCCTGAGTTGCTTTCTAGAGAAACTCTGGTGAGCGAGCTCCGAGCGGTCCTGTCGCGACGCACACGGACATGGGCGTTCGTGGGTGGGCCTCGTTTCAGGTCCCTCTGCCTTTCTCTCCGTCTCCGCCCCTCCAGAGTGAAAGTAGCAGCAGTAGCAACATCTCCACCATGTTGGTGACACACGATTACACGGCAGTGAAGGAGGATGAGATCAACGTCTATCAAGGAGAGGTCGTTCAGATTCTGGCCAGCAACCAGCAGAACATGTTTCTGGTGTTCCGCGCCGCCACGGACCAGTGCCCCGCCGCCGAGGGCTGGATTCCGGGCTTCGTCCTGGGGCACACCAGCGCAGTCATCATGGAGAGCCCCGACGGGACCCTCAAGTGAGTGCGGGGGCGGCCGGGGAGGGTCCCGGGGCGGAGCCCACTGAGAGAGCAGCTCTTCTCTGTCCGCGCCAGCTCCTCGCCAGGCAGGGCGGGCCCGAGGGAAGATGCTGTCCGTCTCTCGGACTCGTTCCACAGGTTCTCCTCACGACCTGCACTTGTACGTACACGGCTTTTTCAAGCCACTAGACGGACCTTGATAATATTTCAGTCCCGGGATGTCTGGGGGAGGGGACTTTCCAAGGACCCCTAACACATTGGCCTACATCAGTGAGGATACTCATTCTGGAAGCTGCCAGTAAAGATGGATGGTACCTTACCTTACCTTATACACTGAGTGACCAGATTATTATGATCTCTGAATACATAATAATCTGGTCACTCAGGTATATACTGGAAGGCTAAATCAGTTAAGAAACTTGAAAACAATTTTACTGCGTTAAATATTATTTTTTTAAAAAAAACAAAAACTAAAGTCAGGTGCTGGATTCAAAAATTCCCTCTCCTGAATCCCTCCGGCTGTGGCCAAGGCTGGCCCTGGCCTCTGGGGTGCACAGCAGGACTTGGTGACGTTTGAGGTCTCCAAAGGCTTCAGCCCAGAAACCCAGCCCCAAAGGCGCCAACAGTGGTCATGGCCCCGTCCCAGCTCGGCTGTGCCCTTGGCTGGGTTAGCAGCACAGGCTGCGTGGCATCCCAGCCCCAAGCTGCGCCTCTGGGCTCGGCGCTTACACCTCCCCACCCCCCAGGGAGGCCGGGCTTGAGTTCAGGCTCCAGAAAGCCTGTCTCCCGTGACAATCTCTTGTCCTGTTTCTCCTTGATACACAGAAATACTTTATTCTAGCACATTGTTCAAGAATTCCAATTTCATACTTTGTTTCTTCCAAAAATAGCCTTAGGCACTGTTTTAGAGTTTTCCAGAGAAATAGAATAAGAGGATGTGTGAGTGTGTGTGTGTGTGTGTGTGTGTGTGTGTGTGTGTGTGTGTGTGTAGAAGGTCGGGGGGGGGGGGGGGGGTTATTATAAGGAATTGGCTCATGCAGTTATGGAGGCCGGCCAGTCCAATTCTGCCGTGGGGGCCAGCAGCTGGAGGCCCAGGGAGCCTGTGGTGCAGATGAGATCTGAAGGCATTCTGCTGGAGAATGTTCCCTCTTACTCAAAGCGGACGGCCTTTTGTCCTAGTTGTACCTTAAACTGTTGGCATGAGGCCCACCTCTGCGTGAAGAGTTACCGGCTTTACCAGTTAAAAAGTTAATCCCGCACAGAAACACCCAGAATAATTGGCCAAATTGCAGAGCACCTGGGGGCCCAGTCAAGTTGATACATAAAGCTGCCATCACAGGCACCTTTGTATGTCAGTCCTTCAACTTCGACTTAAGAAAGTGGTGGTTTTGTCCCCCGGTTGTTGAGAATCACAGGCGCGTGCTTGGCAGAGATCACGGGTACTGAGGCCTTCACCGCCCTGTGTCTGCACGTGCTGAGCAGTCGGCTTTTCTCCAGCGCTGCCCAGATCCCCTGCCGAACACTGGGAAGGCAGAGCACTAACAGTGTGGCTCTCCCCTAGGAAGTCAACATCTTGGCACACAGCACTCCGTTTAAGGAAAAAATCTGAGAAAAAAGATAAAGACGGCAAACGGGAAGGCAAGTTAGAGAACGGTTATCGGAAATCGCGGGAAGGACTCAGCAACAAGGTATCTGTGAAGGTGAGACCGTGTCCCACGAACCGGTGTCAGGACCAGTGCCGTCCCCGGTGGCGGGAGGGGCTGGCACAGGCCCGGGGCATCGTGGAGGGCCGTGCACTCCGGGCCGGGCCGGGCTTCTTGGCCGCCACGTGCCACCCACACGCCACCTCCCTCGGCCCCCCCAGCAGACCCCGTGGGCTTTGCAGAGGCTCTCGGGTACACAGATGTGTTCTGAGGAGCCAGGTATACACGTGGACACCTCCCAGGTGCACGCCTGCCTTTTACAAAGAACGCTGTTGGTTCCTGGAAGGAGCAGGGACGAGATTCTCGGAAGCGGATAGGGCAAAGCCGCTGTGGCTCGGGCCTCCTCACATTGCCTTAACCCGGGGGGTTTGCTTGGGAATCCGGGGACCCTGGGTGAGGACATGGCCGTTCTACAGAAGGAAGAGGTCCCGGGACAGCTGGACTCAGCTTGTAGGAGGAGGAAAACACACGTCTCCATGTTTTAGCAGTGCTTTTGTGCTTCACATCCACCCAAATTCTTATGACAGGAAGCTCAAGTGCGTTTAACGGAGTGCACATGTGGCCGGTTGTGAATGAAACCCAGGCGCGCCCAGACGTGTTCTGCTCCTCTCTCATGGGTTATCGTAGCCTCGGAGTGAACGCAGTACGCCTCGCAGTAGGCCGCCTTAATTAACGCCTGTGTGCTTTTTCCTTTCAGCTTCTCAGTCCCAACTACATTTATGACGGTGAGTGCCATTACCGTTTCTTCTGGTCTTACAGGCTGGGGGCCCAGGGACAGGTCTCAGGGCACACGTGTAGCCTGGGGAACGGGTTTTCCATGGAGCTCTGGGCTCAGGCAGCAACCGAGTCCCATTTGTCTGTTAGGAAAGCGTTGGTGGGCGAGGGAGGGGGCCCAGAGGACCCGCGGTACTGACGCCTTCCTCCTGCAGTTCCCCCAGAATTCGTCATTCCCTTGAGTGAGGTCACGTGTGAGGCAGGGGAGACCGTTGTTCTCAGATGTCGCGTTTGTGGACGCCCAAAGGCCTCGATCACCTGGAAGGGCCCCGAGCACAACTCCTTGAACAACGATGGCCACTACAGCATCTCCTACAGGTGAGGGCGGTTCGCACGCGGTCGGTTACGCAGGCAGGTTCCCCTGGGACTGACTTCGCTGAGTCCGTGGCCGCCTTCACACTGGGACGCTTCCCACCAGGGGACGTTCCGTACCTGGCTGTGCAACTAAACTTAAACCTCCGCTTGAGATTCCTCGTCAGCCCTGAGCTCCTTCTTTTCTGGACTCTGAAGGAGAGAGGTTGGGGGCTGCCAGCGGGGGCTGGGCCTCTCTGACGCGAGGTGTGTGCTCTCTGCGTGGCAGTGACTTGGGAGAGGCCTCTCTGAAGATCGTGGGCGTGACCACCGACGACGACGGCATCTACACGTGCATCGCTGTGAACGACATGGGATCGGCCTCCTGCTCGGCCAGCCTGAGGGTTCTAGGTGAGCTGCAGTCCTGCGCTGGAGGCTCAAGCCCAGCACCCCGACCCCCGTCACGGCCGGAAACATGACAATATGTCTAAACAGGAGCTGCGAGTGGCAGACCCGGGCTCTGGGGCTTCCTGGGGTGGTTGACCTCTAGCCAGCTCTCACAAGGTCAGGCCTCTGACTCTGGCCACTGGGCACTTGAGCCAACCTCTCAACTGGAACTAGGTGTGTTCTGTGCTCTGAGTTTTCAAAACACATTCTTGTACCAGTTTCTCTCTCTTTTTGTTTTAATCCTCACCCAAGGATATTTTTCCATTGATTTTGAGAGAGAGTGGATGAGAGAGGGAAAGACAGAGAGAAATACCAATGTGAGAGAAACACATCGATCGGTTGCCTCCTGCATGCGCCTGGACCAGGGCCCAGGCCGGGGAGGAGCCTGCAACTGAAGTATGTGCCTTTGACTGGAATCGAATCCGGGACCCTTCAGTCCACGGGCCGATGCTCTATCCACTGAGCCAAACTGGCTAGGGCCCCAGTTTCTCTTTAATCCAATTACTCAGTTGACGCTTTGGCTCTAAGAGTCTAATCTAACTTGGAAGTAAGGAAAGGAGGGAGGGTGGTTGGCCCTGTGCAGGCTGTGTGCCTGTCTCAGACTCACAGGTCTTCTGGTGGGCGTGTCCTCCTGTCCCCTCCACGCGCTCCAGGCACCCTTGGTGGGACCCAAGTCTCTGGTTTAAGTCCTTGCTCTCTCTACTGCCCGGCAAGACCCCTTCCTTCTCCACCCCTAAGCTGTGAGGCAGAACCCATATCGTAAGCCTTTCAAATTCCCCATACGAGCACTTGGCATATGGAGATGATCAGTGAGTATTGATTGGCCTCCAGCTGTCACGTTGCCCGTGGCCAATGTGTGATAGGGCTATTGTGGGTTCTCGCTGATCCTGTAGCTGAGCCAGGTATCGGAAGTCGCATCCAAGAGCGAAAATAAAAATCTGAACTGAAAGGTGCATTGAGTCCAGAACTCCCTGTGTGTAGACAATAAACAGAATTGTCTTTTATCCCACATATATTAACGCTAAATATATTAACCTCCTTAAGTCAAAGAAAGGAAGTAACATGATTTGGAGATCATGGCACAAGAAAGAAAGCCTTGAATTTGAGAGTAAAGAACCACCAACATTCTCATTTTTAAGAAATGTCACAAATCATGCAGGTGGCTTTTTTAAAAATAAGAGTCAGGAGTGAGAACTAAGGGAGTTAAAGGAGAGTTCAGACGAAGGGGGAGCGGGCAGTCGTGGAGGAGGAAGTGTGTGTGTTATCTCTGTCGCATAGTCCGTCTTTCTTCATGCTGAGCCCAGCGTGCAGTGTGCGTGGTACACGCCCAGCGCCCCTTCCTGGCAGTGAGCGCCCACACTGGGCCGCCAGGGGTGCCTGCGCGTGGGGCAGCGCAGGTCTGCAGGCTTCCTCCCCGGACGCGCCCGCCGCACAAACCAGGCTCAGGCAGGTGCTGCTCCTCCTGCAGGTCCAGGGAGCGACGGGATCCTGGTGACCTGGAAGGACAACTTCGACTCCTTCTACAGCGAAGTGGCCGAGCTGGGCAGGTACGACCCGAGCCCCTTCGGGAGAGCAGCGGGTAGGCCGTAGCTCGCTGCGGCAGTAGACACTGAAGGTAAACGGTGTGTGTGCCAGTTGGGAGTTACAGGTGTTCCATTTGCAGAGCAACCTGTGGTCACCGTCCAGTACTAAGCATTGGAAGTAACAAGACGTTGTCAGCTCAGGTTCCAAGAGAGGATGACGGCCTACTGCCTTAAGCCTCCCGTGGAGGCAGTGGGTGACTCCTGCCCTGCACCTCGGGTGTCACCAGCCGTGTCCCGTGCTTGGGGGAATCTGGGAGGCGTCATCCATACCATTTCTTGTAGGGCTTGGTTCTCCCGTGGAGTCCAGGTTGAGAAAGGCTGCGTGTGTCCCTCGGGTTCCAGCTATACATGGAGCCGTAGGCGGGTAGCAGGGGACTCCTGCCCAGACCAGGAGAAGGTGTCAGCAGAGAGGGGCAGCCGGGCACGGGCGCGGGTGCAGGAGGCCGCCGCTTCCCGCCTTTCTCCAGGGCTCGCTCGGCGTCCTGAAAGCTCTTCTCCACCTGTTTTCCAGGGGCAGATTCTCTGTCGTTAAGAAATGTGATCAGAAAGGAACCAAGCAAGCAGTGGCCACCAAGTTTGTGAACAAGAAGCTGATGAAGCGCGACCAGGTCACCCACGAGCTCGGCGTCCTGCGGAACGTCCAGCACCCGCTCCTCGTCGGCCTCCTCGACACCTTCGAGACCCCCACCAGCTACGTCCTGGTTTTGGAGATGTGCGTACCCCGGCCGTTCTCTCTTGGTAGCCCTCCGCCTCAACCTCAAGTGCTTTTTTGCTGTTTCGAGTAAAAATCGGGATTTCAGCATTCACAGAACTTCTAAAAATTATACCTGCTCTCAGACCACAGTTTTAGAGCTTTCCAGTAAACGTGGAAAGAACACTTTCGTATGCGCCGTCCCACAGGAAGCGGCAAGCCGGCCCCGTCCAGGCTCCTGCGTGGTCTCAGCCAACCTGGGGGGCTCCCTGGTCCCCAAAGGACTCCAGGATTCCAGGCCTCTGACGACACACGCCCTGGGAGGGGCTCGCCACCTGCTCTGTCTGAAGGTTCAGGCATTAAGCTCAGCCGGGGGCCAGTCCTGCCCCTCAGCTCCTGCCCATCCCCACTGAGGGGCGATTAGAAGTCAGGGTGAGAAGGCTCCTCACCGCACGGTCACCCCTCGAGGGGTGCCTCCCACCAGAGCAGCCGCGCTGGTCCCCCATGGCCATCTCAGTGAACGGTTCGGTCGTTTCAAAAGGAGGCGTGTAGGGCCGTGACCCGAGCGCAGGGGCCCTCCACGGGGCAGTTTTGTCCCTCAGGGGACGTTGGGTGATGTCTGGAGACTTTCTTGGTGTCACAACTCAGGGTGGGGGTGGCAGGCCACGCCAACTGTCGACATTGCTGGCATTGGGAAGCCCTGCCCTTAGAGCATCCTGGGCTCTGTGAAACATCTCGGCATTTAGCCTTACGTTCCGATTCCTCCTTTTTATGGGCGTTATTTTCTGTTTCTCATATTCATATATTTTAAAGAATTGGTACGTGCCTGTACCCCACAGCCTTCAGAGGCAAGGCTGCCGCAGGACTGAGCGGCACTACCTGAGGAGGGGACGTTTCCGGAGGGTCGGCCTGCCCAGGCCTGCACGGCTGAAACCTCCGCTGGCCGTCCCGTCGTGGGCCTGCTCAGCCGCGCTCTGGGGCAGCAAACCTGTCAGATGGCGGAGGGAGGCGGGCAGGCCCTCGCCGAGGTTATCACCACGTGCAAAGGCCATGTCCATGGACATGGGGCCTGGGCATCCTTTAAAACCTCAGCTACTTCAGACAGTCACTTCGGCTAAATGATGTCTAAGCGGAGCCCTGGCCCCTGTGGGCCCTCGGCACCTGGCTGGGTCCTTTCTAGCTGTAGACGCTGAAGACTCAGACCTGCCTGTCTTGCTGGGGCTTTTCCACAAGAACTGCCCATCGGTCCTCATCAGAAATCGACCAGCCCTCCACTTTGGCTTTAGGAGTTTCAGTGCATTCAGCCATCATTTCTTTTCACTGGGAAACAAAACATTTGGGCCTCACCATAGGGTTAATAGGTTTTATTTTCATAGCAAATTCTCCTTGATTACTCTCATTACCAGACAAGTGGTTGATCTTCCTATAAGTTTCCGTTTTGCAAACAGAGAGGGCACCATAGGCTGATGTTCAGAAAGGCTGGGGCCAGACCACCACATTGCAATTCCGGCCTTCGCTTATGAGCTGTGTGACCTTGGGAAGTTACATACCTTCCTGTGCCTCAGTTTCCTCCTCCATAAAATGGGGACAATAAAACACTCTTCTCGGAGGATTAATGAATTGGTAGAAGGCACTTAGTCCCTGCACATGAGCGGACTGTAGAAATGTTTCTTTGTTGCGGTTTTTGTTTTTGTTTTTGTATATGTAATTTTTTAAAGTAAATTCACAGTAGGAAGACTTTTGAGACCATCCTGCAGCACTTACTGTATTGCCTGAGTATCTGCTTACGTCATCTGCACAGCCTTCCGTCACCCATTTTACAGATGACCAGACTAAGGCCTGGGGAGGACGTATCACCTCTTTCCCTCGTTCAGCAGAGGCCCACGTTGTTTCCTCACATCCAGGAGGCAGGGTCTGAGTGGAGACCACTGGGCAGGAGCCTCCCAGGTCCCTCTAAGGGTGGAGCTGCCCTGTCCCCCACGGGCATCTCCACGGTGACGTTCACACGAAATCACCTCCTGATCCAGCCGTGCTTTCGGGTGGAGGGAGCATCTGAAACACCGATAGCAGTGGGGACAGAGATGCTGTCTTTGTTTCGTATTAGACCAGAAAGGTCTCCAAAGGACACCAGCCCCGTGCTGACCGTCACACCCCTTCCTGCCTCCGCAGGGCTGACCAGGGGCGTCTCCTGGACTGCGTGGTGCGCTGGGGAAACCTCACCGAAGGGAAGATCAGGGCGTACCTGGGGGAGGTGCTGGAGGCCGTCCGATACCTTCACAACTGCAGGATCGCACACCTGGACCTCAAGGTGAGTGGGACTCTCAAGGTGAGTGGGACGGCAGCCTGGCTGACCGCGGCTCGGCCATGTGTTTGGGAGCCACTCTCCGCTGGTCCTCGGAATTCAGGCCCGGTGCCCCAGGGGGACTGGGGACACATGAGGGCGTGGGAGGTGGGAACACTGATTTCCACTCTGTGTTTAAGAGTTTGCTTTCGGTGACATGAGATCTTACACGTTTCGTGGGATTTCGGAAGGTCTGGCAGTTTTGCTGGGCTGGTGTGGGCTGGTTCAGTGATGGAGTAAGGACAGGAGAGGATTGCCCTGATGCTGGGAAGGAAAAGGAACACCCAGCTTCCTATCCCAGCATATTGAACGCGCTGCTTCACACCGACCGCCAGGGAGGCTGGTCCAAGCCGCATCGGGCGGGTCTTCCGTGTTGCTGCCCGTTTCTCCCTCTGTGCCTGCCAAGAGGTTCACCTTGTTTTGCACGTGAACAGCTTGTTCCGGTCGACGTCACAGGTTCTGGTGAACCTCATGCCTCAGCTAACGATTGGTGTTGGTGAAAATGACGGTTGCCTTATCCTGTCTTCTAGCCCGAAAACATCCTGGTTGGTCAGAGTTCAGCCACGCCGACGATTAAACTGGCCGACTTTGGAGATGCTGTCCAACTCAATACCACCTACTACATCCACCAGTTACTGGGGAACCCCGAGTTCGCAGCCCCCGAAATCATCCTGGGGAACCCGGTCTCCCTGACCTCGGACACGTGGAGTGTTGGAGTGCTCACCTACGTCCTTCTCAGCGGCGTGTCCCCCTTCCTGGACGACAGCGTGGAAGAGACCTGCCTGAACATTTGCCGACTAGACTTTAGTTTCCCAGATGACTACTTTAAAGGAGTGAGCCAGAGGGCCAAGGACTTCGTGTGCTTCCTCCTGCAGGAGGACCCCGCCAGGCGTCCCTCGGCTGCGCTGGCCCTGCAGGAGCAGTGGCTGCAGGCGGGCCACGGCCACGGCCACGGCACGGGCGTCCTCGACACGTCCAGACTGACCTCCTTCATTGAGCGGCGCAAACACCAGAACGACGTTCGACCTATCCGTAGCGTTAAAAACTTCCTGCAGAGCAGGCTTCTGCCTCGGGTTTGACCTGTCTTGAAGTTCTTTCTCATTCTCTTTCACCTGCCAATCAGCTGTCAATTTGAATTTCGGAGAGAAACACAAGCCAACATAGCTGCTCCGCTGCCGTAGTGCACCGTGTGGAGCCCGCACGCCGAGCGAGCTGGCTCGGGGGCGGGCGGCTGCCAGCCCGCTGGGTGGAGGACCTTCTCTCGCCTCTGAGAGCCGAGACAGCATTGCTGTGTCACAGTCTTTTATTCAGGTTTCTGCAAAAAAAAAAAAAAAAAAGAAACTTTTTTAAACGAACACACATAGAATTTTACAAATTTAACGTTTTACAAGACTTATTCAAGGAAACGAAATGCCTATGTTCAACCACTGGTGTTAACGAACAAAACAGAGATACTGGCCGCCTCTGGGGAAGACGCACCCCAGCGGCGGCCGTCCCCGCACCTGCTGCGGAGCGTGGCGTCCACCTGGCTCCGAGCCTCCCAGCCCCCTGGTCTGTGTGCGTCTCTCAGGGACGCCAGACTGGGCTTCTGAAATGTGCATTCAACCTCAAACTTTTGCATAAAAATAGAATGAATTGTTTTGCTCTGATGAAATGTAGGCCTTACTTGTATATAAGACTGGTCCTGCCTTCAGTCTGTCCTTCCCCCCCCCCCACCACCACCACCACCACCCCCACCTTTCTCCCACTCCCTGCCTGGGCTTCCTCTGGGGGCCAGAAGGTTCTGCCCATCCACTGAGGACATCAGGTTGGGCCCTACCCCATTGCCCCGCCCCCAAGCCATCAATCAGATTGTTGAGCAGTATACAGTCAGATGAAAATACTGTAAATGCACTCATTGGGGTTTTTTTGGTTTTATTTCATATCATGTGCAATGTTGTGGCTTTAACATTTTATGCAACTATTTATGAAGACCTCTGTTGTACCTGTAATAAATACATAGAAAAAGCACATACTTCGTACGGTGAGCTTTATGGTTTTGTGCGTGTGTCGGGGTGGGGCGGGGGGTGGGGGGGTCGCAGCCCTGTGCCATCCATTCAGGAGACTTAACTCTTCGTGAAACTTGTCAGTTTTGAGGACTGTAAAAAGTGATTTCATACTCTGAATATAAAACTGGATAATAGGGTAATGTTTTAAAATGTATTATGCTATTATTCAGAATGCCAAAGTATTATTTTTTTCCCCAAAATCAGTCTGGACATTTACTACTTTTTAGACTTTTTGACGTTCAACTTTCTGTACACAAATTGGCTGGACTTGGAGCTTTTGGTAAGAAATACAAGCCAATTAAGCACTCGCAGCCTTGAGCTGGCGCCCCCTGCCTGTCACTGGGCAGAGTTAGCGCTGGTGTGGGGAGGCCTTCAACTGGGGTTCTGGGCACGCTTGAATTTTTCTGGATGTCTTTTTATCTTTGTTGTGTGAAATACACTAAAACAGAGGCCAGCCCGCTTCCCGAGCCAGCCAGACACCTGGGTCTTGAGCCATAAAGTGGCGTAGCTAAGCTTTGCAGCTTCCAATGTATTTTATTTATTCTTTTGGGTTTTGTTTGTTTCTTGTAAAATTGTACAGAAACTTTTTAAAATAAATTGGATTCAGAACTGGATGTGTATTCGTAACCTCACAACTTTTATTTGTGTATTGTTTCTTCTATTATTTCAGTTAAATTTTTACATTATTTTGCATGTATATTTCTTTGTACAGAGACCTTACATGTTTACACAGTATGATGTGATGTAAATATTTTATTTTGCCATCAGTTATTTTAAAAAATTAAACATATTTGCCTGATTTTTTGTGTTAGGCCTTTTATTTAAATGGGTCACTATTGAATCAAAAAGAGAGGTTGGCCTCTGAGGGAGACACTGAAGATTGGGTCAAGGAGGGCCCAGGGGGGTATTCTAGATTGTACTGGCCACTCGTGGGTCAGGGGGGTATTCTAGATTGCACTGGCCGCTCGTGGGTCAGGGGGTATTCTAGATTGTACTGGCCGCTCGTGGGTCAGGGGGGTATTCTAGATTGTACTGGCCGCTCGTGGGTCAGGGGGGTATTCTAGATTGTACTGGCCGCTCGTGGGTCAGGGGCATATTCTAGATTGTACTGGCCGCTCGTGGGTCAGGGGGGTATTCTAGTTTGGACTGGCTGCTGGTGGGTCAGGGGGTATTCTGGGTTGGACTGGCTGCTGGTGGGTCAGGGGCATATTCTGGATTGGACTGGCCACTCGTGGGTCAGGGGGGTATTCTGGATTGGACTGGCCGCTCGTGGGTCAGGGAGGGGCAGCAGGGGGTATGCGGGACTGGGAGTGTGCTGAACACGCCAGAACTGGGAGCTGGTGAGCCTCCTGCAGATGGTGCTCAGAACCCAGACCCAATGTATAAGCCAGAATGTCAACTCTTCAGGTGGGCTACGCCTTGTCTTGGTTAGAATATCTGAGGTTCCCTGTTTCTCGGGGGATGCAGACTCGGAGCAGAGGGAAGAGCTAAAATCAACGCTGTCCATGAGCTGACGAAAACGAAGCACTTGGGTTCAAGCACCAGTGCTCCCAGCAAACCAAGGGCCCTGCACCTGCGAAGACCCCACCCCTCCCCACATGGCCGTCACCTTGTCCTGGGGGACGGGAAGAGCAGGGTTCACATTTTCATCTGCTTGCTGAAGTCCTGAAGGTAAGAGGCGTGAAAGGACAGCACTGGCCCTGAGACCTAAGCCAGGGCCGGACACTGGACACTCACTCTGAGCCCCGCGGGCCTCCTCCATGTCCCTGGGTCCCTAGGAGGGGAGGGGGATTCTGGGGTAATCTGAGGAGACAGAGCATGTGCCTCCATATCTCTTTCTTCCATCGGCCACTTCTTATTTACAATTCAAAAACCTATTGGGGGGTTGGTTATCCTGGTCTGTGGCTCTCATGCTATTGAAATCCCAGCTCAGAGGCTTCCCTTTGTGACTCCCGTGTTGAAGGGGCATTTTCCTGCCTTCTCCCATGGAATCTCCCAGGGAATAGGAGAGTCAAGGGTTTGCTGCAAGGCAATCTCTTACGAAAATCCAACAAAAATTAAGATTTTAAAACTAGTTGCCACTTCTGCAGTTACTGCCTATAGAAAACATGCATCTCTGCTTCTTTTTTTTTAGTTTAAACCCTCTTTTACTCTATGGATGGTGCCAGGTGGGTACTAGACATATTGGGACTTGGGCAGAGGGCATCACTTCATAAATTCTATAAATGTCTACTATATGCTGTGCACCTGAAACTAATGTAAAATAATGTGGAATGTCTAAAAAAGACCCCTTTTATTCAATTTTACCATATCCATCCGTTTCTTCATGACTAAGTTTATCTCCTTGAATGTGCTCATGCAGGAAAGAATATGCCGGACAAGTGACCTGATAACAGATTTTTTTAGACACACCTGTTGATTATTTGAGAACTGCCCACACAGCTGGATTGTAAGATACGGTGACGACCTGGTTTTCATATTTATGTTCAGATCCTCACATGGAAAGGGAAGCGATGCAAAGCATCCATCTTTTTGCAGACAGGGAAAGTGCCTCCCGGGCTACGCTCGCCAGAGGGGGGAAGAACTCAGCGTTTGTTTTCTCGTTTAATTGTATTGCTGAGTGGGCAAAACAGGAAATGTAAATGAGAATGGGCATCACATTGACTGGCCACTTAGCCTGGTCTCCCCGCAGGACTTTCTTTGCTCGGTCACCCAGCAGTCATTACTCTCAGCTCCACTCCATGGCAGAAATTGACGTTGAGCAAAGTGGTACTGAAGTCCTACATGTAGGCAAGAATGTCCAGTCCTCACCACTGATGAACTGTTGGCACCTCACATCCTAAAGTGCTCCCAGGTTTGGAGAGCAGACAAACCTAGGGATGTTTATGGCTAAGAAGCATCTGAGAAGCTGAGCGGGAGGGTCAGGGTGATGCGGTCATTGTGTCTGTCCATTGGCGGGTTCATAACCTTCCGGCCCCAGCTTCGTCTCCCACAAAGGTGATCTCTTCCGTCTTCTATCTTTTTCCCCTTCCGGGCACTTGGATTCCTCAGGCAACTAATTGTCAATAGTGGAGAATTACTGTGAAATTTTATCTTTTCTATCACTGATTCCCAGTGTCCCCAAGGCATTCGTGTTTCAGGGATGGTGATAAGCCCCAAATCAGGAAGCCATTGCTCAGCTGAATTTAAAAAAAAAAAATGTTTTAAGCAAATGTAAGTGAAAGTCATGAATGCAAGACTTTCGCAGGTAGTGAGTAGCCAGGGTCCTTTATAAATATAAACTGGCTTATATCCAATGACTTTTAAAATAAAAAACCCAGGAAAAATCTCACAGAAGCTATGCAAGACCTCCTCACTGAAAACTACACGATGTTGTTGAGAAACTTAAAAAGTTTAAACAATACTTAAATAGGGCTGTTGTGAAGATTAAATTTTTATTTAATGACCATAACCACATTTAATTAATCCTATTCATTGGTAAAGAAACAGAAGCGCTTGAGTTGTAGAGTCCGTGGTCTAGAGAACGCTTATAGGGTGTCTTATGAAGACTTTGTTAACCTCATCCTGGCCCCTCAGTGCTGGGCATCTCCACTCTGTCAGTGCTCAAATGTGGCCCCTGGGCCAGCAGCATCGACGTCGCCGAGGAGCGGTTAGAAATGCACCATGCCATTGCCCACCTGAGTGTTCATTCCAGCCGTTCTGTCCTTTCGGCCAAAAGCAAAGAGCATCCCTCGTGCTGTTTTTAACCTGTGGAATGCACGTATAAAGCTTAGTGGTCACTGTAAAAATCCACGTGCTGAAAAGGAGTTTAGGATTGCACACTGCACACGACCCACAATGCATTGCTGCACCAGAGCCTGTGAACCTATGGAGGTAGAGGTAATTAAGAGGTCCACCTACAAAAGGGACTGACCTTAAGTCTCGTCACCGCGTGACGTTTCATTGCTTCATTCATGCCTGGTACTGCGTTCCATGCATATCTATAATGAATACAGAATTAAATAAATATATTTCCGCCTGGAAAAAAATGCAGAACGCCAGGCCCCATCATCCCAGACCGACTGGATCCGAATCTGCCTGAGAACTGGCTCCTCAGGGCAGCGCATGCCCAGCGGCCTGAGCAGGCCACAGGCGGGTGGAAGGCACTGTCGGTGGCCTTCCCGTGGCCCCACTGCCGGAGACTCCGAGAGTCAAGCCGGTGTCGTCAAAAACAGACACAGAGACAAAATCTTGGTTTTCACTCGTCCATGCAGATTTTTTTAAATGACAAAGATGAAAGTGGAAAGTCAGCTGGGAAGGACACAGCATCCCCAGCGTATATTCCCCGAGATAAGTAGGTGGGGGTTTGGGGACAGGGTCAGGAGGAGAGCAGTCCGCGTGGGAGCAGCGATGAGTCAGACGGGCCTTTGTCTCCTCACAGCCACGGTTCTTCAAGCGAGGTAAACATGCCAGGCTGTGTTAGTCTTGCCTGATAAACAACACAGAGCACTGTACACAGCTCATCAAACAATGTCCCGCAAGAGGAAAGAGTTGTTAATCTATAAATTACAGCAGCAACTTGGAAGGAAATCAAGGCCTTTGGCCAGGGACCAGACTCTCAAGAAATATGTGACCAGACTATACAGACAGCTGGGGCCTTGGGAATGAGGAAAAAGGGCATTCACATCCCACCACATAGCCAAAGGCTCGCCACCCCATTCCCTGGAACCCTTCTGTGTTGAATTGGTAATAAAATTGCAATTAAATGTTCGATCAAATTAGGACTTGAGCTTTTATGTTCTTCTTTGGCCAGAGGTCCCACCAGCAGTAATTTGGCGGAGGAGGTCCCAGGAAGTTCGTTGGAGCTGAGAAAGTCCAAGAACGAAGACCGGTTTGTAGAGAGGGGCAGCCGAGTTCTTAATGGAGTCCTATTGGGGGGCCCAGGGGATGGGGTGGACAGGAGCGGATGGAGGAGTCATTTCTGTCTTAGTGCCACATTAGGGTGGCCATGCATCCTGGTTTGCCTGGGACTTTGCCAGTTTGGGCACCCTGGGGAACCCCTTAGTCCAGGGGAAGCCAGGACAAGGGTCACCCACTAACCTGTAATGGGCACTGATGGGCTCTGTGCAGACAGCTCCGGCAGGTTCCGGATACCCAGCAGCAGACGCTGCCAGTGCTGCCCGGGTCTGAATCTAAGTCCACAATGTGGGTCCGAAACCCCCGCTCTGGAGGAGAAAAGGGCAGGGGAGTCACTTCCCAAACTGGGGTCCACTAGTCCCTGAGGGAACTCTTCCTCAGGGTGGTGTTTTTAAAACCCCGCTTTTATCCGGAAAAGGCTTCTTGAAAAATCCTTGAAAATGCTTCCTGTTTTTAATGAAGGCAATCCCTGGCACATCCCCCTGGCTTCCACAGTGCCCTTGTAGTTTAGATGTAATTCTTCCTCCTCACCCCACGTTAAAACCTAAACACAACCCCGAACATCAGCCCCTGCGCTGCAGGTGGGGGTCACGAGTGCAGGTTGGGACCCTCCCACGAAGGACGGGATGAGCTGCAGGCAAACTGGCAGGGTGGCCGGACCCGTGGTCCCTCCCGTCGGAGCAAAGGCACAGCGTGGGATTGTGCGAGCCGCACGCTTTCCAAGGCAAAGAACAGAGTTTCACCGGCGTGTCCTCCAGCCACGGGGGCTTTGCGTGGGGGTGCACGTGTCTGGGAATGGGGACCAGCAGCCTCGGGGCCTGGCAGCCGTGGAGACGGCACACCTGGGGACGGATCGAGAGTTGCTGGAACTCAAGGCAGCTCCCGGGGTCTCTGCAGCAAGTGCTTGGGACCTTCTTTCTAGGGCTCCACCCAAGCACATTTTTCTGGGGCCCCTACACCCTTGTGTGCTTGTCCTTATTCCATCAGTTCACCTGACCCTCCCGGCTCCTTTAGAATGTTTATCTGTTACTTTGTAAGTTTCAACTTTTTTATTCCCGTTATAATAGGTGACCTCTGATCCTTCGCCTAGTGCACTTTCTGTGTTGGTTTATGAGTTCAGTTCTGTGTGTCCTCAATTCCTAAATGTAGGTAAAAATCATCTGTAGCTGAAGGTCCCCATACTCCTATATTCCACTGAGTGGGCCTTGCTCACGGTGGTGGCCAGTTAGCCCTCCTTCCTGGCCAGTCCCACCCCACCCTCCACATGCAGCTGAGCCTCCTGGGGTGCAGAGCAGGGCCCTGTGGCTGGGGAGGCCCTGCATGGCCCGGGGGCACAGGCAGTCTCACCTTCCCAGGCACCAGGTGGAGGGCCGGAGGCTAGGAGGCAGCCATGGGGGGTAAGCTCCACCTGTTAGCAGAGGTCCTGTGAGCCAGGGATATGAAAACAGTCCTCACCCCGAGGGCTGTTGTGAGAATGACATGAGTCATCACGTACACAGTCTCTAGAACAGTGCCAGGCAGGTTGGTAGGACTGTTGCTATTTGCAGGGAACACCAGAAGCTCTGCCCTGATTCTTAGACAGCATTCGTTCAGGGAATGTCTGCATAGCACGGGGAGTGAGGGAACTTGCCCCGCCCACATACCTGAGACAGATGTTCTTGTCCCTTCTCTTATAGCAGCAACCAGTCAGGTGTGTGGTTTAAAAAATAAAGAAGGTGCCCGTTTATGCCTCGGGATGTGGTGGAGCAGCTAACTGCCTGCGTTTCACGCACCTCCATACACATCCGCACAGCGAGCCCCACCCTCCACAGCCACGCCTTCAGGTGAGAGTAGACTTTGCACAGAATTGGTGCTGTGGTTACCCAAGTCCTTGCCAGGGCCCCGAGTTCCCTTCAGAATGATAAAAGACGGAAGGAGACTATTTCGCCATCTACTTCCTGTCTCGCCAGTCATTCGGCCCCCTGTTCTTCACGTGCGTTCTAGAGGCAGCAACAAAGGTGGAAACCCCTGGCTTTTTGCTCCCCTGTTTCTCTACTGCTCTTCTCCATGACAAGGAGTCCACATCGCCCGGCTCAGCCCCCCCGGGCTAAGTAGACCACCGTGGGCAGCCTGGGACCCGATTGCTGTTCACATCGTTATTCCTCTGGCAAAATGTGCTCCGCCTGCCGGACACCCAGCTTTGGAAAGGCTGTGGGCTAGGGATCTCCTCTGGCCCCGTGGGTTTTTAAATGTCTGCTTGCGTTTCCGGTGGCGGGCTGGCTGATGATGACACGGTTTAAACACCAGGTCCAGCCATGTCTAAAGCCCAGAGCAACCCAGACATGTTAGTAGCATCCGCCATGAATTCCCTTTTTTGTTTCTGGCAGCCTGCGTTATGTCTCTGTCACTCACAACCGCCAGAGTCCTAAGACGCGTGATGCAAACATAAACGGTAGTGTGCGCGGGTCAGTCGGGGGTTCTGTTGTAAATCACATGGGAGGTCTGCTGGCAACCGGGGTGCCCAGGAGCAGCAGGCTCTGTGTCAGTGCAGCCCGTACGTCCATGCCCCACTCCACCTGGCCTTGCACGGCCTCTTTCCCCTGAATACTGGTGTGGAAATTGGCAGATCTGTGTGACACCCCAGGTCACACTGGGAAGCATCTTCTCAAGAATGTCAGCTTTCATTGCCACATGACTAGTATTTTGTGGGCTACAATCCTCTATAATACTAGTAAAAGCCTGATATGCTAAGTGTCCGACCGTTTGTTCAACCATTCGACCAGTCGCTATGACGCGCACTGATCACCAGGGGGCAGATGCTCCGACTGGTAGGTTAGCTTGCTGCTTGGTCCAGCCCATCGGGACCGGGCAAGATGGGCTGGACACGCCCTGGAGCTCTCCTGTGGTCCCTCCCTCGCCCCGAACGTGCACCGGTGGGGTCCCTCGGCCTGGCCTGCAAAGGTCAGGCTGAAACCAGCAGTCCGACATCCCCTGAGGGGTCCCGGATGGTGAGAGGGTGCAGGCCAGGCCAAGGGACCCCAGCAGAGCACGAATCTGTGCACCGGGCCTCTAGTATTCTATAAAATGACAAATGCATTTTGCCCATCACAAGGGTATCATTGGGCTATACTTAAACTATAGCTCACCCAGGATGCTTTCTCATAGCTGGGAATAGAATATTCTGCCCTCTTTTCCAGACGTTTTATTGCATAGTAGCCATGCTGATCTGAGCCAGGTGAGCCTCTCGGGGCTCTGGAGTTAGGGAGGGACACTGGAAAAGCCCTCGACAGTGCCCGGAGCTCTGTCTGATTTCCTAACCGCTTAGATTAGGAAATCAGATTTCCCAACAGGCAGCCCCTCCAAGAGGAAATTCGACAGACAGTGTTCCATAATTACTTCTCAGTTTTCTTTTGGTGGGACCCTTGCCAGAGGCGGGGGGTAGGGAACGCCCTAAAGAGTCTGGGGAGACAGCTCAGCCTCCATGGGTATGAGCCAGGGGCTTCTCATGGGCAAAGGGGAGTCCAGAGCAGGACGGAGTCACAGTGGTGGTTCTTTACTATGTACAATTTTTGAAGCTTCACATAAAATCTACTTTTGATCACTGCTTGAAAAGGAAAGATCTGGATTAAATCACGTCCCCTCATCATTGAAGCACACAATGTGACGTGTTGGAGTTCCACTCCGCATTCTGGGTGATTCTCAGACTCCCCGGGTTCCGCTGAAGATGTCTGCAAACCACAGACACCGCCCACTGGCCGCCGACCTCTCAGGTTACATAAGCAAATGCCACCAGAAAATCTGCAACTTGTAGCTACTACATGCACCGTCGTTCTAAATCCCACGCCTTCCACTTGCAGAGGTAAAAGTCCTCCGAAGGAGGAGGCCTCCGCGTGCGCTTTGTCCCGTGCCCGCTGTTGGTTTGGTTTCGTCTGTGCAGAGGCTCCCGCTGACCGTGGGCAGCCTCAGGAGGCGGGGGCGGGAGAGGGAGTCTGGGGACTGAGCCCGATTGGCCATCACAAGCCTCCAATCACCCCACAAAAGCAAAGCTGTATTTCTATGGTCACTGACTACTGTTATTTTTTAAAATATATTTTTATCGGGTTCAGAGAGGAAGGGAGAGGGAGAGAGAGAGAAACATCAGTGATGAGAGAGAATCATTGATGGGCTGCCTCCTGCACAGCCCTTACTGGGGATCGAGCCCACAACCCGGGCATGTGCCCTTGACAGGAAGCGAACCAGGGACCCTTCAGTCGGCAGGCCTTTGCTCTATCCACTGAGCCAAACTGGCTAGGGCTGGGGGGTTTTTTTGTTTGTTTTTTAAAGGAAGTAAAGAAAGAAAAAAGAAAAATCTCCATGTTTAACTATAAGGCCATCTAGCACAGGACAGAGTTACACTGATTCCGCACTTGATGTTATTGCTTCTCTCTGAGTGGCTGCTGAAATGTTAGTTATGAGACTTTGCTTCAAAGCACACCAGTTAGAGCCAATGAGATGCCTAGTGTGGCGAACTCAGTTTCTCTCCGGCTTCCTGTGGGCCCTGCGGGGTGAGGCTCCTGCCCCCGGCTCCTGCCCTGTAGTGAACCCGCCCGAGGCCCTTCATCTTTGCCTTGTGTTTTCTGTTGGGGTAATTAGAGCTCTTTCCTGCCCCACCTGCCCACCGCTCTGTTTGCCCAAGCGGCTCTCTGGGCAAAGGACAGATGGTCGGGGCCCGAGCAATAGAGCAGGTGAGGGTGAACCCGGAATGGGCGTGGACGTGCTCACCAGGAGGTGGGGGTTTGAGCAGCCAACCTGAGGGTAAAAACCACAGGAAGCTTGGGGTCTACACCCTCTTCATTCAGAAGTCATTCAGGAGGGTGTGGCCAGCCGCTCTCCACCGCTCTCTTTGGGACTGAACTCTTCCCTCCTGACCTGAAATGTGAGATGGTGAGACCTACCCCGACCTCTAAATGGGTCAGGAAAGTGATGAAAATGTGAGATGGTGAGACCTACCCCGACCTCTAAATGGGTCAGGAAAGTGATGACCATATTTACGTGTTCTCTCTAGTTCTCAGGGAGAAAGAAATGTGGAAGGTTGAAAGGGAGTAGGGCCAGGGTATCAATTATGCCAGCAACGAGGGGAGATGGTGTTCTCACCACAAAAAAGAAATGGTAATTATGCGACGTGATGGAGGTGTTCGCTAACCTATGGTAGTAATCATTTTGCAATAGGTAAGTGTATCAAATCAACGCGCTGTATACCTTACATTAACAGAATATTGTAAGTCAGTCGTACCTCAATAAAGATGAAGGAAACAAGAGGGCGATGGGAAGAGAGACGGGGAAAGGCAGGGGATCGATGGTGGGTGCTCGCCTTCCTAAAGGATCAGGGTTCTGGACTTCTGTGAGCCTGGCTTTGTATTATGTGGCACCATTTTAAATAGTGTGATTGTTTATGCACACCTGCGGGTGTTTTTAGACAATTGAATGGAAAGGTGTGTGGTTTTCGAGTCAGTGATGATGCTCATAATGGAGCCTAGCATGAGACTTGCAGATTTAGTCCGTGTTTCCGAAGACTCATGATGCCAGGCCCGGAGGATGGAAGCCAGTGCCACACCATCGCCACCCTAACCTTTGGCCTTAAGTTTAAGCCAGTTCCTTTAGATCTAACAACAACATCCCAGCTATTCGACTCTGGAAAGGCTTCAGCATAGTATAAAACATAGGACATGTTTATAGTAAAAATACTTTAGTAAAAGAAAAAACTTATTGGGTGATTACTATGTGTCAGGCATGGGCTTCAGGCTTTATGTACGTCAACTCCCAACAACCCTATGAGTAGGTCCTGCTATTATCCCCATTTTGCAGAGTTAGAAACTGAGGCAATAAAGAGGTTAAGTGAATTAGCCAAGGTCACCTAGCTACCAAATGGTAATCAGCCTTTGAACCCAGGTGCTCTGGATCCAAAGCCTACCTCTCTTAGCCATGCCACTATTACGATTTATAGGAGAACATGGTTATATCAACCACATAGTATTATGTCATATCATATGATTATAGCCCACATGATTGAATGCTTGCCCTGTGTCAAGCAAGCTTTCAATCCTTTACATGCACAACTTCATTCCATCTGTTAACACCCCAACAAGAGAGGCACTGGTGATCCTGGTGTTCCAGATGAGACCTTGGGGCTCAGGAAGGCTGAGTGACTTGCCCAAGGAGGCGGAGAGAGTCATGGGGGAAACCAGGGTTCCCTCTCAGAGTCTGACCTTGGAGTCACAGAACCTACTGATAATGCTAATCTGGTTCCTATTAGCCAAGGCCCCCTGGCTCAGCTCATTTTCTGAGCTGATACATGCATTTCCAAGACAGGCAACCCGTCCTGTCTGAATTAAAGTTCTCATCTCGGGCCCTAGGAATTCAAATGGCCAGCACACACTTCACACTCATCACTTTGGCCCAGGAGCTCCAAGCATAAGGCATTACCTCAAGCGGATCTTATATGGTAGAACGGAAGCACCGACAGAGATGGTTAATGAGCTTCCTAGCTGTCCTTCCTGGGTGAGGCTTGAAGCAGTGACATGCATCTGCCTCTAAGTCATACCATCCCAGCCAACTGCCGGGAGATCCCAGGCTCCGCTCCGCTCCCTGAAGAAAAGGACTCTTGTTTGACTTCACTTCAAAGGTCACAGACTCAGTGTGTTTGCATGTAGAGTGAGGCCAACTCCAGAGCCGTGTGCTCTGCGCGTTCCCCATCTATGAATCCGGTGACTCTGCACAAGGCTTCCTTCTGTGGGTCACAGAACCGTGGGCCACTTTCGTGGTGCTCTGAGTTCCTGGTCTGCCCCAGAAGGTTTGTGCAGGTAGTTAGAGTTACTTCTGCTGCTTCAGGTACCACCACCGTTTATTACCTGCATGGATTCCGTGAGCCAGGAAATTGGAAAAGGCAGAGCAGGGCCCTTTCTCTGTCCTGTGACGTCTAAGGCCTCAGCTGGGAAGGCTCAAAGGCTGGGTGTGGCTGACAGCTGGGAGCTGACATCATCTGGAGGTGTGCTCATCTCATCCTGAGCACGGGCTGGGAGCCACAGAGATCAAGGCTTTTCAACCCGAGTGCACACACGAGCCTCTTCATGTAACAGGACTTCTCCCTCCATGTAACAGGACTTCTCCCAGCATGGCAGCCCCAGTCGCTTACACTTCCTGCAGGACAGCTGGGTGGTCCATGTGCGAGTATTCCAGAGGACGAGGGGGAGGCGGCATCCCCACCCATGCACACAGCATCACTTCCGCAGTACTGTGTGCTGCCAACCAAGTCACGAGATGCCCAGATTCAAGAAGAGGTAGGTCTCCACCTCTTGATGGGAGGGTGGCCAGGTGGCATGGTAGGATGTCTTCGGGAGGGGAGATAGTGTGCGGCCCGCACTGGAAATCTGCCATCCTGAGTTCAAGAACATAAATGGGAAATCGCAGGCTCTACCTGCCTTATCAGAAAACCAGTGACCTCAGTATAAAAACAAACCGAAAACCTTTGAAGACAAGCTGACTCCCTGTGTTCCGGCATCTGCAGGTTTCTTTGTGAAAGCCCACGGGACTAGGCAGAGCAAGGGTTCGCGAAATGCAGTCAGTGAGGTTCTCTAAGCAATTGCCGACCGGGAGGAGAACCTCAGGCGCAGTATTCGCTGGAAAGAGCTCTGACCGTGACTGGGAGTCTGAGTTTATGAGAATGAATAGGGAATTAGCAAAGGTGGCTGGGATAGAATGACAAAAGGAGGAAATCTGAAAAGGCCCAGGATAGCGGCTTATTCCTGGCGCTGGATTTCACTGATTTCCTGGTAGTGGTGGTAATTACTTAATGCAAGAACAACACTCTATTAAGTATGTGATTATGCTTCCGTCATAGATGTGCTTAAGTTATATTTTTTTAGGAGTATGGATTTCTGTCGTTTTTGCCTGCCCCTGATTCCTTCTCCTTTCTCTGGTAACAGACAGGCCTGCCTGTCCACTTTGGGAACTGTTTGTGCCCTACCTGGTGGGGCTGTTAAACCAAGTGCCCACCACCGCTCCTCTGGGCTCATGATCCAGGCTGAGTCCATGCAGTGATTCATGCCGTGATTGTTCCAGAAGTGTGTATGTGTGCGTGCATGTGCGTGTGCCTGTGTGTGTGCCTGTGTGTGGAGTCTGCTGTGGGACTACACCCATCCTCTAAGATTTCTGTGGCTGCGGGGGAAGAGAGGACCTTCTTTCGGGTCTGTGTGCTAAGTAGGGATCCCATGAGCCTTAGAGACTGAGACAGAGACCAAGAGAGTAATGACAGTGGGAAGCAGTTATACGTGGAGCCAGAGCTAGCCCTTGGACTTCCCCAGTTCACAGAGTCGATGAGTTCCATCTTTAACCTGTGCTGGTTCTGACTGGGATTCTGTTCCTTATAACCACAAGGTCCTGATTTATTTGTGCAGAAGCAACTCCCACAGGATGGATCCGTCATTCTCATTCAGATCTTTTGCCCTCGCGTGGTCTCCCGGTGGGAAAGCTCCTCCGGTGAGGTTAGAGCGGTGCTCTAGGCCCGGGATGGGACGCAGAGGGGGTGGGGTGCCTAAATCAGCCCCTCATGGCTCTGGAGGTCAGCTGGGCAGAGGGCACCAAGCAGTGCTCTCTGGGAATCTTCTCTTAGCCTCCAGGGTGGAACTGAGAGCATCACACATGTCACCATGGAGGGCTGGGATCACAGGGACAGGGTTACAGGGAGTTAGTTGAAAGTATTGCACCCAGGAAAGAAGACTTGAGAATGTCGAGTTCCTGAAAAATGGAAACTCTTCGTTTTTCTCTGGCACAGATGCATGCACACACCTTCGTAGCTGTTATTTTGAAGAGGTTTAATATTTTATGCACTGAAATCTTAGCCCTGCCCTTGAGCATGATGTTCTAAGGGCATAGGCCAGGCCCTGGCTCCTGCCACTCACAGGCTACCTCCCCCTTTGCTGGATTCAGGGCCACCATCAAGATAAAGACCCTCCTTGTATTTCTGGGCCATTTTGTAGTAGAGAGGTTGCTTTTAATGAAAACGCCTTTTCTTCTTGCCCTTACTTCTTTCTGTATCATTAAATTTCATTGCGTTCACAGAGACTTGTGTTTAAAGGAGACATAGTTCTTGATTTCTTGTGTTTATATTTACTGACTCATTTTAATGGAGTAAGATAATTGATTTATTTTTAAGGTCATAATACAACCCACATTTATGGCTTCTGGGGACTATTGATTATCTTATATTTTAATACATACTTTTTTGAAATATGTACATTTTGACCCTAGCCAGTTTGGCTCAGTGGATAGAGTCAGCCTGCGGACCAAAGAGTCCCGGGTTTGATTCCGGTCAAGGGCACATACCTTGGTTACAGGCTCCTCCCTGGCCTGGGCCCTGGGCCCTGGGCCCTGGGCCCTGGTCGGGACACGTGCAAGAGGCAACCAATCTATGTGTTTCACATCAGTATTTCTGTCTTTCCCTCTCTCTTTCATTCTCTTTAAAAATCAATGAAAAAATATCCTCAGGTGAGGATTAAAAAAATAAATTTTAAAAATAAAATAAATAAAATAAAATATGTACATTTTGGAAATATATGACATGAATATATATGTATATATTTACTATATATAAAATAATAGTATATATGGTTTTGTATATTTACTATTTATAGATACTATATATATAAAATAGCAACTACTTATGGTCTTAAGAGCTACATAGTTTTGCTTTTAAACAGCAGCAAAACCCCTAAGTATTTTGCTCTAAAATTTCAGCTCTTTTCCTAATTCATCTGGTAATTCTTTTCATATATCTAAGTGATATGCCTTTTCTATTCCTTATCATTTTAGACATTATCTTTTGACTTCCTGTTACAACACGAAGATTTGTCTCTGTCATTCTTTCCCTCATTTTTTCTTTTTTAAAAATTCTTTATTGTTTAAAGTAGTACATATAATATTACATACGTCTCCTTTTTCCCCCATTGATCTCTCCCCAGCCACCCCCACCTCCCAGCACATTCCCTCACCCCCCTGGTGTTTGTGTTCATTGGTTATGCTTATATGCATGCATACAAGTCCTTTGGTTGACTTCTTAACCCCACCACCACCCTTCCCTGCCTTCCCTCTGAAGTTTTTTTTTTTTTTTTAATATATTTATATTGACTTCAGAGAGGAAGGGAGAAGGATAGAGAGATAAAAACATCAATGATGAGAGAGAATCATTGATTAGCTGCCTCCTGCACGTCCCCTACTGGAGATCGAGCATACAACCCAGGCATGTGCCCTTGGCTGGAATCAAACTTGAGACCCTTCAGTCCACAGGCCAATGCTCTGTCAACTGAGCCAAACCAGCCAGAGCTCCCTCTGAAGTTTGATGGTCTGTTCAATGCTTCTCTATCTCTGTATCTATTTTTGTTCATCAGTTTATGTTGTTCATTATATTCCACAAATGAGTAAGATCATGTGATGTTTATCTTTCTCTGACTGGCTTATTTTGCTTAGCCTAATTCTCTCCATGTCCACCCATGCTGTTGCGAATGGTAAGAGTTCTTTCTTTTCCCTCATTTTTATCTCCTCGCTTTTATCCTACCGATATGGTAGGTACGGCGCCATTTTCTAACCTTATTAAAACTGTCAATTGCTGCCAAAACCGGTTTGGCTCAGTGGATAGAGCGTCGGCCTGCGGACTCAAGGGTCCCAGGTTCGATTCCGGTCAAGGGCATGTACCTTGGTTGCGGGCACATCCCCAGTAGGGGGTGTGCAAGAGGCAGCTGATCGATGTTTCTCTCTCATCGATGTTTCTAACTCTCTATCCCTCTCTCTTCCTCTCTGTAAAAAATCAATAAAATTAAAAAAACAAAACAACTCTCAATTGCTTATTGCTGAGCCCAAGAGGCAGGATGTATCCCTTCTTGTGCAACCGTTAGTTCTTCCTGGAGTTAGTTGCCTCCCTTTTGTTCGCTTGCTTCGTTTTCTAGGTACCCACATGTAAATTTTTTCCAAGTGTGTCGTCAGCTTCATCAGGTGCCTACCATATTATTTTTCATGAATACATAACCAATTCCATTTTTCTCCCTGGAGCCCTCCCTTCCGGAATCCCCTGGCTTCCTGTCCCAACGGGACTGATTGATCTCTAGACACAAGTTGTCCTTTTGAAAAGGAAATTCATATTTATAAATTCCCATTTGTCAGGATGTCTCCCTCTGCACCGGGAAGGGAAGGACTCTTAACAGCTCTATCAATGGAGAGGCCAGGGACCTACATCTGAATAACAACCTTAATAAACAACTCTGTTTACTATTCTTTCCCTGGTCACCTTCCCGTAACTTGCCTCCCTGGCCCGAACCCCTTTCTTTGTTTAGCCTCAGAGAGTATATAATCCCCATTTCTAGCCACCTCTTTGGGTCACTCATTGCTGGGTACTGCCATGTATATGGGTGATGCACTTGTTAGTAAACTTGTTTGTTCTTCTGTTACTCCATCTTCGGCCTGTCCGATTTAGAGGGCCCCAGCTAGGGAACCTAAGATAAGCAAAGGAAAAAGATTACTTTCCCTTTCCTATTCTACCAACCCTAGTGAAAAGTGACTTCTTTATTTTAATGTCTATATCCCAAACCTGGGAGAGGCCCCTGTTGCCTCTTTGTGGGTCATTGGCCCCTTCTTGACCAGAAGCAATGAGGATGCTGTAAGGGCACCTGTGATTGGCATCCCCTTTAAGACATCATGGAACCAGGGAGTGGTGGGTGTTTCCTGAAAGAAGGGGGCTGAGCTGACACGCCTGCATGTGCACTGCTGTGCTGAGCCAAGAAAAGGCATTACCTGGAGGGGCAGTAGCTCGGGGGCCAGGGGACCAGGGCTCTATTCTTGGTTGCACCCATAATGGTTACATGACCTTTTCCATGGGCTTCTCTTCACCTCCGTGTCCATTCCCTTCAAAGGAAGGATCTAGACTAGAGTTTGTGATATAATCCAAGATTCTAAAAATCGTACCCTCTGTCCAACAAGAGCTTGTAAGATAAAGGGTGCTCTGACTTAGACCTCGGTGTGCACCACAAAACAATAATGGAAAAGAAAGTGGAACCAGAAAGTAAGTGGTCCAAAACAATCATTAACATTGATTAAACTTTTACTATGGGTGAGGCATTATTAAATGCTTTATTTGGATTATCACATTTTTCATTTCCAAGAATTCTTTCTTGTCCTCTGATCCAATTTCAAAGCATCTTGTTACATCTCTGTGCCTCCATTGCCTCATCTGTAAAATGGGGGTAATAATCTTACCTATATTGTGAGGTCTTGGTGAGGATTAAATGAGATGATGCATGTAAAGCACTGAGAAGTACCAGGAATATAATAATCATTCATTACATATTATCAAGATTATTATTAGCTATTCTCCTTGTTGTTTTTATACTTTGGTATTTATAAATATGAATTTCCTTTTCAAAGGGACAGTGGGCTTCTTAGGGGGCAGCTTTCTCTCTCTGCTAACTCAGGCACACTTCTCCACCTACTTCTCCTCCAAAAATGTGATAAACTTTTTATCCACTGGTGTTTCTTCTTTGATTTTCTGTGTCCTTCTCTTTTAATTTCTCTGGTCATTTTAAGGTAGAAGAGGATATTAAAACACTCAGGTAATCTGTCCCTGTTAAGCACTATTTACCAATTTTTGGCATTTGGTAATTTTAATTTTTCCCTTTTCTATCTTGTTTCATTTAACCCATGATGTTTCTCAAAGACTTCTGCTTAATTGTGTGAACTTTCTCTTACTTATCAGTAAAGTGTCAATAATCATATGTAAAATCTCCAGCATTGTGTCTGTCACATAGGAAGGGTTAAATGAACATTTGTGGTACCTCCCCACCTTTATTTATTTATTTTTTAAGACAGGCCAAAGAGAATTTAATTCCCACCCCTCCCCCCTTTATCTTTTATCTTCTTTTGTCTTAATATATCTTATGATTTCTAGCTCTAGGTAGCCACTAAATAAGCTTCATTCTGAACTGGGCAAGATGGTGGGAACATTGCATTCCCCCTTACCAGTCAAGAAAGACATCTGTGAGCAGGTAGGACCTCTGCAGGCTTGAACTGTGGACAGAGACAGCTGGCCGAGCTGTGAGTGGGGTCCTTCTGTCACATAGCACCGCTTTGAACCACGTCTGAAGATCAGAGCGGCATGAGGGACCCAAAGGATTCTTTGTTGGTGTCTTGTCCAAAAAAGGATAGATCATAACAACAATGAGTTTCCAAGAGTTCTCGTCATTGACTCAGGCATTCATTCACTCTGCACATATTTACTGAGTGACTGCAATGTGCTAGGAACTGGGGATGCCTCATTGCACAAGACAGATGAAGTCTAGGCTTCCCTGAGTGGCCCATCCCACTGGTGTAGGGTAAAACAGCATTGCCTGCCATGGGGACTTATTGAATATCACATAAAAGTTATGCCAACCCAACAGCTCTTCCTAACTCACTTCTCTTTTGCCACCCCCCACTCCCCTCCACAGAGACTGAAAAAGCTAGATCTTGCCATCCCAGCTTCCCTTGCAGTCGGGGTAGTCACATGATGCCATTCTGTCAGTGTTAATTATGAGCTGTTAACTACCAGGGCTTCTGGGACGATACATGTATCTGGTGCTGTTTCTCCTCTTTCTTCCTTCCCTGAATTTGAAAACAGTGCTTAGAGCTACAACAGCCTTCATATCAGAAGGACCAAGGGAGTCACAGGTTAGAAAAGCAGAACCAACACCAATAATACTTGCTTCTGGGCTTCCTGTGACCTGAGACTTTTCTTCTTTGTATCCACCATCATTTAGGTTTGTTGTTAGTCATAGCTGGAAACAGCCTTAACTGACACATCAAGGTAGCCATCAGTGCAAACCCTTTTATTTTGCTCTTCCTTCTTAAAATGAAATTTCAAAAGTGTTCCCAAAATTGAATTTCTTTACAAGATTTAAATTGCCACTGACTGATTATTTATTTAATACTAGAGGCCTGGTGCACAAAATTTGTGCATGGGTAGGGTCCCTAGGCCTGGCTGGCGATCAGGGCCGATCCGGGCCTTCTGTCTGCCGACTGGGGCCTTCCTTCCCCTGCTGCCAGCTGCCAGGCTTCCTTCCCCAGCTTCCTTCATTCCGCACTGTCCCCTGGTGGTCAGCGCACGTCATAGTGAGCAATTGAACTCCTGGTCTCCTGGTCAAACTCCCGAGGGGACACTTTGCATATTAGCCATATATATATATATATATATATATATATATATATATATATATATATATATATTTGACAGAGCAGTAAACTTATCCCATTATGGCAGCATGTAAGAAAAAAAAATCCTTTTAAGGTCGATTAGCTTCAACTCAGATTCCAAAATACGGCTTGAGAACCTTTAGAGCTGCCTTGTGGCCAGAGGTGTGGAAACATTGAGCAGAGGTGTGGGGACACTGCCTCTAATGTGAAGAGTGGAAAAAGCAAGAAGACTCCTCTAAACATTTCAGTGAAAGGGAAGAACACAAATGCCCGTGGAGACACAAACATCCACAATACCCAAACCCATGAGGCTTGCTAAAAACATGCCAGGCATCGTGGGCTGATCATTCCTAGGGAAACTCAACCAGAAAGTCACAGAAATTCTAGTTGCACCAAAAGTGAATGTGATGACAGACATCCTAATGTTAGTAGAGCAGAGGTCAACAAACTTCATTCCTCGGGACAAACGTGGACCTGCCCTTGTATGACTTGTGAGCTAGATGGGTTTTTACATTTATAAATGGTTGAAAAGTAATCAAAAGAAGAAGAATATTTTGTGACCTGTGAATATCATATGAAATTTGAACTACGGTATTCCTAAATAATGTTTTATGGGAATACAGCCACGGTCATTCATTTACGAATTATCTGGGACTGCTTTATGCCACAATGACTCACAGAGCCTCAAATATTTACTATTTGGCTCTTTACAGGAAGTTTGCCACCCCTATAGAATTCCAGACCTGAGCAATGACCCGTTCCACAAGAAACATCAAAAAGTGTATCAAATCTTAACTATTACTAAAAAAAAAGGACCAATAAATAAGGCAAGATTATAATATAGAAATGTCTCCCAGTATCATAGGGAATTGTGTGTTACAATGACATTAAAAATGTATACCAGTGATATATATTTTGGAAAATACTGAAAAGTATGCAGAAGAAAATAAAAATAGCTGTTAATCTTATCACCCATGCTAACAACCATTAATATTTTGGGGTTTATTCTTCCAATATTTTTCTGTACATAAATATTTTTTCCACATAATTTGGCTGCATACACTATATTAATATTATTTCAACTAATAGGAAATTGATCTTCAATAGGCTTAAGCTAAAAAAAAAATAGGGAGGAACAGTTTTTGGCTCATCAAAGTGAAAGACATAGGAATATTACTGCTTCAGGTATGGCTGAATCCAGGAGCTCACACAATGTCCTAGGGCTCTTTCACTTCCTTCATACACATGCCAACATCAGGCAGTCTCTTTCCTTATAGTGACAAAAGGGCTGCAGAAGTCCCCATTCACACAGCAGCTATCCCTACAGGAGGAAAGAAATTCTACCTCCCCTGCCTCCCCAGTGTCCGTCTATATTTTTGACACTATCAGTTTTGTTTGCTGCATGGTATGTATTTATTTAGATGTACCACAAGTTTTTAAACTGATCTTTTGGAGGAAATTTTTTACCTCAGAATCATGATTACAGGATTAGATGGGGTTTGAAATCAACCAGTACCTTCTATTCCTTTCCATAAAGGAAACTGAGGCCCAAAAAGGATAAGTGATTTCCCAATATTGTAATTGATGGTGGGGAGCCAGATCAAGATGATACCAAGATTCACTTTCTTCTTCCAGCTGTGCTCTCTTAAATTTTCAACCCTGCAGCAAAAGTTCAGGCTAGCCCTAACGGGTTTGGCTCAGTGGATAGAGCATCAGCCTTCGGACTGAAGGGTCCCAGGTTTAATTCCGGTCAAGGGCATGTTTCTCTCTCATTGATGTTTCTAACTCTCTATCCCTCTCCCTTCCTCTCTGTAAAAAAAATCAATAAAAATATATTGTTTTTTAAAAAAATTCAGGCTAGACAAGCAGTCAACTAACTGATTGTGTGCCTGCCTGGGGATTCTGAGAAATGAGTGAGTGGGGGGAAAAGAGCAATCTGGTTTTCTTTCCTGCTCTTGGATTTGCTTCTAAAAATGGGGTGGGGTGGGGGTAGACAAAGCCACAAAGGCTGCCGTTTGTTTGTTCCTCTTTAACTCAATATAAAAAGAAATGCTTTGTTGGTTAATCAGAGCTGCAAGCTCAGTGAAGTGCCTCAAGGTTTTAGAGATTGTAGCTGTCCACATATTTTTATTTGATTGTCCGATTATACCGCAAACTTGTTTTTTTTTCCTTGTATATTTCATGTGGCAAGCTCCTGCTGTCCCTGCAATCTTGAAAAGCTTACCAGGCAGGAAGGAGGAAGTGCCATCCTGCGGAAAGAGAACTCGTGGACAGGACATCTGAAGTGCTCAGAGCCCGTTTGTCGAGGAAGGGAAGGGATCCACCTGCAGACTCACTGAACCTGGTGATGAGGAGCAAGGCGGACAGTAAACCCTTGAAGAGAGGCAGAATGGGTACATTCTGTACCCTGCAAGCGCTCATTCAGTTCCGCCAGGCATAGAGCAGGACACTCGGGAGAAACTGAGACCTTTGTCGCCGGCCTCGGGAGCTCACAGTCAAGTGTGGGAGAGACGAGGAATCAGACGAGTGGCTCCCCGCATACTGGGTGCAGGCAGTGGGAACAGGGGGATACACAGGAGGGTGGTGGAGCCCGGTTCCTGACTCATCGTGGGTGGTCCAGAAATGCTTCCCCAGGGAGAGCAGGCATGAGCAGAGTCTGCAAAAACCACGGGAGTCAGCCAGGGCCCAGGGCGTGCAAACATCAAGGTCAAAGGCCAGAGACAGTGAGTGAGCACCACTCTAGGCAAACTGCAGGCAGCACAGATATCGGGAATTTGGGAAACAGTGAAGCTGTCTACTTTCCTTTTCTTTTTTAAATTAAGGAAACGCTAGGAGCTGGTCTGGACTTACACAAAATTGTGAAGTTCTTTTCCACACACACCACCCCCGCACCTTTCAGTTCCCCTTAGGGCTCTCAGCTGACCTCCTGGATCCCTCTCGCCAGCACTTGAGTTCTTTTTGCCTCTCCTTCTCAACATCTGCTCTTTAAAAAAAAAATAATAATAATAAAAAATAAAATAAAATAAATATATATATACATATATATATATATATATATATATATATATATATATTATTGATTTTTACAGAGAGGAAGGGAGAGGGATAGAGAGTTAGAAACATCGATGAGAGAGAAACATCGATCAGCTGCCTCCTGCACACCCCTCACTGGGGATGTGCCCAAAACCAAGGTACATTCCCTTGACCGGAATTGAACCTGGGACCCTTCAGTCCACAGGCCGACGCTCTATCCACTGAGCCAAACCAGTTTCAGCTAAACATCTGCTCTTAGGAAGAGCCCAGGCCTGCTGGCACCAAGGTATCAATGACTAGTAGGAGAGTGTTGTCCCTTAGATGATGGCTATTAGACTACATCCCAGACCAAGGAACACATTTTGAATGGTAGCATGGGGTCCCAGCTTGAACTGCTTGAAGAACCCATTCAGCAGTTCTGGGTTTATACCCAAAAGGTCTGAAAGCAGAGACTCAAATTTTTGAACACCTCTGTTGGTAGCAGCGTTTACAGCAGCCAAAAGGTGGAAACAACCCAAGTGCTCACTGAGGTCTGAATGGGTAAACAAAACGTGTTAAACAAACAATAGAGTACTTTCAGCCTTACAAAGGCAGGAAATTCTGACACATGCTACAACATGGACTAATCTTGAAAACTTTATTATGCCAAGTAAACTAAGCCAGTCACAAAATGACAAATGACAAATACTGTATGATTCCACTTACGTGTGATACCTAGAGTAGTCAAATTCAGAAAGTAGTCAAAGACAGAAAGTAGAATGATGGTTGCTAGGGGCTGAGTGTGAGGGGAGAAATGGAGTTATGGTGTAATGGGTACCGAGTTTCCATTTGGGGAGATGGAAAAAGATCTGGAAATGGATGGCTGGTGATTGCTACACAATAGTATGAATGTACTTAGTGCCACTAAAACTGTACACTTAAAAATGGTATATTTTAAATATATTTTACTACACACACACACACACACACACACACACACACACACAAAGACAATGAATTTGGATGTCAATTGGAAGTGAGGGCAGGTGGGAAATTTTCACTGATTCTTAGTAGCAAGTTTAGCCATTACTTTCACTCACCCATTCGTTCATATTATCGTTCAATGAATGTTGAGTAGGTACCTTCCATGTGCCAGGCAGCATTCTTGGTACAGGAATTGTAGCAACTGACCAGCAACTTCCTTTGCAGCCTCCCTACTTGAGGAGGATGTTTAAGTGGAGGTCAGTCAACCAAGGAAATTCTCAATAGAAGTGAAGATTGCAATTACTGTCAAAAGGTACAGCCGGTTTCCCATGTCAACTTATCCCAGCTCGAGGCTGACCCAGATGTAAATGAGTGACCCTTGAGTAAAATGAAAGATTTGGCATAGCTATGGGAAATACATTTTGCAATGTCTTCAAAGGTTCTGGAGGTTGGCATTCCAATTTCAGAGTTCAAATGGCCAAAACTTGGTGAAGACAAAAAGCCTAAGAAAATATTTGCAAAGAGCTGTTGAGCAGGCTGCTGCTTCGTTTGTTTGTTTGTTTGTTTGGTTCCCCTCCCCCTTTCCTTTCCTTTCCTTTCCTTTCCTTTCCTTTCCTTTCCTTTCCTTTCCTTTCCTTTCCTTTCCTTTCCTTTCCTTTCCTCTCTCTCTCTCTCTCTCTCTTTTCCTTCCTTCCTTCCTTCCTTCCTTCCTTCCTTCCTTCCTTCCTTCCTTCCTTCCTTCCTTCCTTCCTTCCCTTCCTTCCTTCCTTCCTTCCTTCCTTCCTTCCTTCCTTCCTTCCTTCCTTCCTTCCTTCCTTCCTTCCTTCCTTCTTTCTTTCTTTCTTTCTTTCTTTCTTTCTTTCTTTCTTTCTTTCTTTCTTTCTTTCTTTCTTTCTTTCTTCTGATTTGGGCCATATCAGGATCCTTCATGTGACTAACTTAAGTGGCCATTGCACCAGCCACACATGCTGAACTCTCCAGCATCACAATCAAGTGGCTTCCAGGCACAATGCTGGGCACTGCCTTTTTTTCAATTGGTCTAAAGTCATTATTTTGGTGAGTGCAATTATTTGTGTCAACATTTTAGCTGAGACCACCTTTAGCTGGCCTCACACCATATTCTCAATTAACCTATTCACCAATATTCTAGCTCTAATCTAGACACTAGGTCAGAGTTCTTGCCCTCAAAAAGCTCACAATCTAGGTATTTTATAAAAAATCAACAATCTCGTAATTGTTAAGGCATTTGGTAATTCACACGTGGGTGGCTCAGAAAGTCAATCACAAATGTCTACGTGTAGCCACATCCTCTTTATTTGGCTAATATTTATATGGTGTTTATTATGTGCCAAGCATTACTCTAAGGATTTTGCACATATTTAATCACTTTATGCCTATAACAACCCCATGAGGAAAAAAGTCTTATGAGACCCATTTTACAGATGAGAAAACTGAGGCACAAAAGGTTAAATAATTGCATAAGATGGTGTCTAATATGCAGCCAAGCCAGGTAGTCTGGCTTCAAGGTCTAGGTCTGTAAGTACCACACTAAGAGGCCTCCCATTCAGCTTTTGGAGTGACAATGAACAGCAAACCATGAAATCCTGAGCATGAATTAATTGAAAAGATTATTTTAGGCTGAGTCCAAACAACAGGTTTCATAAATGTTACCTTGTGGGAGGAGGAGGAATTTACTGGCTAATTTCTTATGTTGTTTAAAGACTTAAGGTAAATTTTACTTTATTATACCACAATAATGTAGTCTTACTATTTTCAGCTTCTAAAATAGACAATTGTAGCCCTAGTTGGTTTTGGCTCAGTGGATAGAGCGTCGGCCTATGGACTGAGGGGTACCGGGTTCAATTCTGGTCAGGGCACATGCCCAGGTTTTGGGCTCAATCCCCAGTGGGTGGCGTGCAGGAGGTAGCCAATCAATGATTCTCTCTCATCATTGATGTTTCTATTTCTCTCTCCCTCTTCCATCCTCTCTGAAATAAATAAAAAAAATTTTTTTTTAAATAGACAATTGTACTCATCACTCTTCATAACCTTGTTTAACACAGCGATTTAAAGTCATTTGTTTTGTATGAGTAATGTGGCTCTAACACGAAAGTTAGTTTATGGCTATAGAAAACTTCCCTCTATGTTAAAATCTGATTTGGATAAAAGGGATTTTTTTTCTAAACAAGCAGCAGAGTTTGGAAACATTTTTATTATCTTCCATGAGTCATGGCTGCCGAATGGTAGGGTGGCTGAGAGATCAGATCTAGGTCCAAAGTTCCACTCACATTTATTGAGCCATGTCTTCCTTATCTATAAACTGGAGATTATAAAAGCACCTACCTCACGAGCAAGCGTGAGGATTAAGTGAAAGAAGGCATAAAATAATAGGTAAAAGGGTTACCCAAGTGCCTGGCCTGATAGCTATCAGCTGTCAGTAAATGTCCAACATGATATTAATTGCTGTTGCTGTGATTCAGAAATTTATTGGATTCGCCAAAAACCTGTGATCTATTAATTATTTGCTCTTGAAGAGGGAAAAAGTGGCTCTGTTACTTGTAGACATTGTCCTAAGTACACTGGAGCCACCTAAAATAGCAGGGTGTTTTATTGTTTGTTTGTTGTTGTTGTTTTTTGTTAATCCTCACCCGAGGATCTTTTCCCATTAATTTTTTAAAGAGTGGAAAGGAGAGGGAGAGACAGAGGAACATCGAGGTGAGAGAGGCACATTAATTGGTTGCCTCCTGCATGCCTTAGACCAGGTGTGTGCCCTTGACCGGAATCCAACCCGGGACCCTTCAGTCCCAGGGCCGACGCTCTATCCATTGAGCAAAACTGGCTAGGGAGCAGGGTATTTTCCACATCTTATTTTAGTTGTGAAATTTGTTTCAAAAGGTGCCAAACATGCACAAGAAAATCTTTCTCTGGAATTGTGTATATTGGGAAAAGAGGAAGTGTCCACTGGAGTTCTATTTTTTTCTGAAAAAAATAAAAAAAGTGGGAGTGTCCATCTGACTATGAAATTGGGGGCAAAAGAACCTGTTGTGAGCGTCTTTTTATTGTTGGGCTGTTTATTTTTACCGTTTGCTACTCCACATTTTTTCCTTTTCAAATCATTTTATCAGAGGATTAATTTTGCCAATGACGCACACATTCCCGCTCCTCAAGTAACCTGCAAGTTCTAAATAAGCATAACCCCGTCCTGCTGACCCAGAGGGAAATAAAGATCAGAAAATATGCCCAACCGAGTGGAGCAGGCCCGCGGGCAAAGCCTTATCTGGACTCCAGTCTCGCCCTGCTTGGCTTTGACCCACCAGCCGCGGGACCTAAGAAAAGGGAATCGTGATACTCTGCAGTGGAGAGAAAAAGGCACTGGTCCCTCTCCCCATCCATCAGCCTCCAGGTTTCTTCCTTCCCTTCCCACTCAATGGGCCGTCGGTGTAAAGTGCCAGGGAGATCCCGGGATGCGTCCAGGTGGAATTCCTGGGCTGTTTCCCTTGGAGCGGCGCCTGGATCCCGGGAGCAGCCTCCGCGCCGCTCTGGAGCATCCCACGCCCCCCAAACTGAGGTCCCGCCTATCCCCGCCTCGCTTCAGCCTCAGGGCCCCGCCCATAGGCCCCGCCGCGGCCTGTCATTGGTGGAACGGCGCGTCCGTCGGCCGCCAGCAGCAGCCTGGGTGGGAGCACCGACCGCCCTCCCCGGGCCCCGCGCCTCCCACCCCCGCCCGCCGCTGGGAAGCGATCCCGGGCCGGCGGGCGGCCGCCGCGGCTACTGACCCACCGGCCGAGGCTCGGCGCCCGTCCGCAGCGCGCGGCCCGCATGGCGGCGCAGAGGAGCCCCCCGCGGGCACGGGAGCGGGAGCGGGACCGGCCTGGCGCCCTGGCCTCAGGTGGGTCCCGGGCGGGGTGGGGGGACCCTGGGCAGCCGGGGGCGCCCTCTCCCCCGCCGGTCAGTCCCGGGTTTGGGGTACGAGTCCCGCGCTCGGAGGGGTGGCAGACTGGGAGGCCCCTGACCGGGGCGGAGACGGTGTGCACCTCCACACCCTGCAGGGTTGGGCCGCCGTCGGGGACCGGGTCGCTTCGGATTAGGAACTACGTCTTCGGGAGGCAGAGCTGTTTGGGTCCAGGCAGCCAGCGACCTGCCCCGGCGGGGCGGGCAGGTGCCCGGGAGAGAAGCCGCCTGGCGGGGCGGGGCGGGTGGGGGTTCCGGGGAGCGGCGGGGGTCCCCCTCGGCGTCCCCTCCGAGAACTTGATTGTCGTCGGAGGGAAGTTGATGGGTTTCGCGCGTTGCTGGCAGAGGATGTGGCCCACACCTTTTCTGCGAGCGAGACTCGCTAAACAACAGAAAACTGGCTTTTTGACAACAGTGTCACCAAGGACAAGAGCAGCGGCGCCGAGGGGCACAGGTCGCTGAGGTCTGGGGCACACCCGGGCCTCGGTGTCCCCGCCCTCTGCACGGGCAGCGGGGTCCTCGCCTTGGAAGTGAAGGTTTTTCCCCCCCCCCCAGGCCATCCTTCTGGTCTCAGCTCCGAGAAGATGGGCGCGACCACCTCTCCCCTTGGAGCACATTCCCCTCTGTAACTCTCTGGTGGCCATCCCAGGGGTGTGAGCCCACCGCTGAATTTGGGGAGCCTGCCTGTTCACTGCGTTTGAGCTCCAGGTTCTGCAGCGTTTGTGGGAAGTTGGCAGGTGCCAGGTCTGCGTATTGATGGCTGTTCTTGGTCCCACAGCAAACAGTTGGGGGCTTTGCTGTCGGGTACAGCGGAACCAGCACTATTCTGGGAAGGCAGGACGTGAGTTTTAGGCATCATTTTTGCCCAGGACTGTGTGCCTAGAAGCCATAACCACTCTGGACTTCCCGTCCTCACCTGTGAAACAAGGGCGTTGGGCTAGCTGGTCTCCAAGGCGCTCCCAGGCGAGAGTTCTGTGATCGACTTACCTCCCACTCTCAGAAGTTTGGAGAATAAACTCATTTTCCAACCTTTCTGCACCTTGGATTATTGTAGACTTAGCCAAATATTTCCTGTGGGTGTATTCATTTGAACTTTTCATTACGTTATTTTCTAATCTTCTCCCTGTCTCATTTTGGCAGAGAAAGCAATGTTGGAAATAGAGGTAGGGTCACAGCTGGAAAAAGCCGCCTTGAGAGCGGAAAGGTGCCTACTCTGGGCTTAACATAACCGCCCGGAATTTTTCCTTCCAACACACCGCGTTCAAGGTGTGCCAGCACTGTGGGCCCAGCGAGAATTCTTTCCCCTGCCGAGCCTGTGGGGCCTGCAGTGGGTGCGTGGCGGTGGAAGAATGCGATTCAAGGATCAGGTTATGGAAAACTTTTCTTTCCCAAACATAACCTCCGAGGACGTAGGAGCATAGTTTCCCTTCTTTGTCGGGGATGTTTGGAAAAAACAAAGTTTAAAATCACTTGTCAAAGCTAGGCTGCCACAGCTCTTTAACCTACCCCTAAGAGAGGGACCAAGGTTTGCTTTTGAGATAATAGCAAAGGATAACAAGGAACACCTGACAATAGAAAGCAAACGGGCAGTAGCAGAAGAAAACTCACCAAGAGGGCAGGGATGGACAGGGGCATTTGGCAGCCATCTTTACTATTTCTTTTTAAGTGAGTGGTGGCTTTTCTTCACCACCATCCATCCATCCATTTGTTTAGGAGAATCGTGAGGGAAGACCCAAGGCTCAGAGTTTTCAGTGGTGTTCTCAGGAGGCCTGGGACTCCACGGTGGTCCCTCGGGGCTGGCCTGCCTGGGAGAGGGGGAGCAGGATTTCCTACTGTGGAATGGGGGACCCATCAGCCAGATCCCCCCACTCCAGCTATCTACGGAGCAGCTCTGCAGCCACTCTCCTGCTTTATATGCTGTTCTGGGTAAGATCTGGTTTGGAGCGAAGAGTCTAATGCTAAACAAAAGTACAGAAATAAAGGTCATGACTAATGTGTTTGAGTGCTGCTTGTGTGTTAGCTCATTTATTGCCGATAAAGTGCTTAGAACAGTGTGTGGCCTACAGTACAAGTACTCAAAGATTAGCTGCTGTTATTATTATCGTTACCTTATACATGAGGTAGTTGTTAATTTTAACCCCCATTTAGGAAATTGAATCACATACAAACTGGTTCAAGACCCCCCCCCCCTTCTCACCTAGACTTTTCTGCTAATTAAAAAGATTATTTCTTTTTGTTGTTGTTATTAATCCTCACCTGAAGATTTTTCCATTGATTTTTCCCCCAAGAAAAGTGTATTTCTTTTTGTTGTTGTTAATCCTCACCTGAAGATTTTTTCATTGATTTTTTTTCCGAGAGAATGGAAGGGAGCGGGAGAGACAGAGAGAGATAAACATTGATGTGAGAGAGACACATCGATTAGTTGTCTCCCACACGTGCCCTGACCGGGGCCAAGGATTGAGCCTGCAACCCACGTAGATGCCCTTGACTGGAATCCAACCCGGGACCCTTCAGTTCGCAGGCCGACACTCTAACTACTGAGCCAAACTGGCGAGGGTGGAAGGTGTACTTCTTAATGCCATGGATTCTTTTATTCCAAAGCCATTCAAGGGTGGCTGGCTGTATGTATGAAGCAGATGTTTCCGACCTGCCATGAGCAGTCTGGCCTGTTCCCACGGGGACCCCAGGTACCACACTAGGCAGGCAGTTGTGTTTACCTGGTGAGCACTCCTGTGTTGAAGAGAGAGGGCAGATTGGAACCCACTGGCTGGTCAGCAGCAAGCGGAGTGATGAGGATTGTGGGGTGCGGACTTGCCCTTCTCAACACAAGTCGGTGCTTGGAATTGTGCCCTTATTCTAGAACCTTATTCCAGTGCCCTCAAAGCCTCGCTCTCAAGGGGCGGAACCGGGAGCCGGAGGGGCACTGGCAGTGGGCAGTGTGTGCCAAGGGGGAGGGGGTGAGTAGCTGTGGTTCTTCGTGTGCTAGTCATAACCTTAAGGAGAAATATTTTCCTTCCTTAAAAAATAGTTTGAGCCCTAGCTGGTTTGGCTCAGTGGATAGAGCGTCGGCCTGTGGACTGAAAGGTCCCGGGTTTGATTCTGGTCAAGGGCACATGCCCAGGTTGTGGGTCTATGCCCCATGGGGACGTGCAGGAGGCAGCCGATCAATGATTCTCTCTCTGAAATCAATAAAAATATACTTTAAAAAATAGTTTGAGGACTTAGGAAAAAAACAAACACTGTGATTAAACACACACACACACACACACACACACACACACACACACAACAGGATGCTTAAAGCCAGTGGTCCATAGTTGATATATATTTTTTAAAATATATTTTATTGATTCTTTACAGAGAGGAAGGGAGAGGGATAGAGAGCTAGAAACATCGATGACAGAGAAACATCGACCAGCTGCCTCCTGCACACCCCCTACCGGGGATATGCCCGCAACCAATGTACATGCCCTTGACCTGAATCGAACCTGGGACCTTCCAGTCCGCAGACCAACGCTCTATCCACTGAGCCAAACCGGTTTCGGCCATAGTTGATATTTTTGCAGCCTGTTTGCCCCACTTTATAGTGCTACTCTCAACCTTTCTGTTAGATAGATTAAATGCCAAATAAAATGTAACTTTGGTACCATGTGTTTTAGCTACGTAGACATTCTTGACTGGCACAATTATTAAACTGACAGTGACCTTTCACCTGGCTCCCTGGAGTGGGTGGGTGCTGTCCTATGTGCCTGTAGCACCCAGTGCTGTCCCTGTCACTGTAACAGTGGACATTTTAGTTCTCTTCTTGGTGCTGGATGCGGAGACCATGCCCACAGATAGTCTTATGTAATCTGTCTAAGTGCCACTTTGTGACGCCCAGAATGGTTATGGAATTTGCTCAGAGTTTCCAGCTGGTAAGTGGTGGCCAGGATTCAAACCCTGGCGGCGTGACTCCACCCACAACAGACTCGTAACCACCCGCCTGCTTCTGTCTCCTGAAACAGTGCAGGCTTATACCTGAGAGCACTCTAGTTTCCAAGGTTACCGCATCACACTTACGCTGTTCTAAAGTAAAGTTGGGTTGTCGTCTTTATACCGTTGTTGTTGCTCCAGGTAACTCTCAGGTCTGAGGTACAGGAGAAGAGAGATTATGAAAAGTTATCGTTAGCCGCTAAAATGTCCTGCAGGCACAGCTCCTCCTACATGGCTATTGGAGTCTCCGGAACTTGGAGGAGTTATTGGACCTGTTGTATTTGGCCTTTTTCTCCTTTCCACTTGAATCCTCTGGTTCAATTGCTTAGGACAATCCATTTTTGAAAATCAAGGTTGTACACCGTACACATTTATTGATTTGTCATTATTTTAATGGAAGAATATTTAGATGTCACTTCACAATAAACCAACAGAGGAAAGTTTTTGTTTACACACTCATTTTGCCAGTAATCTTTTGTTCTAGTCATGCTCCATTTTTTCCACCTTTTCATTTAATTGGAGCCACAATAGACAGGTGGCATCATGTTTAAAATAAAAATATGATAAAATGTTATAGGTCCATTTCTAGGACATCAAGGGTACTGTTAGTGCTGTTGCTGGCATTACGAGGTAATAAACCCAAATCACAGAAACTGTAGCACATAAAATGCTATGCTTGCTGAATTCTGAATTCAGAATTTAAGTCTTTCGTTGTTGGTTTAACCAGGTGACTGTCACTTTGAATCTATGTGGAATTGTTGGATGATAGATACACAGTAATTTAAAATAACTTATTAAGTCTTTCTTTGCTTGTCCTGTTACTGTTTTTAAAAAACATGTTTTTATTGATTTCAGAGAGGAAGGGAGAGGGAGAGAGAGATAGAAACATCAATGATGAGAGAATCATTGATCGGCCACCTCCTGCATGCCCCCTCCTGAAGATCGAGCCCACAACCCGGGCATGTGCCCTTGTTCGGAGTTGAACCTGGGACCCTTCAGTCTGCAGTTCGATACTCTATCCACTGAGCCAAACTAGCTAGGGCTGCCCTGTTACTGTTTTTTAATGAATAATAGAGGGTTAGTCTTCTAAAAGGGGGAGTAATAAAGTCATTGGAAGTCAGTTTCTCAAGGGAGACCTGGCCCAATTCAGAGAGAAGCAGGATCTCATTCAGTGTCAAGGGTTGACTGTCAAGAAAAGAGAAGCAGGCTGCCCGCTCTTGTCCCCGTTACAGTGGACGTGAGCTCCCTGCTCTCCAGGTCTGGGACAGCCTCAGCATACAGACCAGCTCCTGAGTAGCTCAGGACCGAGGTGGGCTGGGAGCTGCTGGAGGGAGTTCATCAAGGTACATGCTTGGAACAATTTGTGTCTCCTCCTCTAAGCCAGGGCAGGGAGTGTTCCTCGGAGCATTTAGTCTCCTAAGATTAAGAGAAGTGAACTAAATTCTTTCTTACCTGGAAAAGAGAGAATCTTTCCCTAGGTCTTAGAATAACGCCTGGCACATCATAGGCTTATTTGCACATCATAGGCATATTTGTTGACCTGTGACAAAGAAGGCCCGGCTTTCCTGTGCGATCGCTAAAGTGCCATGAGAACTCAATGCTCTGTGTCTTCCAAGTCAACTGCTAGGACAGGTCGAAAGGCCGTGGAGGAAGCAGAAGGGCTGATAGGAAAGGAGAAGTGGAAGAGATGGCAAGCCAGTGTCTGCGTGGGCTGAGTGTAATCAGTCCCCATCTAGGCATGAGGGGCTGGATGACACTGATGTCAGTGGACAAGATCAGCTCTTTGTCACTTTACTTGGCATTTAAAAAATGAACGTGGAGTTCAGTTTGTAGCTAAGGATTAGTTTGGCTGCTCACTTTGAAATGCAAACGTAGCCAATGGAATTATTAGTATAAACGTTGGGTCTCAGTTTTGCATCTGAAACAGAGAGAAGAATCAGCTGAACTGAGAGAGAGTTTATTAGATCAGTTTTCTCCATGGTATATCCCTGTATTCAGTTCTGGGTACTTAGCTGATTGTCATGATACGCCTTGTACAGCCAATGCTTGCTGACCTGCCTGAACTGTCACTTTGTCATGCTTTAATGTTCCAGTGTCTTCTCCCATTTATACCTTGTTGATTGATTCATTCAAAATGTGGAGCCTACAACACGTGACTCCCTCTCGCCTCTGTCCCAGTCTTCTCTATCTTCCTTTCTTTCTTGCTATGTTTTGGAAACTGGTCACCTCCATGGAAGGCTCTTTATGAAAACCATGGCTCAGGTCAACATCTGAAGGGTGGAGTACTTGCTAGTATTTGTCAAGCTCTCAAGTGTCTACTGTACATGCTCTGGGCATCGTTCCTGTGGTGCCAGTTTTGAGGAGTATTTTGAGTTTGGTTGACCTTCAGTTGCATCACAACTACGTAAAATCCTGTGCCGTGTGCCCCAATGTGACTACCTCCGACATAACTGACGCACATTAACATAAAGAGGCCTTTAGAGGATGAAAGGAAATAGTGGTTAATGGCTTGGCCCCCTGGTGTCTGCTCAGAGGGGCGGAAGCTGAGGTCCAGAGTTGCTCAGTTCTCCAGCACGAAACCCTGAGTTCCCGACTGCCTAGGGCCTGCTTGTTCCACTACCTTCCAACCATCCCGCTAGGTGACCACTTCACATTCTCACTTCCTGCTTTCCTTTGTCGTGAGTGTAGATAAGGGAAGAGAAAACACACTGGCGGCTCACTGTTTCTGACAGACCTGGTAAAAGTCGGAAGGGACCACCAAGATCAGGGCTACTGGGAAGGATTAGGTATGGTGGAATAACGGAACAATTCCGAACAAATGAATCAATTTCTCCCATGTCAGAGCGTACAGGCGGCTCTCTGGGGCTGGAATGGGCTCCAGGGTGGCAGGGGCCCAGACTCCTTCCACTTTGTTTCTACCATGCATAGCTTCCATGCCCACAGCTACTCTCTGGTCCAGGATGGCTGCTGAACATCCGTCATCACACTTACATTCCAGCTAGTCTGGAGGAGCAAGGGCAAGGAACACACCCCTCTCAACAGAGCCTTCTGAAAATTGCACACGACACTTAGCATTCCCTCCCATGGCTACATCCAGCACCTAAGGAGGATGGAACGTACTTTATTCTGAGTAGGTACGTACCAGAGAGAGTGGACACTGACATTTCTGTGTTGGAGACATATGGACTAGATCTGGATTACATGGGTTCATTTTATTTATTCAGCAAATATTTATTAACGGTCCATAGTGTTGCTCAGCACCAAGAAAGCAGAGAGAAAGCAGACACAGTTGCAGTCCTTAAGACGTTTGCCTGCATAGGGAGACAGACGCTAATCAAACACAAACACACTTGTATAAACTGGGACAAGAGCTGTGGGGGAAAGGGACACCGTGTGCTGTGGGAGGAGGTAACAGGGATCTGACCAAGCCTGAGGGTTGGGAATGGGCAGAGAACCTTTGCCCACGGAAGTGACACTTGAGCTGAGAGACAGAAAATGAGGGGTGGGAGGTGGCAGGAGTGAGGGAGGAAGGTGGCTAGGAAGAGGAAGAAGTGAGAGGATACTGGGGAGCCCGGGTCAGACCCCAAGGACCCCAGACGTATGGTGGCCACTGTCCCAGTTATCCTGGGACTGAGGGATGTCCTGGGACATGGAGCTTTCGGTGCTAAAACCAGGGGAGTCCCAGGCCAGCCAGGATGAGTTGGTCACATTAATAGTTGGGCTCTTTTATTACTAATTTCAGGAAAGTTCCTGTGTAGGTAAGCGTGGCTCCCAGCCATAGGAAAACAACAGGTGAGTGGTAAACGCCGCCCCTCACATGGGCCAACAGAAAAGGCACAAAGCACAGGCCGCACTCACGTGCAGTTGGATGACACGACCAGTGAGACTTTCCTTGATCTGCATGATTTCTCTTAACTGTGATTTTGGAGATGAATTGGCATGTGATGATATATTGGAGATTACAGAAACAGCCAAGGGTGGAGGCAGCCTTACGCCACAGCTGTGTCTCAGCACCGGCAATACATTGGAATCACCTGGGAACTGAAAAAAGGACGGGTACCTGCGCCCCAGCCCGGTTAATCGGAATTTGCCCAGGGCAGCCAGGCCGGGTGAGTCTCTGCTCCTCAGAGAATCTCAGGCGCCTCAGACTCGTGTGCGGGGGAGTCGCTGGGGTCTGGTAGACGCCGTGGACTGTGGTTCTCAGTGCCCCGGTGGTATTGATGTTCCTGCGCCATAGACTTGGAGTACAGAGCTCTGGTGTGATGTGATGGTTTTGAGGCCACCGGCTTCTCTTTAGGAGCACGGACCTGAAGGATCACATAAAGGCAGATGGGCTCGTGCGAGGAGAGAGGTAAAGACTTGCGGGGAGGACAGGGAGCTTCTGCCGTGTGCTTCCTCCATCAGGGGTGGGCCCATTCCGACGTCTCGTCTGGTTTCCGGGGATGGTTCCTGGGTTCAGAGACGAGCGGCTAGGAGAAGGAAGAGACAGTGAAGAGTGGCTGGGACAGTGCAAACCATGGCCTGTGAGAACTGGTTCAGAGAAGGTTTACTCTCGACGGGAAGAAGCACAGTGGAAGTGATAGCTGCCTTCTAAGTGCATGCTTGTTCGTTGTTTTGAATTCTTGGAAGAGAATCACTCAGTGAAGGCAGTTATGTATGTAGTTTAGTTCAAAGGACACCCTGACCTTGAGTCAGAACACATGGGTTCAAGTTCAGACTTCTTGCTTTCTCTGGGCTTGTGTCTTCACCTCACAGATGCGTGTGACAGCTCCTCAGGTGACCACGTGCACAGTGAACGAAGAGTCAGCTTTCACCTTAGAGGTGCTCTCAGGCCAGTGGGGGACGCGTCATGAATGTGGGCCTCCCTGCAGTGTGGGCGGCACAGAGGGAGCACCTGGGGGAGGGAATCCGGCCTTGGAGAGCCAGTGGCATTCCAGTGCCGTCAGCGCAAAGCATTCTGTGATTCTGTGGAAGATTTAAAAGCTTGTCATACAGAAGAGGAATCAGACGTGTCTCATGACCCCAAGCAATAACGACTTAAATTGTGGTTACAGATCTGATCACATCAGCCTTTTGCTTAAAACCCTTAGGGGGCTTTGCTTGCTCTTCAGTTAAATGCCAGTGTCTCTCACGCGTCTAAAGGCCCTGCTGACCTGAGCCTGGCCGGCCTCCCTTCTCTTTCCTGGCCCCATGAACTCTGGTCCATCCTCGGGGTCTCAGCTCTGCCCCTCATCCGACACAGGTCTAGGTCGGTTCCCATGTTTCCTCTGCCGACAGAGCCACATTCCTTTCCTCTTGGCCCTGGCCGTGGTTGTGCTCCCAACACACCTGGAAGGTCCATCTGTGAATCGCCCCTACAATAGTCTAGTCCAGTGGTCGGCAAACTCATTAGTCAACAGAGCCAAATATCAACAGTACAACGATTGAAATTCTTTTGAGAGCTGAAAACCGACTTCCGCGCATGGGCCACGAAGTTTTAATCGCACTGTACGTGTGCGCCCGCACGTGGTATTTTGTGGAAGAGCCACACTCAAGGGGCCAAAGAGCCGCATGTGGCTCGCGAGCCGCAGTTTGCCGACCACTGGTCTGTTGTGTTCACAACCATAGCATCAGCTCTTGGCACAGGGCCTGGCCTGCAAGAGGAGCTTAATCTATATTCATAGAATAATGATAGATTTTGACCAAGAAGAGAGAAACATTCCAGAAAAGGAAGTGGACTCCCACGGAAGAGAGTGAGTGCCCATGCGGAGAGGTATGTAACACTGGTCCATGAGGAGACGGAGGGGAGACTGTATCAGGGACTGGAGATTCTGCATCTACGTGGTTAGTGCCTGTGGTTACTCTCGTGGCCGATTGTGTTTCATTTTGTTCCAATTCTCTGTCGTCACTGCTGGTCTCTGCCGTTGGGGAGACTCTTGGGGATCACAGAGGCGGAGTAATTTCCCCGAGGTCCCGCAGCTAGAAAGTGGCCAAGTGAAGGCAGAGTCCCGGGCCTGTTTGGCCAAACCCATCGGCTGTACCCAGCCAGGGAGCCTGCTGGCTGGCTGAAGTGAGCCTGGAGTTCTGGGATTTCCCGGGAAGAATTACCTTGCTCTTCAGCTGAAGCTTATCCCACCGGCAGCAGCTTTTGTGGTTTAATAGTTGTGTGGGTTTTAAAACCCCTCCATGGTTAGACAAATAAACTTACACCTTTTAATATGACGGGTTGCATTTAACACTCCTAAAGATGTGCCGATAAATAAATGAAAACAACAACAACAACACTTCCGAGCTTTGATGGTATCACACACACACACACACACACACACACACACACACACACACAGTGTTTGGCAAGGAGCAGTTTCCTGTTGTATTACCGACACTCCTAGTTCCACAGGAGCCCTGGTAAAACCAGCCCAGTCCTGTGGGGGTTGTGCTAAACGCTGAAGTAGGTTGCACGACAGGGCTGCCACGGAATGTCTTGCTGGTCATGACTTTCAAGATAAAAGCCTTTCACTGGGTGCTCCGCCTGCTCCGTGATACTGATCTCGTCGTTGCCGGTCAGAGTACTTTACTAAGTGGAAAACTGTCGTTTCTTAATTGGGCAGAACTAATACCTGAAATGCAAAAGCATCTAGAAAGTCTTTTGACTTCCCCATTTCAGAGGTGTATTAAGAGGACATTTTTTTCTGAATATGTCTCCCCTAACAGATATAAAAACAACCGTCTATGGTTTTTCCAAGAGCCAAGACCATTGAAACTCAGTTTTTCACACGGCCATGCTGACCCTTGGGAAACCTCTGATAGTCTCCCAGTGCTCCCGATTGTTAGAGACCTTGATGGCCTACCAGGATTTGTTCTGCATGTCCATCATTCTGTTCCCACATTGCTAAGTTTGTTTGGACGAATGCTTTGTTCTCGAGCCTCTGAGTTCCTCACACTGACCTCTGAGAGAGCTGGCCCACTGGGGAATGGAGGTCTGCTCCAGCTGTGCATCCCAGGGCTTGTGTTACTCTGTGTCCTGGCCCGTCCCCGACACCGGGATGGGCTGACCCCGGGGAGCATGAGTGGTGGCACTGTGGGCCTGGACAAGCTGACCGGAAGACATCACACCATCAGATCATGAGCTCCCTGAGGGCAGGCTGTATGTATTTCCTTTTTCCTCCCCCACTTAATCCGCATATTCTTACTGATGACGCTCCAACCAACTGAGCCACCCGGCCAGAGCAGGCTGTGTATCTTTCATGTCACTCCACTGCCTGCCAGCCCAGCGCCCAGTCCACGTGGGAAGAGGTATAAGCAAAGGGTGACGGGCAGGGGAAGTAGGTCTGTCCAGGCCCTTCCCTGCCCGCTTGGCCCAGTGTACGCCTCTCTGCGGCACCTCCCTCCCTTGATCAGAATCACCCAGAAGGAGTCGTGTTTTTCAAAGGGATTAGTGTTCCATGACCCAGCTCAGAAAAGCGTGGAAAATTTACCCAACACCTCTGATGTGCGTGCGTACGTGCGTGCGTGCGTGCGTGTGTGCGTGTGTGTGTGTGTGTGTCTGTCCGTGTCCTCCCCTCGGTACTCCGCCCCCGCCCCCCACTGCTTTGCCACAGGGGGAGTTACAGCTGTCTGGGATGGCCGCTTCCCACCCCCTCTGTCTGCTTCCTAATCCACCTTTCTTCCATCTCCTGGTGATTAACCACAACATGGCATTGCAGCAGACAGAAATATCTGGTGTATTTATTAAATCAAATTTAGCACTTTTTACCTTCAGTGTTTTTAGCAAGATGATTTTAATGTACGTATATGTCTTCATCCCCTCTGCAGCCTCAGACATTGCACTGAAACTGCCTTTTAGCTCAGGCCCAATTTTCCCCTCCGTGGCCCACTCGGCAGCCCTTGACCCACCACCTCTGCTTCAGGTGCAAGTCCCCGGGCTGGGAGTTCAGTGCACAGAGGCCCGGGCCTGCTGTGCTGCAGAGATGGGGGGGAGAAGCGGGACAGTGTGGCAGGCCGTGGGGAAGGAGAAGTGGTGAAGGGCCTGGAGCCGCGCGGAAGGTCCAGGCCGACCAGACGTTGAGGAGTTTCTGTGAGAGCGAGCCTGGGGCTCCCGGGGGTCTCTGCATGCGCACCCGGTTTCCGGCTCTTCAGTGTCTTTTAGTTTTGTTTTCAGGTGTTTTTCTTTTTTTCTTTTTTCTTTTTGGTTTCCTGTTTGAATGTTTGAATTATTTCGGCTTTGGTACATTTTAGAGAACGGAAAAAAATTCTAAGTAGAATTTTACCACAAGAAACGGTGGCATTTCCCTCCCCGCAGTTTTAGTCTGTGGTCTCATCTGCCATATATAGTCTGAGGTCACAGATGAGATTTTAGTCTCAGCCGCGTTGTTGATTTCAGGAGGTTCTGGGAATTACTCAGGGGTGTCTTTGCTAAGTGTAACTTCTGACAGTGTGGGTTGGGGTCTCTGGGCGTGTTTGAGTGCTGATGACGGGGGCAATGTATGAGACCTAGTGAACCCGCTCTCTCATATGATAGAAACACCTGGTGCTTGTCTATAGCACCTCATGTCAGCCACCACCCAAGTGGTCCAGTCCAAAAGTATTAAAAAGAAATTTCCATTTTTGTCACTTGACGAGCGTTAGAGGATCAAATCTGTAATTCCCGGCAGTGCTTCTGTTTCCTGCGTCTTCCTGCCACCCTCACTACCTGGCGATTCTCCAAAGCCTCCGGCCACCCACACTCCCTTTGCCCTGGCTGCTCTTTTTATGATGTCGAATGACTGAATCCCTGGCGGTGGGACCTTCTCTCCCTTCCTACCGGTGTGTCAGATCCCACGAGGCCAGTTCCGTGTTAGGGAGAGGACTGCTCCCGGTGGGGGTGCGGGGGAGGGGGTGGTGGGCGGACAGTGGCTGAGTTCTCCGTGGCAGGCCCGCAGAAGGGGGACCCCGGTGAAGACTCTGACATGGAGAATTTGGTTTCACTGTCAGCTCTGCTTGAGGAAATGAGATTTGACTCGGGGCATCATCAAAGTTGGGGGGTCACGATAGGGTTTGCGAGGCCCCTAACTTACGGTGTTCCCTGTCTGCTGCTTTGAGTGGTCATCCAGTTATTGACACATGCAGGAATTTTTTTTTTTTAATTCTCTCTTTAAAGGCTTTATTTGCAGTGGCAAAGCTGATTGGAAGATTCCTCAGCTACGTAACTCAAAGGCAAGATAACCTGGTTTGAGTCATTTGACCAAAAACTGTGGGCACACCAGGCAGAGGGTCGCGGGAGTTCAGGCTCCTGTGCGAGGCATGCCTGAGAAGGCGGGATTGAGCCTCATGTGTTTTTCTGATAAGCTGGTACTAGCACCCTTTCTTGGGTTGTAGGCAGGGTTTCATTTTGAGCATAAGGACCGGAGGCCAGAGAAGTGTGCATGTGTGTGTGTGTGTGTGTGTGTGTGTGTGTGTGTGTGTGTAGGAGCAGGGAGAACCATGGCTTGCAGTGGGTCCTGCTGGAGGCCTGGGCAGCTGCTCAGAAGGCCCTCGTGTGGGGCCTCAAATCAAATACCCTCGTGGCCAGATGGTGACTTAAGGCATGCAGCGGGTCAGATGGAGTCTGTGACACGTGAGAGCAGAGCCCCACCTGAGAGACCGCGGGCTCTCCAAGTCCATGGACAGATGGGACCGCCCAGTGGGAGGCAGGCAGATGCTGGGAGAGGCTCTTCACAAAGGAGGAAGTGCAGGCTGCAGTGATAACTCATAGCTGGTGTGGGATTCAGGGAAATGGGCGTTCCAGGGCCCGGGGTGGGGGGGTTAATTGGCAGTGTTGTTTTGGAAGGCACTTTGGCAACATCTGTCAAAACTAAAAATGTGCACACCCTTTGACCCAGAGTTTCCTCTTCTGGAAATTATGCTAAGAGCTGTCATGAGCCACAAGGGCTGTTGGAGAATGTTTGTCTCAGCAATGTTTGTAAGTAGAAAATGTTTATCAACTAGGCAATGGTTAGGGAGGTGATGGTCTGTCTTTATACTGAAATGTTATGCATTCTTTAAAAAGAATATTGTATCCCTGGCCAGTGTGGCTCTGTTGGTTGGAGCGTCATCCCATGCACCGAAGGGTTGAGGGTTCGATTCCTGGTCACATGCCCAGGTTGCGGGCTCAATCCCCAGTTAGGGAGTATACAGGAGGCAACCAATCAATGTTTCTCTCTCTCTCTCTCTCTCTCTCTCTCTCTCTCTCTCTCTCTCTCTCTCTCTCTCTCTCTCATCAATGAAAAACATATCCTCAGGGTGAGGATTTAAAAAAATAAAAGAAGAATGTATATCTATGTAGTGATATAAAAAGATGTTCAACGTATAATTTGTTATGGTGTTGATATGAAGAGAAAAAACAAACAAATCTTGTGCAACATTCCATTTTTCTAGAAATGTTTATGACTACAATAGGAGAAATTATGCATCACAGACAATATTCTAGTTCTTATGCGAATTTAAGGACTTACTAAGAATATTTGCATATACCAGAATTTTCAAAGTTGGGAAATCAGACTGAATTAATAAAAAGTCTAAATTATAGATGTAAAGCAGTATGGCTCTACATTTTTAAACAATGCATAAGAAGTTTTACTAAATTTCTAGGTAGGAGTAAGCCTATAATGAATATTTAATCAATTCTAAACAATAAACACCTGTTAAGTAATAAAGTAAAAATAATATGTATTTTTATTTGCTGGTAATTTTTTCCATTTCTTTCTCTCCTGGTAAATTCTTTATTGAGAGTGTAACTGCACATCAAGGATGATCAAAAATGCTAAAAGTGTTGACTCCAAACTGATGAAGCTTTTACTCCGTTAATCACTGGAATTTTCCTAAACCCCGTACTGCGGAAGAAACTGTTTCACAATGAACCCCAGGAGGTTTGGCCACCGTTCAGAAGTCCTCTTCCTCATTTGGGCTTCAGCATTTCACATGCGCAAACACAGTGTCCTTAGGAATCTCCACACTTCGTGAAATACTGCAAGTGCCCCGTTTGAGCTCTCCAGGCCTGTCAGGCGCCCCTCCTGTCAAACCAGGAGCGGGGGTGTGGACCCAGCAGCACAGCTGTCTCCACGGCTCCTAAGGGCCGCTGGCTGGCAACCCTGTCTGTGCGCCTGCTGTTTGAGTCACCCATTCCGTGCGGGACGGTGATGCCCTGATAGGGCCTGTACTGATTAAGAATATCATAGTGGGCAGAAGGGGATGGTGGCGGCATCACTAGAGGCCCCTGCTGTGATTGTCCCCCTCCCCCATGTGCTCGGTGCCCGGCCGAATCCCTGGCATCACTGGATTTTCAACACCTAGTACAGTGCGCTGTGCTGGCTCCTAGATCATTTCATTCCGGCTTTCCCCAGGGCGGTCAGTGGTTTACCCCTATTTTACAATGAAGACAAGCCACGTTAAGAGGGGGAGGTTTCCCGCAGTCACACAGGGAGGTTAGTAGGAGAAGCGGGCTTTGGGCTCAGGTCTGAGGCATTCTGAAACCCACACTCTCTCTGTTTCCACTCTTCCTCTTGAATTTTGGGAACAAAGCTTTTCTTGTATATGACACTGATTATATCGGAGAACGAGGTGTTTCTTTAATTTTTCAGATTGAATTTTTGAATGTTGAAAATAGTGTTAATATAAATCAATCATAGACAAGGCAGGTAAAATTATGCAATGTATCTTTTTTCACCCTTGAACAAAGCAAACTTACGGAATTGTGATGTAATTTTTTTTTTCCAATTAAATTTTTGTAGGAAATGACCAAGTTCACTCCTGGGCACTCGTCACTAGCCACGCCTTAGACACCGCGTGGGGAATAGCGAAGGGGTCCGTGATGTTGGCGGTTTCCTTTCTGGCGGCCGCCCTCTGCTACTTCCGAAGGCTGCACTGCCATTTAGGGCACCGGCTGAAATGGTAGGTGGTTGTAGCATCTTCAGATTTTTAAATACCCTTGTCCCAATTTTTGGTATTATTATTTCCTTTATCTTTTAGGTGGAGTGGATATCTGCAAAGGAAATTCAAAAGTAAGTGTTTTCATGCATGTCTTTCCTGATTTTTAAGGTGCAGAGAGGTTTCCAGAAGGAAGAGGAAAGGGAAAATTAACTGCCTTTTCTTCTTCCTCTGGTTCAGGGAACCTCAGCGTGGAGGCGGAAGTCGATGTACTCAGCTATTGTGCCAGAGAATGGAAAGGGGACACGCCCCGAGCCAAGCTGATGAGGAAGGTGTGTCTGTCTGTCACGGTCCTGGAAGATGGAGAATGTGTGTGAGAAAGTCAGGAAACAAACATTCCATTCTGCTTTATGGATCCAGTCGATACCAAGTGTGGCACAAAGGACAACGGTGGCTCTAATTTAAAAGCTAAACAGCCGTTAGACCGTTGGCTTTGGGCCTTTTACCTACAGTCAGTGCCTTCGAGAACGGGGGTAAACTCAGTCTGTGATCTCAGAAATCTCAAAATCGGCCTTCAGCTCTCCTGGCCAGGCCTGTGAAACCTCTGCACAGGAGGGGAGATTTCTGTTGTTGCAGGGATCAGTCCCCTTAGCAAAAGTATTTAGAGGATTTTTAGAATTTTCCATTGGCTAAGTCTTGGTAAACATCCCCAGCAGTGCTGCCTAGCCTTGTCACTAGCAGAAGAAGAAGGTGGAGGAGGAGGAGGAGGAGGAGGAGGAGGAGAGAAGGAGGAGGAGGAGGAGGAGAAAAAAAGTGGAGCATTTAAAGTAGTTCTTAGCATGGTTTTAAAGTGTCCAGCGTTTTCCACTGTGATCAGGCTGCCCGTGACTTCCCCTCAGTGACATTCCCTGGCCCGGGGCTTCAGGAACTTGCTGTCTAGCATGGCACCGTCTCTCTACACACAGGTCACTTTGAAATGACATGTGGCTCAATGCATCACTTGTAATTGTTTTTGTTTGTATCGTCTGCTTTATTGAGGAGTACATTTCACTGAAAATGTATTGAACTCACTTTCCTTAACTTCTTATCCAGGACTTTAAAAAAGAACTTTCTCTTTTTGTGCCACCAGGCTTACGAGGAGCTGTTTTGGCGGCATCACATTAAATGTGTTCGACAAGTAAAGAGAGATAACTACGATGCACTGAGATCAGTGTTATTTCAGATATTCAGCCAGGGCCTTTCTTTTCCATCCTGGATGAAAGAAAAAGACATTGTTAAGGTATGTCCTCACACGGGAAACACGTGAGACCCACCTTGGTGGTGACTGTGACACAGCCACTCCGGGCCTCCTGTGGGCGGCGGCCAGGTGTGCAGGGTGGCCTGAGATTGAAGGAACTCCGAGAGATCCTTTAACCAGGTCCTCTGTCTCTCATGTCCGTTTGCTAACAGACCATCTCAGACAGGTAATTATACTCAGTTTTGTTTTTAATGCCATCGAGAGAGGCATCTGTCCTTTATAAGTAAGGTGGGATACTAAAATTCACTTTTTTACTATAGTTGAGTTTTGACAAATACATACAGTGTGTAACTACTACCCCAAAGGTTCCCTCGTTTTCCTTCGTAGCCAGTCCTCTCACCCCCAACCCCTGGCAACCACTGGTATGTCTTCTGTCCCTGTAGTTTTACCTTTTCTAGAATGCCATATAAATGGAATCATCCAGTGGGTGGCCTTTTGAATCAAGGTCTTTTACTTAGCATAAGGCATGTGCAGTTCACCCAGATGGTTCCCCGAATATGCTGCTGTTGGTTCCTTTTTATTGCTGAGTGATGCTCCTTGACATGAATGTGACAGTTTATCCATTCACCAGCTGAAAGACATCTGGATTGTTTCCAGTGTTTAATACTGTGAATAAAGCTGTCATAAATGTTCCCATAGAATCTTTAGGAACATACGTTTTCATTCCTTTTGGGGGGGATTGTTGGGTCTTGTTAGGGGTGTGCTTACTTGATAAGAACCTGCCCACCCATTTTTCCAGAGGGGTGCCGCCATGATGCACTCCCATCGCGAATGTGTCAGGGTGCCAGTTGCTCCACGTTCTCACCAACACTTGGTAGTGTCGGTATCTTTATTTCTTGTTTGTTTCAGCCACTCTAATAGGTATGCGCTAGTGTCATTCTGCTTTTAGTTTGCATTTCCCTGATGAGTTATGAGGTTGAGCTTATTTGCAATCCATATTATCTTCTTGGAAAAATGTCTGTTCAAATCTTTTGCCCACTTATTATTATTATTTTTTAATTGATCAAGTTTTGAGAATTCTTTATATATTCTGAATGCAAGTGCTTTATCATATGTGTGATTTGCAGATATTTTCTCCCAGACTGTGCCTTGTTTTTTTACTTTCTTAACAACGGAAGATAGTACCTTCTTGATGATAACCTGAATTTTTATTTTGAACGCAGTATGCTTACTCTAGGATATATACATTTAAGATGGAGGAGCAAAGAAATATAACATGTATACTTATATATATATATAGCTACACATGTTCTATTTCCTTAATGTTTTTAATTTTGAATTGTTCTTATTAGTTTCATTTTATCTAGCAAATACTTGACAGGCGTATGCTGTGCTAGCCTTGCTGCACAAGCTGAGCGGGTGGGAGATGCATGGGATGTGTGCGATGGATCAGATTCCTACATGCCCCATAATCTTATTTAACCCCAACAAGAATCCTGTAAAATTGTCCTTGATTTACAGTGGAGGATGAGGCTGAGTGGTTAAATAATCTGCTGGTTGAGTCATCTCCCAGCTGGCAAGTGGCAGGGCTGGGTTTGAACACCAACATGCATCATTCTAAAATCCACATCTTCCCAAATATACTATGTTGCTCTAACATTGGTTAAATATAAGTTCTAAAGGGATATATCTAGGTAGTTTTGGAAATAGTTTTATTCAAAAAGTTTGTTTCTGTAGACTTAATTTTTTGTTTGTTTTGTTTTAACTTGTATGGTCATAGATACATTCCTATTTAGTTTTTGTAGGCTTAATCTTATATTTAAATTTTCATCAGTTGTGAAATTATGAATTAAGAATATGCTCCATATCACAGAATCCACAAATCTAAAAGAAAACGAATGACTATATAGTTCTCCTTAACTGCAGTCATAGCCTTTCTAGATGAAGATTGCTAAATGAGATTATGTGCTGTGACATATTCCAAACTGTGTAATAAACATGGAGATACTCATCGCTTTGGGCATCTTTTTTTTTTCCCAAGCTTCCTGAAAAACTGCTCTTCTCACAAGGTTGTAATTGGATCCAGCAATACAGCTTTGGTCCTGAGAACTATACAGGTTCAAATGTGTTTGGGAAATTGCGTAAATGTGTGGAATTACTGAAAACACAGGTGAGTGTTTGGCGGCTGGGGTAAAAGGCTAGGAATGAAAGCATCCGTCCCAAATGTGGCCGCTTTTCTCTGATGCCAGGCCTATCTCTTTATGTCAGCTAAGTGGGAGACGCAGGCAGAAAGCTGCTTCAAGGAATCGACGGTTTCTTCTTGATCTTCATTCCCTTTCGAGTGACGAACGAGAGAGAGCAGTGTTGCTGTTCTACATGATAGTTAGGCCCGTTATGGGCTAAGGAGCGCTTAGTGGGCTGGCCAGGAACCAGAACGGTCAGGGGCCTTTGTGTCCCCAGAAATACAAGGTGAATCTCCAGACAAGACGCTCAGAAAGGCCCTTCTGGAATGCGCCCTATTAATAACTGGGCGACGGCAGAGATGTTATCATTTGACTCGGAGTTTTCCCTGCCTTTTAACCATTTGTATGCCATAAGTGTCTATAGATGCAAGTGGCAGACCTTTTGTAATTAAATTCAAAATATCGTGGCAGTTAACTGGTTAATAAAAACAGATTGGGGTTGTTGGAATGAATTCTCCTTGGGAAACACCATAACTTTTCTGGGTCATGTGTTCTTCTCTGTAAAGTGAACTGTACATAGTATCTACCCTGTATGGTTCTGGTGAGGATTCAATGAGACAATACACGTAGAGTGACTTCAACTGTGCCTGGCACCGGTGGGTTTAAAGCACTGTTGGTGATTCACTGTTGGCCGCCGGCATAGCCTTTGCCTAACCCAGCCATCTTAAGCAGTTTTAGGAAACTGACTTGCTTAGTATTTTACCTAGTGGGTGGTGCTTTTGTGAAAAACTATTTCATTGAAACTAGTTTGTTATTGTAAAAGTAATAAATGCTTATGGTTTAAAGAAGTCCATATCAAAAGATATAAAATGAAAATTTAAAGTTCCATTCCCCTCTATTAGTTTTATTTTATAAATACTTCACAAGTTACGCCGTGTTGCCCTGGCTGGTTTATTCAGTGGTTAGAGTGTCAGCCGAAGGACTGAAGGGTCACAGGTTCAATTCTCGGTCAAGGGCATGTACCTCGGTTGCAGGCTCGATCCAACCAATGCATGTGTCTCTCTTACGTTGATGTTTCTCTCTCTCCCTTCCACTCTCGCTAAAAAAATCAATGGGGAAAATATCCTAGGGTGAGGATTAAAAAAAAAAAAAAAGGTTATGCAGTGTTGTGTACGTTCAGCCTTACCCTTCTAAGTTTCACTTTTGCGGCTGTGTTTTTAGTGGACTGAATTCAGTGGAATTAAAGATTATCACAAGAGAGGAAGCATGTGCAACATCCTTTTCTCCGATGCCATTCTGGAATATAAACTGTATGAAGCTTTAAAGTTCATCATGCTGTATCAGGTCACTGAAGTTTATGAACAAATGAAGATGAAAAAGGTCATTCCCAGTCTTTTCAGACTCCTGTTTTCCCGGGAAACGTCATCCGATCCTTTGAGCTTCATGATGAATCACCTAAATTCTGTAGGCGACACCTGCGGACTAGAGCAGGTACGTGGGGCAGAAGAATTGTGTGTGTTTGATCACGGAGGGTATTGGCAATCCTTGAACACGTAGGCGTTGGGTGTTTGCTTTCAGCCGTGATAAGACCAGCTGCACAGAGTGGTCGGTTGGTATTATTGCCCCTGAAGGGCGGAAGAGAAGAGCTAACGAGCCTCCCTGCTCCGAGCTGGTTGCCGTGTGCCCTTCCAGCCCGGTGCTGGGAGCCTTTCTGACCTTGCGTGCTGCCTCTCAGTTGATAACAGGTTCTCCCACAACGGAGGTGAACCGGGAGAAATTCCAGTCGGAAAATGAGATAAGGTTTGGGAAAGCATTCGGGTACTTACTGCAGATAAATAGAAATTACTGAATTTTTTTTCTAAACCCAAAAAATGCTTTTAATGAAAAGGATTTTGTTTTGCTTTGTTTTCCCAGAAGGTGCACAGAATCATCTGCACTTTTTACACAAACTGACTTAAAATGATATAACACTGGTAGGAAAACGATGTAATTTTTATTATGAGCATTCCTTTATTTTTTATTAGCTCTTTCCCCAAACAGCTTTCCCTGTGATTTCTTCATGCCAGTCTAGAGAGATGCTCCTCCGCTTGTCCCTGCCTTCCACGTAGTGGACATTTGTCCCTAACCCCGTGCCCACGCAGTGGTCCGTGCGTGGGTCTGCCAACAAACACGCCATGTCACACGCTGCTGAAGAACGTGCTCCGGCGCTGGGGGGAGGGCAGGAATCTGGAAATGTGTATCTGTGACCTCTTCCGTCTCTTCCCCAGATTGATATGTTTATACTTGGATATGCCCTTGAAGTCAAGATAAAAGTGTTCAGACTGTTCAAGTTTAACTCCAGGGACTTTGAAGTCTGCTACCCAGAGGAGCCACTCCGGGAGTGGCCGCAGATCTCCCTGCTGACCGAGAATGACCGCCACTACCATGTGCCCGTCTTTTAAGTCTGGCGAGGACCGGGCGCCCGCCAATGACAGTGGTCACACCTGCCAGTAAAGTGTTTCTGGAAAACTGAAACGAGTGTTGCAGCCACCGAAGGAATGAGGACCTTCTCTGGAGTCACAGGTACATGGGACGCAGCAGGGCACAGGCGGCTTCTCTCTGTTCTTCAGCGATTTCCTCCAAAGCAGCTGCACTAATGCATTTGTGGGTCGTGGTTTGACCTCGTTCGTAAGGGCTGTGGTCACCTCACACATGGTGGGCCTTGACAAGCATGAGAACGTTTAATTTGGACAAGACCAACAACAGGAAAACAGAAAACGAGCAGGTTTTCCTACTAACCTAGAAAGAATGAATTCGTTTTCATTAAGAATCTTGTTTTTGGTTGATTTTGGATCCTCATAAACATGGCCTCATTTTAGAAGCATTAGTTTCCCAGGAATCTATGGTATATTGATTTTCTAGAACCACTTGATTAACTGTAAAATTATGTATACACCCATTTGTATACATGTATAGTTTTATATCTACACATATAAACACATACACACAAATGACCACTACTTGGTAATGTTGTACAATTTGTATTATATCTTTTTGCATTTTTTATTGTTGCCTCTGGCCAGTTTAATATGTTTTATATAGATAAAAATGATAAATTCTGTAGATTAAGGAACTGAATGACAGTTACTAGTATTAAACTATCAGGAAAATATTAAACTGTGGTGTATTGACATGTGTACTTAATGTGGGGTAGATAGAATCATGCCCCCCTTTCTCCGCTTTCCCAGAAAGATGTTACATCCTAATCCCAGAACCTATGAATATGTTGGGTTAAAACGCAGAGGAGAGTCAAGTTGCAGGTGGAATTAAGGTACTAGTCTGCTGACCTTGTTATAGGGAGATTAGTCTGGGTTCTCCAGGGGAAGCCAATATAATCACAAGAGGGGATTGGAAGAGTGTCAAAGTCAGAGGGAAGTGAGAAATCCGAAGGACAGTAGAGAGAAATGCAACATGCTGGTGTTGAAGATGGGGGGAGGAGCCACAAGCCAAGGAATGTGTGCAGCCTCCGGGAGCTGGAAAAGGCAAGGGAGAGGACTCCCCTGGAGCGTCCAGGAGGGAACACAGCCCTGCCAGTGCCGTGAGTTTAGCCAGTGACACCTGGGCCAGACCGCTGACCTCCAGAACTGTAAGATAATAAATTTGTGTTGTTTCAGTAGCTGTTTTTGGGAATGCGTTATAGCAAGAATAGACATTTCTCGGGCTAATTTTGGAAATACTTTTCTAGTTTATGTTGGTAATTTTTATTTTGGAGGTACTATGCTAGTCTGTCGTGAATTTCAATAAATACAAAATAACTTTTCAAATCTTGGCTACCGATATACTGGCCTCCTTGATGTGTTCGAGGCTGACGTTTTCTCGCATTTTCATATTGCTTCTACTATAAATAAAAAAAGGTATGGTAAATGGTGTGGTGTACGAAAATAACACAGACTCTTGAATAATCACCTGTGTGTCCTACATGAGCCAGATGTCTAATCGTACGTTGTGTTCTGCCTGCTGTCGTTTTGTTTTCTGGTTGGAGAGTAAATAGCTCAGACCACTTTGCATTACTTTGAGAGCCACACAAACAAAACAGGACCTCTTGGTTGATCTCTACAGTCCTTTCCTGCCTGGTTTTGTGTCTATGGTTTTGCACAAGCCCTGTCATGTAATTGGCACTGTTGGAGGTTACCCCCTGATGCATTACAGTGACCTAGAAAAATGAACTCTACCCTTTGTGTTGACAAACAGAGCGGACGAGAGCCTGCGTGGGCTGTGACGGACACTCCCTAGGATTGCTGCTTCTGACTCTGGCATCTGTGTATTACCGCTCGCCTTGCATCCCCGTATCCAGTGTCATTATTTCCTCATCATCCAGGATTGAAAGCAAAAACTCTTTCACAGGGATTGGCAGCCTGTGGCTCTGTGACATGGCGGCCCACTATGTCTACCCTTCCCTGTGCGCTGGGGCACAGGGCAGAGTGGGGCAAGAATTCTTTAAAGGAAGGGGCAAGACCAAATTGTAAGAACAGGACATTTCAATACAACGAAAGGAAAAGGTACAGGAGACCTTGAAATAGTTGCTATTTGGGGGAAGGCATCAACACAGAGAATTTTAAGGGAGGAGCTATTGGGTGGTTTTATTTTCAATTCAGTTGTATATTGAATGTAACAAACTAATTAGGAGGAACTGCATATAAATTAGCACCACTTTTAAATGTCAGCAATTAAATGGAGGTGAATTGCCTGTGTGATGCCAACGTTTAGTGTCTTTCTAACATTATTTGTTTTAAATGATGAGAAAATTATAGCAAAAATGAAAACATATGCCATTGTCTTTTCTGATTTTAAGTGTTTCTCTCAAGTTTTGGGCATGTGTGTCCATACTAAGGGGTGGTATGAATATTAGTACAATTTACCATTAGTACATAAAATTTACCATTTTAACCATTTTTAAACATACAGTTCAGTGGCATTAAGTACCTCCTCATTGTCGTGCAACCATCATCACCACCCATCCTCAGAACTTTTGTTATCCTCAAAACTTTTTATTTTATTTTTAATATTTTATTGATTTTTTATAGAGAGGAAGAGAGAGGGATAGAGAGTAAGAAACATCGATGAGAGAGAAACATCGATCAGCAGCCTCCTGCACACCTCCTACTGGGGATGTTCCCGCAACCAAGGTATATGCCCTTGACTGGAATTGAACCTGGAACCCTTCAGTCTGTAGGCCAACGCTCTACCCACTGAGCCAAACCAGTTAGGGCAAGACTGACTTTTTTTGATAGGAGGCAAGTTTAATTCTCCTACCTGGTACCTGGTTTTTTGTTTTGTTTTGTTTTGTTTTGTTTTTTAAATTTTTTATTTTATTTTATTTTAGAGAAGAAGGGGGAGGTTAAGAGGAGGGAAGAGGGAGAGAGAGAGAGAGAGAGAGAGAGTGAAGCATCAATGTGAGAGAGACACATTGATTGGTTGCCTCCCTCATGCATCCCAACCAGGAATTGAACCGGCAGCCTTTGGTGCACTGAGTGCAACCGTGGCCAAGGCAGAGCTGAACTTTTTTTTTTTTTTTAACTCTTCACATTATCTTTATATCACACCCTTCTAATTCTGAGTATTTCTTTCAGTGCAGATGTCCAGTGTAAGGGAGATCTAGGTGATCAAATAGATCAGGCTAATCTTGTTCCAAAGTAAAGAAATAATCACAGGTGGCTTCTGGTTTCATCCTAAAAATGCTATCATTTGAAAGCTTTTCCCAAGAAACTGTGTTAGTTCAGGGCCACCCTGGTGCCTGGAATTTCTTGGATGTGGATCTTCACAGTCTTGACCGAAAGTCATGTCTACCCACGGGGGAGCCAGGAAAAAGCCCAGCACCTTCTCTAGTGCTGGAGAGCCCTAGGCCAGGCTAGCGCAGGAACAGCTCGGACCAGGGGGCATTCACGTGTCGTTTCCAAGGGCCTTCCTGCAAATGCATTTCGGATGGAAATATTTGTTATTGTTATATATCAGATTATTTTCTCATATTGTAGTGAGATCAGAGAAAGACCAATTTAATTTTGTCTAAGCTGGTTGGTCTTGGGGAGGAAACTAACTTCCGAGTTCTCTGAAAATGTTGTAAATTCTACACTAAAGAAGGTAACTATTTTTAGATTGATAACTAACCTGGTATGTGAAAACCTATACAAACTTGAGTAAAGGGATGATTAATCCATTCATCTTAGTTTTCTTTTAAATAGCAAGTTCCTAAAGCTGTGTCATTCTTTTTACAAGAATGAGTTTCACACTGCTTAAGACCTGTTGCTGTGTAAAATTTTAAAATAAAATCTTTTTGTGGATCTAAAAGTTTAACAGTCTATTGGGTTGCTTGTCACAAATTGAATACTGTTGCAATATCATATTATTGACTATTTTTAAGTATATTTTATCTATAACCATACAGTTTTCTTTAAATGTTATTTTTGTCACAATATTTTACAGTCAGACACAGAAGAAGTGGGTCCAAATTGTACAGTCACTTCTATGTTATTTGTTCAAAATAGTTGGGTCATCCCTAAATTCATGTCGGCTTCATTCCTGACAAACTCCCGTAGTCCAATAAAATGAAAGCTTGTGTGGATTGATATTAATGTCAACATGGTTTATAAATAATGGAAAAACCACTCACTCACATATTCAACAACCCCTAGACCAAAGTGCTCAGTAACACAGCCAGAAGTTACGCCATGTGTCTACATGTGAAGATCACAGAGTATGAGTGAAGCGAGAGCTCTGACGAGTGCGGTCCCAGCCATGTAGACGAGTCGGCTACATGTGGAGCATTCAAGTTATATTCCTAGCTGGTGTCTCTGGAAAAATACCACCCTCTGTTTAAAAAACACACAAGTCTCTGTATATAATTGCTCTGTTGGTCCTTATAGTCAATGTCATCGGGTCTTAGATTGCTGTTTAAGTCATTTTAATGCCACCAATGTCACTCATTTGTAATAATTCTTGGAAAGTTTAGTCAAGAGAACTTTCTAAAATAAAAAAATAAAAAAGCTTGCTTTGAGTATTTTCAGCTTAGTCTACATGGGTTGAACAAGTAGTGTATTTAAATCAGGAATGTGTTGTAAGAAGCATTCCTGAAGTACAGAAATATTTTCCCAATGGGATAGCCTACTTGTAAACAAAGAATATTTACTTGTTCCTAACTTATAAAACCTTAGACAGAACATCAAGATGGAGCCAGATAGAGGACAATAGTTGAAACTTTCAGCAGAGCAATTTACAGTTTTGTTTTGCTCACCCTCATGTTGGAAAAGGCAGCATGCGGGTCAACTCAGTAACGTCAGAATGTTTCATGGACAGTGTGTAACTTTCCTCCATTGCGCTTATCATACACCAACACATTTATAAGGACAAGCACAGAAGTCTGAGACTTTCCTGGCCCTGTTTCTTGTTATCACTGCCATCCCCAAAGACAAAATCAGAGAAGCAACTTGGGAACTATGTCCAGTACCCGTCAAGTCTCGGCTTTTGTCCACTGTATACAGACTTCCTCGGTGCTGGCTTGTCTGTGGGACTGAACCTCATAGGAAAGGCCCAAGGATGGGTGAAGAGAAACAGATGGTGCAGAGTATCAACTAGGGTGGAGACTTGAAAGGCTGCTTGAATGTTCTGGAACTTTTACTATGTGATTCTAAGTAGACACATTTATGATTCCCTTAAAAAAGGAGCAGAGATAAGGTGATGCACATTGAAATTGATGTTTGTTATAAAATATTCACATCATTGTAGGCAAAGAGGAAAGATAAACATTTATCTCTCTTATCAGAAGCTACCTTTAGCTATAATTAAACATGCTGGATAGCCCTGGCTGGGTACTCAGTTGGTTAGAGTGTCGTTCCTATACACCAAGGTTCTGGGCCCTGCCTCCCTCCCTCCCTCCCTCCCTCCCTCCCTCCCTCCCTTTCTCTTTTCCTCCTTCCCTCCCTCCCTCCCTCCCTCCCTCCCTCCTTCCCTCCCTCCCTCCCTTCCCCCCTTCTCCCTTCCTTCCTTCCCTCTGCATGGAGCTGTGCAGTGTGTGCCTTGCTCAGGGCACCTGACTGAGGAAGTGAGTGGGTGCTGGAATTTGCCCTTCAAGCAATGGCCCTTGAGGAAAGGTTTGCCATTGCCCCAGAGGACGGTGTGTCTTTTTCTACCAACAAGGATCACTTCACTGACCAAGTCCTGTACCAGTAGGGGCACCTTTTTCCTAACTTGCATGAAAATTAATAAACAGAAACCTTATTTAAAATGGAATCAGGATGCTGGAAGAGAGAACTCTTGCGTAATCATCCCTCAATGCATACCACCAGACCCCAACAGGAAGTGAGGTAGGTACCTTGCATCTCCAACAGGAAGTGACACTACATTACTACCTCAGCAGGAAGAGGAAGAGATTCCTCCTGACCCAGTAACAGCTCAGCCACTGGGAGACCTCCATAACTCAGCCAATGAAAAGTCACTATGACTCCAACCTACAGTTCCCTTCAATAGGCCTTCAATTACATCAGCCCCTCCCAAGTTAAAAAAAAAGAGTGTTCCTCTCCTTTGTCTCTCTGGACTTGCTCATGGTTCACCATCAGACGTCCTGAATGTACTTCTTTTTGTTCCCCAATAAATTCATTTTACTGGAGAAATATCTGGCTGTTTATTTGTTTAAGGTCAACACTTGCATAAAAGGTCTGCTTGGCAGAGGTCCTTGGATCAGGATGGTACTTAGAAGGCTTTCCTAGATTTCTACATTCTCTTAGCAGAAATCAGCAAGAATCTCATTTTTATATTAGTTCTTTGTGCTTAACAAAAATAATCACATTTTATTTCTTTACTGGATTTCAAGCTCCTGTAGTAAGGCTTATATCATTGTGATGATAACAAATATCAATTGAGTTCTGAACTGCAAGTTTATAATGAGAGCCAAGTTCAGCTATTACTTCTTTTTAAAAAAAAAATATTTTATTAATTTTTTACAGAGAGGAAGGGAGAGGGATAGAGAGTTAGAAACATCGATGAGAGAGAAACATCGATCAGCTGCCTCCTGCACACCTCCTACTGGGGATGTGCCTGCAACCAAGGTACATGCCCTTGACCAGAATCGAACCTGGGACCTTTCAGTCCACAGGCTGACGCTCTATCCACTGAGCCAAACTGGTTAGGGCTCAGCTATTACTTCTTAAAGAAACAAAGAATCTAATAGTGCAGTTATTTTCCCCTGAAAATTATTATTGATCTAGGACTTGAAGAGAGCAGGTTTTTAGATGTACCCCCTAGGAGAAGAGCTTCCTGAAATTCGTGATACCCTGACATTCATCAAGTGAGTGTGACCTATGGAATGGGCACACCAAATGTTAGAAGTCAAACCAAGTTTTGCTAACATCGTATCTCTGGTGAGGTTAAGATTAACCAAGGACATCGAGTTCACCCAGAAACAGGTTCTTAAACAAATATGGCTCATGAAAAAATGCTGTTTATGGAATCGTGGATTTTTAAGAATGAACAGAACCTCAAGATGATTAGGGAACACACGTGCCATGTCCACAGCCTGTGGAAAAGGCCTGACCCTGGTCTGGACGGCACATAGCCTCCTTGCAGGTCCCAGGTTGGAGACAGCATCGTGGGGTTAGGCTGGTGTGGCAAACAGGAAGCCAGGGCAAGGCAGCCTGAATCGGAAAAGCCGTGGCAAAAACACTGGAGTCCACCTCAGATATTTATCAGAGTCCGAACCAGAAGGACACGCCCAAGGTGCACAGCTGAAATCAGGAAGAGTGAAATCCCAGATAAGCTTATCACCAACACAAAGGAAAATACCTTTTGGCAGCAAGTAGGACAGGAGGGAGTTCTTAAACAACGGGAGGCACGTGATGGCCTCTTCTCCACCAGACTGTTAACCCAGGCACGTTTGTCACGCCTCGGTTCCTGTCGGTCTTTACACCTTTGAGAGACAAACGCGCGGTGTGTGGCCTTTTCAGGCCTCGCAGATGCGGGGCTGAAGACGGGGCACAGGTTAAATGTCTACAGCCAGGAAGAGCTTGGAGCAAACCCATGAATCCCCGTTCTGTGTGGGTTTTATTGTGAATGACAAATGTTTACAAGCTGAAGTTGCTGTTTTATGATTAGTATGAAATATTGCCTGCGTTTAAGTCAGTCTTGCCAGAAATGCAAGAAGTAAGAGTTCCTACCATACTTTGGAGTCTGTGCAAGCAGTTTAAGTTGTGAGGAGAGAAAACCACTTTAGTGAGTTTACTAGGGAGACCCCCACAGAGGGACAGGGTGGGAAGTACAGCCAGTGCTGGAAGTTGTCTGGCACCTAGAGAGCCAAGAATTAGGGTTTCCAGCTGTGTCTCGCATGGTTCATGTGGGAGATGGTCTCACCGCTCAGTTCCCTGCCTCACTCTGTACATGTTCTCCCTCTCCTTTTCTCTCTTTGTCTCTCTTCACCTCTAGGCCCTATTCCTCATCCTCCTGGCACACAAGGTAGCTCTTACCATTGAGGGGAAACTGCATTTGAATGCACTAGCTCAGATTCCTGACAGTAGACTGATTGGCTCAGCCCACCTATGGCCCTTGAACTATGTACTCAACTCTATCCAATCATCTGTAGTCAGGCCTGGGGGCCTGCAGCACAGATTTAAAGTTTCTGGCCTCACAGCAAGGTGTGCTTCAAACCACATATAATATACGTGGAGATTTTTACAGCTAAAGTGCACACACCAGTGACCTTCAGCAATGGATGAAGAATCTAGTTCACAAATAAGGTTGGTAATCATCCAATTAGCATCCTCACTGATAGGAATGTTAATGAGTTCATTGGAGAAGAACAAGGACATATGTGAGGTGGCACTTAGGGTGCAGTCACACCAGGTTGCCCGCTTGAAGTACTTATCTCAGTGGTCAGGGTGGAAGACAGAAAGAAAAATAAGTTACAGGTGTCCAGATTATTTCCCTTCATGTGCAGGTTTGTTGCTGTTGATCAACTGAATAGCCAAAACACATATGCTGTTTTTACAATGCAGACCAAAGTTCTGTGAGCTTTTCTGCAGCATTTGTGTGTTTTTTAAAATATATTTTTGTTGATTTCAGAGAGAGAGGAAGAGGGAAAGAGGGAGGGAGGAAGGAGAGAGAGAGAGAGAGAGAGAGAGAAACATCAATGATGAGAGAGAATCATTGACTGGCTGCCTCCTGCATGCCCCCCACTGGGGATTGAGCCCGCAATCTGGGCATGTGCCCTGACCTCCTGGTTCACAGGTCAACGCTCAACCACTGAGCCCTGCCGGCTGGGCTCCTGCAGCGTTTTGATAGAAAGTGAATTACAGTTCTTTGTCCTCTACCTCTTTTTATGTGCATTTTCAGCCACACTTCTGGCCTGCAGTTGGTCAGCTCTGAAAAGCATTCTGGCTCCAGTACTTGAACTTCCTGTGGCAAAGGTGGATTTGGTGTTGTCTGCTTCCTCCAGGTTCCATGACAACTTCCTTAATTTGTTGTTCTCTTTGTGCCATGGGTAGTAAATTCTGACCAGTGGTGGAAATTGGCTCCTCCATTCTGAAGCATAATAAGCACAAAGGTCAAATCTGATTGTCTGGAACCTCCTGCCCAGAATTCCCCCCAGCTTCATTACAGGTTAGTTTTATATTTACTGTAATGAGATATTGTTTTCCCTATGCCTATTATGATTTCTACTGGATATTTGTTAAAATACAGTGGGCCAGGGAACAGAGCAGAGTACTCAAACCCTTAAAAGGTTAAACCTGGTGGTTGTTATCACTGGCTGGATTGCATTTGTGGTTTTCTAGACATTAAGGAAATAAAAACAATGGAAAATATCTGGAAGACCTCATAGATATTAGAAAAGATAGTTTGATATTATAGATTAATAATACACTAACTCTATTTCTGGACCAACCAGTGTTGGAGACATTAAACTCCTAGGTTTCAAAGGTTATCAATGCAACTAAGCTAAGCCAAGGGCAGTTTTGGCTTAAAAAATAAATACAGAGAAGAGAAACTATTTCGTACAAGCTAATGATCAGAAAGACCTAGTAAGTGGGTAAATGTGTCAAACAATGCCTTAAAAACCACAATAACAAGCCAGTCAGACTTACAGTTTCACCACTCTAACCTCCATTGAATATCCATGTGGGGGAAAATCAAGTGCCTTGTCAAATAAGTATCGTTGGTGCTGGGCCCATAGTTACTTACTCCAACTCAGGAAAAAAGTAAATAAATATAGTGATATAATTTCAAATGGTTCCAAAGCCATCTCCCTCACTTTACACCTCAACCTCCAGATAATGAGATTTTTAAAGTCAGTTATTGTGTTGAACGAGGAGCAGTGATGAAAGATTGTCACCAAAGATATTTTCAAATGGGTGGGGGGAAAATCATTTATTTTAAAATATGAACTAGAAAGGAATGTCTCTCCGTAAAACTATTTAGAGGTTTACAAAGTAAAGGAATGATGCAAAGACACTTGACGGGGGCCACCCTCCTCAGAAGTGTAACAATACCTCAGAGTTCCTATTTGTGGGCTGATGGCTCCCAAGGTGATGCAGTCAGATGAATGCACTCCTTAGAGCCATTGTATCCCAACAGAGCCAGGAAGTTCAGCATCACTTACGTGGCAGGCTGGAAAGCTGCCAAATCCTGATATATACGGAGAATCAAGTATCACAGGAATTACGGACCTTGTGATTACTGACAGGACTGTCTGACAGCTACTTCTCTTTACAGGAGCATTCTGTTTCTCAGCATTAGCCATATAGTTGCTCCTTCTATACAGCTGCAGCCAACCTCACATTCCATGTACCCTCACCACAACTTGGGTCTCAAGATTCACCATCATGGAGAGAGGATTTTATGAATCTCTTGCCAAGGTCACGTCAGGCATCTTCCACATTATACCTTTAAGAGAACCGGTTTCCAAAGTGACTATGCAAGAGACCCAGGGGGTCATACCTTAGTATTAGGGCAAAACTAGCCCAGAATAGAGGCTACTCCAGACCAAGCCTTAAGCAATTTATTTATTTTTTTTTTACTTTTTAAAATATATATTTCATTGATTTTTTTTTTTTACAGAGAGGAGGGAGAGGGAAAGAGAGTTAGAAACATTGATCAGCTGCTTCCTGCACACCTCCTACCGGGGATGTGCCCACAACCAAGGTACATGCCCTTGACCGGAATTGAACCTGGGACCTTTTAGTCCACAGGCCAACACTCTATCCACTGAGCCAAACCAGATTGGAGAGGGTGCAGGCTGGGCTGAGGGACACACACCCCCCATGCACAAATTTCGTGCACTGGGCCTCTGATCCTATATAATAAAGAGCTAATATGCATATGGTTGTCATACCATTACACCATAACATCTCAGACACTCAACACTGGAGAGAGAGGAATGGGGACCAGCCAGGCACAAATGAGCTCGTGAGAGAGGAATGGGGACCAGCCAGGCACGAATGAGCTCACAAGAGAGGAATGGGGACCAGCCAGGCACAAATGAGCTTGCAAGAGAGGAATGGGGACCAGCCAGGCTGTGGCCCAGGAGAGGGACAAGCCGCCCACCCACGGTCCCCTGCAGCTGCAGCCAGCCTGGGTGAAGCTGGCCCAGGTCCTGGGTGCCAGAGACCAGCCGGAGAAGGGAATCCTGGGTCCCAGGTGTGGGGCGAGGCAGAGGCAGTTAGCGGCAATCAGGCCAGCAGGGGAGCAGTTAGGGGCGATCAGGCAGGCAGGCAGAGAGGTTAGGGGCAATCAGGCAAGCAGGCAGGTGAGTGGTTAGGAGCCAGTGGTCCCAGATTGCAAGAGGCAGTCAGACATCCCTCTAGGGGTCCTGGATTGGAGAGGGTGACTTTGGCTGAGAACCCGCCCCCCCCTGCACAAATTTCATGCACTGGGCCTCTAGTATATTATAAATATTAACAACCACTAAAAACTAAAATGTGGAGTTATAGCTAACAAACCAATTACAGGAAATAAGGGGAAAAGTAAGCAGAGAACAGATGGGATAAATAGAGAACAAACAACAATATGGTAGACTTAACCCCAACTATTAAATGTAAATGGTTATAAACCCTCTGATTTAAAAGAGTGAATCAGATCCAGTTGATGAAGGGAATTTCATGGTGTATTGTAAAGTTGAAACAGCAACATGCAGAGTTGTAATAGAGTGTGATTCAATTTGATTCAGTGGATAGGAAGCAGCAACTAAAACCTCTCTCCATCTATTTCTTGATATATACACACATACATGATAGTATGAGAATGGAAAAAGTGTGGAAGAATAAATATTGGGCTGTGCGGACCAGTAGTTTTATTGCTAGCTTTACCCAGTAGCCAGATAAGTTTCTATTGAACAAGTACAAAAAAGGTTTTACATAAATGTTAAAGGCATGCTTTAAAATTAAATACCCATTGCATTTTGAAGTTATTTAATACATGTTCTTACAAGCTAATATCTTTTTAAAGATTTCTCGTGATTGTCCACAAGCCTTAGAAGAGGAAACACGAGAATTTTCATGATCCGTCCACAATGTGTTAACATTTGTTTATTTATGGGTAGTAGGAGGGAGGGGTTTCGTAAAAACAGGAGACTGGCAAAATGGAAATATATGCATGACAAAATGTTAACAGAAGTGTTAAATAGAATTTATGACAATATTGTTGATATTTTCCTTTTATATAGTGTACTAGAGGCCCGGTGCACGAAATTCGTGCACGGGGGCAGGGGGGTGTCCCTCAGTCCAGCTTGCACCCTCTCCAATCTGGGACCCCTCGAGGGATGTCTGACTGCCCGTTTAGGCCCGATTCCACCGACAATCCAGGACTGCTGGCTCCCAACTGCTCGCCTGCCTGCCTTCCTGATTTCCCCTAACCGCTTCTGCCTGCCAGCCTGATCACCCCCTAACCACTCCCATGCCAGCCTGATTGATGTCTAACTGCTCCCCTGCCAGCCTGTTTGCCCCCAACTTCCCTCCTCTGCCAGCCTGGTCACCCCTAACTGCCCTCCTCTGCATGGTTGATTGCCTCCAACTGCCTTCCCTTGCAGGCCTGGTCCCTCTCAACTGCCTTCCCTTGCAGGCCTGGTCCCTCCCAACTGCCCTCCCCTGCTGGCCATCTTGTGGTGGCCATCTTATGTCCACATGGGGGCAGGATCTTTGACCACATAGGGGCAGCTATCTTGATCTTGTGTGTTGGAGTGATGGTCAATCTGCATATTACTCTTTTATTAGATAGGATAGAGGCCTGGTGTATGGGTGGGGGCCAGCTGGTTTGCCCTGAAGGGTGTCCTGGATCAGGGTGGGGTTCCCTTGGGGTGTGGAGAGGCCTGGGCAAGGGGCCTGTGGTGGTTTGCAGGCCAGCCACGCCCCTGGCGACCCAAGCAGAGGCCCTGGTATCTGGAATTTATTTACCTTCTACAATTGAAACTTTGTAGCCTGGAGTGGAGCCAAGCCTCCTGCTCGCTCCATGGCCGGCAGCCATTTCTGTTTGGATTTGTTTACCTTCTATAATTGAAACTTTGTATCCTTGAGTGGAGGCCTGGGCCTGCCAGTGTGTGTGGAAAGCTTGGCTTCCTCTGTTGCTGGGGAAACCCAAGCCTCCCTTCTGGTAGCCATCTTGGTTGGGGTTAATTTGCATACTCACCCTGATTGGTTGGTGGGCTTGGCTTGGCTGGTGGGCGTGGCTTATGGAGCAGAGTGATGGTTAATTTGCATATTACTCTTTTATTAGAGAGGATTATAGTGTTCTATGAATCTCTCGTTTTGTGGAGGGAAAGCAAAGACAGACATTTTGTGCAATATTTCTCTGAAGACAGTTCAGCCTGGAAATACTTTAGCATCTTATCTTGTAATAGCACACAACACTGACTATTGTTCTAAGTAAGCATGGCAAGAAACCCCACTGGAAGTTAAAAATAAGGGGACCAAGGTTCTTTGGTTGCAAGTAGCAGCAACTGACTTTGGCTGACTTAAAGGGAAGAACATTATTGGGAAGACCAGAAAATTAGTCCTGGAATCGAGGCAGCTCCAGCAGGGTGGAAGCAGGAACTCCAGGGATGGTCCATCACCAGAGAGTCTGGTCAGGTGTCCACTGGAACCAATGAATCCCAATCTTACTTCAAACCTACATCACTGGTTCAAGTGTCTAATTCCTTGAAGAGAACACCTGACTCATCACACCCCTCTATGGATACACCAGGACCCACTGGGAGGTGCTCAGGACCCCTGAGCATCTTAATAGCAGGAAGGCTGCTTCCCATTATCACGGTTCCACCCAGATGGCATGCACATAAAGAGGAATGGCTACTTCCCAAAAATTCAGGGTGTTCTTAGGAAGGATTGATGGACATCAGGAGACCAAAACATACCTTTCTTGGGGCTGGAAATGGAAGAGGAGCCATGGGGAGAAGTGTGCACAGGGCAGTGTACCCCCCACTCCCCTCAGAATACAGATCCACCTGTAACACATCATCCAGCTGCATTCCTGAGTGTGGGGTCCACACTGAGGAGGGCAAGGTGTGCTAATGATTTTGTGCTATAAATCTGTGGGAATTGAATTTATGGTCCTAAACCCAACATAATAGATATAATATGGCTTGCCTCTGGCCTGAAGGAAATCGATATAGTAGTTTGTGTTGATGGCTTATTGATAGGGAATTTTATGGTGTCAGTTTTTTCAATACAGACTTTATTTTCAGTTTTCTTACCTCAAGTGTTCCCATAAGTGTGTATTAATTATTATGGGGTGTTTTTTTTTTTTTTCTAGTGGGGCTCTAAAACTGACCAGAAAGAAAATCCATTAATGACTTTGGGAAACAAGATATTCTAAGCATAGTAAGTGTTGCTGAGTGATATGAAATGATATGGCACATTTAAACTTTGCAGGAGATGGGGAATTGGGGGGAAATCATTAAGGCAAAGAAGCAGACAGCTGAGATTCTGTGCACCAAAAAGGAGAATAGCTATCTTTCAGATGCGCTTATCATGGCAGAAAGCAATTAATTATTCACTGAAGGAAAAGTAAAGATTAAATGAAAGGATCATTAGGGGTCCAGCCAGCGTGGCTCAGTGGTTGAGCATTGACCTGTGAACCAGGAGGTCATGGTTCAATTCCTGGTCAGGGCACATGCCCAGGTTGTGGGCAGGAGGCAGCCAATCAATAATTCTCTCTCATAATTGATGTTTCTCTCTCTTCCTCTCCCTTCCTGTCTGAAATCAATAAAAATATTTTTTTAAAAAGAATCATTATGCAATGAAAATGGGAAGCTTTTGCTTTTTGAAACATTTGGACTCGAGATCCATCTCCCAACTTCTCAGAATGTTAGATTCCTGTTTGTGCCCGCTCAAAATGATGCACTTTCCTCAGGAAGAGAAACACTATGTATGACTTTGTGTTAATGAAGCCCAGGGTTCCTACGGAAATGTACTCTGACCTCTTACACAACATTTTTACTTAAGCCAAAGCAAAGGAAATAATGAACCTCTAGAGATCAAAGGGCTGCCTTCTACTTGGCTCCCTTTAAAAATCAATAATTATTTTTTATGGTTCTTTTTTTTTCTTAAGGAAACGGCATCTGGCTTTGTGGAATTTGGCAGAGTTCAGAGCATCCTATGCTAGTTATTTTGATATTTAAATAGAAGTAAGATTGGTAAGTGACAATTAAAGTTGAACCACTTGAGTAGTTATGAGAGTAATGAAAAACAGTGAAACTGAACCATTATATTTAGTTTGATCATCTGGTCTACCTCCCCATCACAGTCATACAGATGAACTCATGAGGTTACATGATATGACACAATTTTGTTCAAACATTTGTGGGACTATTCTATATAATTTCTTATTTTTGAAGTGTTAAATATTATAGAATTCTTTTATAAAAGTGTAAATGGGGTTGGCATCAACATCTACCTTACAGGTAAATTCTGTTATGACAGAACTGATCATATAGAAATATCTGTAGGGGTCATGCATCAACTGAAGTTCATCTTTGAATTTATTTTATTTACTAAATGTAGGTAAAGGATTGGATACATAGCTTTTATTATTTTTTTTTTTAAAAAAAATCCTCACCTGAGGATATATTTTTATTGATTTTAGAGAGAGAAGAAGGGAGAGAGGGAAACATCGATGTGAGAGAAAAACATCAATCAGTTGCCTCCCCTTTGTGCCCTGAAAGGAGATCAAACCCACAACCCAGGTATGTGTCCTGACTAGGAATTGAACCTGCCACCTTTTGATGTATGGAATTACACTCCAACCAACTGAGACACCCAGCCAGGGCTAGATAAATAACTGGTAATCCTTTCCTCATCCTTAGAAATGGGCCCATTATCAGGCCAGATCCAGGGTTGTATCTTAGAAATTTATCAGAAGCATGCTTAAGAAGATGATTCTTTCCCTGAAGACTTAATTAACAGAATTAATATTAATATTAAACCTAAGTATATCCAATCTAGGTTTCAAACGGTATTATATGTCCTGGAATAAAATAAGTTGCTTGATAATGTAATGGGTGACTTCAGCTGTTCTGGTACTGAACTTGACTGTGAATAGTTCAGAGGACTGCCTTTACCAATTTTTGTACATATTTTCTTCTAGGCTTCTATTACCAATTCTTAGTATTATTAAGAATTCAATAATAATACCTTTCATGAATGCAAGGCATGAGTTATTTCACAATTATTTTCTTAGTTTATAATGTATGCAAATTATGCACACATTTTGGATAAGGAAATGAAGCTAAAAGAAGTGATTTGTCTAAGATCTCATGCTTGGCACCTAACAATCAATCCATATAATTTGCTAAATAGATTAACGTAGCAGATCTTTTGTCTCCTGGTCAGTTTCTCACAAAATATACAGTCATGACTGCCATAGTATATGGCAGTGTTGAAAAGAAAGAAAGTGTATACTAGAAAAGTCATTGTTGTAGGGCCTGGGTAGTCTTTGGTATGCTTGCTTTTGAAAAGAGGGCATTTGCAGGAGGAGCTGTCCCTGGTGCTGAACCTGCCATGTGAAAAGGTCAGCAGATGGCCTTCAATTGTTGCACATATTTTCTTCTAGGCTTCTATTACCAATGACAATATTATTAATAAAAGCTATATTTATAAAACATTTTTCCTTTTCAAACATTTAAGATCTATATTTTAAATTATAGCTTTATTATTATTGACATACCATTGTATTTACCTTTTAAAAGTATACAATTCAGCAAATTTTAGTATAGTCACAAAATTGTGGCATTATCGCCACTACTTAGTTCTAGAACATTTTTATTACTGAAAAGAGAACCCATCCCCTCAGCATCTGTCAACCATATTTTCCAACTCTGAACTTCCATATAAATGGAATCATACAATATGTGGCCTTTTGGAACTGGCTTCTTTCATGTAGCATAATGTTTTTGAGAATTACCTATGTTGTAATATGTATCCACACTTTCTTACTTTTTATTGATAAACAATACTCCATTTTGTGGATATACCACATTTCATTCTTTAATTCATCAGTCGATGAACATTTAAATGCTACTTTTTGGCTATGCTGCTAGAAACATCCATATGCAGGTTTTTTCTGTGGACATTTGCTTTCAATTCCCTTTGGCATATGCCTAGGAGTAGAATTGCTGGATTAAATAATCTTTTTTAATATTTGAGGATGCGCTAAATACTTTTCCAAAGCAGGTACACCATTTTGCATTTCCACAAGCAATGTATGAGGATTCAAATTTCTCCACATCCTTGTCAACATTTGGTATTGTCTTGTCTTCTTGATTTTAGTCACCATAGTGTGTGTGAAATTGTATCCTGTGGTTTGACTTGCACTAGCATTTCCATAATGCCTAATGATGCTGAGCATCCTTTCATGTACTTATTGGCCATTTGTTATCTTCTTTGGAAAAAAAAAGGTTTACTTAAGTCTTTTGCCCATTTTTTAAAAGTTGGGGGTGATTTTTCTTTTTATTGTGATGGTAAAAGTATTCTTTTTGCATTCCAGATGCAAGTCCCTCATCAAATATATCATTTACAAATATTTTCTCACTCTGTGGGTTGTCTTTTCACTTTCTTGATGATGTAAAGGACTATTTTCAAAACAGTGATCTTTCTGTGATTCTTCTCAGTCCTTCCCTCAGCAACTTTCCAAAGGTTTGTTAATAGAATATAATAAAAATTCCAATATCTATCTCTGAGTAGCTGATTATGAAGTAGGGAACTCATTTACAATATAATCATTGGAAAATATCATGTGAAAGAAAAATTTTAGTCGTTCTCTGGTAATAGACTTGTTTGTGAAACTGAATGATGCAGAATATGTGACATCTGTTCCCTGCAGAAGAGGTATGCCTCAGCTGCTATACTTTTCTCATTATACTGCTTGAAAATGATAGCCAGAAAATAGTAAATGGAAGCACAGAACTACTTTTTATCCTAATACCCCCTAAGCTCCTGTTTTTAAATCCTGTTCCTTGGCAAGAAAATAATCCCTTTTATACAATCAGAAAGAGATTGAACTATTTTTTAATTGAAAAGTATTATCTCCTGCAAGAGTGTTTTCCCCCTTGGTGACAAGCACAGTAAAGAAAAGAATCTAGTGAATTAACTGAGATCAGTTTTATTTCCTTAAAAAGTTCCAAATACAGTATTTTACAACACCTACAGTGAGTTGAAAAAATATCTTCTAACTCTCAGAGTCTTGGGCTGAGAATACATCTCCCCTGTATTTGCAGTTTTCCACTATGTGCTTAATTAAGTTTAGGGAATGCTCTTTCTCCTGCTAAAATCACTAATGGCTATCAATATAATTGGAAAACCATTCAAACACTTAGATTTTAATTTATTAATGGCAGATGAAACTTATTAATATTTATTTTTAATGCTTATTTTGTTGGACAGAAATGAGAGCGATATGATAGTTTCATTTACCAGTAGCTGAAATTCCCACCCAATTTATATAGCTTTCAATGTTTCACCCTTGTATCTTAAAGTCGTAAGAGTTAGGGTCTTCTGAAGTGCTTTTTATATTTTATCCAAATAATTCCTATGTAGTGGGATTCATAAGACCTGTGTTCTATTTTTGATGCAACTGTGATCTCTAGAAGAGAGGTTAGTATGCATATGAAGGTGTGCTCACAGGGAAATAGTTTGTTATCTCCAGGAATTAGCTGGCCCTTGAAGGGGTATCCATTGAGAATACGGAACATGAGAAAATATAGTTAGTACAGGTCCTTAATCATTTTTAAGAGTGTAAAGAGTGTAGAGGTTTTCCAGAGACCAAAAAAGCTTGAGAACTTGTGGGCTAGGTTATGTAAATAACAAAGCAGCCCCAAATCTCAGTATCTTAACAGAGCAATGAGGTCTTTTTTCTTTTTCATGCAAAGTCTTAATGCTTCTGAAAAATGGCATACAGAGAATGTCTGAACATTTCTTAAAGGCTAATAGAAGAAAAGAAAATAGACGAAAAGAAAATAATTTAAATTTAATGAAAAACTCCCCATTTTATCCTTATTTTTTCTCATATTTTAAAGAAGTAGTGAACTTTTGTCACTTCTTAGGAAGAGTCCAGGACTGGTGCTTGGAAACTTCTGATGTCTAGGACAATTATGGATGGAAACGATGTGAAGGAACGGTAAGATCTTTACTTTGCCTATATGCTCAAAGAACCCAAGCAGAGTGGTGGTGGTGGTGGGGTTGAAGGTATTGGAAAGAGACACTCAACGGATATCCTGGAGGAGGTGAGAGGGAAAGGGAGGGAATGGTCTGAAACGGGGATGTACAGACAGACATATCTTCCTCTGAAACTGGTTGGAAAGGAAGATGAGAGGGTGCCCTTGAAGATAAGTTACTTGGGAGAAGGAGAGAAGCTGAGAGAGTCCATCCTTGGTGACACCGATTCTCTCCATATGAGTCACAGGCAAGTTTGTTGCTAAAAGTGAGTCAGGTGGGGAATGATGAAGGTTTAGGAGGTCCTTTGCAGGAATTGGGGAAGGGAGTGGACCGACAACAAACAGGTGATGGAGCAGAACCGAAGGCCCGATTTAAACCTTAAATAGTAAGCACAAAACACATGGTAGCCTAACTTTTCTAAATATGCTTCTTAACCTGGCATTTAACAGAGAAAGGGTTGGGGTGAGTGTAGATGTTCATTGAAAGTCTGTGTGTATGATGGTTAAGAGAAGGGCCTCTGAAGCCAGCTGGCCTGAGTTAGATTCCTGACTCTGTCACTTACTATACTTTCCTCTTCAGTAAAATGGGATCAATTGTAGTCTGTGGTGGTGGTTTAATGTGGGTAATAAAGGTTTTGTGGAGTTGTTTGAGGAATATATTAAATGACTAATATATGCTACGCATTTTCTTTCCTCACCCCCTCTGCTGGGGGTTGAGGGCCCCACCTTGGTTTTGTGGTTTCATGCTTTGTTAGGTGTTGAACTTGAAAAGGGACAAGCCCAGCTTCTCTGCACTCCTCCTCATTTCCTTTGAGGGCATGCCCTGCTCAGCACCCTCTTCTGTGGCCCTCCTGATCCTCGCTGGTGATGGTGGGTAAATAAGGGGCAGGTACACCTGGCTCTTTCTTAGTATCTTCCCAAACTATATTTTGGCATAACCTCTAAGTCCTACTTTTCTCAGGCTTTTAGCTTTGAGTCTCAGTTACCCATTTTAGAAGTAAACTGCATGCTTCTTCTGTTTACATTTTTACTCTAATAATTGTAGTCTACCCATTCATCTGCTTGTCCTCTAGACAGATACCTCTGGATGACAGGGAACAGTCATAGATGTGAAAGATAAAAACATATTTTAAAAAAGTCTCATTTCACCCATTACCTCTCTTAATTCTCCTGTGAGTAGATGTTTGCAGCAACCTAACTACCCAAGCCTGGTGCTCAGAGGGTTTCATTCAGTTCTGAGCCTGTGCTGCCCCCCACTCAGCATTGCCGCAGAAGGCTGCACTGGTCTCTGGGGGGTGGGGGTGGGTGCTGAGGGATGGTCGCACTGGAGGACTAGGCCAGGAGGGAGTTGTGGGTGTTGATGAGAGAGTAGCTGCTTACTGTTAACGGCATAGGCAAGAATAGGGGCTCTGTGGATAGAGAAGTGGGGGCTGATGAGCAGGAGAGAAGAAGTGAAGAAGCTGGGAGTCCCAATGCACCTGAGGAGCAAGAGGGAGAGGGGAAGAAGAGCTGACTTCTGACATAGAGTAGGATGTAAAGCTGATAGTTTTAAGGGGGCTTAATTCCAGATGATGACAAGGCCCGGGGTTTAGTCATTGGACTAAGCTGAAGAGAAGTTGAACACCCTTGGTGTGGAGGACACAGACTGTGAGTTTCAGTAGTTTGAGTGAATGTTGAAATGAACAGATCTGGTGTCGGAATCCTTTATAAATATTGAGAGTGGTCTTGGAGTGGGTAAAGAGTGGGCAGGGGCTGGGTTAGCAGAGGCCCTGAGCTGGTGCAAGGTTGGAGCCTCCGAGGGAGAGGAGGGCTGCAGAGGGAGAAGAACCTTGGTTTTTAGTTAGCACATGGCAGTTCTCATACATGACTTCGTATGGTCCTCCCAGGAATCCGGTGAGATGCACACAGGAAGAGAAATAAATTTTCTCCAAGAAAACCATTGTTTCTCACCAGCATTAGGACTCAGGCCAAGTTTCTTTGCTGCGTTTGCTGCGAGGGCCTTGCTCTTCTGTGTACTGCTCACAGAAGAGCAACCTCTTAGAAAGAAAACTTGTAGACTCTACACAGAAAAGGAAGAGCATTTCTCTAAGTTTTCTTTATCCCAGACTGTGCTACAAATCTTCAGGCTGCGCATTGTGGGGAAGAGCTGATGGGCTGTCAGGAACTGGTCCAGGAGAGGTTCTTATGATGCCACCTAGTGTCCATGACTGGACTTACCCACAAAGCTTTGGCTATAAATATTCTGAAAAGTAGTTTATTTAAGGAAATTGCAAGTAACTGCTTAGTTTTGCAAGAGAATAGCTATTAAAACACCTACTCATTTTCTTTCCCTACCAGGCAGATTTCTTTACCTGGCCTCTTGATTGCCTCGAGGGTTAGACCAATCCAGTCAATTACTTCATTCCACAAAACAGAAATTATGACCTAGTGGCACCCATGGTTATCTTAAAATTAACACTTTCTGCAAGGTCTTGGATCACTTTGAATAGTGAGAAGAATTCTGGGCTTGGCACCAGAAGTATCTAAGGCATTCAAGTCTTGACTCAGTGGGATGGTACTTTCTCTGAGTGAAGTTATCATTCATATAACCCAACTCTGAATATATCTGAATTTGCACATTGGCCAAATAATTTAAATACAAAAATTTCCTCTCTTAAGAGAAGAAGAAAAGCCCTGGCTGGGTAGCTCAGTTAGTTGTCCCCATGTGCTGGGGTTGCAGTTTAAATCTCTGGTTGGGATGCAAGTTTTTGGTCGCTTATGTTGGAGGCTTCTTTGAAAGCAAGATTCAAATTGTTCCTTAGTTTTGAGGCTCTAGAACAGCACCATCCAATAGAAATATAATGTAAGCCACATAGATAATATTACATTTTCTAGTATTATATTTTAAAAAGCTAACAGAAATAAGTGAAATTAATATTATATATAATGTATATTTCTAAATGTTATTTCAATATTCAATCGATATAAAAAATTTAAAAAAGGAGATATTTAATATTCTTTTTGTTTTTTTTGGTTCTAAGTCCTTGAAATCCTGTAGTATTTTACACCAACAGCACATCTTAATTCTGACCAGCTACATTTCAGGTACCCTTGAGACACACTACCCTTGAGACACACACTGTGTAATGACATTTGGAATGAATGAGACATTTGCTTTTGTGAAATAAGAGTATGATGAAGATAAAGGAGTGGTCGGAAAGGAGAACAGGCCTATCCATGCCCTCATACAGCTGCAAAATGTATCTTTTACCCCAGGGCCTCACTCCACAGCTGTATAAAGTGGCCCTAATGTACCCTGAGAGAAAGAGCCACCTCAGCATGAAGACCATAATTTTAAGGTGGATTCTGGCTGCCATGGTCTTTGGCAATGATGCAATAACAATGAAATTATACATTCTTGTCTTCTGAAGAAGACCTAGTCAATTATCCTTGTAAAATTCTGGACCAAGAGAGAAGAAAAATTCATGACACAAAAGATTAGCAGAAGACCCAGAAAGCCCTTGTTACTCTGTCAGCAATATATTGATATGATTTTTGAAGAGAAGGTTGACAACCTTATCACAGGAGAGAGTTTTTGGTAATAGGAAGGTGATGCTTTCCCCTCTGACTGGTGGAGATAACATGGGATTACGTAAAAATTATCAACCTAACATCAGATGACTTAGGGAGGTGAAGTTTTCCTATATTATGGTACAGACTTGACAAAGAATCTCTGGTTTACTTTTATTTTCTTAGGAAATGTCTATAATTTGTCCCTCTAAGTTTCAGGGTACACTATGAGTAGTGGACTTCCTTTCCAAAATAACCCAGATACTTGTCCTAAAAGGCAAGTTTTTAAAAAGTACTTTGTGATACTGTCATACTCCGCCTGGGCATCCCTAATACAATTCTATAAACTGGATGGCTTCCAACATAAATTTATTTCTCACATTTCTGGGGCTGGGAAGTCCAGCTGACTTGGGTTTCGGGTGAGAGCTCTCTTCCTGGCTTACAATTTGTTGCCTTCTATGCCCTCAGGATGGTGGAAAGTGAGAATCTGGTGCCTTTCCTATAAGGACACCAGTCTTATAAGATTAGGGCCCCACCCTTACTACCTCATTTAATCTTTATCACCTCCTCACAGGCCCTATCTCCAGATGTCTTAGTTCAGGTTACTAGAACCAAGTAACACAGACTGGGTGACTTAAACAACAAAAATTTATTGTTTTCCAGTTCTGGAGGCTGGAAGTCTTAGGTTAGGGTGCCAATATAGTCAAATTCTGGTAAGGTTCTCTTCTGGTTTGCAGACTCCCGATTTCTTGTATCTTCACCTGGTATAAAGTGGAGAGGGGAAACAAGCTTTCTCCTGACTCTTATAAGGGCACTAATCTCATTCATGGGGCTCTACCCTCTACCCTCTTCACCTCATTTACACTAATAAAAGAGAAACATGCAAATTAAGCATCACTCTGCTACACCCACAAGCCAATCAGGAGCGAGTATGCAAATTAACCCAACCAAGATGGCGGCCAGCCATGGAGCTGGAGCAAGCAGGAGGCTTGGGTTGCCCTGGCGATGGAGGAAGCCAAGCTTCCCGCTGGCCCTGGCCGGCCCTGGCCTCCGCTCAAGGCTACAAAGCTTCAATTATAGAAGATAAATCCTAGATACTTGCTTCCAGCTGGCCCTGGCCTCCACTCAAGGAGGCACTGAAAAAACAAAAGAAAAAGAAAAAAAGGAGGTGCTTGGACTTTGGGTCACCGGGGGGTGATCAGGCCAGGATGGGACAGCAGGGACCATTGAGGGTAAGCAGGGGGGCCAGTTGGGGGTGAGCAGGCTGTCAGTGGGGGTCAGTTGGAGTGATCAGAATGGGGGGCGGGCAGTTTGGAGTGAGCAGGCCAGCAGGGGGGCAGTTGGGGGTGAGCAGGCCAGTGGGGAGGGAAGGTGGGGTTGAGCAGGCCAGCAGGGAGGGCAGTTGGGGGTGAGCAGGCTGGCACAGGGGACAGTTGGGGGTGATCAGGCTGGCAGGAAGGGGCATTTGGGGGTGAGCAGGCCAGCGGCGGGGGGCAGTTGAGGGGGAGCAGGCCAGCATGCAGAGTGGTTAGGGGCAATCAAGCAGGTAGGCAGGCAGGTGAGCGGCTGGAGCCAGCAGTCCCGGATTGTGAGAGGGATGTCTGACTGCCGGTTTAGGCCCGATCCCTGTAAACTGGCAGTAGGACATCCTTCGAGGGGTCCCAGATTGGAGAGGGTGCAGGCCGGTCTGAGGAACACCCACCACCCCCCGTGCACAAATTTCATGCATCGGGCCACTAGTCTATGTATATAAAAGGATAAGTGACCAACCGTATGTCCGTCCAACTACCTGGTACATATGACTCGCACTGGCAATTTAAAAATAAACGTTGACTTGCGCATGCACGATACATGTAAAGCTCTCGCTGGCACCAATCTAGACAGAGTAGGAATACTCTGAACCCGTTTTCGGACATTGTCAGTTATATGTTGCTTTCTCTCAAGTTTGAAGAGCGTGTGATGTTAAAGTTAAAGTTGTAAATACTTCATCACAAGGGAAATTAATCAAGCACTCTGAAAGTGTTTTTACTCTTAATGTGGTGTATAGGGAGATATTAGAATAATTTTGATCAATTTATCAGTCATTGTTTTTATCAATGTTGTTTTTATATGATGTTTTTGTTGTTTTTATATGTTTTTGTTGTCTTTATATCATGTTTTGTTGTTTTTATATCATGTCTTTGTTGTTATCTCATGTTGTTATTATTAATCAATTTACATATTATTTTCATATACATTTGACTAATTTTCTTTCATCTCTGAAACTTCTATTATAGAGAAAGGGTAAATAGCGATATTAAAATATTTCTTCTAATTAATTTCCTTTCAATGTGCATGAATTCATGCACTGGACCATTAGTTTAATACTAATTACCTCCCAATGGCCTTACCTCCTAATACCATTCCACTAGGGCAGTGGTTGGCAAACTCATTAGTCAACAGAGCCAAATATCAACAGTACAACGATTGAAATTTCTTTTGAGAGCCAAATTTTTTAAACTTAATCTTTTGCACTCAGATGTCGAGTGTGACTTGACCCAGCATCGAGATTAAAATTACTCTTTGAATGTATCAATAATTTGAAATATAAAAAAAATCCAAATAAATAAGTTTGTATGAAAAGAAACTCCAGTTTTTTATTCTACTGCCGCGCTTTGTAAAATCTGGGGTATTTAAAAAATTAAATCCCAAGTAGAATAAAGGAATCGAGAAAAAAGCAAGCGAGTGCAAAGGGTTAAACTTCTTCTAACACCACTTCTTCAAAATAGACTTGCCCAGGCCGTGGTATTTTGTGGAAGAGCCACACTCAAGGGGCCAAAGAGCCTCATGTGGCTCGCAAGCCGCAGTTTGCCGAGGGAGTAGGATTTCACTGGCACTAGGGAGTAGGATTTCAACATATAAATTGGGGAGAGGACACATTCATTCGACACACTGAATATAGTTGCATTAGGGGTTAGGGCTTTAACATATGAATTTGGGGGGGGGGGATACAATTCAGTTCAGAGCAGATATTAAAGTACTTAAGAGTACGGAATTCCATTTCAGATGTTCTCTAAATAAATCATCTGCCTGGATGATTTCTTTAGGATGAAATTCCACTTACCTGAGGCCGATGACTAGTTTAGTATTTTCCAAAATTCCAAGGATTTGTATAACATCATTCTCTGACATCTCCTAGTGTACAAAAGTTTCATTTTCATGACAAAATAAATTTCATTATGACCCATACTTCTCCCAAGAAAAACTCATGGGGACACTTTTGGGGGTTTCCAGGTAAACTAATATTACTGCAAGATACTTTTTTATAATTAACTATTTCTATTTTTTTCTCTATAAAGTTATTTCTTCTTGTCGCAGAACTGCAAAGACAGAGTAGGTTCCCCCACCCATCCTGTTTAAAAATAATGAGCATTCCACAGTCAAGAGGAAAAGAGGGTCTTTTAAATAAATATATGGGTATTTCTAGAATAGTTAATTTCTATGTGAAACTAGCAATACTTCCTTCCAAGCTTGAGTGCACACAGTATATGAACCTGTGAAACTAGAATAAACTAAAAAAGTACCTTGCCTGTAAATATCTTAAAATTGGTGTACACTTGAAATCTATTTTTTATTGCTGTGACAGTGGGAAATTCCATAAAGTAAAAATTTAGTGTGTTTTGATTTTGTCATAAAATGTGATATTTATGGTACTGAAACTGGAGATATGCATCCAACTTGTACTACGTTCCTTATGCAGAATTAAGAATCAATCAAACAAACAAAACAAACACTCTAATGGTTCAACAGTGTTCTTCATGAAGTTATTGTAAGGGTGGAGTTCAAAGAAGAGGAACTCAGAGTCTTTCATGCTTTATCTATTCTAGGAAAGGCCACTGAAGTAGCTATTAACTTGAGATGATTCAAAATGTAAGTTACCAAGTCTAAGGACTTACAAATTGTAATCTATATAATAAAAACCCAGTGGTTGTGATGCTGTAATGACCAAAGACCGGTCATCAGGAAGCTGCATGCGTGGCGAGGCACGCGTGTGTGGGCAGGGCTGCGTGCATGGCGAGGCACGCGCGGGTGGGTGGGGCCGCGCGATTTCGTGCGCTGGGCTTCTAGTATTATCATATAACTTTTAGTTATCTAATTTAGGAATGTTTGATTCTTTTTTTAAAATTTATAATCAGAACTTTTATTTTATTTATTTTTTTTAAATTTCTTTATTGATTAAGGTGTCACATATTTGTCCTCATCCCCCCATTCCCATCCCACACCCCTCCCCACGGATGCCCCGCACCCCTATTGTCCTTAACCATTGGTTAGGCTCATAGGCATGCACACAAGTCCTTTGGTTGATCTCCCCCCTACCCCCCCCCCTCCTCTACCCTCCCTCTGAGGCCCGACAGTCTGATCGATGCCTCCTTGTTTCTGGGTCTGTTCTTGTTTATCGGTCTGTGTTGTTCATCATTTCCCCTAGATGAGTGAGATCATGTGTTACTAGAAATATACTTATAAGAACCGAATGTGAGACGAGCAATAATAGTTATGCTGACAGGCAAATGAATCAGTCTGTAGTGAGTTTCTTTCTGGACCAACAGTTCTTTTGAGACCCAATTTCAATGTCCACCAGTTCCTTATGTGCACATGTCGGCACTGACTTTTCAGCTCTAGATGGTGGACAAATGGTGGTAATGCAGATCCGACTCCCTCTGGTTTGGTCTCGCCTGGACCCAGGGGCACGGCTTCACCCGGACTCAGGGGCGCGTGGCCTCACCCGGACCCAGGGGCGCGTGGCCTCACCCGGACCCAGGGGCGCGTGGCCTCACCCAGACCCGGGACCCAGCCTCACCCAGATTCAGGGGCGCACGGCCTCACCCAGACCCGGGATCCAGCTTCACCCGGACCCAGGGGCATGCGGCCTCGCCCGGAACCGGGGGCATGTGGCCTCACCCGGATCAGGACCCAGCCTCACCCGAATCCAGGGGCGCACGCCCTCACCCGGACCCTGGATTCAGCTACACCCAGACCCAGGGGCGCGTGGCCTCACCCGGACCCAGGGGCGCATGGCCTCTCCCGGACCCAGGGGCGTGGCCTCACCCGGACCCGGGACCCAGCCTCACCCGGATCCAGGGGCACACGGCCTCACCCGGACCCGGGATCCAGCTTCACCCGGACCCAGGGGCGTGCGGCCTCACCCGGACCCGGGACCCAGCCTCACCCGGATCCAGGGGCGCACGCCCTCACCCGGACCCGGGATTCAGCTACACCTGGACCCAGGGGCGCGTGGCCTCACCCAGACCCAGGGGCGTGTGGCCTCTCCCGGACCCAGGGGCATGGCCTCACCCGGACCCAGGATAGGAATGTTTGATTCTAAGGGGAAACTAGAAATGAAATTATCTCTAGTAATGCTATTACTGGTATATAGGCTTTTACTTAAGCTTATAGATATTTTGTTATTACTTATTCATCCTGACATAAGAATAGGCTAATTTTTGTAATTATATTACAGTTCATGGACTGTGGGGAAGCACAGGACTTGGTTGGAAAGTCTGTAAGGAGGATTCTCTGAAAGGTTGGGGACTTCTGGGGGGACCTTGCCAAAGGCGGCAGCCCCTACCTTGACTTTTCCAAAAAAGTCTGATCCCTTGGGTATTTTACTAGAATCTTTATGTTTAGACTTCAAAACGTCCTTGCTTAAAGGACGCATGTGTTTTCTCAAGGATGCTTACCCTGCAGATAGTATCTAATAGTTAATTTTAGTTCAAGCTGTTGTTACAATAAAAGCCAAAGGGGCAGGCGAACAGGGCTACTTGGTGGCTATAGCCGAGCAGTCCCTTAGCCCTCTCTTTCACAGAAACGTGCATCAGAGCAATCATTCATCCCTCGTTCAGGGTCTGCCGGTCAGCTCCAGCAATGGGTTTCTCATAATTTCTTCTAAGAAACTCTAATTTAGCTTTTGACTTACTTAGTTCAATATACTTGCTAATAATTTATTTCTGTAATGTTAATAAAAATTTTTAGCATATCCCAATATACATACATATTAAAACACACACATGTACCTGTGTGTTAATGTATTATGTATGCTACAAACATATACACAATGGACATTTTTAAAAGATTAAAGATGGAATAATTAACATTTAAATTTAAAAATTTCCATTGAAGTTCAAAATAAGAACAGTATAACCAGATATTCATTATTGTGGAAAGTCTCGGTTTAACACTGTAACATGGCTATTTGAGTTTGATTTTTTTTTCCTAATAGGCTTTTTCTTTAATAGTTTTAGATTTACGGAAAAATGGAGGATATAACAGAGTTCCTATATACCTTGCACCAAGTTTGCCGCATTATTAATGTCTTATATTAACATGGTATATTTTTTACACTTAATAACCAATATTGAGTCATTGTTATTAACTAAAGTCAATGGTTCATTCAGACTTCCTTTAACCTAATGTCTTTTTCGGTTCCAGGATCTCAACCAGGCCATCACAGTGGGTCCCCAAAGCCATCTTGTGGTTAACTTCCCAGTTTCATATCATTCATGATAGGAAAAGACAACCAATTAAACAGTTAAGCTTTTCTAACCCTTTCGGGTAAAATGTTGTATCTAGAATATATTAGCCCAGCCGGCCTGGCTCAGCATCAACCTATAAAGCAGGAGGTCACGGTTTGATTCCTGGTCAGGGCTTATGCCCAGGATACGGGCTCGATCCCCAGTGAAGGGCAGGTAGAAGGTGCCAATCAATGATTCTCTCTCATCATTGATGTTTCTATCTCTCTCTTCCTCTCTAAAGTCAATAAAAATATATTCTCTCTCTCTTCCTCTCTAAAGTCAATAAAAAAATATATATTTTTAAAAAGTTAATTTAAAAAAGTAGAATATCTTAGTGGGCCCATATCAATAAATTCAATCTGATAGCACTTTATAATTCTTCATCTTGATCCCTTCGTTATATTCCTAGAGATGCTACAGCAAAGTACCACAAACTGAGTGGGTTAAAGCAACAGAAATTTATTCTCTCCCAGTTCTTGAGTCTAGATATCTGAAATCAGGTTGTCAGTGGGGCTATGCGTCTTCTAAAGGCTCTTGGGAATAAACTTGCCTTTCCCTAGCTCCTACTGGCTCCCAGCAGTTCTTGGCTTATAGCTACTTCACTGCAATCTCTGCTTCCATCTTCACACATCCTTCTTCCTCTGTGTCTATATATCTCTTCATCCTCTCATCGCATAAGAACACTGGTCCTTAGATTTAGGGCCCAGTCTAATCAAGCATTACATCATCTTAATGGATTAAATCTGCAAAGACCCTATTTCCAAATAAAGTGACATGAGATTCCAGATGGACATGAATTTTGGGCGACAATATTCAATCCAATATAACCCTATACTTTTACTATCCATAAGATATATTACTCATATATTCTTTCACTTGCTGTGATTTTTGAGGTGTATTTATTCCTATTTAAAATAAAATTAAAAGGGGAAAATACCCACAATTCTTTGCCTTAAAGTGCAAATATTCTTTCCATCCAGTTTCTCCCTTTGGTGCACACTATCATGTAGTCTTTCTATGCTGGTTTCCCAGTCTTGCCTGTTTCTAATCTTTTCTCTAACTGTAAACAAAATGATCATCCAAAACAATCCTTCCTGTGTTTCAACAAGGATCAAGCACAGGCTCCCTGGTTAGCCTATAGTTTCCAGCATCCTTTTTCCAGTTTCATCTATATATATAAAACACTAATATGCAAACTGTGGAACTGAACAACTAGTTGCTATGACGTGCACTGACCACCAGGGGGCACATGTGGAACATGGCAGGCATTGGCCACGCAGAACATGGCATGCGTTGGCTGTGGTGGGATGATGGAGCAGTTGAGCGGGGGCACCAGACCAAGGTGGGGCGCTGGTCGCTGTCATCAGGGCGAGCCTCTGGTGGTTCCTGAAAATTTTTTGCTCCCGTGCATCGCGGCCCTGCCCGGCACTTGCACTCGCTGCTGGCACCCGGTATCGGCCCCGATTGGTTGGCACCATCAGAGGGTGTGAGCAGCAGCTGCCAGCCCCAATCACCGCCCAGGGCTTCTCCACCTCCCCCTGCTCCTGAGGGGCGATCAGGGCAGCAGCCGCTGCTCGCACCTGCTGACTGCGCCAGCCCCAATCGCTCTGGAAGCAGTGGCCGGGAGTGGGGGGAGGGGAGCGGAGCAGGGCTGCCAGCAGACAGGGGACCGGGGGACCGGGGGCCGCGGCAGGAGGTGCCAGGCGAGGGCGTGGAGGATGGGCCGAGACCCGCCCCTGTGCCCACTGCAGCCTCCTGGCCCACAGTTCCTTTCAAGGTACATGAATTCGTGCACTGGGCCCCTAGTCTTTCAATAAAATCCCCGGCCACCTAGTTTTTGCCCCAGAATATTTACAAGTTTCTCAATTGCCATGCCATTTCCTCCTTCTGTATCCTGGTTCTGCATTGTTTGCTTGATAATGCCCCTTGCACCCATGACTGCTGCTCATGTGTAGAGGCTATCTCTAATCTATAGAGACAAAGGAAAGTAGTGGTTGTCTGAGGTTATGGTGGTGAGAATGAAGACTGATCACAAACAGGCACAAAAGATATTTTTGGAGTGATGGAAATAGTCTAAAAGTAGGTGGTGGTGATGCTCGTACAACTCTGTATATTTATTAAAACTCGTTGCATTGTACATTTAAAATGAGTGAACTTTATGTGTTTAAACAATAAGCTGTTTTGTTTTTTTTTAAAGAACTGGGTAAAAATAGTTGTCTACTCTTTTGGATTGTAGTCAACATATACAAATAACATAGTTGACTTAAGAATTAAAAAAAAAAAAAAAAGATCATCCAGTGCATTCAAAATGATTCTCAAATCTAAAGGAACAGCCGAAACCGGTTTGGCTCAGTGGATAGAGCGTCGGCCTGCGGACTCAAGGGTCCCGGGTTCGATTCCGGTCAAGGGCATGTACCTTGGTTGCGGGCACATCCCCAGTGGGGGGTGTGCAGGAGGCAGCTGAGCGATGTTTCTCTCTCATCGATGTTTCTAACTCTCCCTCTCTCTTCCTCTCTGTGAAAAATCAATAAAAAATATATATATAAAAAGAAAAGAAAAAAAAAAGAAAAAAAAATCTAAAGGAACAAAGGCACCCATTACATATTAAAATATACTGAACTGCAAGAGGGTGACAAAACCATTCAAGAAAAAAAAATCAGATTTAACTGCTTCTCTGCTAGAATGGGAGATCTTAAAACTGCAGGCATTTCACTATCTGATCTTTGAAATCCTGTTAATATTTTCATTTTGCTCTTGTTCCTCTGAAATCAAATGTTCTACTTGAAAGAATACAGTCCAAGAACACACACGGCCGCGCCTGCCCAACTGCCCAGTGGAACAGGTTCGCCCTTCCCGCCCTCAGGCAGGGGCGGGACCGTAACTTCCAAGCCCTCGGACCAAGGGCCAAGGTCCTCCGGCCTCGGGGACGGATCGTGACGGCATCACGCAGGGAAGGGCCGGCAGGACGCGCCTCACTGTCTGCCCACATCCCTCTCTTTACAGTTGCGGAAACGCGGCTGGGCGCAGGGCGACACTCGGAAGCCCCGAGTGACACTGAAAGGTGCCCAAACACACACGTCAGCGCCCTTCACACCTCGGGCCGGTTTCCCTCCTCCTCCTCACCGAGGACGCGTCCCGCTGGGCTCCCAGTCCTCCCCCTCTTCTTCCCCCCAGGGCTGCCCGCGACCCACCCCCCCCCCCCCCCCCCGAAAAAGGAAGACGCACCACACCTCGTGGGGCAAAGTGACAGCTCCAGGAGGCGGAGCATGCGCAGTGGCGACGCCGCTTCGGACGCCTCCACGTCGCGCTCCGCCGCGCAGGCGCAGGCGCAGGCGCAGGCCCCGCCCCCTGGACTCTCCGCCCTCCCGGGCCGCGCCCCCTCGGCGAGGGTCAGAGGCCGCGGGGCGGGCGGTGGTGACGCGCGCGGAAGCGCCCTGGGCAGCCTCGGAAGCCGGCGGGCAGCAGAGCGGCGGCGGCGGCCACGGCCGGGCGCCCCGACGGCAGGGGCCCCCGGAACGCTCGGAGGCGCTGACCCCCTGCGGCCCCGCCGCCGTCCTCGGCGGCCCCATGAGTCGGGAGACCATGCCCCAGCCGGGAGCCTGGTTGGGCGCAAGCTGTGCGGAGAAGCTGGCGCGGGAGGCGGGGGCCGTGTCTCCGGGCCCCGGCAGAGCCGCCGCGCGGGAGGGCGGGAAGGCGGCGGCCAGCGGGCAGCCGCGGGCCCCGGTGCGGTGCCCGGCCGAGCAGTAAGTCGCAGGGCGCGGGAGGTGGGAGGGGGCACCGGGCTCGGTCCCCTCCGGGAGGCCGGGCGTGGGGTGGGCTGGGCTGGGGAGCAGCCGGCAGAGGGCCCTGCGGACCCTCGGTTCTAAGTAAGGGCAGCGGCGTTTGAAGACGGTTGTAACCAGCGTACAGAGGTTTTCCGGAGGGACCCTCTCCTAGTTATGGACCCTTTCCCACCTAGTGCCTCCTTCCCCCCCTTTATTGTCTGTCTGCGTAACTCTGAAGTGTAAGAAAGCGCCAGGAACGTGGGAAACCAGCCCGAGAAGCGTACTGTCTTATAACGAACACGCAGCGGGTTTTCCCTCCAACCTGGTAGGAAAAGGGAGCCACGCGGCAGGTGTGTTCTGGAAGGCAAGTCCCACCTGTTGCTGGACTTCGCGCGGAGTCTGATCCAATCTGGTCGCTTGTTAACGGCTTACCAGATATCCCCCATTAATTTTAAATACGGAAGGCAGTGCGGGTTAGATGCATTCCTTACGGAACTGTGAAAAAGCGGCATCAGTCAGGAGCGTTTATAGGTTCTGCAAGGGGATGGCGGTGGAAGCAGAATACACAGCTGAAGGCTGAAACTTTTCTACACTTTCCAAGCCCTAAGCACATGTAAATGCCTTAGAATTCCCAAATTGAGGAAAGCATTCCGATAACCGGTTTGACGGATAACGTAATTGGCAGGAAAACTGAATTGTAAGGTGTGTTTAAATGCTTTTTTTAAAAAATGAAAGTTTTTGCATTTCCTAAAAAGGGGTCCTTTGCAGGATTGTTATGCAGCTAGGGTATTGTAATACTCTCCTCTGCGTGGTTCTTTACATTCTCATTTATTGAGCACCCAAACCCTTTTCGATGTAATTATCCACACTTAATGAATGGCCACTGGGAAGTATTTAGAGTAGGAGGTTTCACACTCTGGCCCCCAGGAGTGAGGAGGTAGGTAACCTTGGTAAAGCTGGCCAGGTAGGTGTTCTCTGTTGGGGGTAGTCTAAGTTTCAGCCTATAAGTTGGCTTTTCTATATTAAAAAACAAACCGATATTCGGACTTTTTTATGAAATGTCCTGACTTTAAAATATATATATATTTTAAATGAAACCAATAACAGGTCCATGTGTGAGCTGATGTGACCTGTGGCTTCAGTTTTGCTCCTTGAGTTGGAGACCTCAGACTCTGCAGCCTGTAAAATAGGAGCGTCTTCGCCCCCCTCCCCCTCCCAGCCCATGCGGGTGCCTAACTGCTGCCACCTCACTTCTGCCCCCCTCTAATGGCCTTGGCGCTCCCATGCTGCTCCTCAGCCTCTGCAGAGCAGTTTCGTGCCCCTTGGGTGATGCAGAAATTATGAAGTGAGCATTTTGTTCCCGAGAGTATACATAGTTATTTGGCAACTTTTCCTGCTGCGTGTGGTCCCCAGAGTCTGCGTACCTGGGGAAATGGGTCATGGTGTGGAAGGAGCGCTCCTTCCTGGTGAAAAGGTTTTGTGGCCTCTTCTGCCTTCTGCCAGTAGAATTATAGATTTAGAGCTGAAAGGAATCTAAAAAGCTCAGCCTGGGTTTGTCATTTTACACATTAGGAAACTGAGTTGCAGCTCGATGGGTACAACTTGCCCAGGGAGACACAGGGAGTAGGTTTCAAGGCCAAGTTCCCTGATGCCTGGGTGGGAACCTCCTCCAGTCTCTGGCTTCCTCAGCAAAGCAGGCAGAGGGACATGAATTAAGACAGCAAACTTCAGATTTTTGTTTTCCTGGACCAGATGTTTCATTTTGTGGTTTATTTAGAGCTTAATTTCTTTTTCTTCCTGCTTTTGTTGTCGATGATCTTATTCTCTTTAACTCATAAGCGAACAAGAGGGAGCAAGTGAAGGAGGTGAAGATAACTTAAGGTGTCACCAACTGCCGAACATCACATCTTATATTTTTGAGCTTTCTTGCCAATTATATAGGCAGTGAGGCGATTTCTGTTTGCTCTGTGATATTTTCTTAAGGGCTAGAGAAACTGCATCTTATAAACTGCTTATTTTATAGTTTGCAATATAATGTGTGCACATCAGTTCTTACATGATGAAATATGCAACCTAATAGTTGGGTAAAGATTTAAATAAATAGTGTAATGTCTGAATTACAACCTACAATACTTTTAAATTGTGTTTTTCTGTCATTGGAGCCAACTCTGTTCTTCTCACCCAAAGAATTGGGTTTGCCCTGCATAGGAATTTGAATAAAATGTTTGTACCTGAATTACGAAATAGCATAAAACTACAGATGTTTTGAGATACCTTGCAGTCATTTTTAATGCATTCTATAGACAGTAATTATGAGTACAAACCATAGCCCAGCTTTATAGCCATCAATCATTTCAGATGTGTCTCTTTGAAGTGTGCAGTGATACCTATGGGAAGGGATGGATCCTTACCTAGGCAGTGCTGTAAGATACTGATTCTTTTAGACCAGCGATTTTCAACCAGTAGGCTGCAAGAATTTTTAAAACGTGCAGTATCTGACTATTGAGTCAAGAGCACTGACCTCTTTCCCCTTAGATTATCAAATGAAAAAAATGACAACAGCTACCCTGGCCGGTGTGGCTCAGTTGGTTGAAACATTGTCCCATATACCTAGGTTTTGTGTACAGAAGGCAACCAATCAGTGTTCTCTCTCACCTCTCTCTCTCTCTCTCTCTCTCTCTCTCTCTCTCTCTCTCTCCCTCTCTCTCTCTCTCTCCCTCCCTCCCTCCCCCCCTCCCTCCCCCCCTCTACCCTCTCCCCCTTTCCCCCTTCCTCTCCCTCTCCCCCCTCCCTCTCCCTCCCCCTCTCTCTCTCTCTTCCTCTCCCTCTCTCTAAAATCAATAAGCATATCCTCAGGTGAGGATTAAAGAAAAAAATAATAGCAGCCAATACAACAATAGCATCCAATGTGGATGATTAAAAAAAATTATACCTATATTTTTTTGTCAGATCAGCAAAAAAAATTCTTGTGTACTGAAGAATTTTAGTAATTAGTTGGGTGTGCCATTAGATGCAAAAGTTCGAAAATTGCTGCTTTAGACCAAGTTCACTGCATTTCATAAGGGAGAGAAGTACAAAGAATGACATAAAAACCATATGGATAAGCTACTTTGTAAATCTTTTCCCCCTTCATCCCTCTCTCCCTTCTTTTCTTTCCTTCTTAGCTCTTTTGAGGTTGACGGGCCTCCTCCCCCACCCCCCTTAAGCCCTGAGGATGGCTCCTGAGATGAGCCCCATTTAAATACCTCATAGGTCAGATCACATTCAGTTGGCTTTTTTTTTGGATGCTTCTTCATTGCTTGTATCATCAGCAGGTCTCTTGTGCTTCATCTCCTGCTCACCCCAGTCCTACATTTGAAACTTACGCTATGTCCCTGTCTTTGCTTAGGGAAGTGAGAAGCGGGACTGCTTTGTGGCTCTTCTCTGCCCACCTGCCTCGTGGTGGGACAGGGTTTGAATCTTCGGTCCACGGGCTGGCTGTGGGTGGGTAGGGGGAGCATGTCTGTGAACTCCTGAAATTGAAGGCAACACTTTATGTGTATTTATGTGTTTCTGGCCTGAGATTCTGATGAAAGCTGTGGCTTCTCAAAAGATCTGTGAATAACAGCAAATTGTTAAAACATTGTTCTTGGGTGTTGCTAAATATACTACTGTGCCTTTGTGTTTTCCCACCCAGCTCACACCTCAGGAGCTTCTAGGGGGCTATATTTGATGGGGTATCAGCGATGCCCTTCTGCCCCTCCCCTCACCTGGATGTAGAGCTAGCTTCCGAGTTTAGAGCTTAGATATCTCTGAGAATCAAGCCTCACTGCTGAGGGTCCAGGGTCGTCCCCATATACCTCTGGAAGTCGCGTGGAGTATCGTGAGCCAGTCACGGAAAGTCCAGTTGCAGAAGGGTGGTGGTATTTTGGCCTGGGTGCTGGTACTTTCCTGCATTTGATGTGTTGTCCACCCATCTGTACAACTGGTGAGCGGTGGAGAAAGGCTCGGTTGAATGGCCTTTGCTTTTCCTGTGTGGGAAGGTGCATTGGTGTCACAGTGGTTGACACTGTCTCACCAACACTGCCTGGGCCACTAGTCTCCCAGGACAGGCCAAGTTAAGCATGAACTGCAGTGTTCAAGTTAAGAGAGCTGAACAAAATCATCTTCATCTTAGCTTTTTTAGACAAGGGGAAGTTGGTGCAAGTGTTCATAATGGTGAGGGATTAAAATGCTGTCTTGTTAGCTTTGCATCAGCATTGACTTTTTTCATGTTAGATCTTACTTGTATCAGAAATTGAAAAATTGGCTTCACAGAAATGTGTTCTGCTTCACTGAGCTCTGTGTTTTTAGTTTATAGCTTTTGTTTTTAGGAATAGTGTAATTTTGTTTCTATGTAGTAAGCATTTTTAAATTAAGTTTTCAAAAATGTATTGTTATGTAGGTCTTTGAACAGCAAGAGGAAGCTTATAATTTAGAATGCAATGTCATGTAACTTTCTCAATGGTGTATGTTGCCTTAATATTAATAAAATATGTTATCTCTAGCATAAGAGAAAATGGGAACTTGAATATACACACTTTAAAATAACATTACGGTGCTAAACTAAACATTTTCTAAGGAGGAGTTGCTAACAGTTTGGTTTTAAAATTTAATTCAACTGTATAATTGAGTGTGATTCACATGCCATGGTTCCCAGGAAATCAAGTCACGTTTATGACTGTCTTACTTTTCTTTACTAGTACTAGTTCCAGAGGGAACTTTGCTGTGCTAATCATTTAAGTCTTTGTGCTTCAGTGGCCTCTTTTGTGCCAAATGGTAGACATCCCTCCCTCCCCCATTTGGCACTTACAAAAGATTGGCACATTTCTGAAACGGTAACATTTTATTTATCATTTAATATCCTTTTCTTATTATTGTTTCACTATTTTCCTTTCCCATAACAAAAATTCAAACCTCTAGCTATTTTAGATTCACAGCTTTAAATAAAATTTCATTTTGTTATTTTCAGCTTTAATATTTTGATACTTAAAAAAGTTAAAACAAAAGCTTATTGAGTGAAGTATTTTCTTTAATAAAATTAGTTTTTCTTGCTCTCACACATCTCTCTCTTTCTAGTTGGTAGTCCTTATGTTGAATAAATATCTCATTTTGGCTATTAAATGTCTTCTTTCTTTTTTTTAACATATTGATTGAGCTTTATTGCTTAAACTTAAAAATTACCTTCTCTACAAGGAAATACAGCTTTAGGATAATTTTTAAGGTGGCCTTTAAAGGCCATATTACAATTTTCTTGGTGACCTTAGAAAACTAGCAAGTGTCCTTGGTGGCCATGGAAGTTAGCAAATATTTGTGCACAAGATCTGAATGAAATCTAGTTGTGGCTAAAGTAATTTGAATATACTCTGGGCCCTGTTCATCAATTTCTGCTTTGTTTCTTTTGTATATCCTGAAACACTGCCTTTTAAAAAATTTCCAACTAGAGGCCCCGTGCATGAAATTCATGCATGCACTGGGGGCGGGGGCGGTCCTTCAGCCTGACCTGCGCCCTCTCCGGGCGGGACCCCTCGCTCCTTACCGCCCGCCTGCTCACTGCTCCTTACTGCTCGGCTTGCTGCTCCTTAGCGCTGCTGTGGAGGTGGGAGAGGCTCCTGCCACTGCGCTCACCAGTTGTGAGCCTGGCTTCTGGCTGAGCGATGCTCCAGCTGTGGGAGCTCACTGACCACCAGGGGGCAGTTCCTGCGATGAGCGTCTGCCCCCTGGTGGTCAGTGCGTGTCATAGCGACCAGTCGTTCTGGTCGTTCCTCCATAACGGTCGCTGGGCTTTTATTATATAGATAATCTCACTTTCTGTTTCTGTCTTCCCTTTGATTTCTTTCTGTTCCTCTCTTGTTGGCCTTTGTGGGAATTTGTATTTGTGACTGGACTGAGAAATGTTTGTTCAGAGAACCCCATCTGGGCACTGGTATTGCGATTGCACTTTGGTTACTTTGTAGATTGAAAAGGAAGAGGACAAAGTGTAGCCAAATGTGCATGTAGCACAGCTACAGCATTTCCCTGGAGGTAGAATGTTTAACGACTAATGGATTCCTGGTCTGTTAGAAGTAAGAATTGGAAGAGGAACCTTGTAGATCAGCGATTTTCAACCTGATGCCGCAGGAATTTTAAAACATGTGATACCTGTTTTGTCAAGGGCACTGACCTCTTCTCCCTTAGATCGTCAAATAAAAAACTGACAACAGCCAACACAAGAGTAGCTGTCCAGTGTGAAACAATCAAAATGATACCTATTTTTTTTTGTCATATTGGCAAAAAATACATTTTTTGGTGTGCTGCAGAATTTTACTAATTAGCTTATGAGTACTATAAGATAATGTAGGTCATTTAGATCTTATCCAGTCTTCTCTTTATGAAGACGAGAGAACTGAGGACAAGATTAGGTAAGTGCTTGCCCAAAGAGATGCTTCTGGTAATATTTTGAAAGTGATTCACTTGAGTGCTTGTGTTATAGGATCAGAATTTTTCACATTTGATCAAGCTCGGAACGTGGCCCGAAAGATATTAAATTAGCAAAAGAAGAACTAACACATTTAGTCACTTTTTATTTTAGGTGTTTGATGTATAGGCTCTGGGAATCTGGTTTCTGTTTGTTTTGAACTCTGGCACAGGCTCCGTGGGTGACATCACACCTTTTACTTGAAATCTGACTGGAGCCAGAGTATGTGGAAAGTACCTTTTCCCTAATATGACCCCTCAACCCCAGAACATTAAAAAAATCAGCCCACACATACCCCAGCACCTTTATTTTAGAGAGAAAAAGGCGATGAGAAATGATTATTGTTTATTAATACTTTGAGCCAATGGATATAGTATGAGAATTAATAGGAATAGTTAACTTTGAGTGCTGAATATTTTACATTGTCTCTTCCCATAACAACCCTTTGAGGTGGGTACTCTTACTGTCCTTGGTTAAATTTGGGCGCTGAGAGGTGTAGTTACTTTAGTTCCACAGTCATACATATGGCTGATAAGGGCTGCAGTGAGGACCTTTTAACTCTGGGTTCCCACTCCAGCCATGGCACTCTACAGCAGGGTCCCCACATAGTACATGTCCAGCTGTGGTAGGCCCATTGCCCATCAGGCAGAGGGAATGGGGAGAGCCAATCACAGGTTGTGAAAGTGCTTGGCTGGGAAACCTTGGACTGGTTTGGGTGTGTGTAGGGAATCATGGAATACTGGCTAGCCTGGTAGGTTAAGTCCACATTTTAGACTTTTCTGCTTATTTGGGAGCCATTGAAGAGTTTCAGGTGGGGTGGGGAGAGGCAGATACATTAGATTCCCCACCTCTCTCAGCATACCTTCATCCGTCTCTTTCTCCCCTCACCCCTTTCTCTTTCAGCTGTACTAGGCTATGGAGAAGGAGCAGGGGGAACTAAGGGAATTGGGGATGGGAGTATTTCAGTCATTCACTTAATTCCTTATTGTTTATTGACCTATTAACTCCTCCTTCCTGTGTGTCATTGTGCCTGGAGCCTCCTGTCTTGTGTGAGGATGGGGGTGTGCTGTCATCGGGAAGGAGTATAGGGAATCGAGGGTCTGATCACTCCTTGTGTGTATATCAGTCAGTTTCCTTGGTCTCAGTTCTCACTGTCTCCTGTACCTTCTGAAGTACTTGGCCTTTCTGGGGTTCTGCAGGGTTTACTGGTATTCTCTTCAACAGATGCCCTTCCACAGGCAGCAAGCCTTCCTGTCCTTCGTCATTTATTCCTCCTTTGTCCACTTTTGGACTTTCACATGTCTTGTGGTTTTAGCAAAGATAGTGTTTCTGTTGCCCATCATTGTCAGGTTGTGGTGTAAGTTGAAGGGGAGAGAAGGCACCCTAAAACCAAAAGTCCCATCATCTTTGTCTAGCACCCTTGTCTCCCTTTTCTAGTACTTAGTAGGTTCTTGTTAGTTCGGTAAGTGAGATTAGAGACTCTTTAGGAAACTATTCTATAAGTACCAAGTCAGTAGCAGTGGCAGCAGTAAGAGTATGTGGGACAGTAGGGATATGCTCAGCGGAACATGAATATGAGGGTCATAGAGCAGAGGGAGCCTTGGAAGGTATTATTTTTTTTAGCTCTAGTGACTTGTAATAATTGATATTCGCCTATTGTTGTTATTAGAATAGCTATTGTCAAGTTTGCTTGTGACATTAAGGTGGGCCATCAGCCTGCATACCTATGTGAACACTTTTAATAGCACTGTATTTATTCTTGGAACTTAATAGACTATGACAGTGCTTCATTGATAAGACACATGCTAAGATGCTTACATGTGCAGATGAGGCATTCATAGACTTGTAATTAAAATGGCCTCAGAGCCAGGTGGCAAATAGAGTGATGTAAAATGTCTCATTTGAAGTAAGAAACTCTGAAGTGGAATGATAGAAACATGAGTATCTAAAATGAAAGACCCATATTTTATCAGATTGTCATTAATATGAAAAAAAATTAAACTTTAAATGTCTCACCAATTTTTAAGTACCTGCATTTGTGATAAGAGGGAAATACAGTGCAACAGCTTTGAAATGTCTCATTTGGTGTGATTTCAGCGAGGAGGACATGTATCGTGCTGCGGATGAAATAGAAAAGGAGAAAGAGTTACTTATACATGAAAGAGGGTTATCAGGTATGTTTGGAATTGTTTTATTTATTGTTTTATTGCGCTACTGTTTATAGTAGAAAATGCTGTTAAATCCGTATATCCATTCATAAAATATTAAGATATACTTCCTAGGGGATATGCATATGGTCTTAGCTGCAATTATTCATTTTGTTAAAGTCTGGTGAGTATTGTTTCCTCAGGTCTTAACATTTTATTGAAAGTATTCTTTTCATGCCATTTTTGCACCCATCAGGATTTGTTGAATCTCTTGACACCACCCTCTTAGTTCTTGATTTCCTTACATTCTTGGAGGGGGAGTTTGGATTTGCAATGCAGTTTTCATTTCACATGGGAAGACTAATAGAGAAGAACTGTGTCTTTGCATCAGATGGCCATGCGGATTTGACTGACTTGTAAGAAAGAATGATCATGGGATTGGTAGCACTAATTCTCTCGTTTCATGATTTTGTGTCCATGTTTCTGCTCAGTCATGCCTGCTCTTCTCACCCCAAGCAGGGCCCTTTGACCCATCATTGCTGCTAGAGCGAGGCATTACATCCTGGCCTCCTCTACTGTGGGCACAGCCAGAAGGGCTGTGTGTGAAGTTCCTCCTTACTTGTGCAGGAGCTGAGTGGGGATGCTCCAATTGGGGATTTGTCATAGATCAGGCACAAGTGGCATTTTCTCTCTTACTCCCAGTGTAATGTGTGTGTTCTAAGTGGTTTGTTTTGAGAACTAGCTTCTGTTTATTTTATGGTTAACAAAAGCATTACTGTATGTGTAATTTGGAAAAAATGATACAAAGTGGGGTTTTGTTGATGGTTTTCAAGTCTTCCTCAACTAGGAATTGGTGAAACTCCTCACTGGTGGCCATAGGAGATGTTCTTTGTAGGGGCCTAGTCAGATGTATTCTTGGGCCACACTGTTCTAGTCCTCCATGAAATTGCTGACGATGCTTGGTTTCTACTGCTGCAGAGTTCTTATTAGTCATACTAGAGGCCCAGTGCACGAAATTCATGCACTCAGGGGATGGGGGGCTTCCTCAGCCCGGCCTGCACCCTCTTGCAGTTTGGGAGCCCTCGAGGGATGTCCATCTGACAGCTTAGGCCCGCTCCCTGTGAGCCCGGCTTCTGGCTGAGCGGCACTTCCCCTGTGGGAGCGCACTGACCACCAGGGGGCAGCTCCTGCGTTGAGCATCTGCCCCCTGGTGGTCAGTGCATGTCATAGCGACTGGTTGTTCCACCATTCGATCAATTTGCATATTGGCCTTTTATTATATAGGATTCCTGAGGAAGAAATGATTCTTTGGCTATTGTGCATTCCTGCTACATTTGCAGAGACCTCACTTTCTCCTTCACTCTGAAGGCTCTTCTTTGCCTGCCAGTACAGCCCTAATGCAGGCAGAGTTTAGCTTTTCAGTGGGCCTGGTCACTTCCAGCGTTAGTCTGAGATTAAAATGGACCCCTTTATATTCTTTCTTGCATCTCAGCCCTCTGGGTTTATTCAGTGCCCTCCTGAAATAACAGCCTTTGGAAGGGCCTCTGTAAGGATCTGTTGGTGGGAAGCTCTGTATGTTTGAAAATTTTATTTCACTTTTTTTCTTGAGTAACTCCAGATGAATAGTTGTTGCCCATAATCTTTTTGAAGAATATTTTATTGTGTTGTCTTCTGGTTTCTGTTGTTAGTTAAAACACTGCGGTCAGACTAATCCTTGGTAGAAAATCTGCCTTTTCCTTCTTCTCTTTGTCTTAGGTGTTTCTCCTTGATAACTCTTTAAGTGTGGATTTTTTTTTTAACATGTTGCTTGATATTTTTTTCTGTTTGCATTTCTGGGTGCCTAGTTTTCATCAGTTCGGGAGAATTCTCAGCTATTATCTTTATGAATATTGCCTTTTCTAGTTCTCTGTATTTACTCCTTCCAGAACTCTAATTAGATATTTGCTAGCCCCCATTCAGTCATCCGAGGCTCCCAATTACAGACGCTTTCATATATGTTTTTAATATTGTAGTCTCTGTTTCATTCTAGATGGTTTATTCAGATCTATTTCTCCCCCCCCCCCCCCCCCCCAATTTGCCTGGTCGTTTTTGCTAGTTTATTGTTCTCTGCTCATGTTTTTAATTTATTTCTTAAAGCATTTTAAACATACTCTTCTGGGTCTGGTAATTTCATTTAAAAAAAATCCTGATATAATTATGCCATTTGCTATTTTGCTTATTTCTTTCTTTAAAGTTTGAATTATAAGCTCAGCTCTTGCATATCTGTGTAGAGTTCATGCAACTTGGCTTGAGTGTGAGAAAATTTGGCCTTGTTTCTGCCAGGCACCCAGGGTGTCACCTCCCTTGGGCCACTTTATATGAATTTTAGACTTATGTTTCCAGGATCTCGTGGCTAATCTGAATTGACACCCTGACCCTGTCTGAGAGTCGGCCTGTGGTTATGAATTCTCAAGTCAGAGTTCAGGTCAACAAGGTTTTCTTACATTCACTCTTTGTTAGTGAAAAGGTTTCTTGCACCTTCTCCAGGGATCAGCATACTATGGCTCCCTAGCCAAACTTGACGTGCCACCTGGTTTTGTAGATAAAATGTCATTAGAACCTCTCAGTTACATATTGTCAGTGGTGGCTTTCATGCATGGTAAAGTGGAGTAGTTGTGACAGAACTTTATGGCCCCCAAAGCCTATGTTATTTACTGTCTGGTTCATTATAGAAAAGATGTGTAATTCTTGCCCTTCCCCCCCCCCCCCCCAAATTTGTCTGGTCTTTTTTGATAGCTTATGCTGAGTCTCAGCTTCTGGAGGGGTTCATCTGTAACTTCCCATCTCCCAAGGGTCTGATCTTTGACTTTGTCACCACATGGTGTTAAGAACCAGGCCTTTTGTTTGTTTCATCTCCTGGTTACCTTCTGTTTTTCAGCCCCTTCCCCCCTTTTCCCATTAGAAATGTTCTTTCTGCTAGTCAGTCTATGTGGTTGCAATCAAAGAAAGGAGCTGTTGTACATTCTAAGCTGCTTGCTGCCTGTCCTGCGCCTCCAGCCCCTGGCCTAGAGGTTGGCATTCAGTGGCTGTAGAGCAGTGATGGCGAACCTATGACACGCGTGTCAGCACTGACATGCGTAGCCATTTCTGATGACACGCGGCCGCATGCCGAGGATGAAACATTTGCTGCTCCTGAGGATGAAACATTTGCGACTAGAGTCTTGGAGTTAGTTTTTTTCTCAAAGTGACACACTACTCGAGTTATGCTCAGTTTTTTGGCGAAGTTTGACACACCAAGCTCAAAAGGTTGCCCATCACTGCTGTAGAGTCTGCCTCTCGAAAAACAGCAGCAGGATGGGAATTAAAGTACCATTTTGATCTAGCAGCTGTGCAGGTACCCGTGTCCTCACCCTCACTGCCTCATGTGCACATCTGACTCAGCACAGGATTGTGGCCTGGGCCTGGATTCTTGGCCAGGTGAGGTGCCCTGCTTCTTCCCCTCAGGCCTGAGGGGTAGGCCTGCCTGCCCTGCCCTGCCCAGGAGGCAGGTGTCATTTTGACATGTGCAGGACTGAGGACTGCAAGCGAGGAGAGGAGGAAGGTTGGACTTTCTTTCCTGGAGGCCTCTCCTGAGCAGGAAGCGTGCTCTGCCTGGTGGGAGAACACGGCCCAGTAAATGTCCTTGACTCTGGACATTAGCAGTTCCTCATGGTTTGTGGGGAGGTGAATGGAAAAGCAGATACAAGGCAACTCTTTCCTCACTAAATAGTCAAAAAATGTTTCTTGAATTTCAAGCAATAGGTCTTTATTTGAAGATTGGCTGTGCAGCATTGGTATTTGTGGTCTCTGTATAATGAGTAGGGGTCTGTTTCACCTTTAAGCCAATCCTGACTTATGCTACAAGAGTTGTCAGCTACGTGTATCTATGTTGTCTGTATACATGTTATTCCTCTTTTCATACAAGGTTTATTTTCTTTATAAAGGGATTCACCATGAGATTTTAAAAAATGCAGTTCTTAATGTTTTACATTAAAAAAATTGATTTACCTGAACTACAGGAAGGGCTTAGAGGCTCCTTTTTTGTGCTCCTTAGTCAGCTCAGCATCCATCACACCCTTGCTTGTGAATGCCTGTTGTCTTTTCTTCAGTAGTCTCTTTAAACCCATTCAGGACAAAATCTGGGTCGTAAGTCTTCATATTCCTAGCTCAATGCTTGATGTGTATTAGACACTCAGTAAATATTTGTTGAATGGAGCTGAATATAATATTTTTATTTTATGTCAACTTCCTCTGGAGTGGATACATTGTAAGTTTCTTCTGTGTTTATATTCTAATTTCTTTGCTAATGTTTACTTCTTCAATAATTTAAAAAGGAAGTCAAAATATGCCTGATAATTTACTTCCCTTTCTTCCTAAAACATACACATAGATATACGCATGTGCGTGTATATGTGTAGACCACAAAATCCAACCCCAAACAATAAGGAAAACTAAAGGCCATTTTCTTACTATATAATTTATCTGGTCATAAGTTGTATTTTTAATTTTGTTTTATTAGAGTAAAATGAGGTCTGTGGTTCAACTAACATTGAGAGCCCTTTTAGTTTCTGACTTATTATCAATTATTGTAGTCTTTGGGGATCAGGGCAGGATATAAATTAATAAAAACAAATACATGTTTTGTTACTGAAGTGTTATCTCTTAGTATAATGGGTGAGAAAAACTTATTACAAGTAATTAGATGTATTTTCTCATAGCTCAGACTGTTGTTTAATTGATTGGAACAGTATTCGTGGACACCTGTGTCTAAACAGCTGCAGGTTCTGGGGACATAGCTAGGAAATAAAATAAGCCCCTGTCCTCAAGGAGCTGTGTTTTACTGTGTTTGTGTGTGGGTGTGGGTATGGGTGTGGGTGTCAGTGTTATAGAGTGAAGGTGTGCGACATTGTGATATAGGGGTCTCAGAGGTGAGCAGGTGCCTAGGGAAGAGCCAGACGTGTTGGAGGAATACAGGGGAGGCTGCAGGTGGAGCAGGAGTTGTCTGTGAGGGGAGTGGTGAGAGCCAAGTCCAGAGAGACAGTTAGGCCAGGACAGCGGCCCTTGTAGGTAGTAAGGACATCAATTCCACTCCAATTGAGATGGGAGACCCCAGGAATGATGGATATCGTTAAAGTGCATCACTCTGGCTGCCATTCGGAGAATGGCTAGTAGGGTGTGTGATAAAGGAGACTGGTTGGGAGACCTCTGTGGTTATCTAGGAGCGAGGGGATAGTGGTCTGGATCAGGTGGTAGGCAATGGTGAGATCCCAGATTTTTTTGGAATGAAATGAGAGAAAGTAATCCCTGCATAAAGAAGTACCGTTGTTCTGATTATGCTTTTTTTTTTTCATTATTTCCTCCTCTCTGCTTCTGTTTGACTCTTTAACAGAACCTAAATTAAGTGTAGCTCCTGAAATGGATATCATGGACTACTGCAAAAAAGAATGGAGAGGAAATACTCAAAAAGCTACATGTATGAAAAAGGTATGACACCGATATGCACATATTTCAAGTCTTTCAAATAGTCTGTCATAGGTAATTATTTAGTGTGTCCTTTTATATTGTTAGACATTAATTATGGCAATTGCTATTACACTATGTAAATATTAGTGTTCTGATTTTAGAGATAAGGAACTTTTTCTGCCAAAGATAAGGGACTTTTTCCGAGTCCCAGTATTAAAATAAAATCATCAGTGTTTTAGTAACATGATTTCCTTGAAAAACACAGAAATGACTGCTGTTTAGAGTTGGGCCAGTCATTGCTTGTCCTCTTGGAGTCATTTGGGAATGCCCTTCTGGCCTGGTGAGGTAAAAGATGTCCTATCCCCTACTGTCGCCACCTGGGTTTGGTTTCATGCCCTCCAGGCTTAGGGGCTGGGCCCTCCTGCACTCCCCAAGCACAGGGATCTGGAACTCCCCCTCATTTAGGGCGTCCCAGGAGTTGTCCCCTCCCAACACCATTGCACAGATTAGTGACCCTAAGGTAGTCTCCAAGGCTGTGGGATGTGCCATGGTCCTGTTGTGACTGGGCTGGCTCGTTGCTGAGGTCAGATCCCCTGACTCACTCCTACTGCACAGCCAGCTGAACAGCACACCATTGCTTGCCCTTGAATGTGTCCTGAATCCAACATTCCTTACTAGTGTGAACCATGCAAAATTGCTACCATTTGACAGTTGTGAGCTTCAAAAATGAGTTTCAGTCTAACTCTTCCACCACCTCTTGTAAATTCTGGGTCATATCTCCTGCTCATTTTTCTCTTGGGTTTATTTACATTATGAATTTGAATGCACTTCTTGTATACTGGAGATAGTGATCTATTATACTTGGTAGATATTTTTCTAATATATTTTTTTGTTTGTAACTATTGTTTAGTATTTAAAATGTTTAAATAGCCCTAGCCGGTTTGGTCCAGTGGATAGAGCATCGGCGCCTGTGGACTGAAGGGTCTCAGGTTCGATTCTGGTCAAGGGCATGAACCTTGGTTGCGGGCACATCCCCAGTAGGGGGTGTGCAGGAGGCAGCTGATCGATGTTTCTCTCTCATCAATGTTTCTTAACTCTCTATCCCTCTCCCTTCCTCTCTGTAAAAAAATCAATAAAATATATTAAAAAAAATAAAATGTTTAAATATTTGAATACATATGGTCTTTTTCTCAGAGCTTGTTTTTGTAGACAGTATTGCACATCTTTCAGCAGGCAACTCAGCTGCCCAGGCCTGCCCGGAAATGAGCTGATCTTAACTCAGAGTGTAGCTGTCACTTTTCAAGCTCTGAGAGCAAATGTCAGCTCTGTCCCCTGCAGGTGTGGACTGCAGGCTCTTTGTGTCTCAGTCCCTTGTGAGAGAACTCAATCAGGAAATACCGGGACTCTCAGTTCCTGCCAGCGGTGAAGGGTGAAGAACATCTAGATTTGTGAGGCCATCTGCTGAATGTGCATATCAGCCACTCATAGATTTTCTAACAACCTTCACCTGGTATCAGACTGGATCACCACTAGGCCAGTATCTAAACAACACAGGCATAGCTCATTTTATTGTGCTTTGCTTTGTTGCCTTTTTTACAAATTGAAGATTTGTCGCAACCCTGTGTTGAGCAGGTGTATTGATGCCATTTTCCCATTAGGCTCAGGTGATTGTTAGCATTTTTTTTAGCAATTAAGTGGGGTATTTTTTTTTTTCTCATTATTTTATTTTTTTTCAGTTTCAGTTTACATTCAGTATTATTTTGTATTGGTGTCAGGTGTACAGCATAGTGGTTTCACAATCATATACTTTACAAGTGTTCCCCTGATATATCCGGTATCCAGCTGGCACATACATAGTTATTACAATATTATTGACTATATTCCCTATGTTGTACTTTATATCCCTATGACTGTTTTGTAACTACCAATTGTGTTTAATTAAGGAATATACATTGCTTTTTTAGGCATAATATTGTTGCACACTTAATAGACTACAGTGGAGTGTGAACATAACTTGTATATGCATTGGGAAACCAAAAAATTCAGGTGACTTGCTTTATTGAGATACTCACTTTACTGCGGTGGTGTGGAACTGAACCTGTAATATCTCCTAGGTATGCCCATATTTTTTCATCTTCCCCAGAAATACTTTCACTGACTTGCAATTTTATTATATGACCTCATTCTCTTTAAAGGATTTTTCTAACAACTGCCACCTGAAAGTCCATAATTGAAGATGACCCTTAAGTTATCCAAATATTCCATATTTTGGAACTCATGCTGAAATCATTTCTCTGTCATTTTATTTCAAGAAAAAGATTTGACCCTGTAGTTGGATTTTTCAGGGACCAAAATTTAATCAAAGGCACATCAGTTAGAAAAACTTCGTCACATCAGGACTCGTGGCCATAATTAGAGCATCTGGGGCCTGATAACAGCTTGGGTCTCGGTTCTTTTTTTAGTCCTCATTTGTCTGTTTGGTTATTCTTTGGAGATGTGTATAAATCCAAATTTAATTTTGAAAGTTTGACTCACCTCTCAAATAGCATGAGTAATGTATGCATTTGGAGAGGTGCAGTTGCTGTTGAACAAGCTATCGTGAATATTCAAGGTAATTGAGGGTCCACCATAGGGAAGAGATGCACATTAGTAGACATGAGTCTGCTTGATGGACCCTTATCTGTCACAGTGATTGGACCACAACCTAAAAATGGGACTCTCAACATTTTGTTGTAAAGAAGTATTTTCATACCCACTAAGAACACTGCCCTATGACTTGGACCTTGAACACAGCTCATGATGATGGTGCAGCATTTGGACACATTGTGGCTGTCTGCGTGGTGAGAGAGAGACTCCTTTCTTTGAGTGAGTGCAGGGTAGGAAGCGGTCTCCAACAACTGTCGAGGAAGAACGGGCCAAGCGAAAGGAAAGACAGGATCAAAGTGAGTGAGTTGGGGAACACTGAGGTTGATACAATGCCTGAGCAGTGCCCAGCCAGCGAGATCAGATCATCAGAGGCCTGTAGACTGGTCACTAGGATTTTATAGTGTCCTATTGTAGAGTATACTTCAAAATATTCCATTTGAATGCTGTTTTTGAGAGCATGTCACTGAACATTTTCATTTCCTCCTTTCACTTCCAGATTGAACAAGAATGACAATTAAATCCACTGTTAAAATAGTATAACAGAATTATCCAAGAATTAGACTTTTTAAAATGTGCCATGAAATTTGGGATTTTGGGGTGTGTGTGTGTCTGTATGTGTTTTAATACAGAGATACAAATGTAGTACATCTTTCTCTTCTTTCCTGTCTTTTCGTTAAAGAGTTTAGGGTCAATTTAAATACAGATTAAGCCCTTCAGAATTATCTATAATAATAAAAGCGTAATATGCTAATTAGACCGGACAGCTGAATGCCCTTCCCAATGTCATTCCAGATGTCCTTCTGGACGAAGCCGCCATAGCGGGGGCCAAGGCAGAGGTGGTTAGGGGTGATCAGGCAGGCAGGTGAGCAGTTAGGGGCGATCAGGCAGGCAGGCAGAGTGGTTAGGGGCGATCAGGCAGGCAGGCAGGTGAGCGGTTAGGAGCCAGTGATCCTGGATTGCGAGGGGTCCTGGGATTGCAAGAGGGTGCAGGCCAGGCTGAAGGACTCCTCCCCCCCCCCCCCCCCCCCCGTGCATGAATTTCGTGCACCCAGCCTCTAGTCAATACATAATTATAATTATCCATACATTCAGTTATCAATACATAAGTGTGCAACAATTGCTTAGGGAAGGGACATATAACTCCAACTTTGAGAGTGGTTAGTATTTTAATACTTGGTGTATTATTTATATGTTATAGTGTATTGCATCTGTTAACATGCTGATATTTTGGACAGTACTAACATTTGTTAATATCTTTTGATTAATAAAGAAAGAATTAGAATGTCTTACATGAAGGACTCAACCAGTCTTGTTTCCAGTCTTTCAGGGGCACATTTTTCCACAGGAATAAAACTCTCCCTGAAGTTAGTAACAACCATTTTGAATTCTTTGATGCTTTCACCCAGGGCTACGAAGAGGTATCTCAGAAATTCACCTCCATAAGGCGAGTCCGCGGAGATAACTACTGTGCGCTGAGGGCCACGCTGTTCCAGGCCATGAGCCAGCCGGCGGGGCTGCCCTCCTGGCTGCAGGACCCGGAGCTCACGCTGGTACGCTGCTGCTGCAGGTTTGCGTCCGTAATGTTTCCAATCGTTTCTGTGAGAAAGACTTCCCTTTTCTGCCTGTGCTCTGTGCTAGCCCAGCCTGCACTATGACGTCAGCATGTGGGTTCTTTGGGTTTTGTGTGGTTGGGATGATTTTGCATAGTAAAAGCAACCAAAAATAGTATTTCCCAGAAGAGAAAAATGGTAAAATTTATTTGAACAGTTGAGCTGAATTAGTAAAGGAGCAGTTTGGTTTCCGTGCTGGTGCTGAATTAAATGGAATGTGTATTGGTCTTTCTGAGAACCTGCTGGGGTTTTAGGGTGCTCATTTCTGTAATTCTAGCACCAGTTCAAGAAACTAGCACCCTCTGTGCAGTGTTAGGAGGATTGGCTTCGTAGGTGGTTGAGTAGCAGCACTAGAAGCGGGTGATCGATGTCACCCTGGGAGGGGCTTCCTGGGAGGTGAAGGTCGGGCATCTGAGATGTGGTAGTGACACCCAGGAAATCATGTCTCATTGTGTCGTGTGTCCACACACATCAGATGAGGTCACATCATAGGTTGGGTAACAGAATACCCCAAAGAGTTTGGTGGGCAGGAATGATTGAGCAAAACTGACAATAGGGCATAGTTAGAAAAAAAATTAGAAAAGTCTTGTGCTTATATTTTTTTAAAAAGCAAAAACAAAACTCAAAGTGCTAGCTGTGGGTATCCACCTTACTGGCAACTTACGAGGGGGAAAAGGACATGAGGATCTTAATTAATTGCAAGCCCCACATAAGCCCGGGTGACGTGATGGCCGGCAGTGGTAGGGGAGCCCTGCTTTAAAGGTGCGCTTCCAACAGCGACAGCCCATCTTGGTCAGCTCCCACCTCAAGGAGCAAGTGCAACTCTGTGCCATTCCTCAGAACAGATGGGAGTGTGACCACGACGATTCATCTCGTTTTGGGAACAGTGAGGAGCTGGGGTATTTGAAGTTGAAGGGGCCTAGAAGAAAGAGGATTTTTAGCTGCCAGCTAAGCTAATTAGAGGTCTGTTAGGTGGATGAATGATCACATGCCCTCAGTGGGCAAAACCAGGACCAGTGGGTGGAGGATACTACCTGTCCATCCTGTGATTATCCATTTTATAAACTGATATAAATCAGCACACCTGTGTAAACTGTGAAAGCTATTTTTTTTTCTAAGCAAAGATATGTTATCTTAAGCAGGTTACTCAGTATTAGCTTATTGATTTTTTTTAAATATAGAAACAAAAGCAGTTAATCCACTAGGCTGTTTTGTCCTTTGCAAATCATGACATTTATAGGTAGTGAAAAATTTCAGAATTGCTGATTACTTGGCAAAAGCATGCCTATGGCTGGCTATAAGACACTTAGGGAAGCAAATGTGAGTGATTTCACTCTTTTTTGCTTTAGCTTCAGTATTTGACTGTCATAATTTAATAGATCGTGACATAAAATCTTCCTTGTTTTAGGCTGAGCCTTTTTCTTTAAGGGGCTATTTAAATTTGTGGATTTAATTGACATAATGAATTTGAATTTTTATATTTCCCAAGAAACTCTGGTATAGTAGTGTGCTGCATAATTAAACATATAAAATATGCCCCATGGAAGTAAAGCATAGTGTCCCTTTTATTTTATTGACAGGATGCCTGTAGGTATTAAAAGCAGTTAAGGTGGGTTGTGCTTGCTTTCTGATCACCATTAGAATAGGTTGTGTGAATGAGCAATGGGGCTTTAAGATGGTTTTCCTGATTTAATTTGAGTCATGTGTAAATAGTTTTTAAATTCTCAAGTGCTCTTCCCAATTTCTTCCCTTTTCTGTGAATATCTGCCAACAAATACAGTTTCTCTCTTGGAGCATAATCTGATTAGTTGGTCACAGTGGTATTATTCGCATTATTTTTGTCATGTAACCTTTATTGAATACCAACAGGCCCGTGCCACAGAAGAAGCGCCTTATGCCTGCCTGTGACTTTAGTATTTAAGTTTATTAAACTTTCGTTCTGTTAATGCCAGCTAAAGAAATGACTATTCTTTTCTTGTTCTCCAACTAGAAGACTTTGTTCTCCTTTTGGCTTTCCAACCCCCAGCGACTTTCCTTGATTTGAGCACTTTTTACAGGGTCAGTTTTGTTGGTCGCTTGAGCAGGTGACAGATGTACCACATGCTTCATATTTGAGGTGCCAGAACAGGAAGGGGTAGCAGACTTGGTTGTTGCACTTGACCAAGCTATTTTCTAAGCACCTCCCAGTTGTCCCTCATGCTCTCCGAGGATGCCATTGCACTCTTGTTCTCACTGACAAGGGCCAGGTTGAGTGAGGGAGTGGGTGGCGCAGCGTGCCTGGAAGATGTTGGGGTAGAACTAAGTGCGTAGACGGAGGGGTGGTGAGGCCTTCTGAGGCTGGCAGTGCACCCAGGGGTGTTGGGGTACCTGGATCACCTTGTCCCAGAAATGGGGTCTCTCCATCTCTAGGAACTACTTGTGTAACTCTGTAATAAGTAAATGTCTTAATATTTATTTGTTAACACAGATGCTTAAGACAAGCAGATCAAGTGAAACTTAAATAATTCTCTGGCTACAAAACAAAATCTTACAGAGGTTTTGGTATGAAAGTGAGTGTGACCATTTACTCCCCATCTTCCTGATATAGCAGAATAACTTGTATTGTGTCACATTAAGTAAAACTCTGCTAGCTGTTAGAACTTGGTATAAATTATTTGTGTTAAAATTGGGTAGGCGTGGTATATTAAATACTTGGACCAGACTCACAATAAGTCTCTGTCAATGGATCTCTCTCAGTTTACCCTGATCCTTGCTCTTTCTGAAATACCAGGGGCCTCTTTTGACCACTACCCTGTGTCCAATGACAGTCCTATGGCCTGGCCAGTTCATGGCACAACACCTCTGGTTATTGTGTGTCCATTGGCCTTTTACAAGTCCTGGCCACATGTTGGGGGACAGAAAGGCTGCCCCGGCAGGCAGGTTAGAGGGAATCTGGTGTTAGCATTATTAGGGTCTCCTGAACTGCACTGGCTTAAGTAACCCACCTCCTCAGCTTTTGGGGTCAGACAGGTCCTGGGACACCTAAGTTTTTGTGTGAACCCAGAACCAGCCTCAGCCCACGGCTGTGCTGTGCTAAACATCCCTTGACCTTAGTGTACATTCCATCAAGACTGTGTGAGCCCAGGGAAGCCGTCTTTTGTTACCAAGGAACACGTGCCCTTTCGCTAGTTGTATTGAAAGGTGCTCCCTGTTGCATTTCCTCCCCTTAGTCTGATCTCAGTGGAGAGAGCCTGGACTTGGCTTTCTGCCTGTGCTCAGCTCCTCTGGCCTCGCTCCTTCCCCGCCTGGGAGGTTAAGCTTTGTCCTCACTGCCCCTCGGACAGTTCAGCTGTCCCTCAGCTCCTGTCCTTGCCTGGGCTCCCTATGTGTTGTTTCTGCATCTGTCAGATCCCAGTTTTGGTATTTGACCGCAGTCAGATTACCTAACAACCTTGGAGGTGCTTGGCGTGGCTGTTCTTAAACTTGGAACAGGGCTGGGTCCCTGAGAGGTGGTGTCCTTCAGGGTAGTCCTTTGCTTTCCAAGTTTTCTAAGCTTTAGCCCTTTGCACTCGCTTGCTTTTTTCTCGATTCCTTTATTCTAATGCTAACCGTGTCGAGTCACACTCGATATCCGAGTGCAAAAGGTTAGAATGTCTCTGAGTGGGTGGGACCTGTGGCAGTGTTTGCTTAGAGTGGGTTAGACTCTAAGGTATATTGAAACTTATTTTATGAGTTAGTTTTAGGGATAACACATTTTTATTTGCTACCCCTTTAATCATGGTGTTGGTTTCAAGAATTATAGACTTGTTAGAGAAAACAGGGTGCTTTTATAATTCAGTCACAAATTGAATTATACTTAAGCTAATTACCTATTTTATTCTTAAATATTTCCCATCATTATTTCGTGTTTAAGTCTTGTTTCTTGCTCAAATTTATAACAGAAGTCCAGTCTCTTAAAGTGCAGGAGAAAAGAATGGCTATTTATGTGTTCTGTGTATTATGAGCCCTGAAAGCACTTAAAATTATGTTCACTTTTTTCTTCTGAATAAATAATTCCAACTCAATTTTTTTCTTTGTAGTTTCTTTTTCACACCTTATTTTTTGGACTTTCTCCACTGTCTCCTAGAGCTATGCACCCTGAGTTGGAGGATTGCTCTAGCAACACTGAGCAATACATGGAAGGATCGAGGAGATGGACTTTTATTTGGGTTTCTGGTTGCATAGTTAGATCTTTGGGGTCTCCTGGGTAATTCAGCTGAGTGTTGTGCCTGCTTTTTAGATACCTGCACAGTGTCCCGTGATGCTCAGATGGGCTTATGGGCTTCCCTTTACTCGGTTCCCAGCTCACATCTGTGTAGCCAAGATTTTCTGCTCACTTGCACTTTTCTGTGCCCAGTTGTGATTTCAGCTTGTTGCCACTTGAGGGCATTTTAGGTTCTGGATGAAACTGAGAACCTAATTGAAGGTTTGCAGCAGAGCTGCCCACATGCTGCCAAAATGCAGGACAGTGTGGGCACGGAGCTGGGTGGCTTGTGGGTGGGTGGTCATTTGTCATTAAGATAAGCCCCTTATGAGTGAGTGGATGAGCATCACTGTGGGAACTGCAAGAGGAATTTGCATCCCAATGGTGGTTTTGTTTTTTGCAGAGATGAAACCACCTTTGTTTTACATGATTGGTATAGACTGAGAAGGTAAAACTGGAATTACCATTATGAAAGGGTAGGCAGGGTCTTAGATTCTGGAAGAACTGAACATATGGTCTCATTAAAACTATTTATGCCCTAGCCAGTTTGGCTCAGTGAATAGAGCTTCAGCCTTTGGACTAAAGAGTCCCGAGGTCAATTCCGGTCAAGGGCACATGCCTGGTTGCAGGCTCGATCCCCAGTAGGGGGCATGCAAGAGGCAGCCAATCAATGATTCTTTCTCATCAGTGATGTTTCTATCTCTCTCTCCCTCTCCTTTCTTCTCTGAAATCAATAAAAGTATGTTTTTAAAAACCCATCTATTTATAACTGTTAAACAAGCTCAGGTTCCACATAGGATGTTGTAGGAATTAATTATTTTTTAATGATCTTTTGACATGGAGGTGAACTTTTTTTTCCTCTCTAAATTTTATAGCAGTGACACAACATGCCTGTGCCCAACCTAATAATACGGATTTTTCTCCTGGCACACCGGAGACTGTTGGGAGAGTGAGTTCCCATGCTGTCATCCATCAAGTTGTGTCCCATCTTGCCTTTCAGACTCCAGATTTCACTGATGATTGATGGGAAATTACAAAAGAGAAGCAGACAAAGTATGAGTTCAGCTGCCGCCATCACAGCTCCCTTAACCCCTACTTCTTATTCTCAGTGCTGTTTTTTATCTTACTATACTAAGCATTGGAACTAAATACAATATTACTTCATTGAATATTAAAACTTTGAGTATATGTGTTAATATCAAAATTAGGTTTTGTTTTCCTAGTCAGGAAGGGAGCTAGTTTTTACTTTATCCTGGACCATCTTACAAGTCCTGGAGCCCCTTCCAGAGTCAGGCAGTATGGAGTGCTAGGGAGGCTGCCAGAGACCCAGCAGCTGGGTGGGTGGTCATTTGTGAAGAGGCTCCTTCACGTACACTCACAAAGTGCTGTGCAGGGTTCCTGGCTGGGGTGGCGCAGGGTAGATTGAGCCCCTGTATCTCAACCCAAACCTTTATTTCACTCTAGCAGTCCTCCTTAGGGCAGTACTTTCTGGGTTCCTGACTTCCAGGTTTAGGTGATTTCAGCCTAAACCCACATGACAGGTTTGCAGGGATTAATTCTGGAAACGAAGGTAGGAACATTAGTGATAAAGAAATGGGAGAAAGAGAAGGACAAAGGGCTTTGTGGTTTCTTACAGCTTGGTTTGTGTGATGGACTTTTTGGAAGGTTAATGTTCTTTGTCTCTCTGTTTCTTCATACTCCAGTTACCAGAAAAACTCATAAGCAAATACAGCTGGATCAAGCAGTGGAAACTTGGATTGAAATTTGAGGGGAAGAGCGAGGACCTGGTTGATAAAATTAAGGAGTCCCTCACTTTACTAAGGAAGAAGGTTTGGAACATGTAATTTTCTTTTTTTGTGAAGTGCAAAAGCTCCTGCTCCTAATTGCCCCAGCAGACCATTTTTTTCTCTTGAATTTATTGGGGTGACATTGGTTAATAAAATTATATAGGATTCAGGTGTACAATTCTATAATACATCATCTGTATATTGTATTATGTGTTCACCACCCAAGTCAGGTCTCCTCCCATCACCATTTATCCCTCCTCAGCAGACCACTTCTTAGTCCTCACTTAGTGGATTACCAGACGTTCTTGGCTGGTTTTTAGGCAAAATAATTTTGGACGAACACAAACTCTTCCTGTGAGGTCTTTGGTAAAATTGAGAAATATCAACATCAAGTATTCTTGGAGGAGATGATATGTTTAATGACTTATTTATCTGTCTTAAAAGGAAACCATAACAAATATAGTCTTTGTGCTAAGTCATACTAACAAGTTTCAGTGATACATTTAGTCCATATTTTTCTTTTAAAAAAATGTTTTTTTTTTAATTGAGAGAGAGGAAGGGAGAGGGAAAAAAGGACAGAGAAACATCAATATGAGAAAAACATGGATCGGCTGCCTTCTACATGCACCCAACCAGGGATCAAGTCCAAACCCTGGGCATGTGCCCTGACTGGGAACCGAACCAGTGACCGTTCAGTGGTGCACAGGATGATGCCTAACCAGCTGAGCCACACCGGCTAGGGACAGTCCAAATTTCTTATCGTAGTATCAGTGATATGAATTCATGCCCCATTAGACTTTCAGCTTCATGAAAGACTGTTCATTTCTTTATACCTAGTGCCTAGACCTGAGCCTGACACATAATAGGCATTCGGTAAATACCTTGTTGATGGATGAACTGAGGACCCGACTTCCTGGAACCTAGTTTGGCTTTGCAATCATAGAAGTATTTACTGCAAAATACTCTGTCACAGGAACACTAGTCATGAAATGGGAGGACAAGGAAGACAGAGGGACTCCTTTGTTCTTGCATGATAAGCAGAGCACAGGATTTGTGGGGGTTGGAGACCTGTGCTGCCCAGTCCCCGGGTCAGTGGAGGGTTGAGGGCAGGGCTCGGGCCCTGTGGGAGTGAGTGAGAAGGCTCTTCAGTTCAATCACTTGTGATTTCCTTCTTATCTCTCTTAAGTTCTTGTGAAATTGCAATTTTTGCTTTTTTTAGGTGTATCTAGGGTAACTGGATCCTCGTTTTGGGGAATGTCTAAGTGATTCCAATTTACAGTAATGTGAAAATTATTAATAAACTGAGCTACATTCCCAGCACTTTCTATGGGCCAGGCCATACACTAAAAGTTGTATGTATTTAATTCTTACAACTACCAAGGTGATGTTGCTATGGTTATCCCATTTTTACAGCTGAGAAAACTAAGGCCCCGCAGTTGGTTAATGCCCTGCAAAAGCCATCAGCTGCTTGGGTGAGGCCTTCATTCCATCCTGACTCTAGAGCTAGGCTCTTGACTGGCAACTTGTCTACTTCTGGAAAATGAGGTGTTCCAGCTTTCATCCCACTTGTTGGAGAGTCCTGTGGTGCTGTCATTACCATTAAAATTTACTCTTGGATTTAAAATTTTAATGGGTTTTCAGGAGAGTGGTAGTTACTGGTGATTCATAAGGACTAGTTTTATATTGGTATCTTTTATTCTCATTTACTTTAATTTAAAAGTACATGTATTTATGGGGTTTTCTTGTTCACATAAAGAGTGTGCCTATTTTAGCTGAATACCTGACACTGCTCTATTCTTAATCAGGAGTCACTTAGAATTTCCTGAATGGGTTTATTCATTTGAAACTTTTAAGAGGTTAGAAGGTTAAATTTAGTAAACTAATATTTAGGAGATCCCCTAAGCTTCCTTGCCCATCTTCATTTTTGAAGGTTTCTGGATAACTGTACCTGTAAGCCCCATTACAGAGAGGAGTAATTTTAGCTCTTCTTCTCAGCTTCACACCCAGGACTCACACACGCACGTTAGGTCTTCCATAAATATTTCCGATGGATTGAGTCTCATTACCTGTGAAGTTAGGGTTCCAAATTGCCATTCCACAGTCCCAGTGCTTCTCCTTAGTGCATTGTACTTGTGTTTCAAATTAATGGGACAGAAACTGAATAAGGATTTTGTGTGGTCTAAAGAGTAGTACCATTGTTTGAGCTGGAAACTTGAATGTTGTGACCCACGGTTGCCTACTTTTGAAAATGATTTTGTGCTCAAAGTATGGAAGTATACCAGGGACTTTTAGAACAAAAATGTAATTATTATGTAACTTTTTTATTGCAGTGGGCAGGCTTGGCTGAACTGAGAACTGCTGAAGCAAGGCAGATAGCTTGTGATGAACTGTTCACAAATGAAGAGGAAGAATATAGCCTTTATGAAGCTGTAAAATTTTTAATGTTACACAGAGCCATTGAACTGTATGATGATAAAGAGAAGGGAGAGGACGTACCATTTTTCTCTGTGCTTCTGTTTGCTCGGGACACATCCAGTGACCCTGGACAGCTACTGAGGAACCATCTAAATCAGGTGGGACACACTGGTGGCCTCGAACAGGTGAGTTATACCTTTGCGTATTATCCCAAAACACCAGCATTAACCATCAGACATTATCTCATAGTGCTTGGGTGTCAGGAATTTGGGGGCAGCTTAGTGGGTGACTCTGGCTTGAGGTCTCAGGTGGTTGCAATCATCTGAGGACTTGACTCGGGTTGGAGGATCCATGTCCAACATGGCTCACTCACCTGGCTATTGGCAGGAGGCCTCAGTTCCTCACTGGTAGGGGGTAGTTCCTTGCCATGTGGGGCTTTATATAGATAGGGCTCACACCATGGCAACTGGCTTTTCTCAGAAAGTAATTCAAGGAGAGAGTGGGGAAGAAGCCACAATGCCTTTTATGATCTAATCTTGGAAGTCACACCCCATCACACTTACCCATATTATATTTGTTAGCAAGTCACTAAGTTCACTCCTCTTACAGAATTGTGAACCTATTTTAGGACCAACATGGTTATCGCAGCCTGGGCTTGCTTCTGAAGGTGGTAATGGGATCAGTATCTTTGGATCTGGTAGTCTAAAAAAAAAAAAAAAGAGTCATGTGAAGGGTGTTTAATCTTGGCAGCTGTAGCTGTATTAGCTAGGATCCTTTAAAAATAGAAATGGGGTCACCTTAGCCAGGAGAGCGCAGCCTGCTTTTGGATCTTTTACACCGAGACCCAGTGCATTACTGTCCCAGGAGGCAACAGTTGGCTCACTTTGCACTCTCGGTCTTTGGTGGGTTCATTACGTTGCCTTAAAAAGCTTAATGTCTTTTTTTAGTTGAATAGCCAACCACTAAAGTCGCATTAAGGCTATCCTTCCAAAGTGCTTGCTTCCTTCTTCCATGGCTGGCTCTTTGGCTTGCCTTTTCCTGGTCTGTCTGAAAGAGCAAAGATGATGGTCATGCTGGGTCAGGCAGGATTGAAGATAATTATTTTTAAAATAATCTGTACTTGTAGTATAAGTTACCTAATGTCTCCTGAACAGTAGCAAGTACATTGCAGTGAAAAGCCTGGTAGAGCGTATTTTGCATGTTAGGCTGAAGTTAGTCCTTTCTGGGTCTCCACAAGGTCTGCTATTATGGAGAAAATTTTAAAAACAGCTTTGTTGAGATAATTTATCTACCATAAAGTTTGCCCTTTTAAAGTATGCAGCTCACTGGGTTTTTAATATGTTTACAGAGTTTTGCAGCTATCACAGTCTAATTTTAGACCATTTTATCACCCCTAAAAGAAACCTCATACCCATTCTTACTCCCCCCAGTCCTAGGCAGCCAGTAATCTACTTTCTGTCACCTTAGATTTGCCTACTATGGAGAGAGTTCATATAAATGGAATCATAAATCATATAATATGTGGTCTTTTGTGACTGGTTTCTTTCGCAGCTTAGTGTTTTTAAGGTTCATAAATATTGTATCATGTGTCAATTCTTCATTCATTTTTATTGACAAACTAGAGGCCCAGTGCATGATGGGATCATGCACGTGTAGGGTCCCCTACACGCTTTCGATCACGGGGAAGCTGGGTGCCTGTCTGCTGGTGCACCAGGCCTTTCGGAAGCCTCCGGCTCGGCAGAGGCTTCCGAAAGGCCTGGTGCTGGAGCAGACAGACACCCAGCTCCCCCGCTTTTGATGGTCCGCAGCGGGATGTGAGGTCGCTGCCCCAGAGGCCCCTTCTGTTCCGCAGCACAGCCATGGCGTAGACCCTGAGCTCGCGCCACCACTGGCCCAATCGGCTACCCCGGCCACCCTGAGTCCCACCCCCTGCGCCTCCCACTGGCCCAATCGTGGGTGTAGCGGAGTGATGGTAATTTACATATTACCATTTTATTAGGTAGGATACTATTCCATGATATGGATATATCGCATTTTGTTCATCAGTTGATGGATATTTGGTTCATTCCATTTTTAACTATTCTGAACAATCCTGCTATGAACATTCAAGTGCAAGTTTTTTGTGTGGACATATGTTTTCAGTTCTCTTGGGTATGTACCTGGGAGTGGAATTGCTGGGTCATATGGCAGTTCTTTATTTAGTGTTGAGGAGTAGCTGTATCATTGATCATTCCCACCTGAGTGTTTCTGAGTCCCACATCCACACCTCACATAACATACAAGTAACCATTTTAAAGTGTACAGCTCAGTGGCCTTTAGTACATTTACCTGTTGTGTGACCATCACCTGTATCAAATCATTTCATGCCCGAAAAGAAAAACCTGGTAAGCAGTCACTCCCCACATCTTTTGTCGTTTTGATTGGAGCCATTCTAGAGGGTGTGACGCGGTATCTCACCATGGTTTTGTCATGTGCATATTGGCCATTTGCCTATCTTCTTTGGAGAACTGTCTGTTTGGACTCTTTGCTCAGTTTTTAAACTGGTCATTTGTTTTTTTATTGAGTTGTAAGAATTGTGATAAATTCTGGTTACAAGTCCCTCATCAGACACGATCCATTCTTGGTGATTTGCTTGTTTACAACGACCATATGAAAGAGGGCTGGGGCTAGGTCCATGGGGAGGAAGAAGGGTTTTGGCTTAGCCGGCATGGCCTGGGACACCTGGGATGGAGCGGGAGGTAAGTGGCATCTTTTAGGGTGGCTGCCCTTCACTTACCCGTTTGTTCTCCTCCCCAGATTGAAATGTTCCTTCTGGCCTATGCTGTGCGCCACACCATCCAGGTGTACCGGCTCTCCAAGTACAGCACTGAGGAGTTCATCACGGTCTACCCCACAGACCCTCCCAGGGACTGGCCGGTGGTGACCCTCATCGCCGAGGACGATCGGCACTACAACATCCCCGTCAGAGTGTGTGAGGAGACGAGTTTGTGAGAGACATACACCCGGACAGCCTGGCAGCAGGGCCAAAGTGTGCGGGCAGCTCCTCAGCTCGGGCCTCGGCCTGCTGGTCTCTTAGAATGAATTACGTGGACTCTTGGACCCTGTGAGCCAAGCTGGCCTGGGATGTTCTGAAGACTAGCTTCTGATAATGAGTTAACCAAGTTTTCTCCTCATTTATGATGCAATATGTTTTAGGGGACCTTTCAGAGCCACATCTGTTGGAAGGTGCACCATCTTTTCCATAAAACAAATAACTTTAGTATCAGGAGAATATGTTCTTTTTATCTCAAACCAAACTTTCTCTATTAGTAAACTGGCTTTCAAATTTTTTTTTTAATAGTAATTTTTTTGTTTTGGTGGTAATGGGTCTCTGAGGTGCCCTTCCTATGCAGTCTGCTTACGCGGTATAATTCTGGGATGGAGTCTGCTAATGGCACAGTCTCAACATCCTCTGATAGTCTTGGCAAGCAGTGATTGGGATTTACATACTAATTAAAGCTACCTTAAACAGATTATTTAATAGAAGATTGAGAATTGGTTTATTTAAAGGCTGGAGAGGAGCAGGAGGGAGATGATGGCACCTGGAAATCTTTGCTCTTCGAGGACATGACCAGTGTTGAGGCCGCAGCCACACCAGGTCTGGTGCTGGTTGCAAGTGGTGTGCTTTAGTGTCAGGCTGTTTATTACTCTGTGGCCTATAGGTTCACTATTATAGTCAGAACAGAGCTCAGATCTACCTGTGTTTTTAGAGGAAACCAAGGCCAAATGACCGCAGGCACTCATCTGAGTTTAGGGGTGGGATAAGCTGGATCCAGGTGTTCCTGTGCCCTTTTCCTGCTATTTTTTAGGATGTTTCTATTGCCAAATTCATCTGCTGGCAGTATCTCAGGTTTTTCATGAGTTAGTTTAAGCAGAAGTGTGTACTAAAACAGTGCAAAAGTATGGCTATGCTGCATCTGCCCCTGATTTGTTTTGGAAAGCCTGAGGGAGGCAGTGTTCTGGGCCATGAGCAATTGCCTGCATGGTGACCGGATGGTGGTTACGGGGCAGCCTAGCTGAGCGTGGCCTGCATTAGGACTTGAATTGTCTACGTGAGGCGTTGACTGTGGACACTGCTCACAGTAACCAGACACGTCACTCTTTAGGGTTGTACCAGCAGCACCTGAATTGGCTCAGCATTAGTGGAGGTGGTGTTTCCCTGAAGCACTGAGCTTTATTTTAGAATAACTTAAATCTTCATTTGGTGCAGTTTAATAGTTTATAAGCTCTCTAATCTGTGTTTTTTTTCAGAGGGGCGAACCTTTTTTGAAAATCTAAGTTTTGCTTTCATTTCAAATTCTTAGTTGAGAAAACTCAGAGGCTACACAAAACTACACAGACTGTTACGTTAGTATTTTCCCCATGACCTCGTCAGTACTAGTCACCACGTTTTGGTAGATGCTAATTCCCTGAATCAAATTCTGCTCTAAATGTGTGTGGATTGGAGAGGCTTGTGTTTTTCACTGTGAAATGCAATGGTGCCTGGATAGGAGGTGCCTAGAAGCCAAGTTCAAGTAATAATAATGACTTCTTGTTGGCTTCGATGCTTCATTTTAGTATTTGTAACATAACAGGAAATACATACCATTTCATTCTTGAGTATTTTTAAAAGCATAACTTCAAATGTGTAGGTTTGAACAAGGCAGCAGGAATCTGTGTTCCTCTGACCGTTTGTTCATACCCACCATTGAATTTTAACAGTACTCATGATCATTTGTCTTTGAATTTTGAAAATAATCTAATCTCAGTGAACTTGAACTGGACTTCTGGGCAACTTAATTGTTTACATTTTATACTTTTTTCTTGTTTCTATGTATGATATTGTTAAATTGTGGTCTTCACTCCTACACTGATAAAAATTCAAAAAGGTAAGTTTAATTGGTTTTCTGTCCCAAGGCCTTATTTGACTCTGCTCTGAGACATCGTCCAGGCTTAGCGGGGTCACAGCATAAGAGGAGCAAAGCTGTCCATGAAACAGTGCTTCAGGAAATACAGATGATTGGCCAACTTTAAAAATAACATCTGTTTGTTGCAACATGCAACTTCAGTTACTCAGATTCCTAATTCCATTTCTCATTCCTGGTCTTGGGCTGGCCAGTGACATGAGCAGAATAAAAATGGAATTGAGACCAAAATGGATTCAAGAGAACAATTATTTAGAAGGACCTCTAAAATGATCAAGTATCTAGAAGGAAAGTTAGTGGGAACTGCACTGTGCTTACTTTCAATCCCAGAGTTTATTGCAAGAGTTCAGAGATTTTGAACCCCATGATTTTGGCAGAAAGATGATCTCTACCTTAAGCAGGCATGACTTATTCCTTTGAGCTCATTTAAGGTACATTTAAATATAAATGGTACATAAAAAATTAATAAAGAATTTCTGTGTAGCAAGTTCCATGGCATTAGCTTTGCTCCTTCAGAATTTTTTCTGGCTCCCCTCCTCACCTGCATATACAGCTGTTCATCTCACCCATACACCTGGAACGGTGATGTCAGCAGTGGAGAACATGAGGCCAGTGTGTGGTTTTTCACTTGTGATCTAGACGTAGGTGGAATTTGATCTGAAAAGCTTGCAGTTCCTCTTCCTTCGAATACGGCATACCTGAAAATGTTTTAAAAGCACAGAACAAGACTGACCCTGTTTTCTTTATATAGCAATTTCTACTTTTATTATACTGTTATATATTCAGTTAATGCCTGATGAAATTTTTCTTTAAGAAAAACAGACATTGCCTTTGTGTTCTTTCATTAGTCTTACCAGGTAAAATCTCAGGCCATATGCACTAACACCTCTGATGGGAGAAATGGCCTTTGCAGGTTATATGCTTGTTTTCTTTTTAGTATTTTTGTTTTAAGAGGCTGTGCTAGTCCTCCTGCTCTCACCCTCACTCCCACGTGCTGTTTTCTTCCAGATAATGACTGAAGTGCTTATGGAAATGACATCATTGCATTTAATGATGTAGCGCCTTTACCATCAGCATAGATGTAGGACTCCAGTATTCTTCCTGGCTGTTCTCCTTTCTGATGTTAAACTAGAGTTAGATTATCTTCTTTTCTCTTTTTCTTAAGCAACACTTTGCAGGTACTCCCCCTTGAAAGCCAGAAAGTTATTTTCAGAAGTATATACCTCCAGGGCATCTCACTTGTAGGCATACATAAAAATAAATGCCTTTTTAAAAGATCTGTGACTACTGTGAAGTGAATCTGAAATGTGTGCGAAAGGCCTGGAGTGTCCCCAAATAGTTTAGCAGAAACAGAGTCCAATATCAAGTCATTTAAAAATGGCCCAAGGAACTGTACAAAGTGAACTGAAGGAGGACTGATTTTAGATGAGAAATGCCACATAGAAACGAAGTAACATATGCCCTGCAGACCTCCTGGGCTTAAATTATAAAAGAATACAAATCTGAAAGAGGGGGAGGACTTATGTGGGTGGATTCTGCAAATTCCTTTTTCTAAAGTTTATTAATTCCTCACGTAACAGAAGAGTAACATTTAATGCCTTTGGGCAACCTCATTGGTGATCTCTTCTGAGGGGTGAGAGACCAGGGAGCCAGTGCTGAGTTGTACAGAGAATAAAGACAGGCACCTCTTTTAAACGTTTGTGTAATTCTATTTATAACCTGGAGCCATGGAAAGCACAAAACTAAACTAACTTGACTCCCTGCACAGCACCTTAGTGGCAGTAGCATTGGGAGCAAGGTGGGCTTGCCATGCCCAGGAGGGGTGTGTGTGTGGTATGTGCATGAAAGCACATACATGTATATAAATGTATGTGTGCTGAAGTCACATAGTGACTGTCTTATGTCAGGAGGCCTACAGCAGGGGGCCCAGCAGAATTGGGTAGGGTGGAGGGGAGCTGTCCCATTTGTATTTTTTTCATGGTAAATTGAAATTTATGACTGGAAATGGTGGAATGGGTTAGTGTGTATAATTAAATTATACACACTAACCCATTCCACACAGAGTGGCCATTGAATCTGAAAATACATTAATTGTATTGAAATGTTATATCAACAAACCATTTATTGTATGTCTCTGTTCCCAGGCCTTATGGCCACCTGTATATTTAAATATTTCAAATGCTTATTAATAGCCAGAGCTATTAATGGAGAACATTGACTGGAGTTTTATCTCAGTCTTGTTGATTTCTTGGGTGTCAGTCTGGGTCAGGGATGAAATTGCCAAAACATGGGTAACAGCAAGGAAACGGTCCAGTCCGGGCTTGAAATTTCAAGTTAGCAGTCGTTTCCCTGTGATTAAACTTAAAGTAATTTTGTATTTAATTTTAACAGTTGTATTATATTGAAAAATGCCTTTGCATAAATGGTGCTATAGTATGGTACCCCTCCCTTTCAGGTTCACTGATTACTTCTGAGTATTTAGATATGGGAACAAAGAGCCAAAATGAATGTATTTAATGAGTTATCTGCTCTTTTCCATTGCTTTTATAGAAATGTCTTGGTATTGTCCCCTGCCCTGGTATTTCTCCCGCTGCAGGCGGGGCTGGGAAGGGGGAGAGAGCAGCAGGAACACAAGGTGTGAACCTGGACCTGCTCTTCTTGGCTTGTTTAGTCAAGTCTCTGTTTACACTGTAAAATGTCAACATTTGTCAAAAAGTTCTCCTGCTCTGAAAAACATGCCCCAGGCTCTGGTCAGTTTGGGGCCTCGCCTCCCACCTGCCTCTGCAGCGGGACACCTGGTTCAGGGCATAAGAGTTTCCTTTATGACTTGTTGAGTCTCATCTTCACAGTAAAAAAATAAACAGAAAATAAAAACTCAGAAGCCTGGCTGTGTTGCTGTGGTTCAGTGCCTGCCTTTGAGGACTTCGGGAGATTGGGGTCCAATGCTTTAACTTTCCAGTACCCCCAAGACAGGCCTGCGGTGCCCAGTGACTTTACAGTGTGAACCCATAGGATGTACTTACCCCAGATTAGGTGCCTGGTTCTGGAACTGAGTTTGGGTTCAGTATCAGTCCCATCATCCACTATTAGGGTGAGCTGGGGCCAGTCACTTGACCTCCCCCCATCTGCACCCCCACCACATAGCTTGTCTTGGGGGGCATGAAGTGAGGTACAACACTTGAGAGACTTCGAGGAAGGTCCCCTAGGCCTGCAAAGGAGGGCTACAGCCATAATCCAGACCCAGCTTTCCTGGGTGTTAGACAAGGAGAGGCCTGCTGTCTGTGCAGCCTTCTTAGGTGTTCAAAACTATTCAGACCGAAGGAAATGCACCCGGAAGTGTGATAGCAAGAACTGTGCATTGCCTGTCAACCAGAAGTGAATGATGTGAAATGGGGGAAGACTGGGCTTTCAAATAAAGGTATTCCTGGGCATAGAGAATAAAGGATGAGCTAGGAGAGACCTGCCTACCTGTTAGTGGAAGAACTGCTTCCGCCCCCCTGTACAGCCCCAGAGAGGCAGAACAGAATTGGCCCTTGGGTGGAAAAGCTCTGGGTAACATTCAACCCCCCAATTCCCTAGAGCTCCATGACCCCGCAGCCCTACCCTCCACCCTCAAGGATGGCTGTGAGGTTTGATGACAGTGGTCTGCTACTTTACATTCACTGGGACAATTTAGACTATTTCTTACAGCCTAAAACAGTGCTTTCTAAATACTCCTGTAGTGCCATCTCCCCAAGTCAGGAACTAGAATGCAGTTTAGGGCAGATGAAATGCTTTCATGATGTGCTGTGCTGTTTATTTAGAAATGGCCCTCCTCCAAATGTCAGTATGCTGAGAAAGTAAAAAGCACATACACTACATGATTATATCCTAATTGTGCTAGATGGTGAGGAACTGTGATGTACTAAATTTTTTTAAAAAATCTGTAAGAGCCCAGCCAGTGTGCTCAATTAATATTTGACAAAGGAGGGAGGAGCATATATTGGAGCAGAAACATTCACTTCAATAAATGGTGTTGGAAAAATTGGACAGGTACATGCAAAAAATGAAACTAGCCTACAACTTACACCATACACAAGAATAAACTCAAAGTGGATAAAAGAAATGTAAGGCATGAAACCATAAAAATCTTAGAAGAAAACAGGTAGAAAAATCTGATATCTTACGCAGCAATATGTTTAAGGATACATCTCCTACAGCAAAGGAAACTAAGGAGAGAATAAACAAATGGGACTACATAAAAATAAAAAGCTTCTGCACAATAAAAGAAACTATCATCAAATTGAAAAGGAAACCCACTGAATGGGAGAACATATTTGCCAATAATACATCTGATAAGGGGTTAATATCCAAAATACAGAAAGTACTCATACAACTCAACAAAAAGAAGACAATCCAATTTTAAAAATGGGCAGATGACCTGAATAGAAATTTCTCCAAAGAGGGCATACAAATGGCCAAGAGACACATGAAAACATGCTCAAAATCACTAATCATCAGAGATATGCAAATTAAAACCACAGTGACTTATCACCTCACACCTGTCAGAATGGCTATCATCAAAAAATCAGCAAACAACAGTGCTGGCAAGGATGTGGAGAAAAAGGAACACTAGTTCACTACTGATGGGAATGTAGATTGGTACAGCCACTGTGGGAAACATTATGGAGTTTCCTCAAAAAATTAAAAATGGAACTTCCATTTGACCCAGCGATCCCACTTTTGGGGATATATCCTAAAAACCCCCAAAACACCAGTCGGAAAGAATATATGCACCCCTATGTTCAAAGCAGCATTATTTACAATAGCTAAGATTTGGAAACAGTCCAAGTGCCCATCAGTAAATGAATGGATAAAAAAGCTGTGGGTCATTTACACTGGAATACTGTGCAACTGTATAAAAGAGGGATCACTTACCCTTTGGAACAGCATGGATGGACCTGGAAAATACACTAAGTGAAATAAGCCAAACTGAGAAAGACAGATATCACATGATCTCACTTATTTGCGGAATCTAATGAACAAAATGAACTGACCAACAAAATAAGACCCGAAGCAGGGAGGACAGACCCGACATACCTCGATGTGGGGTTAGGGGGATGAGAAGAGATAAACCAAAGAACTTACCTATTTATATAAAAGCCAAGCAACTGGAATGACGGAACAACCGGAACGACTGGTTGCTATGACATGCACTGTGATGGCCAACTAGCCCAATTGGGGCCCCGATTGGCCCCCCCCCAACCCCAATTAGGAGCAGGACTGGCTGGCAAACCTCCCTCGTCCCCCCTGCCAACCCGGCCCCAATCGGCCCTCATTGCGAGGGGCGGCTGGACCCCACCCATGCACCAATTCATGCACCAGGCCTCTAGTATACTTATATGCATAGTCCATGGATATGGGCAGTAGGGTAGTGACCTGGGGGGTGGGTAGGGACTGGCAGGAGGGGGTTGGAGGGGAACGGGAGATCTCTGTAATACTATCAATAAAAAACACATTAAAAATAAAAATAAGAACAGAGAGTTGGAGAGGAGAAGGTCACAGGAGGGAGGGCTGATGTGCAGGCGACCTAGGGTCAGAGCATGTTCAGGTGAGGAAGGTGTGAATGCCTTCATTCATTCACCAAAGAGTGCCTGGTCAGGGCAGCTCAGTTCCAAATCCAGAGGCAAGGATGAGCTGGCCCAGCCCTGCCCTCACTGTCCCTCCCAGACCCTCTCTTACCCTCCCCACCTTTGAGAGCCCATTTGCCTCTGTACAAATGAGCTGAACTGGCATGACTCCAGGGGTAGAATCACAAAGCAACTTTATTTTTGTCTCCTACAGCTCAAGTAGGAGACCACCACCCTGCTCATGCTTGGATAATAAAGAGACATTATTTCAAGTTGCCAAATGCTATTCCAGTTGTAAAATTGGAGTAACCCATCTGGTATAGGAGTCAGAGGTGACTAATTGTGAATTCCCTGTCTGGCCCTCCGGTGTTGGGGAAGAGGAGGCAGGGCAGGGAGGCAGGGGACCAAAGACCTTACTCGGTGGCTGCTGTCCTGAGCCAGCCTCACTGCCTGGGCCTGGCCAGTTCTCATGCTCCTGTTCTTGCCTGGGGCTCTCTCTGGGATCTTTGGAGACCCCTTCATGCCCACCTCCTGCCCCAGGTCAGCTTGTTGATCAGTGTAGCTCAGGTCTGGTTTGTGGGGAAGACTGGCACCCTGTGCCGTGTCAGACTTGGCGCGGGCCAGCCCGCCCAGAGCCCCTCTCCTGCGGCTCCCTGTTCTGTCAGATCTGACAGGGCACCTAGACACCGAGTCCCACCACAGTAGGGCCCATTGCAAGCTCCCCGAGTACCGCCTGAAAAGCCCTCTCTCTAGGCTTAAGGTATCGGGGACTCTCCCACACATGTGTATACACCCCTGAAGAGGAGAAACCATCTCTCCAGATTCTCTTTCTAAATGTTGCCTCTTTAATGCCCTCATGGTGAATGAAGAGTCAAGGAGAAGATTTGGAATAGGGCCAGGGGTTCAGGTGCTGGAGCAGGAGGCTGGGTGCCAGCAGGAGTCCCCATTGTGTGTTGCTACTGCTCTTTGGGGCTTAGCACCCTCCTGCTCCCTGGCTGGGCTCTCGTTTACTACACACGGTCCAGGCTCAGCCCGGTGCCCACCCATGTCGCTGCAGGGCCATCCTGGCAGCAACTCAGCGCCTAGAGTGAGAGGAAAGGCCGGCCTGGAAGGGCAGGTGAAGGGGGTGGGGGGCAGGTGGTCACACCGCTGGGAATGGTGGTACAGGTCGTGCACTGCAGAATTCCAGGAGGAGTCACTTCCATCCTGGTCTGGCAGCCCTGAGCCTGGAGAAGGCTCCTGCAGCATCCAGGCCCTCGGGGTCCAGGAGCACCTGGTCTGAAGAGGACAGAGGGAGGGAGCCAGTGAGAGACAGAGGAGGAAGGGCCGAAGGCAGTGACTTGATGGCAGGGAGGCGGGAGGGTGGAGCAAAGCATGGGAGGGGTGGAGAAGAGCTGTGCTGGGAGGGGCTGAAGGCCAAGGCCTCTCCGGGCCCCTCTGAGATGTTGGGAGGTGGCTGGAACAAGCCGGGGCTGGGCAAGCAGCCCTGAGGATCATCATGAATTTGGAATCGGAACAGGCCCAGATTAGGTCACCTGGGAACATGCAGAACTAGATTCCCAGCTAAGGAGGGAGCAAGCCCGGGGCCTGGGAGCCATTTCATTCTTTTACGAAGGAGGTGGAATTAAACAGCATTTAGAACAGTTGTGGGTGAGGAAGGTGCTGAAATCTGGGCAGTGGTGGCATGTGGGGGAAGGCAGAGCAGAGCTAAATAAGTGTGTGGAGTTGCCAGGCATGGGAGAGAAGTCGCTCTTTGAACCAGTCGTGCACGAATTTGTGAGCTTCTGTCCCACCAGGGTGAGAATCAGGGTCAGGTTTAGGATTTAGAGTTAGGGCTTAGGGTTAGGGTTTAGGGTTAGGGCTAGAGTTTGGGTTTAGGGTTAGTGTTATTTAGGGTTAGGATTAGGATTTAGGGTTAGGGTCACGGTTAGGATTGCTTCTGTCTTGGAGCTGACCCAGCCAGTGTGCCTCAGCCACTTTCCCTCAGAGTATGAATGTGATGGAAGAACTTGGGCGTAGAGGTGAATGATAATTATTGTATTTGTTCATTCCTTATTGGTCTTTCAATTCAAAGCACCCGGGAGCACCTGAGCTGAGCCAGTCTGACTAGAGAGGATGCAGAGGAGGGATGAGAGATCTTCGAGGGAAAACAGATGGGGTCAGTGGCTGGGTGTGGGAGTGTCATGGAGTAGATTTCTCAGTGGATGATAAAGTGATTCACCTGGCTGTCAGGTGGGAGTGTGGGAGAGGAGATTTGCCCTCGTGGTACTGCTGCGGGGAAAATTCACGATTTGATGCCAGCACAGCTCCCCAGCGTGACATTACAGCTGGGCAGGAAGACACGCCATCTCCCAAGTGCCATGGGTGGAATGCAAGATGACTTCTTAGACTTAAAAATCATGGCAGTGTTAAAGCATTAGTGGCAGAAAAGGGAAGTGTGGTAGAGGTAGGGCTGAGACCTGGGATTTTAACTCAAAGCCATGTAATGAAGCAGCTCAGGGGAGAACAGGCCGAGCCAAGCAAGTCAGTGGAATGCCTACACCCTTGTTGATTACAGGTATCTTAACACATTGTGAGCGGATCACGAGCATTCTCGTGTTTTCATGTTACACAGTGTTTTACATAAATGTTAAAGGCACGCCTTAAAATTAAATACCCATCGCATTTTGAAGTTATTCATTACATGTTCTTACAAGCTAATATCTTTTTAAAGTATGATACTTTGTAAAACCTTTTTTTGTACTTGGTCAATAGAAACTTATCTGGCCACTGGGTAAAGCTAGCAATAAAACTACTGGTGCACAATGTATTGCAACACTTTCTCCATGTCACCTCCCATAGAAGTTCACAGTAATAGAGGGCCGAGATTCTTTGAGGTTAAGACATTACATTAAAAAAAAAAAAGAGGCATGCCTTTCACATAAAGATTGATAAGGACTGTCTCTCTTAGATGTGGGCAGGAGGGGATTCCAGGGTTCTATTCCTCTGGCTTTCCTAGCACCCCTCCAAGTCTGGCACCCCTTTTTAGAAGGGAAGAGAAGTTGGGCTTCAGAGAAGTACTTTCAGTATTACTGTAGTTATGGGAAGTACAAATTTATTTTAATACAAAGTAGAGCTTGAAGAAATAGGTCATATTTAAATACTAAGGCATTTAGAGAACTATCCCAGTGGTTAGAGGTTTTAGCTACCGAGGCAAAGGGCGAAATTTTAATATCTCCAGTACGTTTGACAAAAAAAGGAAATTGCAGTCAGCTGCCATGTAATTTGGGGTGTGTAAACAGACTCATGGTTAGAATAAGAAAATCAAGAAGCTAAAAGCAATCGCAATTGTATGCCAACTGTTGAAACTTTACTTACACTAAAATTAGAATATGAAAGCTACTTGACAGTATATGAGCACAAATCCCCCAAATAATTTTTAAAAAGCAAAGCAGGTAGAAATTCTCTTAACAATGCAAAAACTTACATCTGTTAAGTATATATACAGCACTTGTTTAAATGCAACGTATATTTTCTATTGACCTCTGCAGTCAATTTTAATCAAAGGCTGCACAACTATTTTAACGTAATTGGTTTCAACAGTTTAAATTAAATCCACAGTTTTGCTGTGAAACTGAAAAGCCTGTGAATTGACCACCAAGCCCACGTGGGATGACTCCCACTAGACTTAATTTTATTTTTCAAAAAAACCTGGATCACTGCTGATGATCTGATCTGAAATGAAGAATGAGGTAATTTTATTTTTCCATGGCAGGGTCCCATGCCGTGTTCTAAATCCTAGATCATACATAGAATGTTGGTCCAGAAGGAGCCTGAGCAGGAATGGCCCAGGCCTCTCATTGGACAGGTGACCAAGCTGAGGCCGGAGAGGTGTGAGTGATGTGGACTGTCATGCTACGAACCCACGGCCCAGCACGGAAGCTCCCCTTAGATGAACGGGTGTGGGCTTGAACAGACTCCTGGGTGGCTCTGTCAAGATTTCTGAGCTCTACACCAGCTCCCTGGTCATGCCAGCTTTTGACCTTTGCCCTCTCAATACATCGCTAAGCAAGCCAAATATGTCAGAGACCCAAGGGGCTGCGTATCTGCCCCACAAACCTTGTGGACGTAGCACCCCATGGAAGGGGCTGCTTTGGGGTGACTGGTCCACCCTTCGGGCGTTGAGTGATTGGCATGGATATGTGTACCCTATACTCCTTTGTTAGACCGAAATTGTGGGTCCCCCATGTTCACAGCCCCATGCTTCAGGGAACCAGAGGCCAGCTGGCTGTAATGTTCCCCAACTCCAAAGACACCATTTCCTGTCCTGGGTTCATAGTTGGAGGACATCTGCTAAATCTTAGAGTGATGACCAATTTCCACAGGCCACGGAATTTCCACCAGACCGGACAGGCAACGGTACACATGGCTGGTCTGCCTCCACCTCCCCCTTCTTTTTTTAAAAAAAATATTTTATTGATTTTTTTTTTTACAGAGAGGAAGGGAGAGGGAGAGAGAGTTAGAAACATCGATGAGAGAGAAACATCAATCAGCTGCCTCCTGCACACCCTCTACTTGGCCTGCAACCAAGGTACATGCCCTTGACCGGAATCGAACCTGGGACCCTTGAGTCCTCAGGCTGACGCTCTATCCACTGAGCTAAACCAGTTATGGCGACCTCCCCCTTCTTTAACCTGAGACCACGTATACTTCTGGAGAGAGAAAGGGCTCCTAGCTCTTGTGTGCTTTTGTTTTACACGGACCATAGAAGACAACGTCAAGTTCTTATAGCAAAGTACACTTTGAGTTGCCTAACTTAACAAGAGGTGCCCTGTGAGAACCTTCTGCATCTATGCGGGGGCTGGCCGCTGTCTTACCACTGTGTGTTTCGTAAGCAGTCTGTTAGAGACCCTGGCTGATCACAAACGAAGCCGAGAAAAACATTCTTTTGGAACCACCTGGACTTGGCGACGGTAATTAAAGAAAAACAAACTTAGGAGGCCTACCTTTGCTGCTGTTCTGAGCAGAGGCGGCAACGGCTAATAGTTCCACCCTCCCCTCTGGAGAGGCCACTGAAGTAAACTTCAAACAAGATCTCACCAGCCCTCCTTCATTTTCCCTTTGAGACTGGCCGGTCACGTTTTTCCGACTCCGAAGTGGGTTATTTTGATCCCATAACACAATCTCTCTCCTTTAGAACATGCACGTGTTTCATTTCGGACGCACCACCTGCGCCAGGCCGGGCAGCCGGGCTTTGGCGCCTGTGGCCTCAGATTTTCTCTACCTCCTGTTTCACGTGTGGTTAGGTCAGCTGATGAGTCACGTGGTGTTTGGCTGCCGCAAGTGACAGAAACAGAGACGCCCACACGGAGGGCATCTCGCATGTTTGCCAAACACGTTGCTCAGAAACATGCTTTTTGATGGAAGAGCTGTGTGTGTGAGCGTGGCCGTCTGCCGGAGGCAGGCAGGGCGGCTGGTTTCGGGGAATCGGCTGCACGTGCAAAGCAGCTGCCTCCACACTTACAAATCGCCATGTCTGGGAAAGCCCTGCCCATCGCAACTTTGGGTACCCCCTCTCCCCAAAACACGTGCATCACTTTGGAGACTTCATCTTAAGTTCGAGGCCAGTGACCTGCAAAGGGAGAGGCCGGACGCCGGCCCGCGGGGGCACAGGCTGCCCTGGGCCCTGGTCTGCTCACAGAGTCACCAGATTCGTCTTCTCAAACACAAGAAAGTATTTCTCAAGGTCATGTCCTTTAATTACTACAGTATAAATACTTTCTATTTTGCAACACAGGTTCTTAGTCTCCCACTTCAGCTTGAAGTAAAAAGTAAAAAAAAAAAATCCACTTACCCATGAGATGAGACCCCCCAAACGACGCCTGGTTAGGAGGGGAGGGAGCCGCTGAATCTTTTCGCTTCTTACGCTAAGATCTCACTCAATAACTGCTCTGATATTGGGGATGGAATGACTCGCCCCACCCCGAGAGACCCGGAAAGGGCTGCTTGTGAGGCGCACAGAGCCGGCCCGGCTGGGGAGCACCGTGGGGGCCAGACCACCCCACGGAGACCCGCCTCCCTCCTCGTGGCCTCCGGCCCCGCCCCGCCCCGCCCCGCCCCGCCCATGACTCTATTGGGAGACTCGGAGTGGAAAGGTGCGTCTGCATTAGCCAAACTGTGCTTGGCCCCTCCAATAGTGCCGAACCCCGTGGTCGGCAAACCGCGGCTCGCGAGCCACATGCGGCTCTTTGGCCCCTTGAGTGTGGCTCGGCGTTAGAACCACTTCTTCAAAATAGACTCGCCCAGGCTGAAAACTGACTTCTGTGCATGGGCCACGAAGTTTCAATCGCACTCTACGTGCGTGCCCGCACGTGGTATTTTGTGGAAGAGCCACACTCAAGGGGCCAAAGAGCCGCATGTGGCTCGCGAGCTGCGTTTGCGGACCACGGGCCTAACCCAACGCTAAAAGTCTCAAAGTCAAATCACCTGCTGACGCTAAAACAACACAAAACGGGGTGGGTGGGGGGCGAGGAAGGGAGGATCTTCGGCACAAGGTAAGCCCAAAGCAGGCGGCGAGGGGGGTGCACCTGACTTTCACCCAATGATGTAAACCAGCGGCTTTCTGTGCCCAAATTACAGAACCCCAAACAGGTGAGAGGTTCCTGCCAACGTTCAAACCTCTCAACACGCCCTGAGCCACGTGGCCGGCGGGCCCATCCTGTTGAGACCTTCCTGGAGCAAGCCTTGCCTGGCTCTTCCTGCTCAGTTCCTGGGTGTCTCACTGATGCCCAGGGCCACCGAGGTCCCGCTATTGGGGGCAGAGTGCACACAGCCCCTCAGAAGAGCAGGGAGGCCACGGAGGAGATGCTCTGACCTGGGCTTGTGCAGAGAAAACCCTCCTCCAGAAACGCGGCGCTGAGCTGCCGGAACTCACCTGTCAGCATTTAAATTAAAAAGGCCTTGAAGCCTCTGTAGTTTTAGGTTCTCTTTGTCTACAAGCAGTCACTCCGCACGGAGAACGTCACACCGGGTCTCCTCATGGTCCTTGACCCGAGACCCTCATGGCATCCCTAAATCTATCAGCTGAGCAATGTGCAATAAAAAAACAAACAAAAAACCTGTGTTGTCCTGGCCGGTGTGGCTGAGTGGGTTGGGCATTGTCCCATGTACCAAAAGGTTGCTGGTTCCATTTCTGGTCGGGACACAGGCCTGGGTTTCGGGCTCAATCTCTGGCAGAGGGTGGGCATTCAGGAGGCAGCCACTCGATGTTCCGCTCTCACATCGATGTTTCTTTCTCTCCCTCTCCCTTTCCTCTCTCTCTCAAAAGAAAAATAAATCAATAAAATATTTTAAACAAACACAAAAACCTGTGTTGGGGGGATGTTTCTTGGATCAGCAAAGTCAAAAGAGTGCCCCTCCTTACTCTGAAAAGTGGGCAGAAGAAGTGCCCCCACTTCCCTGGTTTGGCTGCCTTTCCCGCCGTGGCTCTCAGAAGAGACGCAGACCCTGCCAGCTATGGGCTTTGCTTGGGAAGCTAAGGTGCGTGCTCGTCAGGATGCTCGCAGCCCAGGTGAAGGAACCGTCTGTGAGGCCGTGAGTTTTCTCTTCTAGAGGGAGGGTCCGAGCCTGAGGCTGGGGCAGTGGGGCTGGGGTGGCAGGAGTGGACAGGACTGTCCCAGGGGCAGTCGCCGTGGTCTGGTCTGGGGGTTGCTTCCTGGGTTCTCCAAAATTCTACCCAAACACCCTAGCCTGTGAACCTTTCACTGAGGGGGCTTGGAAGTCCTCACAACATGTCCTTGTTGCCTAATGGCGTCTCTAGCTGATGGTTCCCCGATTTAGAGGGAAAGAATTCGCTTTTTCAATTTTTTCCTCCCTCCCCTTCCCCCCCGCTTTTTCCATTTTTAAGCTCTAACCCCACAGCATGAAATATCACCGGGGTTAAAGGAACATTGCTGCTTCATTTTCTAGTCACGTACTTTAAAAAAAGCCGGTACAATTAGATTTCCCCCATCGTCTCAGATCTGCCTCTGAAAGCTCCCCAAAGCTGCGCATCCCGGTTTTCAGCACCCAGACCTCCGGCGGAGCACCCGCGGGCTGGTCCTGGCGGCGGCATCCCTGAGGTCTCTGGGTGTCCAGAACGTGAATGCAGCCCGTGATGCGCACGCCTGACTTTATGCCCTTACATCCCTTTTTCTAGGGGGACAATAGGATCACACAGCACTGAATACAATGAGTACAAGCGCCTGGCCTTTTCCTTTCGTCCTTTTTCCCTTTCCAGCATCTATTCCCGCCCCCCCCCGCCCCCCACCAGTGTCTACACCATTGGCTAACCCATTGATACCCGTTACCCAGGGTCAAAAATAGTTCTCTTGTCATTTACAGGTCCTTATATTTAGGTACAAATGACAGGCTTTGTAAAACCGCTACAAATAAGAGACAATGGTTCATCGATACAATACGTTTCAACTGGCAGATATGTGGACACACAAGCAATTGCCATATTGTATTAGAGACATTTTATTGAAAATGCGAAAATAGGAAATGTATTATAGCCTAAAATAAATTACATAACATATACAGTATATATTTATATCTTTAAAATAGTTTTGTGTCTAGGTTCTTTCAGTCTAGGAATTTTGACGAAATCAAGAATTTACTGAACTGTGTCCATATTTTTTTTTTTTTAAAGAAAAAACCCGCTTTCCAAAACTTAGAAAAATATACTGCACTAAATGGATTTCAAATGTATCATCTCAGGGAGTATCACATAGTGACTTTGAAGTTGTTTTTATAAAATGTCTTGCTTTATCTTGTGGCGTGAGAGGGGCGTACACGAGGAATTACCTGTACCGCATGGTTATGACTAAGAACGGCCGGGCCAGGTAAGACATCTACTTCAAAAGTTACGATACGACAACCTGGCAGGAGAAGGCTAGATTATGACTTAAAGCTGCAGTTCACTGTAAAAACTAAAAGGTAGAGTTAGAATGCTCCAATTCCCTTGCTCTAGCGCCACCTTCAGGAAAGGTGAGTGGAAAACAAGCCTTCGGGGGAAGCCATGCGGAAGGATGCTGAAATTCGGAGATGCGCTTTGGTGACAAGGTCAAAGTTAGCTCAGGTATGTACACGGCGGGCGGCGGGGCGTGGTGTGAGAGCTCACCCAGGTCTAGCAGGAGGCCAGGTGAGGTGCGAGTGGTCGGTGCTGTCAGCGGGCTGTCCCTGTGGCATCTCACACTTCCCTCTCCATCCAGCTGCCCAGCGCACTCACGCATCCCCTTTTCCGTGGGAACGGCCCGCGCAGGCTGGCCCTCTGCACAGGCGATGACTCCATGGGGGCCGGGCACCGGGGTTACCTCTCTCTGCACAGCCGTGCTGCTGGGAAGCCAGGGAAAGCCGAGCTGTAACCTGTGGATTCTTCAGAGAGATGCAGAGGGACAGGTGCCGTGCGTGGCCTGCTGGGCGGTGGTGGCCGCGGGCGAGGGAGGGCAGAGCCGCAGTCCTTTGGTTCCAAGTGGACATCGTCTGAGGGAGGGGAGACAGCGTGGACTACGAGGCAGCTATGTCTTTCGGGTTTTCATGAAGCGGGGCATGAAGTCAACTGTGTGGTGGGTTTTTACAAAGCATCAGCAGAGACCCTTCCCGAGGTCCCGCTGCGAGGGAGCATACCCAGTATGCCGGAGTTTACACGAAACCTTTCAACCAAGGCCTCTTTCGTTACCAAAGCCAAAACCAAAACTCGACAGGAGAGGAGATGGTGCTGGGGTGTCACCTCCACGGTCCCCCAGCGCCCGTGCGTCCCGCGCCTTATTCGTTCTCCTCTTTCATTTCCACGATGTCCGTGCTCTCCTCGGCGGCAGGGATGTCCGTCATGGCCGAGTCCTCCCCCTCCACGGCTGACTCGTTCTCCATCTTCTTTTTCTAGACCAAGGAAGACACGTAAGCGTGGGCTGTGGCAGGGACACATCACAGCAGGGCCAAGAGCAGGGGGAGGCCCCCAGGGTCTCAGACTTGGGTCTCGAGGATGGTTGGGGTGACCTCCCCGAGGCTGCACCTTAGTCCAGCGTGTGCCTCTCGGTTTGGGTACTCGGACGCCGGCACTGTGCCAGGCACTCTGGGCGACCCTGTCCCAACGACTCTCCCCAGGGCCCTCTGAACGCACCGTCAGCTGATGGCAACCTGCCTCTACCCGGGGACGCCACTGCTGCCCCCCACTTCCCAGCAGGGCCTGCGCTCTCCCCACCCTCCTGCTCAGGGCCCTACAGACGCTTTGTCCTTGGGATGAGCATGCGACCTGCTGCTGTTGGAGCATTCCTCCCCCCGGGCCAGCCCCAGGCTTGCTGTCATTCTCTCCCACCCTGGGCCGGGCTGTCCTAACTCCAGGTGGCTGCCCTGAGGCCTTGGCCCTGCAGTGCGGGCCCAGCTGCAGGACGGGAGGCCTCCCACTGTGGGCCCACGGGAGCCACTCGAGTCTTCCTCCACCTGGAAGGAGGCTTCCCAGCCATGCAGGCGGGTCTGTCCCCACGTCTCACCTGTTTCCGATAGACGTAGCATGCGGCTATGGCGACCATGGTGGATTCTCCCACAAACCCCGCGAGGAGGGAGCCCACGCCCAGGGTGGCTCCGTGGACCCTGGGGATGAGAAAGCAAAGGCCGTTAGTTTGTTAAATCCGTGCGGAGGCGCACACAGTGTCAGAATCCAGCCGACACCCAGGAAAGGTGTAGACAAGAGGCACCAGACAATCGCATTCAGAGTCTGCACCTAATACACGGAGCACCTGCATGGGGCGGGGACCTGGACCTCCGGGCAGAGCGGCCTCCCCTGCCCCCCTCGGGGCCTCAGCTCAGCACCTCTGGCGGCCGGGCCACATCCCTCGCGAGCCGGCAGCACCTCCCACCCCTCCTCTCTGCACAGTGCGGGTTTCCAAGTTGGAAGGACCAAGTAATGCCCCTTCCGTGGGAGAGTGGGAGTCGTGGTGAGAGCTCAGTGAATAGTGTGTAGGGGCCTGACCCTGAAAGGACTTTTCTAGAATGGATCTCGACAGCCTCCCATCTGGTTCGCAGGCAGAGAATAGGACGCAACTTTGCATTTCTACTTCTAGATGCGTGTGGGGATTTCACACGAAAAAAGCAAATGCAACCATCTGAACAGAACTTAAGTGGCAGAAGGACCCACAGCCCCACGCCCCCGACGACTCACCCCAGGTAGGGCAGGACCACCAGGCTGGTGATGAGGACGATGATGCGCAGCACGGAGCTGGGGGCCAGGACAAAGGTCTTCTTCAGGGTCATCAGCCACCCGGTGAGATGAGCCCGCACAGTGACTGAGGGGAGAGCAAAGGGCTCGTCAGCATCGACCTCTTCCCCGGGTCCTGCAGCCTGTAGTTTCTAGCCCCTGGGCAGCACACCGGGGTCCCTGGGGCGCTGGCTGGGACCCAGGCCCTGCTGCTGCTGCCCCGGGCGTCACCCCGTCCTCCTGCCAGGTTCCTGGTCCCTGCGTCAGGGCCCGGGAAGCCCGTCCCTACCTCGGCTCCTGCCCCATCACAGCCCTTAGCGTCCAGACAGCGAGTGGCTGCAGGCAGCTCCCTCCTCCACAGTGACTGCCCCTGGGACAGTCCTGTCCACTCCTGCCACCCCAGCCCCCTCCCGCCCCCAGCCTCAAGCTCGAACCCTTCCTCTCCAGAAGAGAAAACTCAGGGAGAAGAGACGGCTGCCCGTGATCAAACCTGATTGAGTGAGGAGCAAACCTGGACCAAAAGCCTAGAGACAAGGTGTCGGGGAGGAAAGGGGCTGCTCTGTCCGCGTCCCTGATGTCCTCAGCCGTCCCCACAAACCTCAGTCACCTCCCTCCTCCTGCCCCTGGCAGTTCCCTGTCGTTCCGACAGGTGGATGTGTCACAGACACCTCGCCCCGTCTCCCCATCCAGACGGGAACTGCAGGAGGGCAGGCATCCAGCCTGGGCGCCATGGAGGGCTCCAGCAACAGGTGTGAACTGCTGACTGATTTTGGTTTTGGAGGAAAACAGTGATCAACAAGAAGTGCCCCGGATGCATGACCTCAAACTGGAGGGCGTTGAAGGAGCGCCCACCTGGGGTGAAACCCGTGTCCAGGGAGGAAGCCCATGGGGAGGAAGACCTGCTGTCCTCCTGCTCTAACCGTGTGCCCTGCCGGCCCAGGGTGGAGGGCTGTATTTAAGAGGCTCAGACACACACCTGGGTTTGGGCAAGGGCAAAGGCGAGGGCGCACAGGTAGAACGCTAATCTGGTTGGCCTACACCCCGCAGGTTGCACACACAGGTGGAAGCTGGACCCGTCTGGAAGCCCTTAGGATGACAGGTGAGGCAGTCTCCAGGGGAGATGAAGCGGGGTCTCCCGGACCTCCAGCCCCTCCTCCAGGCAACACTGTGAGGGCAGCGCCTCTAGGTGGCGTCACCTTCCAGAGCTTGGCTCCCCAGGGTCCTGCCTCCCCTGCACCCCTGCTCCTCCATCCCTCCATGTCTGCCACAGCTGAGAAGGCGACACCCAAGGGACCCAGCCTCCAGGAGTGCTTGGCCCCTAAGAGCAGGGCAGCTTGTGTGACTCAGGGGACAACAGGGGCTGGCGGGCGCAGAGGGCTGGCCGAGCTCCATGGCCCGTTTCTTAACCTCACTGTGGCGCTCTGTAGATTTTGGCTCCTCAGCTCACTGGCTGGGGTGGAATTTTTGGGCAAGAAAATTTTTAACAGGAAACAACATGCACTTGGTGCAGAGTTTAACAGGGAATGTGGCACCAAGGTCTTCCTCCAGCTTGGCTCCCGGGGGCCCTGGTCCTGCTTCCCAAAGGCAAGCACTGTTAGCCCTTTGGTGAGTTACTTCCAGAAATGGTATGTAGACAGGCAAGCACGTACCCCGAACATGGCATACACAGGCATACATAATGGGTGGTACATGTGCTGCAGACATGGTAGCATACTAAGCAACCGTTCTGCAGCCTGCTTTTCTCATTTCATAAAGCGCCACCTCCTTCTTTATGGCACACCTCACACTACTCTTCCCGTTTGCCAATTTTCAAACTGGCTTCGACTTTGGCTGGGGCTTCTCCTCTCTGGCCACACGCCCTCTGGCCTCAACTCTGCCCCTAGGTTCTTGTCTCCAGCAGCCCCTCTCTTTCTCTGTACGGATCCAGGTTTTACAGGCTACTCCCCTCACCCCATTTTACTCCTGAAATTAACATACCTACAATTTGACTTCTGAATATACAGCTCTAAGGGTTTTGACACAGGCCTAGACTCGTGTCCCCACCACGATCAGGGTGCTTGGTAGTTCTTTGCCCCCAAACTCCTCACGCTGTCCCTGGGGGTCAGCTTTCTTTTTCCCGTGTTTGCAACCGCTCTCCTTTAAGAAACTGATTATTTCTGCAGGCATTGTGTCGTGAACTTTCATCCTACTGGGCCATGTCTCCGCATCTTTCCAGGCCACTGTGAAGATTTACGGTTTTGTTTGGGACACGATTGCAAACACTTGCAAAGAAAGAACACTGAGCCAGGCAGCGGGGTGAGGAGGAACTTGCCTTTCGTTCGGTTTTGCTTTACCTGGGACGGGGAAGAAGGAGAAGATCCGCAAAGGAATGACGCAGAGCTCTGCGAAGGCGAAGTCCACGCCGATGATGTCTATCAGAATCTTCTCGGACACGTTGGGGGTCCAGAACATCACAAAGCAGAGCTGGGGGGACGAGGGGGGAGAGGAGTCAGCCAGGTTGTGAGGAAAAGGCATCAACGAGTGGAATGAGAAAGCCAGGCATTCTAATGTCCCGAGGAGCTCAGAGAGAGGGTGACCTGCCCAAGCAGGAGGCTGGTATACCGGTCCTCAGGCCGCCATCACCCTGCTCTGTTCTCACGGCTGGCACAGGCCCCCGCCCACCTGCCACATCTGCCCCACAGGGGCCCGGGCAGCGGGCAGATGTGGACGCGCTGAGTGGGTAAGCGGGCTGGTGAGCGGGGCCAGTGGGCTCCCATGGAAGGCTTAGCTGGACTGCTAACCAGCTCAGTTCGTTCAGGGGGAACATGTCTGTTAACACAATTTTTACAGCTTTCACCCAACAATAAAAAGTGCTCTGGAAGCATCTGGGTGCATGCAGCACCCCTGAATCAGCACAGCCAATGGAGACGGAAACAGCAATGCTGAGATTAACCACAGGCCCGGAAGCCTGCAAGGTCTAGTTCAGAGAATGAGAGACCACAGCCATGAGATGGGGAACTCTGGATACTGAACCCCTTTGAGAAAGTGGGAACTGAAATGCACGGGGGCAAAGTGGAGTGAAAATCCCACCAGTTCCCAAATCAGTGATGGGCAGCCTTTTGAGCTTGGTGTGTCAAACTTCACCAAAAAACTGAGCATAACTCAGGTAGTGTGTCACTTTGAGGAAAAAACATTATTTTGCAAATGTTTCATCCTCAGGAGCAGCAAATGTTTCATCCTCGGCATGCGACCGCCTCAGCGGCCGCGTGTCATCAGAAATGGCTACGCGTGTCAGTGCTGACACGCGTGTCATAGGTTCGCCATCAATGTCCCAAATAATTCTCTCCCTTCCTGAAGGTGCAAGTGAGCAATTCTTCTCTAAAATTAAAGTGAATGCGTTATAAAATGAATGACAGTCGTGTGAAAACAGAACACTGACATTTTAGACTGTAACACCCTTTAGGCCTTGGGTCAATTAGGTTTCCCGGAATTAGGCTAATCCTGTTTACTGTGTCATGTTGAAATATTTTTAAAAAAGTACTGGGGAGGATCTAGAATATGTTTCACAGTCAACGGAGCTTTAATTCTGCCATATCTTTTTCAGCATCTGGGAAGAATACCCTCGGGGTTTTCCAAAATGACAGATGCATCATCATTTAACCCTATGTCTGCTGCCTGTACTTACAGCCCATCTCTGACATGAAGGAAAAAATACTTCCTCAGATGTCGCAACTCGGAGCTCAGAGGCTTTATCACCGCGTGCCCCGGGCAAGTGGCCTTGTCATCGTTTTTCCCATGGCAAAGCCGCCAGCCTGAAACAGTGCGGTATCGCTCACGCCTACAGCTCAGGTATGGTGACAATTTAGTGTCGCAACTTCAAAATGACACTGAGCAGGGCAGTGGGAAATATCCGGACTTGATTTGTGCCTCAGGACCCAGGAAGAGTAAGCCACACTTACTGAAGGACCACACTCCGCTAAAAATGAGAGCTCCCAGGACAATCTGTAATGCCGTGTGTATTTAGGACCCAGCGAGGATCTGAACGTGAGACGATGTCCCCTGTTGCAATCTCTCGGCTTTGGGAAATCACTGCACAATGGCCTTTCGGTTACAACAGGCCAAGGGGAAGGGAGGGAGTCACCGCATGTCAGAGAGGAGGGTGCAGCCAGCGCCTGTGGCAAAGCCAGGTGATCCGCTCTGAGTTCTCTGCATGGGTGGTGGGCACCCCGAGGCGTTTCACGGCCTTGGAAGACCTTGGAGCCCAGTGGGAAGACAGGACCATGGTGAGCACACCCACATCACTTGAGACACTTACAAAAATACCCAGTAACCTGGGCCGGTGACCGCCACGGCCCCTGAGAACAAAATGTTAAGTTTGGTGGATCCCTAACAGAGCTTCCCAGGAGGGTGGTTTCGATATTCCATTTCTCAAATGCCACAGTGTGATTCAATGTGGCACCACTGACCCACTCTCTTCTGCCTGGTACCTATCTGTGCCAAGCGTGCCCTGAATGCCCCTATCTGGCCACGTGCTCCTGAGGCGCCTCTTCAGAGCTGTCTGCCACGCCCACCTAGAGCCTAGGCTGGGCCTTCTAGAACAACGTAGCTGAATACCATCAGCCTGGGGCTCGAGCAATCACAGGACATTATTGAAAGCGAGGGAATGCCATGGGTAACGTATCGAAGCTGCCTTTCTTTTTCTTCTGGAAGTCTCTGAATTCGACCCTTTACCTTTGCCATGCTTCCAGATGAAAATGCTCTTTGCCTGCCAGTAAGTTCCTAAAAACGTGACTATTCTTGCATTGCCCGGAAAGGAGTATCTGCAACATAGCAATAGGTCCGGCGCTGGTGAAAAGCTGCAGTTCCTCTCTGGAGGTCAGCATTCCCTAAGGAACGTGTGGAGCCCCAGCTAATAACCAGACCAAAGGTAACCAGTCGGTTTCAGAAAACAGGAAGCTGTAGAGGTGAACCTAACAAAGAATATTTCAGGAAAGTGTGATTCAAATGAGTTCACCCAGAGGAGGCTTGGCTCAGAACATGCCCTCTCAGTTGACCACAACATGCTGTGTTCCTCAAATATTTGCAGAGCTTAACGACATTGACTTTTCCAAACCAGGAAAACAAACCCAATAAACTACTGACAATGAACGTGATTTGTTCCTTAGAGCAGCTGCAGGGCTGGCTTTTCTGCTGCAGAGCTTGCTGTCAATATTGTCTCATTAGGAAGCAGCCAGCTACATAGAAGCACCCACTCAGTGCCCAGATCTTGGTTTTTCTATTTATTTCCCAATAGAAGGAACCAGGGCTGCCTGGAGAAATGGCTCGTTCTAGATCCGCCTGGAATAATATGTCAAAGGACACAAGAGCCCAGCAGGAAGCGTTCCCCACGGGCAAAGCTGGAACAATTCGGCAACAAAATAAATACTGTAGTACTGAATACAGAGTATACAATAAATACCCATGAGTCAATCTATATATATAAAAGCCCAGCGACTGAACGGCGGAATGACCAGAACGACCGGTCAAACCAATAGCTATGATGTGCACTGACCACCAGGGGGCAGATGCTCAACGCAGGAGCTGCCCCCTGGTGGTCAGTGTACTCCCACAGTGGGAGCGCCACTCTGAGCGGCACTCCCGCAGTGTGCTGATCCCCGCAGGCCATGCCCCCCCACCAGTGCAGGAATCCCATGGACCAGGCCTCTAGTATTGATATAAATAAGCAAATAGGGTCAGATCTCTGGTCCAGAATTTTATCTAATTCATGTAGATACTCCCTTCCCAGGGAGGTGAAGCATACCTATACCCCCCCATCCAGAAGTGTGGGCTGACCATAGCAACTCCCCTCAAAGGAGAGCTCAGCATGGAAAAGGGGAAAGAGTACCTTTACAGTGGAGAGGCCTGGCAAACATGACCTCGGGAGGTGGTCAAGGTCAACATCAGCAGTGATGAGTCATGTTGATGGCATGTGCTCCTGATAAGATGTGAGGAGACTCGCACTTGACCCAGGTGATCTTCCTCCCCAAATCCAAAACCCCCTCTAACCACGAGAAAAACCTCAGACAAACCCGAGTTGAGGCACATTTACACAAAACCTAACCGGCATTCCTTAAAACTGAGAATGCCTCAAAAACAAGCCAAGTCTGAGAAACTCACACACCAGAGGGGGCTAAGGAGACAAGATGACAAGGGCTGTGAGGGAAAAGCTAGTGAAACCTGAATCAACTGTGCAGTTCAGTTCGTAGTAACGTGTCAATGTTCGCTCCTTAGCTGTGACAAAGGAACCACAGCCAAGTGAGGGATGAAGGGTGTGTGGGAACTGTGTGCTATTTTCACAGTGTCTCTGTCAACCTGAAATAATTCTGAAATAAAAAGGTGATGAAGGAGAAGAAAGAAAGGAAGAAAGGAGGAGACCTATGACCCAACACCCTTTTATTGGACAGGCTATGTGATTCTTTTTCTGAGGACCAGATACTGACCATGAGATTTTTACTTTGAACTTTGAAACATTTATTGGCATTTCAACATATAGTCATCGCTCGTGAAGTATAGTCCATTCCAGACACACCTTCCGCCTTCACGATCACTGGCATCTCCTTTCTTCCATTACATTAGCCTCCTTGGAAACTAACCCCCATTGGGCTGCAGCGCTTGTATTCACAGCCTTCCCAGGCAGTTTCTGGTTAGCGTATGTGCCGTGGTCAGATTTCTAGTCTGGTCGGGCAGATCAATGAGTAATTTAGCATCTTCCTTAGAAGCAACCCGTTAAGCAGGCTTTACCTGTACGGAGTTGTTCCACCTTGGAGGCAGCATTTAACCTTTCATTTCTAAATCCCTATAACGATGAACTAAGTGATGACTAAGTTTTACCACAGATTAAGGTCCCCAAGTAGGATTATCGTGTGCATGAAGGAGGAAGGGAGTCCCAACCCTTACAGATATACCACCCCACCTGAGATGCTACAGTCTGAATCCACGTGACTAGGCCCACAGAAGGGGGGTCCTCCTCAAGGCCTGCTTCCTCCCCGACAGAGTCTGTTTCTGACCCGCCCTGGGACAGTCTCAGATTCTTTCCCAAGAATGTGGGATTTGAAGAAGCCAGTTGTCTCCATCAGCATTTGAACTCGGAGCACCCAGCAACCCAGCCACAGTGGGGCAGCCATTTCTGCACAGCCGGAGAGGGTTCCAGCCCACAAGGGAACATTGCCAAGAGCTCTGGTTTTGACGTAGTTCCAGAGCTCCCTAAGCTCCGGCCATTACCCTGAATAAGCAGGATTAGTACCAAGCCAGAGAGTCTTGTCCCCTGCAGTGAGAAGAAGTGAAATGTATGCAGCTGTTATGCATTAAAATTGCTGGCCCCGGGCATCGTTTTCATTTGGAGCCTTTACTTAGTAAGAAAAGTTCAACAACTGTTTAATTGGGTTTAAGTCTCCACTGCCTAAACCTGAGGTTAACCCTCAACAATACCGCATACAAAGAGGTGGTTACAGCCTGGCTTGGGGCTGCAAGATGGTGAGTAAATGGATTCACATTCTGGTGCCAGCTCCTTAGCCCTCGGATGACCAGACCACCAGTGTGTCTGTGGCCCCGTGACCCGCACAGATGCTTCTACCCGCGAGGGGCACAGTGAGTGGGACCAGTCGGTCTTACTCTCATTATTGTAAAAGGTTTCCTGGGACCGGAGTAAAATGCTACCAGTGAGCTGTCTGTAGGTGGTGAGATTAGGATTGATTTTATTTTCCTCTTTGAACTTTCCCCTGTTTTCCACAAAGAGCATGTGTTCCTTTTTCTTTACCAGAAAAATTAAAAAAAAAAAAATAACAGGGGCCCCTGTATCTGTCCATCTTAATAAGTATTTAGGACAGGGATGAGCGAAGTCCTGATTCAGAGGGAGGGGCTGACAGCTGGGTTTTACAGACAGTATCTTGGGACACTGCGCCTGGTGTCACTCCACAGAAGGCACACTAATTTGATTTCCCTGTGGATGGAGGGGCCCGAACAAGGCAGGACACTGTCAGATATCACACACGCCTACCTTGCTTGAGTTCAGAGAGAGAGAGAGAGAGAGGGAGAGAGAGAGAGAGAGAGAGAGGGCTAATGTTCTCCCCAGGAATGCCATTTGGCCTTTGATTCTTAGCATCAACTTGCACTGGCTGCACACAGGTGGCAGGTGGGTGGGTGAGGTGAGAAAGTTCATCAGCGTTTTGTGGGTCATGGTTATGACTCCAGCTTTTGGTCCCAGAGAGACGGGAGCCATGGGAGGTGGCAGGTGGAGGAGTGATGTGATGATTGCCATTCTGACAGGCTGGGTGAGGATGGAGTATGGGGGTGGGGGTGCAGGGCAGAAGCAGAGTCCTGCCAGGGGGCTACAGTAACATTAGGGAGATGGCCTGGGATCATCAGGAGGTGGGGAATGGTGGAATTGGAGGTATCTGCACTTAGTGCTAACAAGATGTGCTGAGGGACCCGTGTGGGGTATGAGGAGAATGATGTGAGGTGAGTGAGTGTTTCTCTAGCTTCAGGCTGGATGCTTGGCCGCCCTCTGGGGACCCTCTGGCCTGTCCTCTCCATGGTTCCTCACTCTCACATGCTGACCGCCAGCTGAACTGGATGGGGACACTCCCTAAGTCCTCCTAAGGCTAACAGCGAGCCCATGAAAGTCACCACATCCCCCTGGATGACACGGCATCCCATTAGGATGACTCTTGGAACCAGGGGAGTCCCAATTCTGAAGAAAAAAATATGCCCTTTTACTAGAGTGCAAACCCCTAAAGTCTACATAATGTGTGAAAAGGCCAATGAGCCCACTTTCTGGGGAGGAGCATGATAGAGGGTGGCAGGGAGTGAGCCTGTCCTGATGGCCGGAGGAAGGGGGCATTGCCCTGCAGAGCTGAGCATGCTCTGAAGGGGGGCTGGGCAACAAGCCAGGTGGGTGGGCAGGAAAACCGCAGCACAGCACGGGAGAACGTCACAGGGAGGGAGCACTTTCTGAGGAAGGATCGTTAGTATTATCACCATATATAACAATATATATTATAACGCAGAATATAGAATGCACATTGGATTACAATATTTACTATTATTACAATGGTATATGGAGAGGAGATGCAGGGGACTTTTTATGTAAGGTCAGGCAGGTACAATTTTTATGGGGCTGAAATAGATGGAGTAAACTCCGTCTACTACTGAGAAAGACAGAGCTTTGTTTCCGGTTAAAGTAGGGAGCTTGGATGGGCACTTTACACAGTGTTTTCGTAGTACCCAGTATCCTCAGTGTGGCTTGTTGACCATCATAACCACGGTTACACATCTAAATGGAATAGCTTCATAAGGGAGTTGGCGAAACCACTATTATAGCACATCCAATGGTAAAAAGTTAACATTTCCAGATGTCGTTTTAAAATCAGTTCTTTTTAAAGGATATGAAAGCGAAATCACCCCGACTGTCATTCAGATTCAATGAAACTGCCGAACAGGCACACTGCCTCAGAGCACTCGGTGCTCCTTTCTGACCTAAGCCGCACCATGCTTAGGAAGGCCCAAACACACTTCAAACAGCAGGGGGCGCCACGCACCAAGCCTGCAGAGGGCGCTCCGGCTGTCAGACCTCCGCCCATCAAACCTCTGCCCATTCCATCCATTTGCGGAATGTCTAATTCTTTCCTATTCTTACTCCGATTTGAAGAATGTTTAGAAGATTCCAATCCAGCTTCTGTTTAGCCTTTACTTTTCCTTGACTGTTAACAGAAACTGGATGGCAGCTGGCGGCGACAGCAGCACAACAATGTGAACGTACTGACCTGCACACTCAGAAATGGTCCAGATGCCAAGCTTTAAGTGAGGTGTATTTTTATCACAATTAAATCTACTTTTAAAAAATTGGAGCATGCTCATAACATCGCGGTGTGCTCCTTCACTTGCTAATTGTTTTAAGGCTGCATTGTGGGTCTATACTGCCTTTTTATCACAAGGACTTAGGTAGAGTTTTGGGGACCATGCTTAATCTTTTGCACTCAGATGTCGAGATTAAAATTACTCTTTGAATGTATCAATAATTTGAAATATAAAAAATCCAAATAAATAAGTTTGTATGAAACTCCAGTTTTTTATTCTACTGCCGCGCTTTGTAAAATCTGAGGTATTTAAAAAATTAAATCCCGAGTAGAATAAAGGAATCGAGAAAAAAGCAAGCGAGTATAGAGGGTTAATTGCTTTACTCTCCTCTGAGTTCTCCTGAGCAAACCAGTCAACCCCTCAAATCCGCAATAATGATGACTTAAAAAGTGAATGCTGGGCTACTAAAGTGTGAAGGGGGAGGGGGGGCGCAGAGGGTCCGTGGGAAGGAGGGAACTCATCAAGGATCACACACCAAGGGCTTTCCATTGGGGATTTCATTTAACCCTCATAAAATCCTGGGAGAAGCAGGATTGTCTACTCCTTTACCAAAGGTGTCACCAGGGCCTGGCAGGGCTGTGTGACTTGGCCCAGGTCACCCCCTTGGTAAAGGGTGAGGCCAGGATTTCAACCCCGGCCTTGGGGACTCAGAAGCCTTGCTCCCTCCATATTTCCGGGATGTCTAAAGCTGCTCGGAGAGCCCAGTGGCCCACACTAAGCTCCCAGAGGCGCCAGATGAGAGGGTTTTCAATTTGGCTGATTTACCTTTGGTCCTTTCTGTCCTCCCCACCCGCAACACACAAGAGAGTAATTTTCTGCAGGATCCTGGGAACAATGAGAAGGCAGTCTGGGGTGCGGGGGTGGGGCTGCCCGGCAGAAACAAAGCCTCAAACAGGCTGTCCTTGTTGGAGACACAGGGTCAGTGTGGCACCACGGCCACGGCTGGAATAAGGCCTGTGGTGTCCCTGCCCCACGGCTGAGTGACAGCTCATGGGTGAGGTCAGCAGCAGGAAGCTGAGGCTGGGTCCCTATGCCAGTGGGGATGAGCTGAACCTCACTGAAGGGGATTATCGCAGTATTGTCACAGAGACGGCCTGACTGCCTCCTTCTCTGATGGCCGCCTTTTGCTCCCCTCCCCTGCTAGCCTGGGCCCTCAGGCCTAAGATTCCGAAGCTTTGGAACTAAAATGTTTTAAGTCCTCTTGGCCTCAAGGGCCCTGGCAGGCAAGGTGTGACCAGGCGATTCCCCATGTTGTCTGCAAGTCACCTCCTCTCCTCCCAGCAACCTCCAACCTAATCCCCCAGACAAGGCTGATCTCGGGAAGCTGGGGGCCCACGGACAGAGCCTGATGGCCCAGGAGGAGATGCCACTCATGTGCGGGACAGTGACCACGTCCTCAGCCAGGCCCTGCAGGGAGAGGGGTCAGGAGGCAGGCAGTAGGGCAGAGTTTGGGGCTCACTCATAAGGAGGAACAAGGGCTTCCACCAAGGAGCCGGTGAAGGAAAAATCAGAAAGAGAAAAGGAAAACCAGCCGAGGACAGTGTCACAGACGGCAAGGCATGAGCAGGGGATGGAGGAGTGGGCCGAATCAGACATGAAACATGAGAACCGGACGGGGCCCCTGGAGCTGGGCAATGAGACAGGGGGACCTCGGTGAGCTCTGTAAGGAGATAAGAGATGGGCAAAAACACCAATCAAAGGAGCGATCTCGGAAGGAAGTAAGGCCCCCTTGCTCCCCGAGAGGAGGCAGGTGGCTGGGCAGGGGGACAGAGGGCCTGGTAGCCAGGAAGGTGGGGGAGGGTGCTTTCAGGTAATTGTCTCAAGAAGTTCGAATGTCAAGGAGAGGAGAAATGTAGTCTGCCTGTGGAAAAAGAGATGGTTTTTATGTTTCCTTTAATTTCCTTAAAGGTTTGGGAGCCTTAAATACTATATTTACAGCAGTGAGTTGGGAGAGGCTGAAACTGGAGATAGGAAGAAACAGAGGCAGTGCCTGAGCAGAAAGGAGGGGTGGAGCAATGCAGGTGAATATGCACCGAGGTGCCCTCAAACTCGGGGTGCATGTCCACGGCGGGTCATGACTACATACGCAGAGAGTGCGGGGCTGCTGGGCTCCTGGACATCCGATTACCTGCAAATGTGTCCCGTCAGGGGGGCCTTCCCTGACCATCTTGTCAGGCATCTCCCTCACCTTCTTTTCTTCTACTTAATTTTCTCCCGAGCACCTGTGACTCTCTGTTGCAGGCTGCATAATGGCCACCCCAAGAGATATATTCACCCCCGGTCCCCAGCACAAGTATTCACTACTTTATATGGTAACAGGTGTGATTAAGTTAAGGGTCTTGAAATAAGATTAGCTGGGATTGTCCGGGTGGGCCCGAAATACCATCACAAATGTCCTTGTGTAAGATCCAGGCAAAGGAAGGTTTGATGCAGACACAGAGAGGAAGAAGGGATGTGAAGACAGGGGCAGGGATGGGAGTCACGGAGTCACAGAGTCACGTGACCAAGGAATGCAAGCAGCCTCCGGAGCTGGAGGCAAGGGACAGATTCTTCTCTAAAAGTCACTGGACGGAGTGTGACTGCTGACACCTTCATTTCAGCTCCGTGACCTAAACTGACCTCTGGCCTCCAGAACTGTGAGAGAATAAATTTGCTGTTTTAAGCCATCAGATTTGTGGTAATTTGTCACAGCAGCCACAGGAAACTAATACACTCCACCGTGCATGCTTATTGCCTGTCTTCTCTCTGAGATTATAAATTCCGTAAGAAAAGAGCCTGTGGTCTGGCCAGCATGGCTCCGTGGTTGAGCATCAACCTATGAACCAGGAGGTCATGGTGCGATTCCCCGGGCTTGGTCCCTGGTCGGGGGCAAGCAGGAGGCAGCTGATCAAAGAAACATCAATGATGCGAGAGAATCACTGAAGGGAGAGGGAGAGATAGAAACATCAATGATGAGAGAGAATAAATCTCTCCCTCTCCCTTCCTCTCTGAAATCAATTAAAAAATAAATTAATAAAAAAAAGAAAAGAGTCTGTGGATCTCTTTCACTGTGGTGGTCCTGGGGCATCGTAGGGTGTCAGGCATGTGTAGCATGACTTCGGGAATAAATATGTATGTGTTCTTTCTCTGGAAAGCTGTGCCCGTACACAGAGAACCCCTCAGCATCATCTATCTCTTTGAAAGTGTCTGTTCCAGCCAAAACTGGTTTAGCTCAGTGGATAGAGCATCGGCCTGCGGACTGAAAGGTCCCAGGTTCGATTCCGGTCAAGGGCATGTACCTTGGTTGCGGGCACATCCCCGGTAGGGGGTGTGCAGGAGGCAGCTGGTAGATGTTTCTCTCTCATCGATGTTTCTAGCTCTCTATCCCTCTCCCTTCCTCTCTGTAAAAAAATCAATAAAATATATTAAAAAAAAAAGTGTCTGTTCCACAGCCCCAGGCTTTGATAATCACATCTTAATGCATACACGTGTGGCTTATAATCTCCCCTTGGTGGCATTTCTAATTTGGTTGGTGTGTACAGATCTATGGGACGTCTAAGCCAGAAGCCTAAAGACATCACCTTCTCTCTTTCTGCTGTCACTGCAGCTTGTGGGGAACTGACATTTCAAATCAGCAAGACAACCGGCCACTGGAGTGGGCACTGTCTGCCCCTGGGACTGGAGGCTACTAACAGGAAGGTGTGATGGGGCATCCAGAGCCTTCCCAGGCCTCAGGGAGGAAAACGTTATTCATTGGCATCCACTATACCAAGAGCCACCGGGGCTGGAGGCAGGGGACAGACTCTTACCCTCACTCGGAATCCCCTGGCTCTGGGAACGTTAGGCGACAGCGCCCATGCTCTGCTGATACCAAGCCTGGTGCTATGTCAGCTATGGATTCTTTTTAAAGTCTTAAAAGGTGGGTCTTCTTATTCCTCCTGTGGCAGCTAGGGAGTCTGAGGCTGGTATGTTTAAGTGACCTTCCCTAAGCCACCCAGCTGGTGGGCGATGGAGCCAAGGCTTGAACCCAGGCCCTGGGGCTTCAAGGCCTACATTCATAAGCAGTGTGCTATGTGGCCCTGAATTCAAGCTTGAGCTAAATCTCTCTTTTTTGGCCCTCTCTTCTCAACTCATTAAAATAAAAGAGGGCAGTCAGGTGCCACAAGAGTCCCAGGGGCATGCAGGCCATCAGTTCAGAGGTGCTGGCTTGGCAGGTGCCCCATGGCTTTCTAGAAACTTCTTCTTTTTTTGTAAAGGCCAATTCATTCTTCAAACCACATGGGTGAGTGCCATCTCTCAGAGACCCACAGGCTCTTGCAAACCTCCTGGCACCTGGTTAAAGGTGAGTAGGTTTTCTAGGCACTATTGTTTTCTCAGCATCACGTCCTGGTTCTCTGAACCTTGTTCAGAAGGTCCGAGAAGACCCCCAGAATAATCTCGTGGCACAACCTGTGTTGACTTCACTGTGCCGTCTGACTCAGAGCTGGAAATAAACTCATTAGGATAAAAATAAGAAATGTTTTCAGCAAAGGCCCTATGTCACTCTGCAAACAGCAACTTTACTTTCCAGGTCACTTTTGTAGTTTGCCAGCCAGGAGGAATACCTCTGTGGGACCAGGTGGTTTTTTGATTGTTTTCCTTAGTTCCTGGGCCTAATGGTTTCTGGCTTCATTAAACACACAAAATGGCCACTTAGCATGCTAACGGGGTGTTTGTGTCCTTGTCATGCTCATTTAACACACTATCTGATGGACCTTCCTCTACTGGGTGTTTCTTAATATATTTGAGATCGTTTACAAAAACGACTTTGATGTGTTTGACTTGGGTTTTGCCGACTCCCCGCATGCTGACCTGATGTCAGTCAATAGGACATGGAGCGTTTCAGGCCACCAGGAACGTGCTCGTGGTCAGAGCCTCACGCACCTGGGGGTGTGAGCAGGTGCTGAGATCGGAAACCGAGACGCCATGAGCACCACAGCGTGTCTGGCCCCCAACCCGTATTGTGATTATTGTCAGGAGGGCCTGCACTAGGCATCTGATCCAGCTGGGGTCTGGGCCCTACACACTGTAATGTGCCCAGACTGCTTCTGTCTTTAAACTGAGACGAATACAAATGATTAAAAAAAAAAAAAAGCCATAGAGAGTAATAAAATAAAATTCCTGGATGTCTCTGAGTCAATCCCCACTGATTTATTTTACCATTTTCATGCACAACAGTTTGTGACTGCCAGCTACCAAACCCTTCCCTGAAAATTGGGGACTATTTTGGCTTTTCAGTATTAATAGTGAGTGGATTTTGCAAGGGCCTGGCTGAGGTGCAGTGCATTATTCGACTAATGGAAAGCAGAATAAAACCAAAAAGCAAACTAACTTAAATCTAGCACAGATACTTCTAGTGGATGCTATTATGCCAATTACACCACCCCCGACAAAGCCATTCGCAAAGATATAATTCAGCATCTAAATGTGGGCACAGGGCTGTACCATGTGAAAAACATGTCTAAGCAAATCCTCCACTCAGATTATTACATGGAGAATATGGAAATAAAATAAAAGAGGTATCTTACAGAATCATTAAATGGAGAATTTAAAAACAAAATAAGACAGTTGAATAGTTATGTCTGGTTAATCAATCCATGTGACCATAAATGACAAGATCCCTTTCTTTCAGAAACATCAATGTATGAGTTTGCTAGAGCTGCTGCAACAAGTACCACAAAACGGTGGTTTGGAAGCACAGCAAAAGGCAGTATTGCCTCACAGCTGTGGGGTGTGGGCAGGGCCATGCTCCCTCCGCAGGTGCCAGGGAAGGATCTGTTCCAGGCATCTCCTGCCTTCTGGCAGCATAACTCGAGTCTTCCCATGGCGTTTGTGTGCATGTCTGTATCCAAATGCCCCCGCTTATAAGAACACCAGGCATCCTGGGTGAGGGGTCCACCTAACCCACCAAGACCTCACCTTAACCCTATTTCCAAACGAGGCCACGTTCTGAGGTACTGGGAGTTAGGACTTCAACACAGGAATTTTTGGTGGACACAATTTAACCCATACAAATCAGAACAGAAGATCCACGTTTGAGTGCCAATTCACACTTTCCCTTTTTACCACCCACTGACATCAAAAAGCAAAGCTCACAAAGATCCAGAGTAAAAACCTATTTGAACTTCTTTTAAAAAAGAGAACCAGATCCTTAAGTAGTACCAGTCACTAGCCTCAGACCTTGTACCATAGGGTGGGAAGCAATGTAATTTATGGCATACTAGCAGGCTCCCCTACCTCTCGGCCTTAAGTGACAGCAACACACACACACACACACACACACACACACACACACACCACCACCACCAGCACCAGCACCACCAGCACCAGTACCACCAGTACTAGCACCATCACCATCACTACCACCACTACCACCACCATCACCACCAGTACCACCATCACCATCACCATCACCATCACCATCACCATCACCATCACCATCACCATCACCAGCATCACCTGCTCGTGTGGTTCAGAGGAAGGGGGTGGGGCGTGAAGAATGAGCCTGCAAGGCTGGCTTCTAGCTGGTATACCGACAAGTCACTCACCCTCCCTGAGTCGTTTCCTTTCCTAAAATATGATGGGTCATCTCCAAGTTCCTTTCCAACAGAGGTTTCTGAGTCTCTGTTTTCTTGGTGGAAATCTACCCTCAGGTACTTCTAGTTACAGAAGATAGCATTAGAATAAGTACATTAAAAAAACCTCTACATGGGAAACCAAAATATACATCTAGATCTTAGATAGTGGTCATTTCAAAATAAACTTGTACTTGATTTAGAAGTACAGATTACTGCCCGTGAGCTGAAGGAGAGATAAAATATCCTCAAATCCAATCTGGTCGAGTTCCCCCTTGGGCTCACTGCAGCGGTGGGAAGATGGTTAAATGGAGCGAAAGGAGACAGACGAGGAGAGCCAGCAACAACCCAGAGCTTCCAGCTTTCTGTGCGAAAGGGGTCCAAGTCACAGAACCTGGCATCCCAACCAACTTGACGTGCGACTCCCAGTCATTTAACATGTCTCCCAACGCTGAGGGCTGTTCCTGCAACAGAAGCCTTCTCTGTTTTTCCTAAACGACTCTTAAACAGATTCAAGGCTGTTCTGTGTTTTGCTAATATTTTAGGGAATTAGGGAAAAACTTGCACACCATAGAGAGAAATAATGAAAACAGGGGAGCCGGGTTGCACGGGGTAACCTGTCCTGACTCGCACAGGCATGCTACCAGAAATTCCTCGGGTCAGGTGGCCCTGGAATATATTTCTGACACCCTACCGGTTTCCTGAGAGACAAATAGGTGGGAGGGGCTGGGTTGGAGTGACAGGCAGCTGAGGACAGACACAAGGTCATCAGCTGTCAGAGGTGTTTTGTGATGGGCTCTTTGTCCCATGTTGCCCTTGTTACAATCTACTCAGGTGTTGAGTCAATGAATCCACTATTATGCTGTGGATTTTTAAAAAAAAATCAATTCAAGGTTTAAAACATACATAGGGCTTGATTTTAAAGGACCACTGCCAGGACGCATATAGCTAAACAGTTCTCGTGATGACGGTAAGAAGGGCTACAGTTACTGTGTCCCTGTCACCAGCAGAACCCAACACCTCTTACTGCCTTAGGTCCCGCTATCAGTCACTGTTGCTGAGAACTGCACACACACAGGCATTTCAGCACAAGATCCTCATATTGTACTAGAAAAAAAGGGGAATTCCTACAGGACTTGACAGGCAATGCGGACCACCACCACAACAAAGGGAAACCAAACAGAGTTCAAAAGACCAGTACTCCCTTTGATCCTCCTCTTGTCTCCATCCAAAGGGCACACTCTACCAAGTAAGCTTGTTTATAAATGGTGTGTATGCTCTTCGGCTACCGTTGATAAGTGTTATAAACAATCTTAAATTATATACCATGCGCTTTGGATTACAGTGCGTGTACGTGCTTTCTCCATGTTTTTGAGCATTATCTTCTACATCTGAACTGCCACGGGAGCTGATAAAGGAAGGACGTGTGCTGTTTAAGGCTGTGCAGTCACCCACGGGCCCTGCCAGCGGCACAGTGTGAGGGGCACCTGCTCACAGCTGTACCTGGGAAGACGGCACAGAGAGTGGGATGCTGTAGGTGCTCCATCGACATGTGTTGCGTGGAGAATAAATAAATATGCGACATCAGCATCAGCGTAATTAGGAAAGGAACTTTCACCGGGGAAATCAAAATATCACCAATTAAGTTTGGAAAAGGGACAGGGATGGTAATACGTTTGACTCCGGATGTTCAAAAACGGGCTGGAAATTATTCAGCAAGACAAGAGTATGATTAAAATGAAAGGCAAGGCCCGCCTCCCTTCAGCATGTAAGAAGTCCCAAGAAACACCGCGACCCTTGCTTCCTGGATTCAATGGCTCCCTCAAGTAACAATCGCTCGTATTTTGGGATGAAAATGTTTTGAAGAGCTTGTTAATTAACCTAGCATAGCATCACATTTTGGGATACACGACATCTCCTTTTAATATAACCATTTCTCCTTTTCCAAAAACATGGCGAGGGCGGTGTCTCCTTACCGTGAGCGACAGGGCCATGCACACGAACGTGAACCTCTTGATGTGGGCCGCCGTGACCGTGCTGCTCGTGCTCACCAGTTTATTGCTGGGGTTGTTCTAGGGGGAGAAAGGACAATGGTGACTGGGCTCCGGGTCGTCCTCGACTGACCGCACGTGCATCTTAAAAAGCATCTCCCCCTGGCCGGTTTGGCTCAGTGGATAGAGCACCTGCCTTTGAACTGAAGGGTCCCGGGTTTGATTCCGGTCAAGGGCACGCACCTCGGTTGTAGGCTCCTCCTGGCCCGGGCCCTGGTCGGGGCTTGTGTAGGAGGCAACCAATCAATGTGCTTCTCTCACACTGATATTTCTGTCTTTCCCTCTCTCTAAAAATCAATGGAAAAATAACCTCAGGTGAGAATTTTTTTTTTTTAAAAAAAGCATCTTGTTTGTGTTCTATGTGATGTGTGTAAACCACAGGTGGGGAACATCGGTCCGAGGGCCATATAGGGCCTGTGAAATCATTTGGTCTGGCCCTGACAAGGCATTAGGGGTGAGTTAATTAAATATTTGACCAAATATAGCAGGCGAATTTTTAAGTTGATAATTTTGTATGGCCCGCAAATGATATTATAAATCTCCAAATGGCCTTTGGCAGGAAAAAGGTCCCCTATCCCTGGCCTAAAGTATAGATTTCAAGTGACAGCTTGGAAGATGGCTGTCACGTTGAGTCTCTCAGGCAGCTGTCAGGTTTCTGGATATGAACAGTATCCAGAGAGAGTTCTAGACTGAACAGTGGCCAGTGCCTCCTGAGTCAGTCCCCTCCCTTTGATGCTGGGTACCCACCTAGCCAGTCCAGGGCCTTGGCCCTGTGCGCCCTCTCCTGGCCACTGTGGGCATCTCCCCGAATGCCATGGCCCTGCTCTGTGATCTTTGGGCCCTTCTTCCCCACCAACCGGACTCTAAGACGGAGTGAGCATCCAAGGCCCTGCTTGCCCTGACCCAGACTCCCTTCCCTGCCGTGACTTTTCAAGTTGAGTCCCAAAGGGAACCGCTTGCTCTTCCCCTCACCCACTTGGTGCTTCCAGGCTTTTGTACTTTTGTTCCTCCTCCTCCCGTTGGATCTTCTAATCATCAAAAACACCCCTTTATTCAAGGCTCATCATCCTCACAGCCCACTGGTTCCTTAAAGCCTCTCTGATCTTTCCCCTCCAAACTGCCTCTGCCCCTTCCTGAAGTCAGGGCTGGCGTCCTGGCCCGTATTCAGGGCTTGCGTTAAAGCCCCGTGAGGGGTGGGCTCGCTCTCTGAGATAAAGGACCATGTCTCTCACCCATCTCTTTAGCTCCTGCAACTCAGCACAGTCTTCCCCAGGCACAAAAAGTGCTCAACAACCTTTGTGACATCGTATTTTAAGCAAATAACGCAGATTGCTCCGCTGTCTTCTTACACATCCCTGAATCTGAGCCTTGCTGAGGCCACCCCAGTGCCACGGCTCAGCGTGCCATCACCCAGTCCAAGCGTGTGCCTGGCCCTCTATTGTGGAAACCAGCAGAGCAGAACAATTCCCTCCTCGTTGTGGATCCAATTAGTCCCAGAGCAGACTAACGAAAACATACCCCGCATCCCGCCCAAGGAGAGACACACAGCGGAGATATCACAGGTCCAACTGGAAAAGAACTGTTGGTGTTTCCCCAACTTCAGAGGCCAAAGCAATCTCTGCAATCCCTTCCTCTCGCAGATGCAGCCAGCACAAACGCTGGATGAGCTGACACGGCCTCATTTCCAGTCTCTAATGCATATCTGCTGCCATGGCCAAGTGCAGACCACAGTGGGTAGGACATCTGTCCATCTCCACCCACCCCAAGGATCTGTGGGAGTGGTGCCCGGGTGGGCCGAGCGAGAAGGCAGCCACCCTGGAAGGAAATAAGCACAGGTCGCCCGGGGTGACAGTGACGTGCCACGGCTCCTTCAGGGACACTTTTATTTTTCAAATAGCAACTATTTCTGCAAGTATGGTTAGAATAAGCTAGCACGTATCACTAGATTGGCATCTGCGCTTTGTGTTGTTTGTCCAATCTGCTCAGAAACATGCTCTTTCGCAGATGAGAACTGAACGTTAGAGAGAATGTGTGCTAGTGGAAAACTCTAGTTCAATGTCGAGCGAGCACCCTCAGAAGTTATGCGAGAAATGTTAAATCTCTGATTCTGCAACCCACAAAGAGGCTAAGGATGTCAACTGTCAGTGCGGCGAATTCTGGAAGTCCACACAGAGGTGCCTAAGGTTTGGGTGAATAGAAGCATTCACAGGAGTGGCCGGAGCAGCCCAGCAGAACGCCTGGAAACAATGGGTGGGGATTCTAAAGGGCTCTGAGTGAGTAACTCCAGCTTCTGGCGAGAGGTACGCTCGTTAAAGGTATTGTCTCACAGCGCCCAGCCTCTGCGATCATGCATAAAACAATGTTGTTCTTGGATGCGCCTCGCGAAACTGTACAGTGCTGTATTGTTAAGCTTTATTATTTCAAGGGAGTCAAAAACAATTTCAGAGGAGACTTTCGTGGCCAGGAGGTTCTAACGCTCCAATACCTGCGATGCTCATCAAGTTTTATTATCTAATCTTGTTCTCCTAGAGCTAGAGATTTAGCAAGAAGACTCAGACCCATTTTGGCCTTCTAGGATTTACTTGTATACACATGTTCCTTGAAATGAAAACAATGATTTCTATCAGTAGACTGGATGAAACCCACTCAAACACGGGCTGCCCACCTTCTCCTGCAAGTGCCTCGTGCCTCTGAAGTCTGCGCTCAGAGGCCTGGGAAGCAGAACTCAAATGCATTTTTTTTTTTCTAAGAGATGCTCTGCATCCTGAGGTTGCAAAGAATGTTTGCCATAGGTGGACGGTCCCACTGATGGCCTCCCGGGGAAACTCCACACCGGGTAAAGCGTTCTGGGTACCACCGCTGCTCTATCTCCCGTGAGGCTGTGGGGTGGCAATCCCAGGAGTGTTTTGAGGTGAGTTGCTATTCATGGGTGATTATGGGTGTGGGAATAAGGGCAGGTGATCCGCTGGAGACCCCAGGCAGAGAGGCTTCCTCTCCTTGCCTCCCAGAGCTTTTGCTGGGATAAGGTAAAATGATATTGGTGATCACTTCGTAAGGTATGCAAATGTCTAATCACTAGGATGTACACCTGAAACTTATTATAATATTGTATGTCAACTTTAATTGAAAAGTAAATTTAAAAAAAGGTAAAATGACATTGGCAATGGCTCTGAACTAGTTCTATAGGATCTCAAGGCCAAACAGTTGCTATTAAGAGTACCGGGAGCAGGTTGTGTGCTTCTTCCCCATTTTTTATTTTAAAACTTTGCACACTATCTTTTTTTGGGGGGGTCTGTTTTGCTGGACATTTGTTTTAGGATAAAAGGCTACTTGTTTCAGGTTCAAATAATTAAACCTGATGACATAGACACTTACAGGATGTTCCTGACCCAGCCAAAGGCCACATGACCAGAGGGTTATGTGCTCCCTGGGCTGTGTCAGCAGCAGCAGGGGACAGAGCTGCTGTCAACAGCTTTCAGCTGCAACAAGCCGCTGCATCCAGACCCACGAGGACCCACACCCGCTGCAGAGACTACTCCAGCGTGCATGGACCCCGCACACCGAAGACTTCCGTAAACTTCTGAGCTCAAGCACACACTTCCTATCTGTACCTTCACAACTGCTATGAAGTTAGTGTTAGTTTAACTAAAGAAAACAAAACAAAACCACAGAAACAAAATCCAAAGTATTAATTTTTTTTTTTTTTTTTTTGTAAAATATATTTTATTGATTTTTACAGGGAGGAAGGGAGAGGGATAGAGAGCTAGAAACGTCGATGAGAGAGAAACATCGACCAGCTGCCTCCTGCACACCCCCCACTGGGGATGTGCCCGCAACCAAGGTATATGCCCTTGACCGGAATCGAACCTGGGACCTTCCAGTCCGCAGGCCGACGCTCTATCCACTGAGCCAAACCGGTTTCGGCAAAGTATTAATTTTTTTTGAGAGTATATTTTCCCTTTTGCAAACACATGATTTCTCAGTAGATTCACCCAAACGTGAACATCATTTTGGAGAGGTATTATAGGCTCAGCATCAAGGTAAGCTTGAATTTACCTCTGTTATTTTATGAGGGAATATTCCACAATTACCGTCGACATCCCCAATACCACATTAACCTTCCCAAGGGAGGAGAGATTGGGAAACATCAAAGTGCTCCTCGCCAGAGATGCCTGTCCATCAAATACTAATTTACAGAGTGTGTTTCAGATGCCACGTTGCACAGGTTCTCACCTTGTCAAAAGCAGGGTAGACAGCACGGATTTCCGTCAACCAACCATATGGCATGTGACCCACGGGGTATGTGGCTGTCAAAATCGCCACCGCCTGCAAGAGGAAGAGCCAGCAGAGTTAGCGTTGGGCATTGGCAGAGAGCATCTCCAGTAGCGGCCGTCTGCCATGCGGCAAAGCAAGCTGTCTCGGTGTGGCCACCGCTGACAAGTCACTCCACACTGGGTGACAGGCATCGGCCTACCCCAGGATGGCCTGGGAGGGGCAGGTGCTCCACTGTGTCCCTGGGAGTGGCACAAGCTGGCCCCGGGAGAGCACCTGGGACCAGGAGCATGGGTCTTGTTTTACAGGAATCCAACAAGAAACAGGTCCAAGTCCAGATTGCTGGCTCGAGAAGCCAGTTCAACCCAAGTCCAGACTCCAAAATCTTTGCTCTTTCCATAGAGCCAAACCACACCCTCTGTTCCAGCCCAATTCTTGAATCTCCAATTGTGATTCTGAGCCCTCGCTGCTCTCTGGATGGCCTTTGCTCAGGATCCACTCTCCGCCTCCATCCTGACCTTCAGGGTGACTGATGGCACGTGTTGGTTGATGGCTTTGCATGTTCTCTCCTTCTGGCTCTCAACTCCCTTCCAATCTGTGCAGGCAGCAGAGCCTGGTTTTTAGTTTTAATTTAAGAAAACTAAATAACTATTGCTTACAGGAAGTCAAACATGTTCTTCCATGAAAGTGGGTTTCTTTCCTTCTGTGAACGGCAAGGAAGGAAATGAAAACAAAGCATCTAACCCTACACCGTGGCCGAGTCCAACTCTCTAGCTAGGAAGCAAAGGAGGAGTGCAGGCTTCCTCAGTTTTAATTGACGTAACAGCCATGCCAGAAGCACGAGGGGCGTTCTCAGCAGGCTCAAGAAACTGCTGTGGGGCCGGGTACAGTGCCAGAAACACGAGCGCCAGAATTAGGAGGGCCTGGATTCAAACCTCCACTTCCTCACCTGCCAGCTGTGTGCTGCATGAACCTGCCAGGCCTCCCTTCCCGCTCCTCCAGCAGAACCAGGAGAAAAACAACATCCAACCCACAGGGTTATGGGGAGTCAATGAAATGTGCATAAGTAGATGATAAATAGATGTCCGTTCTGTATCCCATGGGCTGTGCCTCTATGCCATGGAGGGCAATTGAGAAATGGCTCTAATGAATAAATTAGTTGCCTTATTTATTGTAAGGGGAGGATGGAATTCTAGCACACAGCTGATGGGGGTCACCTTCTTTTTACTGGGCAACCTCGACTGCCATATTTAAGTAACACAGCTGCTGTGTGTCAGAAGCCACCCAAGATGATATGACTCAATACACAAATCCAGGAACAAACTGAGGCAAGAGAAAGGCTTCTGCTTGTGATTTATGGGCTCCCCTTTCCAAGCCACCAGGAGCGGCTTCCCAGCACATGGAAACTGGCAGGAGACCCCAGGCTGGAGACATGCTGACAGCGCTGTCAGGGCACAGTGTAAACAGGAGGCCGAGGAGCAGCCACTGGCCTTCCTGAAGGGTCGGCTGTTCCAGAGACAGGCTTGGTTCTCCAGAGGCAGCGGCGGCAGCAGCGGAGGAAACTAGTGAAGTCATTTTATTTGTTCATACCATCCATGGAAGATGGAAAAAGTGATTCAACTCTTTGGAGTAGCTGCCAGTTTCCAGGTAAATTTCTTGAGTTGCGAGTGAGCTCCTCATTTGGAGGAAGGCAGATGGCCAAAGAGCACATAGAGCCACAATGGGTGGGTGGAATGTGCAGGAGGGCGGAGAAAAAACAGGTGACAGCAGGTGGGTCCAAATGGAAGCATGGGCCCCGAACCCTCTGGGTATTTTCCCTTCTGCAGCCGCATGGCCTGCTCCCTTGTCCTCCGCAACGATAGCGGAGAGGCATCATGCTGACTCCATGGAAAAATGGAGAGGTCACTGGACGAGAGCCAGACAACCTGGATTCTAATACTGGCCCAGCTTCTTGCTAGTTTTGTGTCGTTAACCGTGGGCCCTTGCCTCAGTTTCCTCATATGGTCATTGAGAAGGATGAATGAGATGTCTTCTTTCAGACTCACAAAGATATGGAATTACATGATTTTAAGTCACTGAATGAGCGCCTCATGGCTTCCTAGTCAGAGAAAGACACGTGCCACATGATTTCACTCATATGTGGAATCTAATGAACACACTGAACTACCAAGCAAAACAGAAACAGACTCATAGATAGAGAGCAGGCAGATAGCTCTGAGCGTGGTGGTGTTGGGGCGGTGGGTAAAGGGATTGAGCAAAATAGAAAAAAAAAAAAAGAGAGAGAACTCATGGACATGGACAACAGTGTGGTGATTGCACATATAATGTAATATCACAGAATTACTTGAGCTCTCAGGATGCACTGGGAACAAATCTGTAACCCACCTCCCCCACCCCTATTCATTAATAAGGTGACAGCGAGTGCCCACATCCCCGGAAACTGCCCTACCTCTGTAGCCGCAGAACTGCCGCCAAGGTCCCGGGAAACAAAGAGGTTGACAATAGGTCTACTGATTCTCTGGGTAGCCAAGATGAGCGCCAACGGCCACCAGAAGCTCAGCATCTTTCTGATTGTTGCATCTCCCTGCATCAAAAAATGGAGGTAGGACATCAGCCAGTCAGCCAGTCAGAGAAAGACACGTGCCATATGATTTCACTCATATGTGGAATCTAATGAACACACTGAACTACCAAGCAAAACAGAAACAGACTCATAGATAGAGAGCAGGCAGATAGCTCTGGGGGTGGTGGTGTTGGGGCGGTGGGTAAAGGGATTGAGCAAAATAGAAAAAAAAAAAAGAGAGAGAACTCATGGACATGGACAACAGTGTGGAGATTGCAGAGATGGAAGGGGTGGGTGGAGGTGGAAGAGGGCACAGAGGGAATAAATGGCCATGGGAAAAAAAAAAAATAAAAGAGAAAAGAAAAAAGTAATGGAGGCAAAAGTTCACTAAACGCTACAAGTGAAACAGGAAGAACAATTAGGAGCCAAAGCCTTTCTTTTTGATGTCAATCCCAAGTCAATTCACTGAACTTAAAAAATAATATAAGGAAAAGCCTCTGTAGACAAGCCAAGTTGAATTAAAATAAAATGTACAGTGAAAATGAAATGAACTCAGACAGTTGGCACGCTGCTGTGAAATCAAAACACACATTTAGCCTCGAGCGATCCAAACCACTGTTTTCCAAACAGGGCAACTCTAACCCAGGCAGAAACCAACTCCATGGCCCGAGAAACAAGTTGGAAATTAGTTTTTGTTTAAATCATCAAGCTGACTGGCTGGAAGCCATGTCAGGAAGAGGTAACTCTTTTTTCTTCTTATTCTTTCTTTAAAATTGAATTTATTGGCGTTACATTAGTCAATAAAATTATATAGGTTTCAAGTGTACAATTCTGCAATACATCACCTGCACATTGCATTGTGTGCTCACCATCCAAAGTCTAGTCTCCTTCCAGCACCATTTAGCCCCCCTTTACCCTCTTTCACCTGCCTCCCACCCCTGAAGAGGTAACTTTTAAGAGTAAAAAATATTATAATTAAAAAAAATATTTTGAAATCAGCTCACAAATATGCCTAGTTATTTGGGCACTATGTACATCTCCTACAGAGGTTCTTATTCTAACGAGCCCGACCAGAGTGGCTCAGTGGTTGAGTATCAACCTATGAACCAGGAGGTCACAGTTCGATTCCTGGTCAGGGCACAAACCTGGGTTGTGGGCTCCATCCCCAGTAGGGGGCATGCAGGAGGCAGCCGATCAATGATTCTCTCTCATCATTGATGTTTCTCTCTCTCCCCTCCCCCCTCTTTCTCTCTCCCTTCCTCTCTGGAAAAAAAAAAAAAAAAAAGCTCTAACAGAAGCCATATAAATGTTTGGAAGCATAAGTAAAATAAAAGCACGGTAAAGAAAACGTGAGAATTTTGTTGAGAATGCCAGAGCAAAGATGTGTGCTATCTTCAGCCCAGCTCTCACTAAATAACGTTGGTTTTAATTCTTCATGAGGGTAAAAGTTACATCATGGGACCATCTCAGCCACTTTAATGTATTTTCCTTTGCTGGTGGCTGCCTGTTAAGAGATGGAATGCCATCATCAAGGTCAATTAGATGTGGTTGTCCTTGGGACAGAAATAACTAGTTCCGGTTTTATTGGCGGCCTGAGCTGGGATTGAGGTAAGTGGGCAATACAATTAATGTTCTGACATGATGAAAGTAACATGTGGTCAAAGGTGGGGTCAGGGGTGGAGTGTGGTGATTTATTCAGGGCTACATTTAATCACGCACATCTGCCTTATAGCCAGATGGAAATAAATCCAAATGATGTCTAGTACCTAAGGGTAGGAGATCAGCATACATATAAATCAGGCCCTGTGTACACCTCTGATGGAAAGGAAGCTTTGGTCATTTGTATAAGATTATACCTTGCTTGCATCTTACTCAAATTTCGAGGCCCAGGCCAAGCTCTGCCTCCATCAGGGAGGCGTGTCGGCCACATCACCCACTTCCTCCTCTCAGCGTCAGTGGCTCTCACTGCACTGTTCTCACTGCATCTATGCACTGTCTTGGGTTCACATCTGTACTGGTCTTATCTGCCAAATGGGGACCTACAGCTGCTTGACAGTGGAGGCCATATTTAAAAATTTTCTGTGTCCCTCTATGGTACCTAATTGCTCTTCTACTCCACACAAGGTACCTGAATGAGTGACTGTGTTTGGCCAACACAGAGTGTAGGACCAAAGCCTGGATCCCTGGTGTAAATTAAAAATGATTAAATGTGAGTTCAAAGGGACCATGGGGGCTAAAGTCTTTGATGACTGTAGAATAATTTATTGTTGACAAAAGAGTAAGAAAAACCATCAATGCTGTATGCACTCCTCAGCCTCACCGAGCCCCAGTCTCATACAGAGATACGGAGCTGGACAGCAACCTGTAAGATCCCTTCCACCTCCAGAGCTCATGAATTCTCCAGCTGTCTGTCCCTGTGAACACTCCCTGGCACTTGACATCTCAGCGAGTGTGCTGAGTGTACTGACTTCTCATCTCACAGAGGGGCGGGGTAAAGTTTCATCCCACTCAGATGTACAGACAGGCTGCCACGAGTTCTAAGGACGTACCCCCAGCTCCGGCCCACTCCGGTCGGGGATGATGTCGTGGATGTTCCGGTAGTAGCCCAGGCACAGGGTGGCGCAGCGCACAAGGGCGCCCATGTACAAGGAGAGGATGGGGATGAGCAGGGGCTCCCGGCACTCCAGGTGGCTGTGAAGCAAGATGGCTACAAAAACGACCTGCGAGATGGGTAGACGAGAGTGAGTTAGAGGAGAGGAGTCAGAACCAGTCAACAGAGGCACAGCCCAATTTCTTGCACACAATGGAAATTGATTTCTGAGGGAAAACCTCCATGTTGATGAGAAAGGGAACAGAAATTGGGCTCTGGCTCAATACTGCTCTCACAGAATTCAGGGTCAGACATTTGGGATTCACAGGGTGAGCACACCATCATTTTGTTATATTCACCACCAAGATTCTTTCAAGGCAACTGCACATATGGTTAAGGTTATTGCTAAAAAATGTTGGCTTCCCAGACCCCAAAAGATACAGTAGAGCTTTACCCTCTTGTGGCTAGATACCTGAGGCCCTAAGTTACCTTACACACACACACACACACACACACACACACACACACACACACAGCAGTGATCAATGACAATAGTATACAGAAGAGTTTACATTAGTGTTTATAAGATGGAATTCACTAAAAATGCTCCAAAAGTACCAATACCAGTTATTATAAAACAAACTAAATTAAAAATATTAATTTATAAAAATGGAATAGGTAAAAAAAAAAAGGTCAAGAGGGTTATAAATAATAACTAAGTCTCTAAAGCAAATGTAGTTTTCTATTTACCCTCCCTGTCCTGCAGAAATCCGAGAAGCAGCCCAGTCTCTGTCCAGAGTCCTGGAACCCACACATTCAGAAGACGACTGGGGTGTACTGAGTGCAGAAGTAGGGTAATGGGCGAGGGGGGATGTCCCTGAGTTACATCAATAGGCAACTATCCACCAACCGGCAGGCATGTAAAATACAGCCCCACTGAGTGACCCTGACCAAAGGAGGCTTATCCTGATCACTGCAGTCTCAAGAAATCAGGGATGACAGAAAGTTAGAAACGAAGCTGGAGACTGAGCAAGACTCACTGATGAGTACACCCACTGCAGAGTGACCACAGAAAAGCAGGGAGATCTAGAGAAACTCTTCTGAGCGACATAAAATTATTAGCTATAGAGGTGATTTGCTTGCACACAGGCAGTCATTTCAAACCTAGTAAATGAGTCAGACCCCAGCACAGATGTCCTCATGGGAATGCAGACCGAGGTGCTGCGTGGCTCCATGGACACACCAGGCTGCCCGCAGCACAGGGAGAGGTCACAAGCTGGAGCAATACTCACAGTCACGCTCACGCCTCAAGGATATAGCAGAGATGCCCATGGCTGTCGCCATGACCACTGCTTCCCAGTGGAACAAGTGTCGTGTTAACTAAGAACTGCAGGGAAGCCTCGTGAAGAACCCACTGTGCTTGGATCAGAAGTCTGAGACCTTTGTGTGGTGGACCAAGATGCCCATAAATTTCTTTAATGAACCAGAGGCCTCTAAGTCTCCCCCACATGCAAACGCAGACTAGTGTGTCTACAGCAAGTGTAACATAGGACTCATGCAAACCTACCGTGTAAACTGAGATGATTATATTTAGAGATTTTAAAAAGTATATGTGTTTTTATTGATTGTTAGAGACAGAGGAAGTGAGAGATAAAAGCTTGGATGAGAGAGAAACATAATCTATAGGCTGCCTCCTGCACGTTCCCTACTGGGGATCAAGCCTGCAACCCAGGCATGTGCCTGACCAGAATCAAACCAGTGACCTCTTAGTTCATGGGTCAATGTTCAACTACTGAGCCACACCAGCTGGGCCAATTAGAGATTTAACACTTGTATGAAAAATGAATAGGTGAAGGCCAACCCCTCGTCTGCCAAGTCCAGGAAGGCTCCTGGGGCCATTAGGATGGCCACGCAGGACCAAGAAGGAGGGTCTGGACTTGAAGGAACAGGGAGCCATGAGGAAAGCGATAAGTGTGGAGATAATAAGAAAATGGTCCAAGCACAGCGAGCAAGAGCGGGACAAAGGGAAGGAAGGTGCATTCGGCCAGTAAAGCTCCGGAGGTCAAGGTGAAGGTTTTGTCACTCTCCTGTCTTTTTAAGGACGTGGTGCCACGTGGTCCAATACTTACCATAGCCCTTACATCTTCGTGGTGGATGGTATCACTTATCAATTTAAATAACCCTGAGCCTCGGCATTTCAATCTAGAATTATGAGTTTGAATCTCACATAGCCATCGAAGAATGCCGGGTTATTTTCTGAGGGAAACCTACTGTGTCAATGGTGAGGATTTTCCCGTTGAGAGCCTGTTATGTGCTGGCCCCATACCAAGTGCCGGGAGTCAGTGATAAATCACACATCCCGGGCTCTGTAGTCTTGGAGCTGACAGTCTAGGGGAGGAGGCAGAAATGGGGACCAAACAGTGATGCCAGTGAGCGACCGCTGACAAACTGTGACAGGGCCTGAGGGAAAGAGGGCGATGGCTGGGGAGCCAGGCTGTGGCGGGAAGAAGGGCACTCCATGTGGAGTGTGTCTGAGATCTACAACCTCAGCAGAAGTAGCGGGGAGGGGGAAGGAGCCAGCGGGAGGCAGGATAACTGGGGCAGAACATTGCCTTCTGGGCAGAGGGATCCACAAACACCCCAGTGGGAGAGGGTGGGCCACACGAGGCCCCGAAAGGAGGGCCTGCCGCTGGAGTGCGGAGAGCAAGGGGGCAGGAGGACAGGCCCTCAGAGAGGAAGGTGGGCTGTGGGTCTTCAGCACATGCAGGCCATGGACTCTGGCTTTTATCTCATGAACACCAGGAAGCAATGTTAAAGCAGGCTTTAGGGCAGTTGTGAGGGGACAGCAATCCCCCTGAGAATAGATCATTGTGGCCGAGGGGTAAGGATGGACATCCAGGGCAGAAAGGAGAGGCTCATGAGTTAGGAGGCACCTCAGGTAGTGCAGATGACAGGGGGTTCCTCAGACCAGGGAGAGCACAGCAGAGATGGGGAGGAGAGGGGAGATTTTAAAAAAGCCCTAGCCGGTTTGGCTCAGTGGATAGAGCATCGGCCTGCAGACTGAAGGGTCCCAGGTTTGATTCCAGTCAAGGGCACATGCCCAGATTTAGGGTTTGATCCCAAGTAGGGGGCGTGCATGAGGCAGCCAATCAATGATTCTCTCTCATCATTGATGTTTCTATCTCTCACTCTCCTTTCCTCTCTGAAATCAATAAAAATATATTTTTTTAAAAAGTCTAGGATGAAAACTGAAAAAGCTTGGTGATGAAGAGGGGTGCTCTAGGTTGGATCCCAGATGTCTGACCAGATCCTTGGGGTCTAGCTGACTTCCGAAGGCAAGGGCTGATGACAGCAGAAGGTCCCAGGAAGGTCCAAAAGCCTCAAGAGAATTCTCATTTTGATATTGAGCAAGCTAAGAACATGCAGGCAATCATGAAATGAAACAAACACAGCAACATTTTTCATAAATCCCTTGGCAATATCATTGGAACATATGACTGTTACAATAATAGCGGCAGAGAAAAGCATTGCACATTTGAACCAAACCAGGAGCTTTTTTGTGCGACTGTGTGAAATCAATTAGCTTAGTAAAATTTGTAAATAATGGGAATTGCCACTGCAGTCCAAAGCATTATCAACTACTTTCATTTTATCATTGGTGATTACTTGCCATCTATGCCTAGGTAGTATTTCAAAGGTCTTTTCCTAGAAACTATTTACTCATTTCGAAATTCAATAGTTAACAAATGCTTTCAGGTAATAAGAGAAATGAAACTGAGGGTGGGGAGAGGTGTAAAATATTTAAGAACAAAAATTAAATTTACTCCCCCAACCATATTGTGTTAGGAGCTCAAACTACAAGGCTTAAAATAACTACTTCACCAGGAATAGACCGAACCCAGGTGCCAACTGAATCCAGCTTCCATGGCTCCTACTAACCAGACACGTTTATTCTGAATTTGGGAGCCCTCCTCACAGGCGAGGGCCAGGACCAGGTTTAAAACTGAGAAGGAACATGGCTGTAGGTTCACGCACAGGTGTGTGACATGCATGTGTAGGCATGCACACACAGTGTTAGCAGGAATGAATTTAAATTGCTTTCAATTGTGATCCATGGAGTAAATGCAATGAATCTGAAAATTTAACTCTTGGTCTTTAGGGCGTGACTAACAGTTTAACAGTAGATTATTCCAAAAAGATGGCTAAAGGACTAGCGTGTACAATAGGGGAAACCAGGGAGGTAAGCACGGAAATGTTCATGGAATAGAATGGAGAACTGGGAAGGGAGCTTAGAAATCAGTCCAGTCTCTTCCTCCATGGAAAAATTTCTCCTAAATCCCTGAATGTTTAACTAAGTCTAATTTATAGATTATAGTAATAAAATCTGAGTTTCTGCCGACATCTTTCATGTGGTATCCCTGGTAGATGAAGGAAGAACGGAGAATGGAAAACCAGGGCTGGTGCCAGACCCCAGGGAACTGGACTCAGCACAAAGTGCAAGGGAGGCTTCTTCTCCGGCAGCCTCTGACTTCCTGGTTCTTTTAAATGTGGGAAATGACGTGTGGATGGCAGCCCTGCGTGGCAACGTGAGCAACAAAATTTTTTTCCAGAGGAAGGGAGAGGGAGAGAGAGATAGAAACATCAATGATGAGAGAGAATCACTGATCCGCTGCCTCCTGCACGCCCTCCACTGGGGGTTGAGCCTGCAAACTGGGCACATGCCCTGACTGGGAATCGAACTCTGACCGCCTGGTTCATAGGTCGATGCTCAATCACTGAGCCACACCGGCCAGGCCATTAGCAACAACATTTAAGAATAATTCCTAAGTGCTCTAAAACTGAGTGACAGGCCATGTGTTGTTAGCCACATGGAGGGCTGAGGGTCCATGCAGCCAAGTGCACAGCGACCTTATGGCCACCCCAAGAGGTCCCAGCTATGACTTTAGAGTCATTCCACATGCAAACTCTTTAAAAGTCAAGGTCAGAACCTCTGATACTAAATTAACTTCCTAAAACCCTCATTCTAGTGAGATTATACAGACTTATATCACAGGAGACTCCTTTTCTCACTGGATTCACAAACATTTACGTTTGATGTACCGCAGAGTGAATGAATGGACAGGAGGCATCAGCCAGTTCTGAGAACGCTGACTGACCCTAGACCATACTTACCTGAGCTATGACATCGGAGATGGAGGCACATCCCACCAGGAAGCTGTATTTGTGTTTTAGGAGAATGCCGGCATGGGTCCATGCCTGCCAGAAGGAAAAACATTTGGCATGAGGTACACCTTTGGGATTATATTATTTCTGGTTGTTGTGATGCACTGGGCATTCCTGGAATAGCTTTCATACCCCCTAAAACCTCTGTAGTGCAGGCTGGTAACTCTTTGGTTGGTAAAATGTCTATACCTGGGCCTGGGGGCTACATCCCTGTTAGATTTTTAAGAGGAATCAGTGGCTGCACAGCATTTATCTCATACCAACTGTATGCAGACTAGTGTACTGGTTAGGGTCATGTGCCTGGTGGAAGAGCTGGGCAAACACCAAGAATGGAGGAACCTCTCTCTCTCTCTCTCTCTCTCTCTCTCTCTCTCTCTCTCTATCTCTCTCTCTCTCTCTCTCTCTCTCTCTCAAAGCAGGAATCACAGAGCAGCAGACCATCATAATGGGGCTCAACTTGGTTCTGAGTGACCACTGTCATTACTGGTTCTCACTGACTATTAAGGTCCCACTATTTCCTTCTCTTCAAGTTTGGGCGGGAGCTGATCTACCACTTCGTGCCTTTGAGGGAAGGAAGAGGAAGGCCCTTTAAGGGGAGTAGACAATGAAAAGTGCAGGGGACTGCAGGTTTGAAGTTCATGATAGGATCAGTTTAAGGATCATCTTCCTAACCTGGAAAGGCCGACCTGGCCTGACACAGAAATGACATCTCATCTGAGCTAAATGGCCCTGTGCCAAGACTTTACATAGCAGCTGCCACATCTACTTCCTTCCTCAGCTTATGGGTCCCAAGGCGCCAAATGTGAAAAGAAATGCAAACTGTAGATAACATTTGCAAATAGCGTCAGGGCTATCTTTGTTGACCAAAAGCCATCTGGATGATAAGCTTTGTGGTTTTCAAATATTATCTCTCCAACCAATATATCAGGGCCATGCTGTAGGGTGTGTGTGTGTGTGTGTGTGTGTGTGTGTGCATGTGTGTGCTGGGGGAGATGACCTGCTCTTTCTACATGTTCATTATTTTGTGTGTTTTTTTTTATTAGAAATCTCTTACCTTTGGAGTCTTTTGGGGGAAGTGATAGATGAAACATGGAAGAAAAGGGTACCAATCATATTTTGGTGTTATACTAAGTTTTAGAAACTCTACCTTTGCAAATGAACACAGCTGAAGGAAAGTGGAATACAGGGCGACTAAGTTTGCGATTCACTTTTACTAATAGTCCCATTTCCTGAATTCACTGTGTGACTGTAATTCTCTGTGTTTACAGAGTCCCATGCAGACAGTGGGCAGGCATAGAGCAATATCCTGGACTCTGTCTGGGATGCGAGGCTGTCACTTCATTCAGCTCTGACTGACTTGAAAGCACTGTGGGGCCACGATCAGCCAGCAGGGACACCTTGGGGAACCTGGTTCTATGGGTCCCAACCCATTTGCTTTTGTCTTTTTTCCTGGTTATGTGTCAACCTTATGATTAAAGAAAAAAAAAATCTAGATATACGTGTTCTGATGGCTAAATTCTCCCACTAAAATGAAGTCATAACAATTAAGAATCAGAACTTTCGCCTCAAACCTAAGAGTTTAATAGTTAAGGCTATCCTGCAAACTTGTAGAAAGCTGTTATTGATCTAAATGTAGGCAAACTAAGACTTTTGGTAATACCTGAGAAGATGGGCCACATATATATTTTACTTTGTTTCGTCTTCCATGGATTTGGGGCTGCTGCTTCACCCTAATGCAGATATCTCCTTACCTCAGTTGTCTGATGTAAATAAAACCTGAGGTATGGATGATAAAAACTGTACTGATCATCATATTTTTAAGTCTCCTTCCAACGGTAATTTAAAATGAAGCCCAAAGAAAGGGCTTATTTTTCAGTGTTGGATATGACTGGCATATAGATACACACATATATATATTTTTGCTAAGTCTCCTTTATGTCTATAATACAGATGGAGAGAAGAAAAACATTGCATGAGAATTCTTCAGAATCCTGACAAAGAATTTAATCTATGGAAGTGAGCTGCCCTTAGCTAATGTGGTAAAGCTGGTGTTTAAAGGAATGAAATCCTATCAGTATATTAAAGAGATTCTTATTCTAAAAGGCTTTAGGTATTCATACCACACAAGTGGTACATTTATCAGAAAGCTATCCTGATCCCCCATATCCTGAATATATCAGAATAGAACTTCACATTTCAATCAAAATTTTCAAATGGGCTCTCTTGCTGCCTGCCACAATTTACAGCAAGTACAGACACTTTTCATGAAATATACTGACAAGATGGACTGGTTCACTCAATGGTCAACTGGAACCCTTCTGATTACTGGATATAAAATTGTGCAGCCACTATGGAAATCAGTTTGATGATTCCTCAAAAAATTAATGAGAGAATTACTATATGATCTAGCAATTCCACTTTTAGGTGTCTACCCCAAAGAACTAAAGCGGGGACTGGAAGAGATATTTGGACACCCAGTCATAGCAGTATTATGCACAATAGCCAAAAGGTGGAGGTAACCAAATGCCCACTGATGAATTAATATACAAAATGTGAAGTACACACATAATGGAATATTATTCGGCTTGAAAAGGATATTTTGACACATGCTGCAACATGATGAACCCTGTAGACATTATATGAAGTGGAGTAAGGTGCTCACAGAAAGACAAATACTGTATGACTCCACTTATATGAGGTCCCTAGAGGAGTCAAATCATAGATACAGAAAGTGCAAGGGTGGTTTCCAGGGGCTGGGGAAGGGGCATGGGGAGTTTAGTTTTACAAGGGGACAGAGTTTCAGATTTACAAGATGAAAAGAGTTCTGAAGATTCACAACAGTGTGAATGTACTGAACTATACACATAAAAATGGCTATTTTACCACAGTTAACACAAGCCAGCGATCTTCCCTACTCACCATCGCATCCATGAAAGGGAAGGCAGCAAGGTAGAGGAAGGCCCTTCTCGTTTTGCTCCCCACAGACTCGTCCACATGGTGCAGTTTATTGATGATGTAGTAGCCTAGGTCACTGTAAGCTGCAAACATACGAGCGATATTTAGAAAACGTTATCTTTTTATGCTTTTTCTCTCAACAGTTTAAAAACAATTTTAAATGTAATATATTTTTTTAAATTAGGAAATTTAGATGAGCAAAAAGAAGAAAACCAGCCATAATCTCATCCCTCTACCTGGTGAGAGTGGGGGTCATGGTGAATATTCGGGGCTCTAATCACTCAGTTCTTTTATGGGGGGTTGTGGCAGGAGTATGTGGTGTATGCATGTGTGTTTTAAGAGAAAATGTGATCATCCTATATAATAAAAATGTAATATGCAAATTGACCCTAATGACAGAACGACCAGAATGGCCGCTGGACCAGTCACTATGAGGTGCACTGATCACCTCTTGGTCCCTTTCTCTGGCTGGCAGGCTCCAATCACCTGATGGCTACCCGCTGCAGGGCTGGGGCTGGTGAGTGGGCAGAACAGCCAACCTCTTGGTCCCTTCCCCTGGCTGTCAAGCACCGATCACCTGATGGCAAATGGGGAACTGGGGGTGGATGGCAGCGGGGGGCAGGGCTGGCTGCGGGAAGCTGGGGAAGATGGCCCTGATCGTAGGCCAGGCCTAGGGACCGTACCTGCGCACGAATTTCATGTGCCAGGCCTCTAGTACTTATATACACTCCTTTGTAAACCGTGAATACCTTTTCCTGACATGCTTCTACATTTTCATGGTTGCACTGAATTCCTTTCTGTAGGTTTACTTAGTATCAACTTACTCAGTCTCCTATTATTGTACATTTAGGTGGTTTCCATTATTTTGATATTATAAAAGAAGGCTTGATGGACAGGTTTGAAGCTAAAGGTTTAAACATACTCTTAATCATTTACTAAGAGAAAATTCCTAGATGTTACTATGCCTTCTCAGGAAAAATTTTATAGCTAGCTTTTCACCATTAGCTATTCATTTTGTTTCATTTGTAGGGCGGGGCGGGGGGGAGGGCAGGGGGGAGAGCGTGGCAGCTTTGGGGATAGCCCTGCCGGTGGAAAAATGGTATCTTTTAAAGTCCCTCCAACACCAGGACTTGTGACTAGTGTGTGACCGGAACATAATGGCACTTAACTAACGTGGGCTGAATGAATGTGCAGGTGCCAACTAGGCATATAGGGAAGACAGAGAAAGGTCTTCCTCATGTGTTCGCTAGGCATTCTGACGGACGGGATCAGCAAGGATGAAGTAAATGATTACGGTTTTTTCTACCTCACTGATTCATGTTTAGACTGTTCAGGAAGATGATCATCTTTGTGCTTTTCACGGTGTGTTACATAGCGCTTTAACAGGAGTGCCCTGTTGTTTTCGTTCTTTTCTAAATATGAGCATTCACGTACTTGGCAACCACAGAAGCTGCTTTGAAAGCAGAAAGGGGAGAGAATGCAGCGAGAGTCTCGCTTCATGAGAAACAATAAGACGACCCCTTCTCCCCCCCCCCCCCCCCGCAAAGCTCAGGGACAAGTTATTACCACATTAACTGGTAAAAAGAAATGACTCTCCCATCCTTTGTCAGGACTCCTCTTGAACTACAGGAATTAGGTGAGGTCTGTAGGATGATATCAAGGATATTTAAATGCACACATGGGCGCAGAGGTGCAAGTCTGTGATTTCAGGGGGTGGAGGCGGGAAGGGCTAAGCTATACGGGGAGGCAAAAGCAGGAGGAGAGGCTGAGTCCTCCAAGGAGGGGCCGTGGGGAAGTCCATAAGGTGGGCTGCCAGGGGAGCAGAGGTGGCAGGTGTGGAATGTGGCAGGGCCAGCAGGCCACTGAGGCAGCAAGAAGACAGATCCAGGAGGGGGGGGTGTCACGTGGCAGAAAGAAGGTGGGAAAGTGGGATTAGTTACAGGCAAGGGACGAAGAAGGAAGGAGGCAGCTTCGATGTCTGTGTTTGAGTCAGAAGGCACACAGACGAACGTGGATTAGAGAAGGCATGATGGAGGCATGCAGACCTGAACTAAGCTGGCGGAATCACAAAGTAACATGATGATGTACTTTATCATGAAAACTGTCTAGTTTAGGTGCTGAACCTTGGAAATTTCATCTCAGAATTGATTGTTGCTGCCGTTTATCTGTACGTGTGTTTTCATTCATTCAGGAAACTTCCCCCGGGACCGGCAAGCAGATGGTGCTGACCCTGCCCACACCACTGCCCCGCCCTGGCAGAGGCCGCTGGCCACACACAAGGCAGTCAGGCTGGCGAGCAGAGCGGCACAATGCCAAGTGCAAGAGGCCAGCGCTGGCTATGAATAGCGCAGGAGCTAGAATTCCCTGCTAAAGGTTAGAGTCCATATAAAACGCCAGCCGAGTGGACTTGGCTGTACAGCCAAAGCTGGGGCCGCACAACGGGTGACAGGCTGAGACCTGGAGGGTGGTGGTGTGGCTTGAGCTGTGTCCCCTCACAATTCCCTTGTTGAGTCCTAGCCCCAGTCCTCAGAATGTGACCTTAACCTGGCAACAGGGACCTTGCAGATATAATTAGTTACAATGAGGTCATACTGGAGTAGCGTGGGCTCCCAACTCAATAGGATTGGTGTCCTTCGCATTTGGACAGAGATAGACACGCACAAGGGAACGCCACGTGAACGGGGAGACAGAGCAGGTGACGCAAGGGCGGCCGCAGGTGCCAGCAAAGCATCAGGAGTCGGGAGAGGCCTGGACAAGTGGCCCTCACGGCTCAGAAAGAACCAAGCCTGCGACACCTGGATCCTCTGGCCTCCAGACCTGGGAGGCAGCCCATTTCTGTGGTTGAGCTGCTCAGGCTGCGCTACTTTTGTTAGCATACAGGCGGCTCCTCAGAAAGGGAGAGTTCTTTTCCTGGGAGACTCCAGGGCAGCGGCAGGAAAGATGGGACCCGTGCTGAGAGCGGGCATATGTTTGCAGTGTGGCCTGGGAGGGTAGAGATCAATGCAAATGAGCTGCTCGGCCCTTGGTCAATATTCCTACTCATGTTAGGATAGTGTGACTAAAACAGCAAAAACAGGCCTTTCTGCAGAGTGATGCAGGAAACATTCAAAGCTTAGCTGGGTCTGAGGCTGATGGTGCTGAGCCCAGCCCCGCTTCCTGCTGCCAGCAGGGTCCTCTCATCCCTGCTGTTTGCAGCCTGCAGCTGGTGCTGAGTTCTTCAGGGTCCCCGGTCCCCTCGTACTTAGGGACTGATGGGTACAAGGCTGCCTTTGCTTCTCCTCCCTTCTTTTCCTCCTTTAGGTACTAGAAAAATTTGGAGGCCGAGAAAAGCTTTTTCTCCTGTTTTTTTGTTTTTTTTTTTTTTTTTTTTTCCTTTTTTCTTTCTTCCTTCTACTCCTCCCCTACACGCAGAAGAAGAGACTGATCATAACTGCAAAGGTTGTTTCCCCCCTGTGAGCAGGGATATAAGTCCGAGCAGCTGTCTTTGCCGTCCCCCCTCCCTCCCCAGCCTGTGCCCTGGAGCTGTTTGTGGCTGTGCTGTTGGCTGGGGGTAATTTGTTTAAAGGGCTTTGCACGGAGTCCCTAATTACCAGGTTAGCTGCCTCAACAACATCCAGTAACCTTCAACTTCTCTACACTGCCTTCCCATGATGGCTCTGAAACAGCTTGTAGTCCTTATGAAGAGCGGAACGTTAAACAGGAAAATTGAACAAGGTGTTTAAGCAGATGTAAATGGATTTCCTGCTGGGGCCGCAGTAAGGGGACATTGGCCTGACCTGTTTACAGGTCGGCAGCTTTGACTCTGCCCAAACAAGACACCAGAGGGCCCATCCAAATCCGGGCTCCTGTGACCTCAGCCTGCCAGGGTCATGGATCCTTTCCAGAATCAGTGGTTCGCAAGCTTGTTCATCCAGTAATTAACCAGCCCTTGTTGCAAAAGGCCATGAAACATTAATATTCACCAAAACATGTCTATATACCTGCATTTCTCCATGGAATCAAGGAGAAAGCCCTCCTCTCATTTTAAGAACAGGATAATATGTGTATTTCCAAGAGGCAAATTTGGAGAAACCTTATTTTAACTCAAATCCCCAAGTTCCGAAGCTTGAAAGTCTCACTACTGATTGGCCCACTATGATCTGTTTATTAGACACAGGGGCCGGTAACTTCACCCCTGTGTCTCTAACGTATCATTTCCAAAGTGGTGTGTTTGCATGACTGATATTGAAATCACTTTAACAAAAGTGGTTGAATGACTTCTGTATGTCAGGCAGTATGCCACCTAACATATAGCTGTAGAGAGTCCAGTCATCTGCATCAGGCTGGGTCACAGACATATGATTAGCTCATCCATATCTGCACTGTGCAACATTCATCTGGAAGATATGGGGATGGGAGGTATAAACATTGCCCAGGCCTTGGACAGGTAGCATAAACCTATACACAAAGTAAGTAAAGTTAATGTGGAATAGTAATATAAGAACAACAATTCTATCTCACTGGCATCAAGATAAGAGAGGGTTTTGTAATGATTTTTGTATAGTATCTGCTTTTCTCTAGAGAACATGCCGTAGTATGTCTGAATTCCCAGATCTAGCCCAGTGTTTGACACATAGGAAGTACACATTATATATTGATTGAATAAATTCATGAATCCATAACCCCCAAAGAAGTGATTGGGACAGACTGATTGCAAAAATGTCCCAGCTGGCCATTTAGACCAGCTTACAGTCAGCTGACAGCCCCCACAGTGAGCCCACCAAGATCAGCAGAGCCTGCTCCTGTCAGCTGACCACAGCCATGTCCAAAAGAACTACCCAGCCAACCCATAGTCTGGTGAGCAAGAATACATGCTTGTGTTGTGAATCACTGAATATAGGGGTGGTTTGTTCTATAGCAATAAGTTGTGAGACTGTATTGAAACTGCCCGTTCATTCCTAGCCCCCTCGTTGGTTTAAATTACATCAACTTGTACCAATTCACCCTTTAGAGGGCTGCTTTATGATCCATGAATAATGGAAAAATTTGTTGACAAGGGAATACTGAGAAACAGAACCACTCTAGAAATGACTTCACTTGTTCATGGCAAAAGTATTGTTGCTCTGAGCTCTGCTGACCGCCCAGGTGGTTTTGGATATGGAAGAGGCTTATAGGTCACTGTTGAGAATAGACGTGTAAAGAAATAAATCCATAGCTGTGGTTTCTACATTTATGTGAAGTAGGGAGTCAGTTAACACTAAATCCATGCAGGTGAGAAGAGTTGGCCATGAAACTGAAAAACTGCAGAACACCGGGGTGTTGTTACAATTATGAGCCACATTTTGAAATTTTACATGGCTAGAGCAAAATATTAATTTAGAGCACTGGGTCAAATTCTCGACTCTATCTTAGATCAGAGAGAAGGGGAAAATTAGAAAGAGTTGTGCTGAAATACAACTCACGCATTCAGAACCAGTGAAGAGATGACTCACTCCCTCCAGGAGGCTTTTCCAAACCAACCCCCAAGAGAAGGAATTGCTTCCCACATGTCCTCATAAAAATGCTATTGAAAAGCTGGAAGATCTTTCCCTAGCTTGTTTTGCTCAGTGGATAGAGCGTTGGCCTGTGGACTGAAGGATTCCACTCAAGGGCACATGCCCAGGTTGTAGGTTTGATCCCTAGTAGGGGGCGTGCAGGAGGCAGCTGATCAATGATTTTCTCTCATCATTGATGTTTCTATCTTCTCTCTCTCTCTCCCTTCCTCTCTGAAATGAGTAAAAAAAAAACACATATTTTTAAAAGAGTTTAAAAAAAAAGAAAAACTGTATGATCTTGATTAAAAAAATAAATTCACTAAGGCGATGGAAATAGCACCCTAAAGGGAAAGTTGAAGACCATTAGGCTAGTTACACCTGAACGAAAGAATGTAGAGAAGTTAGGTTTCAAGCCTGGATCCCCCTGGTTCGTATTTCCACTCTGTGAGTTAAGCCTGGTGAGTTTGTGTATATACACGGCTTCTTATGCTTCCTGTAGGCCCCTCAGGAGTCCTGCATGAATGGAGTAGATATTCATTTCCACATAAGTCCAACTAAGTATCATTAGGAAGATGGCCTGAGAGCCCACAATGACTTCTCGAGACCAATGTATTGGGAATATTTGCCTTTTTGGTTTATCTGTGTCACTGTTCCCCTGCCACAAGCATAGCTATCCAAGAGGTGATTATTAAAGGAGAAATGTAAGTAGCTGTTTTCAGCATGACTAAGGCATGAACATGGGTTTAACTGTCAATGTAGGTGACACATAAAGTAGATTCTGAATGGGGAGGGTGTTTGTTGATGGTAGAAAAATAGTTTTGGAAAACGTTGGGGATGGTGACAGGGCAACATGCCATCGGGAGCCTGTGGACAAGTTCCTGGGAAACAATAAATGAACAAGACCCAGGTATGGAAAAGCTAATGGGGTTACTAAAAAAAGAAGGAGGAAGGAAGGGGAGCAAAGATGTTTGATGCAGCAGACAGCAGAAGGCAAGAGTGATTAAAGGGTTAGGCAGAAAAGTGAAATGAGGCCAACAAACTAGAAAGAGGGCAAATCATTAAAATCTGAGTTTTGAGTGCTCAGAAGAAACTGACATGTGCTTTCTCAGCAATTGGAGAAAGCATCTGTTTGGTGGAAGAAAAAGCGCTAAGATTATAAAAATATTAAAAGTGGAAAAAAACGATTGCTAAATATATCTGGTATGTAGAACCATTTTGGGGCAAATTTAAGATTTTATTATTCTATTTTAAAATGGAAAAACTTAGATAACTTGAAAATGACATTGACGTTTTTCTCCATGACCACATGCTCCTCACAACGGTTTCAATGACTCAGGTGGACACTTAACTTTTCTCTCCCATATTTACTAACAAAACTATTCCTCCCAAAAGTCTTATTCAACCATGACTGAGACCGAGTGGTAGGTTCATTCAGATATCCATATAGAAAGACTAGTAGCAAAAGGGAACGCATTTACCTGCTTAGACATATGTCATGTATGGAGTTTTCTCAAATACATATGTCATCTTTGAAAATGGCCCAGATCAAATCTAACTGCAGAAGTTTTCTTCAAAACTTAGTCCACAAGTTAGTATTCAGGGCGTATGTTGGGGTGTGATAGGCACCTTCTCTCAACCCATGCCCTGAAGCTCTGAGCCCAAATTAAATGGTGAATATCAACACTTTGGCTGAACATCTGGCCCATGAGTAGTATCTTCCCATCCTCATTGCTCTTAGCTCGAAATTCTCTGCTACATTAAAAAGGCAAATCACAAAGGCCTTCCCCCATTTCTTTTCAGATTTGCAGTTATGTGAGTAAGCATTAGCTGCCATCTGAGTACACTGCAAATGGCTTGGGTTAGTTAATCTCCTGGTTCCTTTATTCAACCAGTGCTGGTTTTAAGGTACGCAAGGGGTTTCTGAAGTGTCGTTCACAGGTTCTGGGCAACTGGGTCCAATACATGTGCCATTCAATTTTTACACCAGGTAAGCTAAGCTGTTTTAAAGCCAGGAAGTTCTGAAATTACAGCCTCTGGGTTTTATCACCCCCGAGAAGGCTGTAGATGCAGAACTGTGGCCCTAAAGGTAGGTGCTTTTCCAGGGTCCTGCTGAAACTGTAGGCAAGTGACTATATATGTGATATGGCTTCCTTGTTGTTTCATGGAAAGAATGTTGTGCCCAAAGTATTTAGTCTTGTCTTTGAATAAAACAGAATAACGAAGCCCTTTGGAAGAAGTTAATTTTAATATATAATCCGTCATTTGTTCTCACTATGGATACGTGTTCATTTTAAATAACATCCTTGTATTCTAATTCTTCAGATTAAGTGAGTGTACAATAATGCACGTCTCTAACGAAAGCACCCGCGCTCCTGTGGGCTTTACTGAATGCTGATCCTAGACCGCATCACTTGTTAATGAAATCTCTCCCTCTGCGGGAATCAGAGAGATGAAACTACATTTTCCCAGAGAAAACACACAACATTCCAGGCTACACTAAAAAGGCAAACCACCAGGCCTTACCCCATCCATTTTCTTGAGCTAGGAGCACGAGCTCTATTAACCTCTGGCTCTTGAAATTTGCATGAGAAAGATTTAATAATTGCCGAAGAAATCACTTATTACAACACATACATTTAACTAGATGTAAAGGAATGAGAAACGACCAAAGCCAGGCCACAGCCTTACCTATGAGGGTGTGAAAGACCGCGGCGATGGCGCCGGCCACCACCATACACAGGACGGCTTTGGTTCTGTCTCGCTTGCTGTTCACAAACACCAGGCCCACATTTTTAAAGTCACTCATGGGACCCGTGAAGAACTTCATCAGGGAATAGGCCAGCCCGTAGCTGGCCAGCATCTCCACCGCATCCTCCTTGACAGCCGCGATGCCCCGGTTCAAGGCCTGCGAGGGGAAAGACAACCCACAAACAGCATTAGAAAGCCCTTCTCATCGCTGGGGAATCACACTTCTAAAACAAAGCTCAACAGATCACGTTTCCATGGAAACGCTAAGCAGCTTATAGGGCAAATCTCACTGTAATTTCATAAAAGTTATTAGTTTTCATTTTCATCCATATTAGCTTCCGTCTGAAGTAGCTTCCTGCGGGGGAGATGCCTGTCCAATAAAGTCATAAAAACACACACCCAACGAGCATTTTATGTTAATATCAGAAAATAATTCTAAGAAGTTTTGGTTAAAAGCTTAACATGTTAAATGTTATTTGTAGGCTGAATCTGTATAACAGCAATAGGCATTCTGGAAATGAGTCAACCACTTTAGATCGAGTGGATAATTATTTGTTGTTTCTTTAAATGAAGATGTGTGTGTGTGTGTGTGTGTGTGTGTGTGTGTGGTAGGTATCCACACGCATAACCTGAAATATTGTGTGTGCATTAGGTAGGTATCCTTCATGGTCTAGAATGAGTTCTGTGCTGTGAATAAAGGTATCAAAGGAATTTATTATGCCATCAATGGATGCTATTTACCCAATTGTTACTATACTTTAACTTGAAATATATTCCTAAGTTCTGTGCAGACAGATACGAAAAGAAAATCATTAAACCATATATACTGTTTTTAAATTATGCCTGCTCAACAAGATGCAATCATAGACTATTCTAATTATATTAACCACCCTCCCTTGAGGGCCCTTTGAGGCACTGAGGGCTTGGCCTGGTCAGGGTGGCATTTCCAAACTAACTTTCCCATCAACTAGACCAGTGATGGGCAACCTTTTGAGCTTGGTGTGTCAAACTTCGCCAAAAAACTGAGCATAACTCGGGTAGTGTGTCACTTTGAGGAAAAAACTAACTCCAAGACTCTAGTCGCAAATGTTTCATCCTCAGGAGCAGCAAATGTTTCATCCTCGGCATGCAGCCGTGTGTCATCAGAAATGGCTACGCGTGTCAGTGCTGACACGCGTGTCATAGGTTCGCCATCACTGAACTAGACAATTACACTGGAGATGGTGGGAATGGATGTCCAAGTGGAGAGAACTCTATTTTTTAAATGTTGCCAGAACATTGTCTCGGTCGTTATGTACAGACAACTGACTGAGCAGAAGGGTCAGCTTTCTGCAGAGTTCTATACTTCTAAAAAATAGATGTTATGTTTTAGAGCAGTTTTAGGTTCACAGTAAAATGTAGCGTAAAGTACTGTTTCCATATAACCACTGCCCCAGCACAAACAGTCCCCCCCTCCCCCAACCCCCCGACCTGTCAACATGCCCTACCACAGTAGGACATTTATTACAATCAATGGGTCTCCAATGGATGCATCGTTATCACTGAGAGCCCACAGTGCACACTGGGGTTTAACTTGGTGTTATACATTCTAGGGGTTTTGACAACTATGCAATGACATATATCCACCATTATATAGTTGAATATTCTATGCAAAGCATTTAGCAGAAAATGAATTTATAAGGAAGTATCAATGTGCAAAATGATTTGAGAAAAATCTAGAATTAAAATGTATGATAGGCCCTAGCTGGTTTGGCTCAGTGGATAGAGCATTGGCCTGTGGTCCCGGGTTCAATTCTGGTCAAGGGCACATGCTACGATTGTGGGTTCGATCCCCAGTGTGTGGCGTGCAGGAGGAAGCCAATCAATGATTCTCTCTCATTATTGATTTCTATCTCCCTCTTCCTTCCTCTCTGAAATCAATAAAAATCTATTTTTTAAAAAATGTATAAAAGCTATAGTAATTCAGTATCATTCTCTGACAAAGCTAGTTTCTGGTAATTGTTTCCAATTATATCTCTAACCCTTTGGCATACCACCCAGATCCCTATACTGGGCAGTGCACCCATCCCCAGATATTGTGAGTTGTCCACTAATGGCTCACAGATGCCCCCAGCCACTTTGGGTAGGTTAAGCTACACTTGACTCCCAGGCAGCATGGGGCCAATGGCTGCCTCATGTGAGGGACCATTGCCTCAGGAGGGACCATTCTGGCACAATTGGTGCTCCAGAGCTCCCTGTGGGACTAGGTGGAAGCGAATCTAAAGAGGATATCACATCCTTACTTAACTTTAACTCTTCCCCACCGCCCACTGCTTCCCTCTCCTCCCGAGAACACTTGCTCCGTAAGTCACTTGGATAAGAATTCCCCAACACGGGGTGTCTGCCCGAAGCCCAGTGCTGAGGCAGGTGAGAAGGAAAAGGGCACAGGAGCGACAGTGCTGTCCCCAACACTGAGTGTGCAAACTCCCCTTAGCTCACCATTTATGGTCATGTGAGGAAAGAGCACTGGGTTTAGAGCCACCCAGACCGAGTTGGACCTGCTCCTATCACTAAACTACTGAGTGGCCTTGGCCAAGGTCCTTATTCTTGCTGAAACAGCTCAACTGATCTTAGACTGGATACAAGCAGTATACAGGGCACACCAAGCAGTGACTGGAGAAGGCACTAAAAGCAGGATTTTTGCCTATTTTGTTTACCACTTTACACCCACCTCTTGGCTACAGCACAGAAGTTCAAATATTTGTTAAATGAATGAGCTATTTCCTACCAGGAACTTTAATGTTCATATTGATTTTTATGAACTTAAAAAATATTTTATTATGAGATATTACTTGTAAGATAAACCATTGATTTAACATTTTTAGTGATCACATTAAATGTACATAGTGATTAGAAAACATATCCAGATTTTAAGAAATATTAAAGTGCAAGGGAAAAAAGGAGTTTTAGAATTGAGGATATTAACATTATCAGCCTTTCTATTATTCCCATTTGTAGCAAGTATTTCCTCAAATTTGTTCACTTTCTTAACTTCATAATTTTCTTCTGACACAGAAATATTTATTATGTAGTCGATCAATCATTTCATGGAGTTTCTTTCCATACTTAAGGACTCTGTATTCTAACCCAGCCACAGATAAGATAATTTTGTTCTAGTTTATGGTTTCATTTGCACACTTAGCTTTTTAATCCTCCTGGAACTTACGCTGTGAGATATAGCTTAAAATTAATTTTCTCAAAAAATTAAGTTTATTTCTTGAATAAAACACTCAGTACTCATTTATTTGGGGTGTTTACTTATCAGTCATTAGTTCTTACATGGCCTTCGGTCACCTACCATCTGCCTGTCTCATTTTGCTTACCCTGTTTTCCTTCAAAGCATGCTCATCACCTGACATTACATTGTCTGTTTACTTGTTATTTGTCTTATTGTCTCTCTTGTGCATTTGAAAGCAAGCTCCATGGCATAGAAAACTTTGTCTGTTCCATGCTACCTCCCCAGACCTACAACATGATAGGAGGTCACATGACCAGTATTTGAGAGAATGAAGTACAGTGGGCACAAGCAGTATAAACGTTTACTGAGGCAGGTGAAGAAATGAAATATGCTAATGAGCTGGGACTCCCGAGAGAAGCTTATTCAGATGGACTAGACAAGAAAATCCCTCCATGAATGTGACATTTGAGCTGAATCCTGAAGAATAAGAATGAACCAGTTGAATGAAAAGCTAGAGGAAGGCACAGGCCTGCAGGAGGGCTTAGAACAGAAGGGAGGCCAGTAAGAGAAATAGAGAGGGGGATAGGGTGAGTTTGGAAAAACAGGCCTCTTGAGGTCATTCCAGGTCTTGGTGAAGAATGTGTGTTTTGTTCTAAGTGCAATGGGAAGCCATTAAAGGGTCGGAGCAGAGGGTGGACAGAGGCTCACACTGGCTGTGGGGATAAGAGTGGATTGGAGAGGGAAGAGCAGAAGCAGGAAGTCAAGAGTTTTGTAGTCACCTGGGAAAGAGAAGGTGCTGGCTTGGCCTATGGTGGAATAGAGAAGATGAAGAGAAGCAGAGTGCTTTGAGAGTTTTTTTTTGGACGTAAAAAGAATGGAATTGATGGTGGACTACAGGGTGGACATAAAGAAAAGGGAGAAACCAAAGAAGACTTGAATTTTTTTACTTGAGTCACTGGCCAAATGGTGTAGCTATTGACTGAGATGGGGAGACCGGGAAGGGAAGATTTGGGAGGAAAAGGCAAGAACTCCATTTGGGGGCCCCTGTGGAGTCTGCGCTGCCCATTGAATCCTAGCAGAAAAGTCAAGCAGGATAGTTGACTACATGAGTCTGGAGTCCAGGAGAGACATCTGGACCATGGACATAATACAGTATTGAAAGGCAGGAGTTAAATGAGATCATCTAGACAAAATATAGATCAAAAGGAGTCTAAGACTTAGCCCTATAGCACTCTAGGAATAAATTTAAACACCGTCAGGATGTGGCAAGCCTCCCATGTAACACCAGTGTTATAATTATGTGTAGTTCAGCATTAATGAGCTAGACAGTACTGTTCTGCCATGTTACCCCGAACATGGGCTGCATCTCTAGCCAAGACCAGAAAGAAAAGTTGCTGTGGCTGGTAAAGAGGAAGAGCTACAGTCCTGAAATTCAGCTAAACTAGTGTCTGAGATGTCTTTAGAAAGAATTAGGCCTTGAGTCAGAATACTGTCCCCAGATAGTCAGAAGTAGGTTCACCTGCTGTCTACAGGCAAGTTTCTAAACACTCAGAAAGTGAACACATATTAGATGAGAGCCATATCTAACAGTACTCCAACTATTGTAAATATGAAGCTACCCTTCAGCCACGGCCTGGCCTGGTCCCTGATGGAATGGGATGGGGCCTTGCTCACACCCAGCCATGTATGTGGAATATCTGACTTAAAAACATACCGGGGTTCAGAAGGCGTTTAGTGGGTCCTACATGCCTGAGTATCTCACAGTATTTGCCAAGTTCATGGTGCTCTAATGTATGACGCGCACCCCCCCCCCCAAAAAAAAAAGTTAGCAAATGACAGAATATTAAAAAGTAAAAAACAAAACACCCAACAACACAACTCCAGGGAAATGGCTAAAAAAATCCCACATGTCATCTCTCTGGTATGAGTGGTCTTAGATCGTTAAACCCTAAGGGAGATTCTGACATTTCAAACTTGGGCTCTGGAAACCAGAAACATCTCTGTACTGCAAATGGTGATTCTTCAAACCAAGGGTCGCCAACTCACCTCCCATCACCTCATGCCATTGTTAACAGCAAGCATCCCTTGCTAGCTGGGAGGAATGCTGTGCTCCCTGGGGAACGGGTCCAGGGGGTGACATCTCCTCCCTGAGAGCAGGTCTGGAGCACAGCTTATCTTCTGTCCCGGAGATCTGTGAGGCTCTCCCTCTGTTTCTCCCACTCTCTCTATTCTGATCCTCACTACTCTTCTCACTCTCTTGACTCCTCTACTTTCTCTATTTTGGCTCTTCCTGTCTGTCCCTCCTTACTACGCTAGCCTAGATTTTATGATCATTCCTTTAATCACACCCATGTCAATAATACCCACAACTTATTATCTGAAAATCTCTGACCTTGGAGTCATCGAATCATTTACCTATTCCATTCTTATCCATATTTATAGACTTCTACTTGGACTTATACGTGGCTGGAATCAAACATACAACAACACGGACTGTGACCACAACACACTCATCGTTTCCATCCTCCACTGGGCTGCTAGCTGCTCCGTTATCCTTCCATCTTTTCCATTCTCAGCAGGCAAACTCACCTCTTATTTCATCTGGAATATGAAATCCACCAGGTAGGAAGAAAATATGTTGTTGCTTCTCCCCTTAAAACAAACCTCAACAAAACACATCTGCGCCCAACCCTTCCTCACCTCCTCTCTCCTGATCCAATGGAAAGGTCAGTCTGGCCAGGGCGAGTACAGGGCTATCTACTTGGGTCTTTACAACTGTGTCCCTCCAACCTTGCCAGGAGCCTTGTCATAAGCCACCATCTTCCTCTCCTGCTTGTCTGATTTTTGCTACTTGCCTGGCTCTTTCTCAACATTTACTTGTGCAAACATAAGTCTCTTCCATTTTAAAAATAAACCTGCTCCTGACTCTTCTCTACCTCTAGTTACCACCCTCCTTCTCACCTCCTTTCATAGGTAACTTCTCATCATTTGCACTTTTTTTCCCCCTTCATTTACCCTTCAGCCTGTTCAAATAGCAGCTCCCAAACTGCAGGAACCTGGTCTGTACCCTCAGAACCACAGCTATAACATGGTCTCACCACATTACAGGGTCAATAAGTAATAATTTGTTGCATACACACTGAGTTCTGGCTTTGCCTTCCCCTCTCCCACAATGCTCTTCCTGCTAACCAACTGGGCACTTTTCTGTCCTCAACTGTCTCACTTCTCAGTAGATCTGACCCTGTTGGCCATGGTCTCTTTGAAACCCCTCGTCCCCTTGGCTATAATGACTTTGAGGTTTCTACGTTTCTCTCCTACCTGTTACGCTTCAGCTCTTTCCCCTTGATGCTTTCTCTTTCTTCATCTCTTAAATGTTGGTGTTCCCAGGGGTCTGTCTGGGCCCTTTCCTCTTTTCATTCTCCATTCTCGCTCAGTGATCCCCCCTGCCACTACTTCAATTACTTTCTGTCTGCTCCACGTCTCAGATCCACCTCTCCAGGCCTTTTTGTGGGAGACAGGAAGTTTCAGGCAACATTTCCAGTCAAGGGTTGCACTGACAGATTAGCAAAATGCACTTTCACTTCTGAGTGTGGGTGTGCATGTTTACCATCCCTTTTGCACTTTCATTCGTATGCATGGGGGCTCTTCTGTTTTAGCCTCTGACAACTGCTTTTTTTCTTTTCCTTTCTTCTTCTTGGGCATATTCCTCCTTTGATTTTCTAAGAACTTTCCTCAGGATTTTCATCGCTTCCTGTTCGAGATCACTGACCACATCAGAACCATCTGCTAAGCAGTCAGGGAATACATCATTTCTCCCTTGAATTATTCGAACGACTTTCAGCTGCACTTCTATGTTTTTCTGGACCATCATTGCTTTAAAGACAGTAAAATCTCCTGCGGACAACACAGGTCGCAAAGTGGTCTGTGACGTGCAAGGTCTTTGCAAGAAGAGAAGTGCACGCTTCTGGAAATTGATCTTCATTAGTTTCAATTTCTTTGAGGTAACTTTCAAACAGATTTTCAACTCGTTCTTTGTATTCCTGATGTATCTGAGCACAGGTCAATTTGCCTTCTTCTTCATCATCATCAAAAATTCACATTTTCTGCTTCATGATGTCCAAGATGGGGATGGACCTGCCTGGGCCTCGCAGGAACCCGGCGATACTCTCCACCACCACCCATTCTACCTCGTTATCTTCTTCCACAGCCATCCTACCCTCTGGGGCACCAGGGAACCTTAAGCCAGACCCCCAGAGCCAGCTAAGGCCTTTGAGCCGCAAATTGCCCAGAGCAAATTGGGAAGAGTTGCTCCCACAGTCGCCCTGCCAGGAGTGCTGTGCGTTTTATGAGTGCTGTTTGCAGTTTTCTGGATATACTAGTACATACCATTCTCTCTCTCGTCTAAAGGCTTATGCTTAAGCTCTTTTCTCTACACAGAACCACCTTTACCCCTGTTCCCACCCCATTCACCCGGTAAACTCATCATCACTTTAGGAATCGCATCTTCTGGGAAGCTGTCTCCTAGGGTTGGCCCTTCCTCTGTGCTCTGCAACCTACATGGGCCCTGGGCCCGTCACCACACTGGCCAGGTGTGCTGTGGCTGCCTGTGTACTTGACCCCCATCTCACTAGACCCCTTGAAGCAGGAATTGACTTATTTGTCACCAGTTTTCCTACATCTACTCAGCACAGTGCTGAGCACAGTCGAAAATCAGTACGTGAGAAAATGAACGTGTTCGCTATAACACACAGCCTAGATCTGGTAGCAAATCTGGTATCTTATATGTGGTCAATAAATTCTCCCACTGCAGGTTTGGTTTTCTGGGTAAATAAACTTTACTGGTGGAATCTATGTATTTAAAATACACAAAGGGATGGCGGTAGCACCACAGACCTTCTTGGAGTCCTGATGTTCTCTCAAGAGACAGGCAAGGGCTTCCACTGGCATTTCTCCCCTGCCATACTGGCACCGGGTACCTACTGGGTAAAGGTTGGCTGCTTAACTGTAGACACACAGACATAAATAGAATTCAATATTGGGTCACATGATTAGCTTCTTAGGTGTAAAGCTTAAGCAAAGATTATTTCTGACTCTTTTTTTTTTTTCCCACGTCCTTTGGATTGTCAACTGGGATACAGGACAAACTGTTCCTCTATGGAGTCGAATCCTATAACAGAAGTCAGCTGCTGTCAGAAGCCAATAAGAAGTTTAGATTCAGAGGGTAAGAGAACCTCCTGCCCAGATCCTGGAGAAGCGGAGAGAACCCTGCTGAGAGCTCAGTGTGCCCCAGACAGCCAGGGCATGACCTCCACATTCTGAAAGGGGGGTGCTTGGGAGGGCAACCAGGCTCCGAGAGAGACGGCCACATGATTCAGGGAGGGCCAAAGGCTGCTGAATCCTGATCTTATAACTGATATTCATGGCCACGCGGTTAAAAGAAATTGATCATGTTGCTCATATAGAAATGGCATTTCAATTTCCTCCACAAAAAGGTGCTGAGTTGGAAACTGGTATTGTTCCCTAAAATAGCAAGAGACTATTATATGAGATGTTACACGTCCCATTTTTTTTACTTTGAGTAAGATGAATACATCCTTCGCTGGCCTCATCCTGGATTAGAAAAACCAATGGGACACAGGGCTGGCTAAGAACTCTGTCTTGCTACAGACTGCCATCTAATCTCTTTGATAAAAGACTACTCTTGTCTACAGCTTCAATATAAAGCAAACTCACTATTGCCACAGATGAAATGGTTTTAAAATCTTTTTCTAACCCAAGATCCTCAGAAAATGCACATTTGTGGAAATGTGGAAATTCAGAGGCCCACGCGCAGGCAAAGCGACCTGTGGGAACCGCTTCTCCCAAGGACGTGGATAATCACCATCCTGGACTTCAATCGTCTCCAGGAGCCCGGGTGCTGTAATTTTCCACTGTTATTGTTCTGTTGGTCTGTATTTTAAAAAGTGGTTTGGGTTAAATTAGATCATTTGTCTTCCCAGTAGTTTTCCAAGCCATGCTTTATTTTCTCAAGGATCTATAGTGCTCTAAACGAGACACCCGCGCTCTGTTTGGCTGGCGCTCCAGCCAAGAACTTGACACCCACACACGCGGTTGTGGTTAAAGGGAGTAGCAGTCAAACAAAGCCTGGCCTCCTCGGTGTCCCAGGCATGGCTCTGTGGGGCGGTGTCCATATTTAGTGCTTCCCGAAAACCTGGAGGCAACACAGGGCAAGTCCAAAATACGACACTTGTGTTACTCCCCGAACCTGGAGAGGAGTTTCTATAAAGAATAGATACACTACTAAACAGGTACGAAGTCCGGCTAACCCGGTTTTCTCCTGCCGGTTTCTTCTACACTTCAGGGGAAATAAAAGCATTTTGCCTTTGACCTCATTATCTGGAAATATGTTAGTTCATTCAATATATTGTAGTATCATAGGACCCTCCTCAAATCCTCTGGAGTTTTCATGTAAACATAAAGCTTACTCACCTAAATTTAACTTTAATTCAAGATGGTGGGAGGCTTGATAGGGAAGAGATATTATTCTATGAACATCCTACTGTGCTTAAAAAATCCCCAAAGTTTCCTGGGCCACTTAAGAATCTTTACTTATTCCTCACCTTGAGATTGCATCTTTATTGCAGAAATGCCCATATTTTTTATACTTATAAAGTTATATGGTCCCCAAATGATAATATTTCTTGGTTAATATCTCAAGATTATATCCATTCCACTTCAGGACTGAGTTGTCAATGCTTTTATATAGAAAAACAACAACACAACTTCATAAAAAATAGTCTGGAATAGACTGAGATCTGGGGAGGTTTTTTTTTTCCCTCCCTAACTTTCTCCCTGCCTACATACTGATTATTCCAGCACCTTAAATTTAGCTGTGGATCTCTGAGCATCTCAAAAGCGCCATTCTGTTTTTCCGACTGTAACCTTTGGAAGTGTCTTCTATTGCCTCTTATTGACATTTATAATGCAGTTATACCAAGAGAAGGAAAAGGGGATGCCTACTTGCATTTGGATCTCATGAAACCCAGGAAGCACAGTAACGATGGCGATGAGAATATCTTAGCCACTAACATTTGCCGAGGGCTCACTCTGTGACAATTGCTGCTCTCAGATCTTTACTTCTCCCGACAACTCTGTGAGGCTGGTACCACGATTTCCCAGCCTGCTGCTGGGGAAGCTGGTGCAGGGAGAGGCTAAGTCCCTTTGCCTGGGCAACAGGGAGCTGAAGAAGAATCCGGACAGCTGACCTCAGGTCTTTGGATCATAACCATCACTCTATTACACTGAAACCAAGCCCTCCTTCCACTTTGCTTCAGATATTACAGATAGTGCCAATTGCTTATGTAAACAGAGAGGGTTAGCTGATTAGATCAAAGACAACTTTTGGATAAAGCCAAAATTATAAAAATTGCCAAAGGTCCTAAAGTGAAGATTATTTTTTCAACAGTAATGTGTAGCAAGTACTGCTCCTGCAAATGTGGAAGACAAATGGAGTGAGACTGAAGTCATCATACATTTGAGTTGTGACAAGAAAATGAGAAGAAAAGTCAGGTCACGTATGCTCTGCCATCGGCACCACACAGCGTGGGGACGAGTACACGCCTGTGACCCCAGCCCCACAGGGGCAGCCCTGAGCTCAGGCACCTGCTCCACCAGCACCAGTGTGGCCCGATGCTCAGGGGCTCTGGATAGTGGACAAGGATGTTTATGGGCTTGTTTCACACAGGGGATAATGCGTCACCCCAGTACCTACAACTTGTCCAAAAAATTTATTGGCTTCTCAGCTGCAGAATTCATTTATTTTTGCTTGGGGTTCAGTTATGACTTGTTGCTGGTATTTATATGACTGGCACACATAAGCCTTGTGAAAGGTTTCTAAGGGTCTGGGGCTTTTGAACTGATTTTTAGGCGGTGGGTGCAAGAGAGTAAAAACTGAGCATTAAACAGGTCAGTCCATCTAGTCCACGGGTGTTCTATACCAGTGACCTATGTACACATGCACAGACATGCACATACATGCACAGGCATATACACATACACACCTAGAAAGGAATCCCAACAAAACTCAGGCAGACAATATTTAATGTGACAAAGCTGTCTTTAGTGTTTGCCTGGCAGAAGCCTCCAGGGAGGTCCCTGTGACCGCCTGGGAAGGGTGTCTATCAAAACAATAGAGCTACAACCAAGACTCTGATAGTTTAAAGTAAAAAGGGTAACTTCATTAATGCACTCATTTCCACGTATTTTGATCAATTAGAATCAAATTGAATCATCAAAATAAATGAAATGCCAAATTCCTGGGGTGCAAAGCCAAGTAACCACCCCACAAAGCGAACGTTGCTCTGCTATTGGCACACTTTTCATAATACCTGGGATGAGACCTCTTAGAAGAACTCCCTCTGTTCGTCTCACTTGAAATACGCCATGGTTTCCAACAGTTTTAAAAACAAGGCTGAATACTAGAAGCTGTGTGCTGGCCAAAAGACAGTTGTAAAACCTCGACCTGGGGCAGGAGGAAAGAGGAATCCTCTCTCTTTTGACACTCTGTCCTGCTGCTGCTTACTTAAGGTGACCTACTTCCACCTTTTTTTTACTTTAGCACCTAAATCATGATTTATTTACAAACAGGTAAAACAAATATTCTAACGCAGTCTGACTAGAGCATAAAGGCACCTACCCCGCCGGTCTGCAGTCTGCAGGGTCAGAGAAAGCTTCCTGGAGGCTGTCAATGGCCCCCCTTGAATTCCCTCACTGAGCTACCTCTTAATACCAGCTGAAATGCCAGCATCTTCCTTGTCCCTTCGGCCCATCCTCTGAGATCAAGGTCAAGTCTTCCCTCCCCCAGGGACCCTCCCCCAACCAGTCTCAGCCCCAGGACAGCTCCTGTCATAGGTCATCACTTATTTATCCATAGAACTATTTCATTCATTCAAATATACTAAGTAAGTATGGCTACTGGCATGGCACCATGCTTTTTATTGACCAATGAAAACAATACGGTGGTCAATCACATGCTAACCTTTAATGACCACCAGGTCATGCACATTAGTCAATGAAGAGCACAGTGCCAGGCCAACAGGACATACTCCCTACATATATTTGAATCTTTCTTTATATCCCTCACAAATCTTAGAACTAGGGGCTTGAATGAATTGTTACTCACTGGTTAACTGTCGTAAGGACCAGGGCAGTTTTGTATGACAAGAAGGACAGATTTGAGGACCTGAAGATGGAAAAAGTGGTGGGTGGGGAAGACAGTTTAAAGGCTGAGAGAGGTACACATAGAAAGGCTATCACAGAAACAAATGTGCTAAAATATAAACACAACACTACAGCTAGTCAAATCATATAGACAGCAGGCTGGAAGGGGCCAATGGGGGAAAAAGGGGGACATATGTAATACTTTCAACAATAAAGAATTATTAAAAAAAATTAAAAAAACAAATCATATAGACAAGACAGTAATTCTAATTGATCAAATGGGTCCAAAAGGGAAGTTCTGAACAAAAATATATGGAATGTGACCTAAATATCTGTGCAAAAGAAAAAAAATTAGCTTGAACTCTTTTAGTATAACCACATCTAAACTCATCTGACATTGTCTATAACAGCATTTATATAAGAATTTAAGAATCATTCCAACCTCAGTGTTAGGATTCTTGTACCACGTCTCATGATCTTGAGCTTCCTTATGGGTTAAAATGTGTTTTTTTTAAAAAAGCAAATTGAATATTCCCACAACACATTTCAATTACCATAGTCTAGTTCAATTGCCCTAAAGTTATGTTGTTTTTCCAACGGGGCAGTGATTCAGAAGACCCTTTTCTAGAAATTCTTTGAAGTGTTCAGTGTCTTGGCTTGGTAAACTCTCCTTAACACTAAAGAAAAAATCAAAGTAAACCTTTCTTCCTATTTTACTGGGAGTAAAAGGGAATTTTCCAAGGTTATTTGTTAAGTTTCTAAATGATAAAGTGCAGATTTTTTAAATTGCACTATAAGGACAAAAATAATGGTAATTCTGGACTTTGATTAGTAAATAGATTTTCCCATTATATAAAATTCATAACTCTGACAGTAAAATTTAATCTGTTTTAAAATAAGCTTTATAATGCCTGTTAATTGCTCAACACAGAATATGATGCTTCCTCACAAATTAAAATGCATTCAGATTTTCCCCTTGGTCTTTCTAAAAGACCCTTTCTACAAAACAAAAGATACTTCTCTATAATTACTCACTTCTATGTAAAGATGAAAGTATGCTAAATAGAGAAAATAGGATATAAACTATTACATCATGCAATTTCTAACCCTCTCAAACACTTATGCATTTAAAACTCGTCCCATATGACTACTACATGTTTTCTGGGCTGATGCAAAAATTGAAGAAGTCAAAGAGAAAAACACCGACCAGGGAAAAACAGGAAGTCCCAACTTTGAAAAAAACTCATTCCACCTTCTATGCAAACCACTAGAAGATTAGACAAACTAAGTATTTGTTGACATTGGCTGCAAATTTTGAAAAGGAATAGAGCTTTAAAAATATTCCGGAAGGAGACTCAAACTCTCTTTTTTACTGCTTCTTTTCGACTTCTTTCCTTTTGTAAAATATATTCCAGAGGAACTGCTAAGTAGAAATCTCAGATTATTTTCATGTTCCTCCCTGTATAGATGAGTAGAGTTGTAGAAAGCTCTGACTGTTGCCAAGCAACCTCTTAAGCAGGTATAGGGGTCTGTGCTGGGCATTTTCTCTTGAGTTATCACTTTTCATTTGATCCTCTGAAAACCCAGCACGGTAGGGAGTCTCAGCTCTTGTGGAAGATGGGGAGATGGAGGCTCATAGAGAAAAACGGAGCTATTAGTAGCAGAATTGGTACTCTGGCCTCTAAATCCAGCAGGGGACTCTGGAAAGCATGTGGGCCATCTGTTTAGATCTGAGCTTCCTCCCGGATTAGCTGTGTGATCTTGGGCACATGACTTTATCTCTCTGTGATTCGGAATAGCAGAATAGGAATGCTCATCCAGATCTGTCTCCTGTAGGACAGATCTTAGGATTAACTGAGATTATGTGTGTGACAGTGCTTATACCAAAGGAGACATGTCATCAACCCCCTCTCCCTCCTCCAATTAGAAGATCGGAGATACAATGTTTGGGGGTGAGTCCCTGACCTAGAGCACAGGCCCTGACACATCAGAGATGCCCAAGCCCCCAAGGGGCCTCAGGATGCAGTTCTGGTTCAGGGCTGACTAAAATTTAAGAAACTCATAGATACAGACAGCAGTATGGTGGTTATCAGAGGGAAAGGCATGGAGGGTAAAGGGGGACAAATATATGGTGACAGACGATGATTTGACTTTGGGTGGTGGGCACACAATGCCATATACAGATCAGGTATCATAGAAATGTACTTAAAACTTATATGATCTTATGAACTAATGTCACCCCAATAAATTTAATTTAAAAAATAGCCCTAAAGACCTGTGGCAGGTCTAAATATCTCCTTGCTTTTTAGAATAGCCACAGCCAGTGGAGTGATTCAAGGCAAAAATGACTTCCTTGATGAATGGGGTCACTCCCACTTGGCCCCTTAGTGTGGTCCGGTGGGGACTGGGTGTTGGATGAGCTCAGTTTTCCAGAAGAGACCATGTGGACCCAAACTGCCTGAGAGTTCATGCCTCTCGTCAGTGGGAGGAGAGAGGCAGCAAGGAAATAGATAACGGTGGTAGCTGCTTTGTGATTTCCATAAAAAAAGCAAAGACACAGATTCAACGAAGTGGTTCTAAAAGCACCTCCTACACCATGTGCCGGTGCTGCCCAGCCAGGCTCCTCCAGCTCTAATAGCCCCGTCTGCCCCTCATTTTCTTTTTATAAGCATGGTTCCCTGGCTTCAAAGATTCAGCCTCAGTCAAAAGCAGCCGTAGCTAAGCAAAATCAAGCAACCTTCTCATGACGTAATATTTGTCCTCATTAGCCTGACAGCTTTAGAAGGAAATGTGCGCAGTGTGTGCCATGTACACGTTCAAAAGCAGCTTTCAGTGACACCTCATTAAGTCAGAAATCTACTTTGGCTGCTGGGATCATGGAGAGGCTGCTCAAAGGAGAGCTGGGTGTGGAGGGTCAGGTGGGGTCACGTGATCCTGATGCCAAAATTTTGCGGTGTTCGGGACTGAGTTCTCCTTGTCTCAAAAAATCAAAGAATAAGTTCGTGGACAAAGAGGTAAGCGAAAGGAAAGTTTATTGAGAGATAGACAGACTCCCTCTAGCATGGAGGGGATCCAAGTGGGTTGCCCTGGAAGTTGTCTAGGGGTAAGATATATGCCCTGCTGGCTTCTGATTGGTTCTTTTTTTTAAATATATTTTATTGATTTTTTACAGAGAGGAAGGGAGAGGGATAGAGAGCTAGAAACATCGATGAGAGAGAAACATCGAACAGCTGCCTCCTACACACCCCCTACTGGGGATGTGCCCGCAACCAAGGTACATGCCCTTGACCGGAATTGAACCTGGGACCTTTCAGTCCGCAGGCCGACGCTCCATCCACTGAGCCAAACCGGTCTCGGCCTGATTGGTTCTTTCAAAGAGGAAACTCTCAGTCTATTGGTTATTCCCAAGATGGGTTGCCCTAGCAGCTCCCATCAGGCTGGGTCTACTTTCCCTCCCATGGTCCAGTCCCTGACTACCTAACCCTCCTCTATTTCCTTAATACCAGGCACGGGAATTTAGATTGGATGCGATAGGCAATAAGAAAGACCTGGAGCTTGTGAGGGTAGAGTTTATGAAGACTGATTTGGTAGGAATGTGTGTAATGGACTAAAATGTCAAGAAAGTAGAGTTAGAAAATTACCCCTTGCCACAGAATCCCATGGAACAGGTGTGGCATCCAGGACCTAAGGCATTGGTGACAGGAAAGAAAGTTGGGAGCCAACATTTATTTTGATGTAAGAAATAAGGTCTGTTTCTCATCTGCCTCAAACACTCCACTCCTGAGTCAGTCTCCCTGAGGGTGGGGCCTGTCTCTAGGTTGTCAATCAGTGTTAGTTGTCTAGCTGAGACGCAGCAGGGGTGTCACTGCCGGTAGCTGGGTACCGGTGACACAAGCTGGAAACAACACCTGGGACCACCCATTCTCCAAGTCATGTAAAATGAAAATAAAACAATACTTCATTCCAACGAAGCCTAAAATTGAAGAGGTGAACTTCCTGCCTAAGTTTAAAGGGGAATATAATCCACAGGGAAGGACATTTGGCCAGCGCCAAGCTGCCTCAGTCTCTGTCGGCCTTGACCCTGACATCTGAGGATCCTGGACATGAAAGATGGCAACAGGGATATGGTGAGTTGCTGTAGACTAACTATACTTTGTCAGTCAGCCACACACTGATCACACTCTGTGTGCAAGGACAGCTCACAGGACGCCGTTGACCCCTACCGCTAAGTGCCCCTTGCCTTTGGTGGCTTTGCCCTGAGAGGCTGTGCCCGTGTGGACCTGGCAGCTGGTAAGGACTGCAGGGCATCAGGGCCAGGGGGCCACCGGACATCCAGCAGTGCAGTTCCCGAAAAGGGACACCAGGCTAAGTGGTCCGAGACGCACAGGGATGAAGAGGCAGAATGAACAGGAAAGGGCCAGGGGCCAGAACCAGGACAGTGACGGCACTGGGGGACAGGGAGTAAGATGGTCAGACAGGCGATGGCAAGAGGGGGCCCTGTTGCTCTTCTTGCCTTCACTGTGCCTGCTCCTCACTTGGGACACCCAATTTCAAGCGAGTTTGCCCTGGTAGTTTGCAGGTGACGACCCAGGGTGCTGGGTGGCCTCGGGAGGCAGCGAGCAGGGCCCTGGCAGGAGTGGTTCCCGGCCCCGTTTGCTCTCTCCCTCTTCATCTGCTATCATTGCTTTTCTTTGTTACTGACTGTTGAACAATGAACGGGGTGACCGCCCACTGGGGGAAAAATGTGTTTCTCTCAGTGCGAGAAGTCATGCTAACCAATGATGCATTGGCGTCTGCAAAGCAAATGTCTGTGCTAAGCCGACACTTATCTGATGGCAACGTTCTGTTGGGATAAACAGAAATATCTCTGGGATCTGTTTACACTGCTGAGACCCAGGTCCCGTGGGATGGCGAAGAAGTCGGAGCAACTGCATAGCTCTATTCTCTCAAGCAAAAGATGACGGGTGTGTGGACTCTGGGAAGTCCTGGCAGTTTCAGGCAGGGAAGCCTTCCCGGGAAGCCTGCTGGGAACCAGCCTGTTCTGGGGCCACAGGGCCTATCGAAAGACACTTATTTTAGCCCCAGTGGATGGAGACCTGAAAAAAGCCAGACTACTAAAGCTGGAAGGGTGACCTGCAGCTCCCTGCGCGCCCAGCCTGGCCTATGAATCCACAGTGTGGCTGCGGTTGGGATACACAGAAAGGAGGGGGTGGAACAGCAGAGAGAGGCCCTGACTGTGAATTGAAGATGTCTATGGGGCTTGTGGGGAGGGAGGGAGGGGAGTGGGAGGTTCCCAATTAAATGCCCATTCTCTCCCTCTCCTTTTCTCTTTCTCACTCTAATTACTTAATAGTTCTCCTTCCACAGAAAATCCTTTTGCTTACTCTTAGATCAGTTTAGAGACACATTTTCCCAGGGTTACTAACTGTTATGCTGTGTAATGTGCTGCGGTTAAAAGCTGACCCCCACAGGCAGATCACTTCTTACGGTACAGTGTTTCCCATGGTGGTGATAAGACACAATATGCAAATATTAGCGCTCGGTACAACGCACACATTACAAGCTTGCTTTTTGAGAGACACGGCCTTAAGACTTGCACACCAAGATTTGGAACTGGCCAGTCTTCTTAGAATGGGGTTAAGGTCGCCTTTAGCACTATGTTGCCCCAGGACCGTGAAGAAATACGTAAATTTGCATGTACTTCAACACAAGGTGAGCCGTGGAAATATAATTTTTTGTGTGCTTTGGGAGGTGTGCGCTTGGGTCTCCCTTGCTGGGCAGTATGTGTTCCGGGGTAATGGAACTGGAAGGCAGAGCACAGAAACAAGGTGTGCTCCATGGGACCTGGCTGAGTGATACAAAAACGCCTGGACCCAGGTGTGGTCCAGGCTTCTCCACTGCCCCTCCCTCATCACAGGCTGCTTCTTGTCTGCAGCTGGATTCTTCATGTTTGTGCACAGGAACGTTTGCCATTTTCTCTGTGGCATGTTCATAGCAACATGAAATTTGGTCCCTGTTTTGGAGCCCCTACCACCAAACATCAAAATACAGTCAGCAACAGGATGGTGGAAAAATGGACCTTCAGCTCTGGCCAGTTTGGCTCAGTGGATAGAGTGTCGGCCCGTAGACTGAAGGGTCCCACGTTCGATTTGGTCAAGGGCACATATCTCCATTGCAGGCTTGATCCCCGGCCCTTGTTGGGGCACGTGCAGGAGGCAACCACATCGATGTTTCTCTCTCTGTGTCTCTCCCCCTCCCTTCCACTCTCTCTAAAAATCAATGAAAGAATATTCTCAGGTGAGGATTGACAACAACAACAAAAATGGACCTTTGTTGGTAATAAAATCCAATCATGACATTAAAAACAACAACAAGCACAAAAAAGAGAGAATGCAGATGCAGCTTTTCTCCTAAATGAGAAGAATCCCTTTAACAACACTTTGTGGTTCTTAAACTCACTTTCGGTGAAAATACATCCAAAATCATGTGACATTGATTAATGAGATATAAAAAATCCAAGAAGGAAAGTGCTGGATTTTTTAAAGCAAACCCTCACTGTTTTTAAATAAGAATTGTACAAGGGATGATGCAACAGCAGACTGTAGCACGAAAAATATAAAAACAAATATTCTGAGGTGAGTCCAGATACCTTGGGCTGGTTAATGATTCCTTTTGCAATGTGACACATTTTAGTGTTCTATTCCTTGGAGCCTTCTATAGTTAAAATTATACTGCACACATTTTCATTTTCAGAGTGGATCACAGTTGAAGAACATCCTTCTGACAAAGAAATTTGTATCTGTGCCTTTTGAGTGTAACTTGGTGTACATATCTATAAAAATTTAACAGAATCATTAGACTAAAGGTTGTTTTGTGTGTTTTTTTAACCAGGTTGTTTTATTAACCTCCTTTCTTTATATAGGACCCTGTTAGATAAATAAATTCTCTATGACCCTCCTGAAAACAAATCCCACTGCATCCACTCTCTCCCTAGTGCCTCACCTGGTGATTACCATCACAAGTTCTGAAATACCCTAGGTGTGGAATTTTTTAAAAATATGTATTTTTATTGATTTCAGAGAGGAATGGACAGGGAGAGAGAGGTAGACACATCAATGATGAGAGACAATCATTGATCGACTGCCCACACCCCACACTGGGGATCGAGCCTGCAACCCAGGCATGTGCCCTGAGTCAAATCATGACCTCCTAGTTCATAGGTTGATGCTCAACCACTGAGCCATGCCGGCTGGGCCTATGTCTGGAATTTGATGAGCTCACGCAGTGCTTCTGAAAGTATGTTCCAGGAACACTGTTGCTTCGAGATGTTAATAGGTGCTATATATATATTTTAAAAGCCTAGGTATGTAAATAAGTATAGGATTCAAGCTTAAAATCTTTTTCAAAAGACCCACCTTCTCAATGACTTTACATGCCAATGCGTATTATAAATCTCCAAGGAAACAATGGTATTCCCAGATGTTTTTGCTGACACAAGCCTGTCTTTGGGGTGCACGTCACACTGCTGACTTGTCTAAATAAGATATACTGTTGCCAGGTGTGCACACACAGCTGAATGAATGTAGTATACTATATCTTTTGAACAGGACAAAAAAGACTCATTATCAGTGCTCACTGGAGGTCCAAACAGGGTGATGCCATGAGGAGCAGTATAATCAGCCTGTTAGGATCTAGTTCCTTCCCAGGTGCAACTGGCTTTGGCCTCCTAGAGGTCACTGAGTCACTCTGTACGATCTCAATGGCCTCAGAGGTCCTTTTATGATGGATTCTCATCATCCTTGCATGACAGCCCAAGGAAGCTGGAGATTATTCATGTTCAGCTCTTCTGAAGGTTAGTTCAGCCTTTCTTGCTGTAGGTATTTATCTGAGGTATCTAGTTTCCATGGAGTCTGTTTCAGGATTCTTTTAATTACCTTGATGTTGTCAATGGACCTAACCTACACATGTCTTCTCTGTACCAGACAGTAGCTCACATTAGTTGATGGTATCAAAGGATGTATAAACCACTTTGTAGACAGTTCCAAGCAACAGTAAGTATATTACCCTACTCTGCCCACAGAAAGTCAGGACCACGCTGACACCGGGCAGCACGTGCTGCCAGTTCTTCATCTAGATACCATGGCGCCCTCCTTAACCTGCTGTCACTTGACAGGTCCTCTGATAGCCTCTGGCCCCAAAGGTCTGTGCTGCTAAGTATTCTGGTTAGCACTTGTTTACAATCAAGGTGGGGAGATACAGTAAACGTATACAATAGACATATAGTCATATACACTTGGGTGTGACTTCGTGCCATAATTCTCAATTCTTCCACACTCTTGCCATGTCTACACATTTATGTTTTATAAATACTAAAGGTATAAGCTGCTTAATTCAATAGTTGTTGAATAAAATGAAACTGTTAATAAATGAAAGAGAATTACCCCCATGTAGCTCCTCTTTTCCCTCACTACACCTACCCCCCGCCCCCAAACAACAACAATAACAACAACAACAACAAAACTCTAAACAACCCATCAAAAAATATATTTGAGGGGTGGAAACAATCTATATAAGCCTACTGCTGGAACAGGATTAAAACAGGGGACTTAAGTCCAGCCGGTGTCACTCAGTGGTTGGGTGTGGACCTATGAACTAGGACAGTGGTCGGCAAACTCATTAGTCAACAGAGCCAAATATCAACAGTACAACGACTGAAATTTCTTTTGAGAGCCAAATTTTTTAAACTTAAACTTCTTCTAACGCCACTTCTTCAAAATAGACTCGCCCAGGCTGTGGTATTTTGTGGAAGAGCCACACTCAAGGGGCCAAAGAGCCGCATGTGGCTCGCGAGCCGCAGTTTGCTGACCACGGAACTAGGAGGTCAGGGTTCCATTCCCAGTCAAGGGCACATACCTGGGTTGTAGGCTCTATCCCCAGTAGGGGGTGTGCAGAAGGCAGCCAATCAATGATTCTCATCTTTGATGTTTCTGTCTCTCCCTCACCCTTCCTCTCTGAAATCAATAACAATACGAACAATAACAAAACAGGGGGCTTAATGTTTTAAATGGAATACTCATCACAATTTAATAATGTTTAAATCACCATTGGATAATTATCTTGGAGTCCCTATGGCAGTGCCTGATGAGCGTTTGGTATTTTACCATCATTCGTGCTATGAGCCCCACCCTTTCTCAGGAGGTCGGAGGAGTGCTCGCTGGGGCTTTGGCTGGAGGTCATCCTCCTGCTAGGAGGGCAGAGATGACTTTGTAGACCATTCGGAACGGAAAGGGCGAGTTCCTGTGTGTGTTGTTCTTGGAGGCCCTTCTAGTGGGAATGGGCCGTGGTGGCTCTTCTATCAGATGTGATCTATCTTGGTCATCATCCGTTTGAACTGTCCTCTTGTAACCTCTTGTAAGTATACAAGGGAAATGCAGAAAAGACAGTGGGCCCTTGAACTGGTCGGCACCTGACACCCTATCAAAGGAGAAAGAAAAACAAAGTACCTTCGCACTGCAGAGCTCTTCCCTGTAGGAAGCCCATGGGGTTTTAGATACACAATCCTGGACAGGATTGGTTGTCATGCATGCAGAAGTTACAGTTCTACCTAATGAAATATTTTCTTATTTTTTTACTCCATGTGATGAAATGTTTCTTATGCCTCTTTCTTACTATCGCAGCACTAAGTCAACTACCCAAGTCCCAGCTACGGGGTTCTGCTGCAGGGATGGCCATAATATCCCTTCTATGTTATGGAGTCCACACACTGAGTTCATGAGATTAAGGATTCTAATATTTCTTGAGCATTGTTTCCTTAGGTACCAATTCTTAACCAGTTGTGAGAAAGGTAAGCCTATTAAAGTATTTTCAATTTTTATGTGTGTCTTTATATGTACCTGTGGTAGAGTCATCTGCGAGACTCACACACACACACACACACACACACACACACACACACACACACAAATATATTTCAGAGAGGAAGGGAGAGGGAGAGAGAGATAGAAACATCAATAATGAGAATCACTGACTGGCTGCCTCCAGCATGCCCCCCACTGGGGATTGAACCCGCAACCTGGGCATGTGCCCTAACCAGGAATCAAACCGTGACCTCCTGGTTCACAGGTTGACACTCAACCACTGAGCCACCGACCGGGCTTAGATTATAAATCTTTAAAAAGCAGGCATTGTGACCCCCTAGAGTAAGTGGCACAGGTAAGGGAAATGTTGGAAAGCTCTGATGAGATGTGTGCGCCTCACAACAGAAAGCTCTGACCTGCCATCTCCCCCCCGGCCCCCCCCTCCCACCAGTTTTGTAGGATTTGAAATAAACCGTTCATGGGATGAAATGATGCTTTTCTAGGGAGAGAAAATACAGAAGTAAGTACGACCTACACTGTTCAAGTCTCATCCCTCTGGTAGCCCAGACCTTTCAGGCTGGGGCCAGGAGCCTCTAAAGAAAACCTTGGACCACGGGAGTTGGGCGGCTGACTCAACAGGAGGTTCCTTCCTCTGAGTCAGCTTGGCTCACTGTCCCCCTAGAGTGGGTGCTGGGCGCCCGAAGTCAAAACAGAATTAAGGTCTGAAACCAAGCTTTTGCTCCCAAAGGAGCCTAAACAGGAAGCTAGTTTTTGGATGCCAGCTGGCCTGCAGCCACAGACACGGACTCTGTTTCCAGTCTCTGGTGGCACTGCCGCCCGATATGCTGATGTGCACCACCACCAGCTTCTGAACCCTGTCCAAGGGCGGGAGACGCAAGATGTAATTCTGAATTTCATGGGAGAGGAGAATAACCATTATCAAAGCATGTCAATCATTAACTTTTAAAATGACGAGTAGTACCTGATAGCACTGAGCAGGATTAATGATCACTGATTTTGAGTTTAAAGAACCCAAGTAACAAGACTAATTACATTAACCTTGAATTCAGTGCCTGGCCATTTATTTCAGTGTTTTCAGGAATCTCCTGCAACACCAAGAAACTAAAGAGATAATTGCACATTTACCTTCTACTTTCGGTGCCCTCAGAAGCCACTACTTGTCTGCCCTTGCCTCCCTGCCTTATTATTCCTTGGTGAACTTCCTGTTTCTAAATTGCAAATTCTGCAAAAAGAAAAACATTTAGTAGGAGATCGAACCTTGTGAATCACCATCAAGGTCCTTTTTTACCTCTTCTACACTGGATGGTAGCATTGGGCATTCATAAAATTCCAGATCCAACATTTCGGTGGTGAGAAAAATGTCATGTTACAGAGAACCATGATTTCAACAGGACACTGTGGGCGAAGAGGGCAGGTGGGAAACACATGGACTATTAAAAGCCAAAGATAAACCATGTTCCTATAAATACAGCTCCTGATCTGTGCAGCACAGCCACACAACCTCCTAAATCAGGGAACCCCACTGCCCGGAGCAGCAGAGTGCATTCTGAACTCTGACTGGGGCTGGTAACAGAGCAGTCATTGGCTTTCCAAAGTCTCAGCTCTGCCTATGAAATGAGCTCAGCCACTCATGCCTTCACTCATACGTTAGAAAAAGACAGGGCTGACCAATGACCGCAGCCCAGAGACAGGGAAGAGGAAAAGAGGAGAAGCCTGAACTCTTAGGAGCCAGGACTCCTCTCTCAGGGCTCCACCGGCCGCCCAGACCAGACACATACTTCCAGACGAAGAAGCCTCCATGTGCAACTGCCCACCGTCAGTGGAAGGCAGGAAAACCCCCAGTCTACTGTAGACCCTTTTTAATTGCCTTGTGGGTGTGCACCAGTACTGTTGGGACTACCAGGTTAAGAGCCTTCTGCATATGTTACACATTGTCCCCAAATGCAACAAACAATTAACCTTTTGTGATAAAAACAGCAATAAAGAGACTATTGAAACTTTTATTTTTCCCCAACCCACTGAAATGTTAGGTTGCTAACATCGGAACACATTTCGATTTCAGAGGAACCCCCTTTCCTTGTCCTGGGTCCCAACTCAAAGAGGAACTTTGGCACTTTCTTTCAAGTTCCTGTTTTCTGCTTAAAAAGAAAATTCTTGTCTGCTGTTAACGCTTTTCCCACTTAAACAACCAAATCACCTTGGCAACAAGGGCTAGAATAGCATATTCACTTTTTTTATAGCGTCCATGTTTGATACTAACTGTCTTACTCAATTTCTTCTTCTATTCTAATGCTTCAAGGTCTGAAGACCAAGCGGAAAAGCACATGACCCCTCGGTGGCTCAATAGGAGCCCTTTTCCAAGTTTGAATGTAGAAAATAATATATTTTCCTCTTTCAATTCATGGTACCATCATAGTCCTTTCCTCCCTGTCTCCCTATGTTTATATTTCTCTCTATAAAATTATTGACTAGATACTCGCAATCATTTGATCCTAAAGGTAGTTGTTTTTCCTTTTTTTGTTTTAAGAGTATATGTCTTTTTAAAAAGAAACCAAATCAAAAGAGCCCCAAGAAGTTTGAAAACTACCAAGGGAAAACAGATTAATCTTTAAGGGTCAATGTTTCCTCAAATTAAAACTAAAATCAAAAAGTCATTTTATGCCAAAATGTAAGTAAGCACTTCCTGGGTGTGTAGGTAACAGGACTCTCTCCTTTACCCAGCATTAGCCAGTCCTCTGAGTCCTCTCCTCAAGGAGGCCTCATTGACCTTGGGCTCTATTTTTGGTTTGCCTAGTCCCGTGGTCGGCAAACTGTGGCTTGCGAGCCACATGCGGCTCTTTGGCCCCTTGCGTGTGGCTCTTCCACAAAATACCACGGCCTGGGCGAGTCTATTTTGAAGAAGTGGCATTAGAAGAAGTTTAAGTTTAAAAAATTTGGCTCTCAAAAGCAATTTCAATCGTTGTACTGTTGATATTTGGCTCTGTTGACTAATGAGTTTGCCGACCACTGGCCTAGTCCATTGGTAGCAAGAATCCTGCTAAGTCAGTTTAGAGAGAATCCCCCACCATGGATATCTGATCACTCTCAATATCTGATCAAATTCCTTACCTCAACCCTAGGTGTTTGAAGCACTTGACCTGCCCTTAGGAAAAACCTGTTAGGTCAATTTAGCAAGCATCCCCCTACCCCTTGATGTCTCCTCTTAGTAATTTTCCACCCCTATCCTCTCACCTTGCTCATTGGCTGTAAAGCTCACTAGTCCTTGCTGTATTTGAAGCTGACCTTGATCTCTTTCCTGTTGAGGTCATCTTCACCCCTATTGCAAGAGTCCTGAATAAAGTCTTCTCTACCATTTTAACAAGTACCAGACAATTTTTCTTTAATATGGGGGACAATCAAAAGGTGAATAAAGTAGAATCTTGACCCATCATTGCTTCTCCTGTGCTTTGCTTGGATTCATTCCTCAGGTCAGGCCCTCCTCCCTCTTGCTTCCCTCCTCACACCAGTCCACTTGTCCTTCAAGGTGCAGCTCAGGTGCTGAGGTCCTTGTAAAAGGAATTTTTAGGGGTGAAATAGGCAGGTGTGGGAAATTTTAGAAATTAAGGGGTCCATGGAAAAAACACAGGGCTACAGAGTTGTGAAAGGGTACATTTCCATAAGACAAGGGAGCAGCAGAAGTTACATTTCCATAAGACAAGGGAGCTGGGTGTAGCAAAAGGTACATATTTACAGAATAAAGGGAAGGAGGAAGAAAGCCCAGAGACAATAGGGAAACAATAAGGAGGGGAGGACAGCCTCAAGTGTCCCATGTGAGGTTCCACCTTTGAGCTCAGGAGTTGCTATAGTAACCAATCTAAGGGAATAGTGACCAATCAGAGGGGATATCAAGGCATAAAGATCTGCAGCCTTTATAAACTGTAGGAAAAAGGGACTCAGTGGGACTCTTTCCCCTCCCAGCGTGGGAGTCGGTGATGTGAGATTCTTCCCCCTCCCCCATGTGGGAATCTGTACTTGTTCTTCAATAAATGTCCACCTTTGCTATACCACCTTTCGTCCGTGGTTTCATTCTTTGACTCCACCAGACAAGAGCCCGGGAAGCCATCCTGCCCAGGGGAATACTGCGCGTTCCAATCCAGAAAATCCCATTTCACTTGAGACAGTGTTCCCTTCTCTCATGTTAGAACCAATTATTCCTTTTCCAGTGTTGTTTCCATAGACAATTATTAGTCCCTGCATGGCATGTGCTTCATTCACATATAGCTTTATAAAGTTACTTACATGTTTTCCTGCTCAACTAGACCATAAATGATGTGAGGACAGAAGACTGCATGTGTGGTATGGGTGTGAATGCATGTGATCAGTGGATGTACTAGCCCAGCTTCTAACAAATATCAGGTATCTAAAAATGTAAATAAATGGATAACAAAGTGGATGGATTAAGCCAGTTCCTTTTTTTTTTTCCTTACCTCTGTGGACGAAAGGGGCTACATGCTAACCTGACAAGCTCAGGGAAGGCCTGCTTGGTGGTCTTGCAAACTCAGAGACCTAAAGTAACCACAAAGGATGGTCTGAAATTAAACTTTAACTAAAAGCAGTTATGGTGGGTAGTTACATCCTAGGCCGGTATCTACACTGACGAAGTCAACATTTACCTTAACTGAGCCTGTCTTTTTGCATCTATAATAACATACCCTTGAAATGTCTGGGTAACTTGTAACTTCCCTTTTTCTGGACTCCCTGGGGCACAACCAAATGTGCTAGGCGCCAGGACCGATAACACAAATTATCATGTTAATTGTTCCTGCACCCACCTAAGTATGTGTCTATCATTTTGCTTCTTATCCAATCCCAGGGGTTTCCCGCTTTACTTTCTCCCACCTCTCTAGTCTATCACCAGTGGATTTCACTGAACCCACTAATGACCCTTCCTTTGACTGCAATGTCGATAAATATAGATGTAACCTGCCATTCTCTGGAGCATTATCTCAGTCCGCTGAGGTTCTGCTTCCTGGCAACTGTCGACAGTTTGGCTCAAATAAACTCACAAAGATTCTTTACAGGTTTGAATGTTGTTATGTTAACAAGTCAAAAGTCTGTTTCCAACACCAAGGTTCATTTTATGGCATTCCTTGACTCAGACTCAAGGATACACCTTGGATCTATCCGTCTGCAATAGCTCACACTCTCAACCTACACTTCCTGGGAGTCATTAAGTTCACTAATAGTCGCCCAATTCAATTCTTTCTCTCTTGCCCTCCCTCAACTCTCTCAATAAAATTTCACTACTTACAAATTGGCAAATCGGTTGACAACGCATTGTAGATTAGATGGTGAACAGTATTCCTGACCTACAAAGTGTCCCCAGTTGTTATTATAATGCAGAGGCCATATTATGCTGATGTTTTTTTCTTTTCCCAACCTAAAAATATTTTACTTTGTTGACATAAAGTGGTTGAAGGAAGGAGGTAGGTGTCATAGGAGACATTCTACTTTTGGATCTGCCAGATCTGAGTGTGTTACCTTCAATAGCTCACCTGTTTGGGCCTCAGTTTCCTTACATACGAAATAAAAGAGGGTTGGTTTAGAAGCTCCAAGCAAAGAGAGAGGAGCTACTTTACATGGGTCTAAGTTTAATTTCTTTCCTACCTCGAACAGCTGCACTGCTGATTATTTTTTTCTCATAACACTTTCACTCCCAACGATCTGATTTCCATCAGAGAGTGATTGGAGGCACAAAAAAGGAACAGGCGTCAGAGGGAGGGAATGGTTCAGATCGGAAATGGTCAAATGTAGAAGGAGAACAGACCATGACCTCTGACAGAGGATGGAGAAGTCTTGTTGATGGCTCGTTTCTCTGGATCTCCTCTCTCACAGAACGTTCTCATTCAGGCGTCAATATTTTCATGAGACCCAAGCCTTTCCGCTGTCTTTCTTGGAATAAGGATGACGAGCCCACCTGACTGTTCCTCAGTGGAGCCTCTGTAACAGGCTGGTCTGGCACCAAGAAAAGCTTCTCAAAAATTCACCCAACCGAGAGGCAGGGCAGTCAACAAGACAAGCCGTGAGCTCTGGCCAGAATGCAACGTGATGGCAAAACAAACTCTCCCACAGGGAAAAGAAAAACACTCTTTTGGGATATGAAGAAAGAAGCAGCCACAGGCCGGGAACACGGATCTTGGCTTTGCTACATGTATTGCCATGAGCTTCTGCTGGATATATTTCTTAAATTTAAAAATTATAGAACGTCTGCTTTGATGATGGTGGGGCACGCTATTTTCTAAATTCAAATATTACACTGAATAAGACGCTGAAATTCCTTTAGACATGGTTTCTCATTTTTCTGTTGTTTTTGCCAAGGAGGCAGATGGAAAGGATGTATCGTGTAAGAGTCTAGGATTGGTCGCCGTGGAGTAGAAATGATGAATCAAGGCTGACAAAGTCTGTTTGGCTTTCCAGGGTGCGTCTTGGCAGCCTGTGCCACATGTGTCGGAGGCTGTCTGACTCTGCGTGGTGCTGGCTGATGGGGGAAGGATTCTGTGTGTGACGCTATGGAAACTCTCAAGCATGAGGGGAAATGAGTGAAATGAAAGGATGAAAATAAGAGGATCAAAAAGGGATAAAGGAAAACCTGAAGAGCCCTCGCTGGTTTAGCTCAGTGGAAAGAGCGTTGGCCTGTGAACTGAAGGGTCCCAGGTTCGATTCTGGTCAAGGGCACATGACTGGGTTGCGGGCTTGATCTCCAGTAGGGATCGTGCAGGAGGCAGCCAAGCAATGATTCTCTCTCATCATTGATGTTTCTATCTCTCTCTTCCTCTCTGAAATCAATAAAGATATATATATTTTTATATAAATTTAAAAAAGAAAGAAAACCTGAAGAGCCCACATGAATGTAAGAAATAAACACAGATATTTCTGAACTATCATGAGATGGGACACATATACAGTGTTGAATCAACTCTCCCCCAATTTATACACTCTGTGTTCACTGTCCAATCACCTCTTCTACACCCCACTGTATTATCCTCTATAGAAATAGGCAAGAGTGTGACACCGGCCATCACTTCATATGTCTAAGTGCTTACTTCCTAAGGGTACTTTATCTAGAGAATCGTTCCCAAGTGGCAGCCATGTCTCAAGTCTGCACAGCCTCTAAGAGCAGCATTCAGCATAGATAAGCGTCACCAGGATAGCAGTGTCACCCACACATTCATGATGCAAGATAAAGAGTCTGTTATAATAATAGCAGTATAATAAAAAAAATTAAAAGCGGATGCAAAAATAGCAAGATTTAAGACACCAATAGCTAGGTACACTTTGTTACGTATCCAATTAGTCTGCCCATAATGGCTATGATTCATTATGCATCCTGGTGAAACCTTTAGTTTTTTTCTCTTACTTCCTTGATTTCACATAGAAGCCAGGGTTTTGCTCAGACTCCACATTCAAGTTTTCATTGCTCTCCAGAAAAACCAGCAGGGGGAGAAATTGCCCCCCTCCACTGGCATCTACCCCTCCCTGAGCTGTCCCAGCTTTTTACTTTTTTTTTTTTTTTTTTTATCGAGGCAGATGCAGAGCAAGGATTATACCCATATAAGCAGCTGCTTCTATGCAACCGGCTTTCACATACCCCCAGTATTCTCATTGCCACCCTTCTAGCAGGAATGTAGCGATTCTGCCCTGGCTTCTTTCACAAAGAAATAAAATACCTCACTGAAATACTATCATTCTGGTTTTCGATCCCTTGAAACATGCACATAATAGACACTAAGTAAAGGATCTTTCAGCAAAGGCCTTAACAAAGAATTGATATTGAATTGCTTCTGCAGCACTCCTTCCGAAAAAAGCTAATTAAAAAAAAAATCATGAAATACCTTATTCTAAGTTTATTGAGGTGTTAACAGAGCGACCAGGAGTAGTTTCACTATAAGCTCAACTGGGAACAGGGAATTCATGATCAGGCTGCTGGCAGGAGCTGCCTCTTTTCTGTCAGTGTGGGCCAGAGTCCTGAAAGAGCTCATCTCAGGCCTGGACAGTGATTCTCTGGGGACTTTCCATAGTTACCTTCAGAAAAAGGAAATGCTGGCAATCCATATTATTGTGCTGTCTTTCTCTCTTTCTGTGGCATAACTCATCGCCAAACATTGAGGAAACCCATTCTGGCGGGAAACAGACCGATGCACAGGTCTGTGCATCCTCATGCTACATGGGACATGAAGGCTTGCACCAGGTTCTGGACTCTCTAATGGCATAAGCCTTCGCCAAGGGGCCCAGCATTTATACACGGAGTTCCTCTCTGCAGTGAAAGCTGTTCTAAGGTTACAATGGAATTCGTTATCATCTTTTTAGTATGCTTACTTTTGCCATCGAGAGAGCCACTTTCCATATGAACTCTCATTGACCTCCAGCAAGTGGGTTAAAATAAATTAAACCTAATCTCTAAAAACTTTTGCAACTCAGTAGAGAGCATCACCGGGAAATACATGCCCACATATTTTGGGCTGAACACCATGGTATAAATGAAGAACAGTTTGGTGATTACCAGAAGGGGAAGGAGAGGTGATGGGGTAAACAGTAAAGGGGGCTAAGTATATGGTGACAGAAGATGATTTAACTTTGGGTGGTGGGCACACAATACAATATACGGATCATGTATCATAGAAATGTACACTTGAAACTTTATTATCTTATTAACCAATGTCACTCTGATAAATTTAATAAAATATTATAGCGGGAAATTTTTTTTCTATAAAAAAAACATTATTCCTACAGAAAATGTTAAGACCAGGAAAATCCACTATTTTATAAATAAGCTTTATTAAGGTTTTAGGCCAGCTTCTACACTTCGGTTGCAAGCATAATAAAATCTCTATATAATATAATAGTAAAAAACAATGAACTTTCTAAATAAGTAAGAACTTTGCTTCTAATCATTGACTTTATTTTAGCCTGCTTAAAGTAGTATTTTTTAAGTTGGAATAAATAAGAACTTATATATCATCTATATATATAAAAGCCAAGCGACCAGAACAACAGAACGACTGGAACAACCTGAAGGACTGCTCACTATGATGTGCACTGCGGCAGCCAACTGGCCTGATCAGGGCCCCGATTGGCGCCCCCACTCCAATAGGGGGCGGGGGTGGCTGGCCAACCTCCTGTGGCCCCTCCCCCTGGCTGGCCCCCCACCTGTGCACCAGGCCTCTAGTTATAAAATAAAATTGTCCTAAAGTTTTAATGAATGGCTTTCAATGCAACTTATTGTTTTCCATAGCAGGAAAGACTTTATACAGGACTACTGCCATAAGGGGTCAATACTATTGCAATATGAGAGATCAAGGTCAACTCCAAATACAGAAAGGACAAGTTAGGTTTTATAGCCAACCAATGAGCAGAGTGAGGGGGTTAGGAATGAAAAATTACTAAGAGGAGACATCAGGGGTAGGAGGATTCTTGCCAAACTAGCCTAATAGGGTTCTTACTAAAGGCTGGCCAAGGGTTCTTAGACATGGAGGGAGGGGAGGATGAGGAACTTGATCAGATATTGAGGGTGATCAGATATCAAGGGTGGGGATTCCCTCTAAACTGACAGCAGGATTCTTGCTAAAGGCTGGCCAGGCAAGTGCAGACACAGAAGGCCAAGGTCAAGGCCTAGTAAAGAACAGGGATAACTAAAAATTGGTTATAGATAGAATCTTTGTCAATTTCTACAATACCAAAAATTTTAGTTATTGAACTTCAAAAACAAGCAAAGACTTTATGAAAGCCTGACATCAAGAGGATGACGGATTTGTGGGTTTGTAAAGATGGCCCATGTAATTCTGAACACATGCCTCTATTACTAATCCTTTGAGGGCATCACCTAGCAAAATCTCCCTCTTCAATCAACAGTAAAACCTCCCTCTCCAATCAACCTCTCAAAGGTCACAGCTTCTTCAGAATGAGGGCCATCTGGTTGGCCATCTCTTGACACTGACCATAGCATGTTGTCACCTTACTTAGAATTACGGTAATAGCTCTTTTACTCTGAAAATGGAATGGCATAAAATAGCCCCAACTTCCAGAGGAAGCAACAAGGAGGAAATTCACCACAAATAAAGACTCTGCCAATGGTTCTGGTAATAAGTTAACACTAATTGTTTTGGTAATTACAGCTTATAGTTGCTGTAAGTGAGGGCTTCGAGGCATTTGGAATAGCATTGTGCCATTTCCCCACTGACCGGACCAAATAAAGACATAAGCACTCATTAAGCAAAACATCCACATTTTCAGGGGCATAAGCCTATTACAATACAAGCAACCATAAGTTGGAAAGTAATATGATAACCAAGGAAAGCGTTGTGACTATAATTGAGTCTTTATTTTCGACGGTATTGTATCCATGCAGCTATGGCAACAGTGGGCCCAGATAAACGAGTGAGAGAAAGGATTCCTTTACATTAAGACTGTATGCTATTGAATTTTAATTTCCTTTAGGAAAGGACTAACATTAGATTAGTGGGGTTTCCACCCCCCCCCCCCCGCCATAAAGACAAAGTCAACACGGTTGTAGAGCAGCATTTGACCTGTACAAATAAAGAATTCAAATTTTAAGTTATATTTCCCAGAAAATCTTATCAACGTTTTCCTTTTCAAGAACCAACATTCAGTTTTCTGCACGTGAGCAGACATTTCATATAATCCCTTTCTTCCTCCTATCTGAATACAACCAGACCATCCATGAATTCACTTGATGAAAACGCCTGCACTGGGTTGTCCAGTGAAGCAACCACTAACCACATGTGGCCACTGAGCACCTGGGCCGTGGCCAGTCTGGGCTGAGATGTGCTGTAAGTGCAAAACTCACACTGCACCTCAAAGACTCAGCACACAAAAATCTCATTAGTAATTTTATTTTGATTACACATTGAAATAATAGTATTTTGGACATACTGAATTAAAAAATATATTACACAAATTATGTTCATGTTTATTTCTACCTGTTACATGGGGCTGCTAGAAAATTTTGAATCACATACGTGGCTCCCGTGACTTTTGTGGTAGGCCAGGGCTGCATTAGCCAGTTCTTTGGGGAAGGCTGTTTTTCCTAGCCAGCTGAGCAGAATGAGTATTTCACACTTCAGAAACAGCACACCAGCAGAATCACAGAATGACCCTACCAGGGCCCATCTGCTCAGAGACTGATATAACTCTGTTATATAAGCCTTTGACTGTACATAAAAAGAGAATGGCCTTCATTTTTCACGATATACAGCATGCATTCAGAAGCAATACCAACCGCAATAGTAAAAACTCTGCCAATAAACAACAGAAATTTCATGACCACAAATGTTCAAATCCAAGAAATACAGGAAAACCACTTTTGCCCTTTCTTGTGCCCTGCGTGCCTGCCATTGAAAACCACTAAAACAGTATTAATTTGAGGTTATCGGGGCCTGGTGACATTAAGTACACCATTATGAAATTTTACAACACTAAACGACACCAAACTCTCAACTACATATCTGACATTGACTATAGTTGTTGCAAAGGGCAAAGTATGAACTTCAGAGATTACTGCTGACAGTTGGTTGGGCAGTCAAAACGCTGAATCCATACTATTTTTTAACCTACAGTATAAGGAAATTATTTTATTGGTTGTGCATGGACTGTGTGATTCATTTAGATGTCAGTGTGTCTACATCTAGTTATATCTAGGAACAACAATAGCAATAACTAAAAAATAATGATTTTTTTAAAAAAGAAGAGAGATCCTGTTTAGGAAATGACAAATTTGCTGTGGGAATGAACACTTTACAACGATACGTGGCAAGACAGCAATCAGAGCACAGAGTTTGAGTGGGCAATCCTCCTACAAAGAACTCAACAACTGGGAAATGGAGAGAGAAAATGTGGGTTATTTTCAAGCCAACTGGAGATCAAAACTAGCAAATGCCTTTCAAGTTCACAGCCTCTGATGCATAAGAAGTCATTTCCACATTTAAACTTTCCTTTTTTCCTGTGGCGCCTTTGCCCAGATAAACAGGCAGCAGACAGAAACCCACTGAACGAGTAGGTGGCAGCAAGAATATCATACTGACGAAGAGTCTGCTGAAGCTGCAGACAGCCTTGACTGAAGAAAAAACACCATCCCCATGACATTTTGTCTCCACAAATATCAAGGCTGAAACGACATATTCCCAGCCAGATAATCCTCCTTAAAAGAGGAAAAACATAGGCTCTGATGAAATATGAATAGGTAAAAGTTAAAAATTGATGGAAAACTAATTTCCTCCCATTTTTTAATGGTTGGGGTGGGGGTGTGGAGAATGAAAGTCGAGTAGCCTTAGTCTAGAAATAGTTCGTCTGATACATACAACCTATTTTTGTTAGAAATAAAAATCAAAATTGGACTAGAAGCCTAAAGGGCAATAGTGCCTGAGTGAGTACAGATAGCAAAAGTGGTGGCTTCTTTTTGAATGTTCTCAGTGAGCTGCTTTGAGTTAGGGAAGGCATGATCATGCACGTCCATGGTCATGAAATCTAACACAGCAGTCCTATGTGCTACAGCACCAAAGATACCCTCAAGGGCAGTGCATGGAATGAGAATCACCATGCTATGCTACACATAATAAAAATGAGCAGTCAGCCCTAGCTGGTTTGGCTCAGTGGATAGAGCATCGGCCTGCAGACTGAAGGGTCCCAGATTCAATTCCAGTCATGGGCACGTACATCCCTTGCAGGCTCGATCCCTGCCCTGGTGTGAGTGTGGGAGGCAACCAATCTCTCTCTCTCTCTCTCTCTCTCTCTCTCTCTCCCCTCTTCTCTCTCTAAAAATCAATGGTAAAATATCCTTGGTTGAGAATTAAAAAACAAAATGAGCAGTCATTTCCAAACAATGCCAGCTAATAAACTCAATGACACATTCTACAGATGTGAGGGCATTTAGCGGGCTGATGTGAGTGACTGCCAACACTCCTGGTTCCTAGTGCGTTATAAAAGGGTCCCTGGCTCTCAAGGATGAGGTCCTAAGTCCAAAGTCCCTACTAAATTACCAGAGTTACAGCCCACGAAGCTGGCCCTGGGTATTTCCCCTTTCTGCCTGGCCCAGACCTGAGCGTGGCCTGGCAGAGCTCACCTCTGGGCCCCAGGGCCCTGGTCACACACCCTGGAAGATGAGCAGTGTCACTTTATCAACTCATGGAAAATTACTTTGAAGAACAAATGTGATAAGGAAAATAATCACACTGTTCACCTACAAGGGTTCACAGAATTGTGCTTTTATCTTTTCTTTCTTTGATGCTATACTCAAAAGATTATAGCACTCAGACCAGTGACATCAGGTTACTTAACCGCTATGATTAAAATATTAATTGCAGATCCAAGGTAAGGGACCTAACTGATTTTTCAAGGAATATCTAAACTCTGCACAGTGAAAAACACCTAGAGACCTAGAGGTGAAAAGCATAGGACTATTACGTGTTAGGAATGGACAGATCAAACAGGCAGCCTAATTTTCTCATGTTTTTATAAATCCAATTCTATGGCAGCATAGAAACAAAATCAAGCATATGAGCCAAATATTCAAAAGTAGGTGCCATCCTCACTTGGTTGCCATACTGAGACTTTTCAAGAGGCAGAGGAGGCCACAAACAACTGGGCAAACACCCAACTGTCCTGTGTTTTGGCCAAAAGTGTTTAAGTAGAGACGCCGGCACACAGAAATTCTAATTACTCAGCTATTCTACGGCCTAACAAAACCCTTTGTACCATTCCACATCTGCTGCGGCCTTCTGACATCTGTGTAAATTTCAACTTTTCAGAGATGTTACAAACATATCTTAGTTCCATATAGAAATTTGACATCTCTGGAATTGATAAAGATTGCAATGAACTGACTCATTTTAACCGGCCATGCAGATTCCCTTAAGAAACGAAGTGCGCCCTGGCCGGTTTGGCTCAGTAGATAGAGCGTCAGCCTGTGGACCAAAGGGTCCCGGGTTCAATTCCAGTCAAGGGCACATACCTCAGTTGCAGGCTCCTCTGCAGGAGGCAACAAATCAGTGTGTTCCTCTCACACTGATGTTTCTCTCTGTCTTTCCCTCTGTCTTCCACTCTCCCTAAAATACCAATGGAAAAATATCCTCGGGTGAGGATTAAAAAAAAACAAATATATATATATATATATATATATATATATATATATATATATAGAAAGAAACGAAGTGCCTAATTCAAAGATCAGTCTTAAATTGTACTCTTATATTTTCTCTCTTTGATGCTGTGCTCAAAAGACTATAGCACTCGTACCAGTGACATCAGGTTATTTAACCCCTGTGATTAAAATATTAATTGCAGATCCAATGCAAGGGACCTAACTGATTTTTCAAGGAATATCTAAACAGATATCAGAGGTTAAGACATTAAGCCTCCTTTTCCAGACTAGTACAATGCATGCATGGTTAACCTGATAATAAACAGCATGCTTAAGCCAATAAACTAAAGTAAACCAAAGGATAAAGTACACACCAATGTGTGTTTTTCCATGGGCATGTGTATTAGGTTGTCTTGCCAAGCCACCCAGCTCATAACAAATTAATGGGTGCTGTATCAGGTAGAATGAACACCCCATATTGGATTAAGTCTCTTTTGTTGTACTCCTGGATTTGACTCCCTAAGCAGAAAACAGAGTTGATGACTATAAATTTGCTGTCTACCAGTTTTATCAGGTTATAGATTAAAGAGATAGAGGAAAACACAAATTGGCAGCTTGGCTAATCCTGTTTTTGATTCAACAATTCATTTTTTTTTTCATTTGGATTAATGGCTTCTCTGTAATTCAGTTTCTTCATCCATCAAATGTGCACCATTCTGGTACCTATCTCATAAGGGATGTGGTGAGGAGTAAATAAATTAATTTTTATTAAGTAAGATGAAATAAGCATGTAAACTTCTTACTATTTTGTTATATAGTAAGTGCTCCATTGATGTTAGCTTTTTATTTTATTCAGAAATGATAATGTCACTGGCTTCCTTCTGCATGAACATTAGAAGTTGAGTGTTGTGTGCCAGATAAAGGGAGTAGATTTCCCCATTCATTCTTAAAATGAAACTGAAAAATGCTTATGCTTCACAGTGAAACCATAAACCAGTCAAAGTCTTCATTTTGCTACTGGTTTACTCATGGTCTGACCAATTTCCATGTTCTTCTCTGCTTCCTGGGCATGCGGCTAAACTACATTTCCCACTTTCCTCTGCAGTTAGATGGGGCCATGTGATCAGTTCTGGCCAATGGAATGTGAGAGAAGTAATGAACTGTAATAAAGTCAATGGAATGTGGACGATGTGGGAATGTGGGAGGTCTGGCCCCTAAGAAATCCTCACTCAGCAAACAAACCTTATCTTCCCTCACTTGCCAGTTGGATACTGAAAATCGGTGAAGAGACTCAAGAGGCAGAACTATTATATACAAGGCACTGGGATTCCTAGATGTCCGAATGGAACAGAGCCATCTCACTGACACGGGCTGAGGCACAAACAAGAAAGAAACTTTTATTATGCTCAGTAACTGAGATGTCAGCACTGTTTGCTCAGGCAGTTCTCAGACCCTAATCCATGCTTTCTCCTTCCCTCAGGCATGACTCTCACCTATTGTAGTAACAATAACAGCTAATCCTTTCACCTTGAGCCAAACACAGTTTAAATGCTTGACATATATTAGCTCTTTTAATTCTCTCAACAATCCTATGAGCCAGGTGGGTTTGTTTGTTTGTTTGTTTGTTTGTTTTTTCAGATAAGGAAAGTGAAATACAAAGAGTTTAATCATTTATCTAAGGTACACAACCAAAGCAAGTTGATGTGCTGGAGTGCAAACAGTCTAGCTCTAGAGTTGGTGTTCTCAATCACTCACCTATACTGCCTTTTAAATATAAAGGCACACATACTACCCACACAATTACTCAGTCCAGGAAGGACTGAGAAGATTGTCAATAAAAGTTCCCTTTCATAGCACCTCTCACTTTCTCTGTTAGGCAGGTATCTCATCATTCCTTTGGCTTCCTAGATTTCTAACTAAGGATCCAATCTGGGCACATTCCATAAATTCTCTTACCTTTGTTTCACCTCTCCTTATATCGAAACTGCTCTGGCCTATGACCTATGACCTATTTTTTCTTGTGATTCTACTTGCAGAGAGCTTATAACTCAGCAATTTGATAGTTATGTCAAGGTTCTCCTCTCAGATTATTTTTTTTATTTCAACAGAGATTTAGGAGGAGCCTTCAAGAGACAATGCCATCATCTGAAATGGTTAATCTGACAATTTCCAACATCTCCAGGTAGGTGTAGGGGTTATATTTGTTTGAATAAAAAGGAATATTTGGCACACTGCTGATCATTCCATGTGGGCACTGCTGTATCATAGGATGAAAACATATTAACTACAGACAAATTGTGAAACACATCCCCTTGTTTCTAAGCTGTTGTTGCAACACCCTACTTTAAGTACTACCATCTATTTTATGCTATTTAGAAAAAGGGACCATGGTAATCTCACCACACAATTAGCCATTAAGCTGTCCATGACAGCTCAGCTTGGATTCCATCCAAGGATATCTTCTATCATTAAAAACAAGCTTGTGCCCAGCTGGCGTGGCTCAGAGGGTAAGCGTCGATCTATGAACCAGAAGGTCACCAGTTCGATTCCTAGTCAGGGCACATACCTGGGTTTCGGGCTCGATCCCCAGTGGGGGGGTGTACAGGAGGCAACCAATCAGTGATTCTCTCTCATCTTTGATGTCTCTATCTCTCTCTTTCCCTCTCCCTTCCTCTCTGAAATCAATAGATATATATATATATATGCACAAGCTTGTGTTTAATGCAGTTCCCTGGGCCCCCACCCTGGAAAAAAAAAACCCATTGGTAATAATATATGCCCTTTAGTAAGGATCTCATTATATGAAAAATTTACTTTTGAAAATATTTCATGGCCTAGACTCTAGCCATGTTATTGGATTATCATTTTATCAAAATAAGGCACATCTCCTTTTACTATTTCCAAATCAGAGGTAAAAGAACTGGCCCAAGTCCAGTGCAGCTATCTTTAAGACCTGAATTACTCAAGGGAATTTCTTATGGGACACTCATTCAGAAGAAGCAATTTCAAAGCATGGACCTTTCGCTACCGTTTTAGTTAACTGATGACTCTTGTTGTCCATTGATGAAGAGAAAGAATAGAATCCAGAAGAACCTAAATATCAGGCTCTGTGCTAAGCACCCCACATGTTTTCTCTAGTCTAACATTCACTATTACCCTATGAAATATGTTTTACCATAATTTGTTTACCAGCCTTTTACAGAGGAAGAAGCAGGCTGGGAGAAGGTGACGTAACAGAGGTCACGCCATTAGTAAGTGGCAAGGCCAGTACTTTGCGATCAGGTAAATTGGTCAGTATTCCATACTGGGTATAACCAGAAACACTTATTTTGATACACAGATGCTGAGGTCCCTCTGTTCTCCTTCTGCCATCTGGCTGGTGAGACTTCTAGAAATAACCGGATCACATAATCAAAAGCCAAACATACTATAAAGTTTGAATTCTGCTTCTTCCGGAAAATGTCAAGTTCTGCAAATAATACAGGCTTCTCTCTGAGAAGTGTCAAATCCCTACTTTATAAATAAACTGCCAAATGCTTAGGAAGAACGCATTTGGGCAAGTTGCTTGTTCTCGTGCAGCGAATCAACAGGAATGCCTGACAGGATGTAGAATTCGCTGCCAGGCTCGTGCGGCCCAACCATTACACATCATGTGCCTTGAGAATCAGTCTTTGAGGAAACCGTCCCACAGAAGTCAAACCAAATAAAAAGTGTTGTTGCACATTTCCTGTGGTTTAGAAAGGGGCCTGCAACAAATATAAGCATCCTCGCAATCTAGAAATACATTAATAAGTTTTGTGTCTTCATCAAAGCTCATTAATTCTCTCTCAACTGAATAGATTCAGCCTGGAAAACATCAACCTACCCTTTAAAATAACCCCTCCCAATATTTGTACCATGCTGTGTAAGTCAGGGAATTATTAATGCTCAATTGCTGACTCTGGTTTTGGCATTTTTGGAGCATGGGGTAAAGTCACCCACCTGTTCCTTATCTGGAAGATGGCTGGAGGGAAGAATTAATGTCAGGAAAGTACAGTGTTTCAAGTTGAAAAGCACCTTGTTAAATAACACACTAAAACCACCATGGCAGATCGAACATAGACTTAAGGATACCTACTAGGCATGCTCTTTAAAATGGGTCTGGCCAGCCCTGGCCAGTTTTGCTCAGTGGTTAGAGTGCCGGTCCTCGGATCGAAGGGTCTCGGTTTTGATTCCTGGTCAAGGGCACATATCTCGCTTTCAGGCTTAATCCTGGCCCGATCAGGGTGCGTGTGGGAGGTAACCAATCGATGTGTCTCTCTCACATTGGTATCTCTCTCTCTCTCTCCATCTCTCTCTCTCTCCTCCCTCCCTCCCACTCTCTCTAAAAATCAATGGAAAAATATCCTCAGATGAGGATTAAAAAAAAAAAAAGCTCTGGCCAGCAAAAGTGTTAGAAAAAATTCTTCTTGTGTGTCTGAGGCTGCCCTGCAAGACCTTAGAATCCTTGTGTCTGGGCTCATTGGGCAAACATGTTTTCCGAACACAGTGACATAATCCTTGTGGCTGGCCCCTACCACTGGGATGCCTCGTTCCCGTTACACACTTCCACAGGCTGTGGTAAGTGAAGGTGGGGACAACAGGAATAAGAAATCGAGGTACTATGCTAAGTGAAGAGGCAGAGTATTTAAATGTGGTGGGTTGCGAGTAAGAGTGGGAGTGTATCTGTGTGCAAATGCACATGTGTAAGCGGGGAGGCGGGGGGGGGGGCACGTGTGTGTGCACCTTTAAGGAAAAAAAGCAACATTGCTAATTTAGAAGAAAAATTTGGCCACAACTAAAAGGTTACAACAGCAAATGCAAACACATCAGCAAAGAGCAGTTAAGAGTCCAAGGTTGTAGTTTCTGTTTCCCCAAACTGCCTCCCCACTGGCCACCTTCACACGCACTGCCCAGGGAAAGAACCCAGGGGCAGACCCGCTGGCAAAGCACTGAAGTTCACTCACTGTCACCCCACACTGCGCCTAGTGCCTGGCATTCAGTAGGCACCACTGGGCCTGGCTTTCCTGGGGCTTTGCCTGGTTTATCACTGAAAGTCCAGGAGCCAAGGAACCCTGCAGTCGGGGCAAACTGGGCCAGTTGGTCACTCCAAAGGTGTCTCCTGTTAACTCATTCTCTCAGTATGCCTTCATGGAGAGGTGGTTCCATTTTTTTTTTTTAAGGACACACTTCTAGATGAAGTGACTTGCCTGTTTTTGATACATAGAATATAATTTAATGGAAATTATCATTTAAAAATATATTTTTATTGATTTCAGAGAGGAAGGGAGTGGGGGAGAGAGAGATAGAAACATCAATGACCAAAGAGTCCCACTGGGGATTGAACCCACAACCCAGCATGTGCCCTGACCAGGAATCAAACTATGACCTCCTGGTTCACAGGTCGATGCTCAACCACTGAGCCACTCTGGCCAGGCAGAAAGTATAAGCTTGAATATTCTCAATGCTGGACCACACATAAAGTGACAAATTCAAACGTATCTAATGCTGTTTTTAAAGTCATAAGGCAATCTCTAGTTTTTCGCTCTTTCTTTTTCTTATAATTAAGATGTACTATTTATCCCCCCTTACCAATACTTCACTCCATCCCTTCTCCATTCTCGGACATGAAATGCCAACCACCCATACTTTCTTGCTCCCCTCTTTCTCTCGAGAGGAGGACGTGCCATGATAAAGCAAAGATAGGAAAGGGCCCAGGACGCAAGGAAGGCCGGCATCGTTTCCTCGTTCTGGCACCACCACGATTTGGCCCATGTTGCAGCCAAAAGCCTGGGGCACTGCTTCAGGCACTGGATGCCCCTTCAGGCTCCTCCGTGACCCCAGGCTGCCTGCCAATGGCGCCCTTTCCCTCAGGTTACTGCTTTGGGATTCTGGAGACAACTATTACTCATTTGCTGATTTTGAAAAAGTCACAGAACCCGATTTTTTCCCCATGAGTATTTAAATATATACTAATCCTTCGCAAAGGTCAGGGATCAGGAAAAAAATCTTTGAAAATTACTTTATTGTAGTCAACCCAATATTGCCAGACTTACTTGAATCTGGGCATTGGTGGTTCAGGGGCAGAATTCTCACCTCCTACACTTACTTGGTCACAGGGCCCAATTTTCACCTAAAACTTCTTATTATCCTGCTGCATATTTTGGGAAACCAGCTCAACTAAGGGAGCATGGGGGTAGAATTGAAAACAAACAGTATATTTCCCTCAACTAGCACACTAATCTTGCTAATTAGGGAAAAAAGACTTAATTTGGGGTGGTGAACACACAATGCAATATACAGATGATGTATTATAGAACTGTACACCTGAAACCTATATAATTTTATTAACCAATTCACCACAATAAATTCAAAAAAAGTTTTAAAAATTTTGCAAGAAGAGTTGGAGGAGGTACGTTTCTAAAAAAGGTTAAAATAAGCTTTAATTACTATTTGTGTTTTAGTTTCCTAACTCTAAAATGGGGATAAGGAGCTCTGTTCCCCCATGAAAGCAATTAAAATTTGGAAGAAATATGACCATTGAGATACTGGAAAATAAACCAACACCTAACCTTTCTGAAGAGGAGAAATTGAACTAGTTCACAAAAATTATTTCCAGCCTGCCTTCCAACGGACAACGAGAACATATCTAGCTACAACCCAACGAGTGAGTGGCCAGAGACAATTTCTGGTGCGTAGGATGTTTTCAATCTCCTGATGAAGTCGTGGACCCCGACTGCTTTGGTGGACCCCGAGCTGGGCCAGCTTGGTGGGGAGGCTCCGTCAACTGGCATTCTTATTCCTGTCTCAGAGCAGTTGGGTAGCAAACAGAACTGCCTTGTGAAGGCTTGTCTCCTAACATGATATCTTCAGATGTCCCCGAGGCAGGTGAACAGCCATTCCATTCTCAAATCATAGCTTAGCCATCTATGTTGGAAGTTCTATCAGAGAATTAACCCTGAAAACAAAAACTGGCTTGACACACTGATTAAAAAGGAGATATATCTTGATAGTCCAACACCTCCTGCTGTCTAAAGTTCAGGTCTTTGGTGGGGGTGGGGGTGATGGTGGTGGTTGTTCATTCATAAACAAGGGTGTTAGCGATCCTGGGCAATGAGTAACAGATTAGAAAAGCTTTACAAATTTAAAAACATTTTTTAACTAACCTGTTTAGGGGTGGGAAATACCACTTTTAATAGTAACGGGAGCAAGAGAGGTCAAACAAGATTCCTGCTCGCTCAGGCACCAACTTGGCCTAAGTGCAGAACATGGCTCCCTTCCACGGGGTTCATAAGCACCTTTAAGGTATGAAGACAGACTATAGTGACTCTATATAAAATCCAGAAGTGCAAGGAAAGAGGGACTGAGGACGTAGCAAAGAACATGCACACTACTGCTGGCCTGCTGGCACACAGGAAAGCTCTGCTGTCTGACCCTGGACAGGTTATCTGCCATCTTTAACTTTCCTTTTCCATCTGTATATTAGGGATAACAGCAGTGCATCATAGGGAAAGCATTCATTTAAAATGCTCACTCAGTAGTTGAGCATCTAGCTATGAACCAGGAGGTCATGGTTCGATTCCTGGTCGGGGCACATGCTTGGGTTTTGGGCTTGATCCCCAGTGTGGGGTGTGCAGGAGGCAGCTGATCAATGATTCTCTCTCATCATTGATGTTTCTATCTCTCTTTCCCTTTCCCTTCCTCTCTGACATAAATAAAGATATATTAAAAAAAATGCTTAGTCTTTATAAGGTCTAGAGTGATAAGCCCTCCATAAATGGTGGTGGCTTATTATTATTAATTACTAGAGGCCCGGTGCATGAATTTGTGCCTGGCCTGCGGGATAGGGCTGAAACTGGCTTTCTGACATCCCCCGAGGGGTCTCAGATTGCGAGAGGGTGCAGGCCAGGCTGAGGGACCCCACTGGTGCTCGATCGGGGGCCAAGGAAAAACATGGGAGGTTGGCCAGCAAGGAGGGACCGTGGGAGGGCTCCAGGGCATGTCCTGCCCATCTCTCTCAGTCCTGATCGGCCAGACCCCAGCAGCAAGCTAACCTACTGGTTGGAGCGTCTGCCCCCTGGTGGTCAGTGCATGTCATAGCAAGCAGTTGAGCAGCCTTAGCATATTACACTTTGATTGGTTGAACGACCGACTGGTAGACTGGACACTTAGCATATTAGGCTTTTATTACATAGGATTATTACTGCTAATTTCAGTACAGGCAATCACGCTCAAAGAGCACAGGGAGAAATGTACACCATTAGTGGGGAAGCCCATATATACTGCTGATTTACTAGGGCATTTCTCAAGATTCTTAAAAAAGTGTAAAGACAATTGTGTGGTCATGGGCAGGCCGCTTAATGTCTCTGTACCATTGTTTCCTCACTTGGAGAAAGAGGATCATAACAGTAGGGTTACTTAGCAGGTTAATGAGTTAATATACATAAAGCACTTAGAACAGTCCAGGCTACGTGACTGTTAGTACCATCGTAAGGACAAAGAAAAGCACTGTTCTCAACTCAAATACTCAGCCAATGTCAGAAAGAAAGCTTATTGATATCAATTATATTAATGAATCAAACTCCCGATACTAATACAATTAATTTCTATGGTGCTATCTATATATATGAATAATTTGGATTTGGACAGAGCTTATAAAATATTGGAGTGCTTCCATGCTTATTGTTTATTCTGAGACTAAGAGAGACTAATGTTGCTAAAGAGATGAATGTGTGCCTCTGGTTAATCATTAGAATAATTTGTCTTTGGGAGAGTGTGTCTCGTTGTAAAAGGAAACCTTAGAAACACCTAACAGCCTGTGCCCAGCGCCGTACATGTTGAAATGCTTATCAAGTCCAGCACTACTGACCCTGAAAACCAATTTTACAACCACACCATTCATCCTTCCGGTAGCGTGGTGTGTTGGTGATAAGAAGCAGCTCGGATCCCACGTTCTGCTCTAACCGCCAGCTCACCCTGCTTACTGTCAGTCCACGGTGAGCCCTCAGGAGATCCACAGACACCCATACAGCGTTCACTGTGACCTTTTGGCGTGTGACATTCTGGCAGCTGCTTCTGCTGGCTGCGAATCACTTTTCCTGTTTGTCTTTCTGCTTAACCACTCAACCCTCTTTGTCTCCTGACAGAATAACAGTCCGGGGCAACCCTCTCCATCTTTAGAAAACCACATGCATCTTTCACTCGGAGCCATGCTCTTCCTACCTGCAAGCCTCGAGTCAGAAAGCTCGCCTGGCCTGCGGGAGGGACCGCTGCCTGCCTGAGGTGATGGGAGAGGAGACAGGAGGGGAGACAGGAGGGGAGAAACCCCAACGCTAACAACGGGTCCCCGAGGGAGGAGCTGTTTGCTTAACTCCAACAGGATTATCTTATTTGGCAGATGACTCTTTGCACACTTTCTGACTGAGGAAAGTTTAGAAACTTTATTTTTCCAGTAAGTCACTTAATGCACAGAACAAAGCACTGTGCGGTGTGAATTTTTCTGCCAGGGTATACAAACCGCAGGTGTGCGCAGGCAGAAACCCCAGCCAAATCCCTCCTGGCCCCGAAGGTGTACATATGTTGGCCTCGGAAGAGAATCATTATCCACGTGAAGGGAAAGAGCACCACAGGCCTGAGCCCTGGGGACTCGGGTGTTTGTAAACAGTCTGAGGATCTCTTTGAACAACAACCCAAATGAAAAACTATTCATCAAAGTCTTAGCAAAGATCCTTAAAGTGATTTTGACTTAATCCATCCTCCACTTTTAGCAAATTGAGCCTAGTGCCATCCATGAAGTTTAACAGAGGGGCGAGGTCCAGAGAATAAAGCATGAGATGTATGTGTGAGTTGCCATAGCGACCCTGGCACTCATTTTTCACTTCCTAAATTGCATCCTTAGGTTTAAACCTAAGTGCTGAATTAGAAAAGATACAGACTTACTTTTTATTTTTGGAAAAGGGAAGATTATGTTATTTCATTTTAATCCTTAATGTAGAGAGTATTGAACACAGGTTTAAAATGCTAACATAAGTTACTAGTAAATTAAAAGACACACACACACACACACACACACACACACACATGGTTTTGGCATACCTCTTATAGCACAATATACAGGTGTATTCTGTCAAGGGTAAGTGTCTAGACTGAATTCTTAGAGTTTTATCAGTTAAGAACAAAACCCAGAGAGGGACCTTTTTTTTTCATCTGAAGTATATAAAAGAGCCTTTGTTTGGGTTTATTTTCAAGGCTGGCTAGATTTTGATCAGTCTCCAAACTCATATTACTTTTAGCCTGAAATCAAGACTAGAAAATGCCAAGCCCTAGATTTTCCTTTTCCTGGAAGAAACTGCAAGACACTGGACAACAGAATGAAAGTGCTAATGGCATTCACTTGTTAGCGTTTGAGCTCCATGTTCTAACTATGCACCACAAATAAGACACTTCATGCATGTTGTGGGTGTCTGTAGGACCCAGGGTTTAATTTCACCTGTGAAAAATGTGAAGATGGGACACACACCATCAGAAGTAGAATCTCGGTCTTGACTATCAAGCACCATGTAGCCAGCTGCAGGTTGAACCAGAGAAAATGGTCCATACCTGACCTTTCTGTGAGCTAACGTAACAAATGTCCATGCTGCCTGGCTGGTGTGGCTCAGTGAATGAGCGTCCCTTTATGAACCAGGAAGTCACAGTTCAATTCCCTGTTAGGGCACACGCCCAGGTTTCGGGCTGTATCCCCAGTAGTGAGCGTGCAGGAGGCAGCTGATCGATGATTCTTATCATTGATGTTTCTCTCTCTCCCTCCCTCTCCCTTTCTCTCTGAAATCAATACAAATATATTTAAAAACAAACAAATGTCCATGCTGGCCTTGTCCATAACATTTAGCGACACCCTCTACGAATGTCACAGAAACCTTCAGAGAATGAGCTAGAAAAATAATGAGAAGTTATTTTTTTATAATTTATTTGTTGATTTTTATTGATTTTTAGAGAGAGGGAGGGAGGGAGGGAGGGAGAGAGAAAGAGAGAGAGAGAGAGAGAGAGAGAGAGAGAGAGAGAGAGAGAAACATTGGTGTTAGAGAGAAACATCTATCAGTTGCCTCCTGCATGTGCCTTGACTGCAGATTGAACTATGGAAAATTCTTAAATGCAAGTTCTTACATGGCAAGAGCCATATAAGCGATGGGTAGTAACACTTTGCTTTCATCCTGACCACACAGCCTATGGACAGATTTGCTCATAAAGAGACTCCAACAATCTTTCATTCTCAGCAAGTGGAGCATTTGGCCAGAACAAGGAATTCCCCCAAATTTTCTTATAACAGTTCATTTCTTCCTCTTTCTGTATCTGAGATACGATTCAAAGATTTCTAGAAAGTAACATTATATTATTCCAGCATGGCCCATCATTTTCCATTTTGTCCTAGGTCAGAACCACATTTAAAAAGTTATTTCTGCTACAGTTTTCTACTAAGTCGGTGACTGTGAAACAGCTAGCTGGTGTGTTCTGTATAGCGCTGATCTCCCCTAAGGATGGGGTGTGGCTTCTCACTGGCTCATCGCCCTGCCAATCATCTCTTTACCTGCTGGGTATGAAGATGGTTTCAGGTAGGAGTGAACCACATGTAAAGCTCAGCTCACTGGCAGATCTGAAGGCCAAGGACAGAGACCAGCTATGACCAAACGACATGCCCAGAGACTGGCCTGGGAGGCCCACACCAGTTCAGCAACTCTATGGAGTCCTGGGGCAGCCTCGGTGGTTCAGTCTTGGGTAGTGTGATTTGGCCCATAGCATACCTATTGGTTCAGCCCCTCCTAGGGCCTTAGCAATTACCTATGCCTCACTCTGCATAAGACATGGGGGAACTGAAATGAACGAGTCATCCAGGCCTGCAGAGTGTCAAAGCCCCTAGTGCTCCCAGGTGGCGTGGCACAGTGGTTGAGTGTTGACCCGTGAACCAGGAGGTCATGGTTTGATTCCTGGTCAAGGGCACCTGCCCAGTTGTGGGCTTGATCTCCAACGTGGTGCATGCAGGAGGCAGCCGATCAACGATTCTCTCTCATCAGGGATGCTTCTCTCTCTCTCTCCCTCTCCCTTCCTCTCTGAAATAAAAAAATAAATAAATAATTAAAAAAAAAAACCCTTCAGTATGACAAACACTGAAGTGTGTCCTTCATTCACCAAGTGCCTGTGAGCCATGACTGACCAATCATGTCACCACCTCATGGTGATTTACTTCCCCTTCTTCACTCAGTAGTGGCACCTAGAGCAGAATGTTCTGGACACACAGGGCAGAGCACGTAAAGAAGCTTAGATAGAACACCTGTGCCGGGCACGCTCTGTTCCCATTGTGGTGCTGCTGTGGGACAGGAGAGCAAGAGGCCTTGGCTGCAGACCAGGCAACTTCCTCAGCTGGGCTGCGGGAGCTGTCTCCCCCTCTGCCTCAGGCCTTAGTTCCCCCGAATTTAGCTATGACATAAAGTCTTTTTTTCTAAGATTCCCCAAGGTTGGCAGTCTTGGGACAATTCTGATGTTTTGTTTCTCTCCTGAAGTCCATCTTTCTCTACACAATAAGCCAACAGGCCTGCTTATTTCCCAAACACACAATTATCTTCTCCTTGCCAAGTTTCCCTGACCTCACTTTTGGCCTAAGGTGTTTCTAGCTACATGCACTATTTCAGTGCTTTCTTCAAACTCCTTGGCCCCTCGCTCATAAGCAGAGTTACACTTTCGTTTAGAAGAGGCTCTTGAACCTAAAAGACACCAGGGCTGTTTCTTCCTCAACTGCGGCCTTCCAGCTCTTCTGACTCGCTCTCCTTCTGCTCAGCCTTCATTGCGGCTATTTCCATTTGGTTAGGGGGTCGTAGCTACAGCTCACATCTGGAGGACAGCGGAGGTCAAGGATACATTTTTTTCTTTCTGTTTTCAGTTGCAAGCGGAAGCCCGGCCACGTGCCTCCCTCAGGTGGCTGTGTGCAGAGGACCCCCTTCCCCAGCTGCCACATTTTGCTTCACGGGCGCACAAGAAGACCCTGCAGATCCGGGATGTGTTGGTTGGCACTCCTCACACGTTAACAATTTTTCATGTGTCTGAGTTCGAGAGTTATTTCTGTATTTTGTGCACATCCCTCCCCACTCCCCCGCCCCCGCCCCCGCCCCTTCTCTGTGTATAACACGCTCTTTGTCTGCATCCAGGATTCCGGTACTTCTAGGACTGTTTTCCAGGAGCACTGGAAACATCAGGTGGCTATCATTTTTCTACTTAAAAACGTTTCCCTCAGGCAGAGCAACTGCTTTCCAACCCATCACACTGTCACTTCTTCCTGCTCTCCTATTCCTGTGTATGTAAGCATGGGAGGGGAAAAAGCCTTTCTTTACAACGGAACTTTCAGACGAGACCTGAACCACACATCTGATCACTTAACATCCAGATTAATGGTGCTGACAGAAGCATGCTTTCCAGTAACTCCGCCATTTCATTATTTTGGCAAAAAAAAACCCAAAAAACACCCCACAAACAAACAAACAAAAAAACACACCAACAAGCATCATGTTACCTGTTTACCTAATGAGTGACTATGGTGAGAGCCTAGTTTGGGTGGAAATGAGCCAAGTTGTCCTTCTTCCACCCCCTCCCCCCTGCCCCGGTTCTGTAGCTGAGACAACCCTCCTGAGGTTAAGGCTTCACCGTCGGCAGAACACATGGTGGTTTTTGTTTGTTTTTTAACTTTTCTGATTTCATTAAGAAGATACAAGAAGGCAACATAAAGTAATCAAAATGGGCTGTGTGTGTGTTTAGGGGTGTGTGTCCAGAAAGAGCTACCTTGGAAGAGTGTCTCATCTGATGTTAGTGCCTCCTGCTCTTGTCATATAGTGCCATATATTTACAGGGTCTTCCGAACCCCTACACAAAGACTTGGCTTGGCAGTGACTTGAGAGAAGGTCCCCCTGGGCCCAGCCCTAGGAGAAACCACACAGGGGTGCCAGAGTCCCCCGAGGATTCCAACCCATTGAGGAAGCCAGCAGAGCCCAGTGTGACTCTCCCCACACTGGGCTCTGTGGGGTGGTTTTAATAACCTACAATACTGGTCCATGACCATAGGTGCAAGGAGACCCAGGGTATGTCTGACCAGCGATGAGCCAAAAGTAATGGATTAATCGCCCTGGTACTACAAACTGTGGCCACAGAAAATCCCTATGCAGGCTTTTCACCAGCTGAGATTCTAGTAAAACTCTTATTTTGACACAGTTAAATCCTAACCTTGTGAGTACCTTTTGGGAAATCAGGCTTAAAGGACCACCTCAAGTTGCCAGGAAGTGATTATAATTATAAAAGTTTAAGGACTGCTACCAAACTAAGACCACTACTTTCAGGGTTCAAGAAGGCCACCCTCACTGGTTTCCTTTAGTTTCCATACAAGAAGCATACACAACAGTCCTCGCACACGGAGCGGTAGGAAACAGCCGTATTTACAATGCATTTACATGTATCAGGTGTGAAGGAGTTTGGACTATGACAAGAAGTGGACAGATTTATTTAATGATCACTTGTAAGTGCTTTTTAGCCGTTCAGCTTTTCAGAGGGTTTCTTTTTTAAAATCAGTTTATAAGTGGGCAATGAGAGTTCAAGAGTAAATGACAAAACCATAGATACGCACCTCCCGATTGTTCTGGGCTGTTTCTATTGGGACTAGTTCATGTCACTCCACGCCACTCATTAGAGAGAGAGTGGGCACACCTAAGTGGTGAAGTGCACGGCTAAGGCGAAATGCACTGCCGAGAATGAATCTCAAATCAGGTGCTTTTCAAACCGGAGCCTTGCAGGTTGTCTTGTAAGATGAAGGGCTTTTCATCACAAGCAGTGCCCTGCTCCTAAGGAGAGCAAGGGGGCGGTGAACCACTAAAAGCACGGTGGGCAAGAGCAAAATCTTCCTGGTATTATTTTCAACCATATGGGGGAGGGGGGGAGACAAAGAGGTAAACGTAGGCACCTCAGAATGAATGATTATGTGGCCAGTAAAGAAAACTGAGGTCATTGAGGGGGGAAAAGTGCTATTCACAATTTTCGAAATAAAATCGACTTTTCTGTGGTAACGCAGTAGTAATTATTAGGGAGAAAATGCTATTTATTATGAGGAGAAGTTAAATTATAAATTATTTTAAAAAGAAAAATGGTGATTTATCTTCCTCCATTCTCCCCCTCACCTTACCCTCCCAGCCTTCCAAAAAATAAAAATAGAAAAAAATTAAAAAGCAAACAAACAAGCAAAAAACACCTCAAAGAGAAGATAACAGAACAAAAACGTTTTCATGCCTAGGAACTGTCCATTCCTGTAACAATAATAACAGCACTCGTATAAAAAGGTTACTTCTACACTCTGACATGTAGAAGTAATAATATGTAGACTATGGGAGCCTGGAGTTGCCAAAAGACTAATTGTACTGTACTCCCACCCAGTTTGGGCTGCAGGCTTTATTTTCAAAGCCCCTCCTATCAGCCTTACGGCAAGTCTATGCTTTGCTTGCTAATGTTTTTACTTTTTTTTTTTTTTAAATGAAACACCATTCTTTCTTTTCTTTCTTTTTTTAAAACCTGGCTTATTTGAAACAACCTATAATGCTTTACATCATGCTAAGGGAAACACCCCTTACAGAAAACCACAGAAAATTATCAAAGTGTTGCCAAGGTCATGTAGTCAATGATTTAATAACCTAAAAAGGGAAATTCCTGCAAGCAAGTCCCTGTCCCGGTTCAGAGGAAGGAGGTCAGGGCCTTAGTTTACCAAACAGTGTTGTGTTTTGAAAACATATCACTCCTACTTCCATCTTTTCCCTTTAGGCTTTGCATCTCCACCTCTGTTGCTAAGGAGCTGGCATATACTATTACTAGAGAGCAGATTTCTTCTTTATAAACTTTGGGAGGCAGGTTAAGTCCCCAGTGCACTTTTGCTTCTCTCTTCTCATTTGGACTTTGGGCGGGAAAGCATTCTAGTTCTACTTTGGACATTCGTCTCTCCCTTTGTATAATGGTATGGGAGGTGACAAATTCAGAATCCACACAGCAAAGGAATCTCCCCTCTTACAATGTTAACACGTTAAGCGCCCAGTCACCAGTGACTGACACTATACTTTCTGCCCGGAAGGCAAAACAGGCTGGGCGCTTAATGTGTTAAATATATAGAGATAGTCCATAATTTATTACAGGTTATTTTGCTATAAATTTAATAGATGATGATAGTGGTGAAGACTTAATAGCAATATTGCTGGCTAGCCATGAGATTACTTATTAGTTATTCTCTGTTTGGATTTCATACTATGATGTGTCATATAACATTGCCATTATGATTACATATTAATATGGCATATTAAAAGCTTTTTGGTTTGGCCACAGCCCACTCTGACGATCAAAAGTGCAAAGTACAAAATGCTCTTTGCTAGGAGAGAATAGCTAACATAATAACCACTCTTCTCATTCGAATTGCTCTGCATCTGGTCTATTCAGTCCAATTCTTAGCCATGGCTGTGCGGGATGGGCCCTCTCCCTGGATGGAGAACATGCATGTCAATCAGACCAGACTGCCATCCCTTATGATTCTGCTTCCATGGTCACTGGGCTATGCAGCCCTGAAGAGAAGCTGGTCTTCTCTGTGGAGTCTTGGGGCTGAGGGCTGGGAGTGGTGGGAAGGGGGCTCCAGCATCCCTCCCACCTGCCCTCCCATCCCCTCCTTCTCACCAGGCAGCAACTCAATGGTATGAAAATCACCATGACTCTCCTTCCCTGAGGTGAAATCACCTCCTGCAAAAGGCATGGTTCTACATGTTTTCTTCCACCAGGGAAGGATTCCCACCCAAACTCAGGAATAGCCCAGCCAATGTGCTTCAGTGGCGAAGCGTAGACCTATGAATCCAATGGTCGATTCCCGGTCAGAGCACATGCCCGAGCTGCGGGCTCGATCTGCAGTAGGAAGTATGCAGGAGGCAGCTGATCAATGATTCTCTCTCATCACTGATGTTTCTATCTCTCCCTCTTCCCTTCCTCTCTGAAATCAATAAAAAAATATATTTTTAAAAAATTGTTTTTCAGGGTAGTCAGTGCCACTGGTATCTACATGACAACCGGTAGACAAACCCGAGTATCAAGTCCATGCCACTAGCAATGCCCTCCCTGACAGGGTTCCAGACTCAATGTGGCAGTGAAGGGAGGACATTCTGTTTGCACGTTAACACATCGACATCCTCCTGCCGCACCGCCTGAGCTAAGTGCATGCACGGGGAGTGTGCACAGGAGGAAATCCAATCAATTCTGTTGTCCCCTCGTTTAGAGGGACAGATGTGCCTCAGCCGAGAGAAGAGGGAACACCTGCACTAACCTTGAGCAAGCTGCATTTGTTATGTCGCTTCTATGTTCAGGCATTTAGTCACTTCATCTATTTATTTCATTCCAGCACCTTCTCAGGTTCCTCCTCTGTGCTGAGTGCTGCAGGGAAGGAACCAGCAGGCAGGCTCAAGGAGGCGCCCCACACCAGCCCACCCTCGGGGGTCCGTGGGAGATGAGGAGACAGATGTGCCGGTGGATGGACCTCGGAGACGGGAAGAAGCACCAGACAATGGCAGCAGCCCTGGCGCCTCCCAGTAGGTGGAATGAATGTGGCTCTCTCGGCCTCTTCTGGAGCCGCTGCCATGAAAAGGCAAGAAACTCATCACCATAGACATGCAGGCTACCTAATCTGAACTTAATGAATGCTTGGAAGGAAAAAGAAATCTTTAAAAAAAAGACACCTGATTTATGAAAAGGTGCTGAAAAGTGAAGAAAACGGTAATGTCTGCCAGGAGGTTCAGCCAATTAAGGCCCAGAGAGCTCCACTGAGTATTTTTTTTCACCTGATGATTCGATTTTAAGAAAGTCATACTGGGGGGAGGGTGAAGTGGGTTAAGGGGGTCAAAACAGAAGGAAATCAGATTTCAAATGGTGAGCATGCAGCAGAGTACACAGGTAGAATTAAAATCTCATACACCTGAAAATTATATGTTATTAACCAGTTTACACCAATACATTTTTTAAAAATATATTTTTATTGATTTCAGAGAGGAAGGGAAAGAGAGAGATAGAAACATCAATGATTGAGAGAGAATCATTGATCAGCTGCCTCCTACACGCCCCACACTGGGGATCGAGCCTGCAACCTGGGCATGTGCCCTGACCGGGAACTAAACCATGACCTCCTGGTTCATAGGTTGACACTCAACCCTGAGCCACACCAGCTGGGCAATAAATTTAATTTAAAAATAAAAATAAATAAGAAAGGAAGAAAGCAATACTTGCAGCCTAGATAAGGAGAAGGAACTTCGGACACTCGTGTTGGGCAGGGCGGGGCCGGGAGAAACGTGGCCCAGTGGTTTTGCGAAGGCAGAGCCGTATGTCATGACTGTTTAAGGAATTAGGGAGCTGTGTGTATAAGGTCAGAATTCAGGAGCCTGGGGCGGAACCTGCAGGTGGCATTGCACCCTGCCAGGCCTGTGCTGTGACCTCCCGCACCCCCCTCCGCCCCCCCGCCCAGTGCTGACAGGAGCACCCATCCTCCTCACTGTGGCAGAGCAGGCCCTCAAACAGGGGACGGGAGGAGGTCGGGACTCAGAAGCATCCCGGGGAGGGCCAGCTGTCCACGGGCTGTGGCCCTTTGCCTCAAGCACGATCGTGGGCTCTCAGCAGTTCTGAGCCTGGCCGCCTCTCTGCTCTCCGGGTCAGTTTTCTGTAACTCCACGAATGGCCTCCGTGCTCCTCTGCACTCTGAGGGGACCCCTGCAGTCCCGCTAGGAAGCACCTTCCAGGATGCGGGAGGGAAATGGAGCTCTCCTCACAGGAGGACCTAGGGCTCTGGGGCCAGTGGGCTCCCCCATCCTCGTCCTCTACAGGTGAGGCTGGGGGTGGCCTCACCCTGCTCCCAGGCAGGGCCCGTGCACTGTGGAACTACTATTACATGTAATGAGATTATATGTACCAACTATAAAGAGCTCTACAGATGAGAAGCGTGCGCCAGGCAAGGGAAAGGGCAATGTTCCTCTTATTGCATCCTAAATAAGACCGCCCACTTCTGCTCAAGTAAACAGAAAAAAAAAAGGGCTTAAGCATTTGTTTTCCATACTCTCAATCTAAGGCATCTGTGTTACACTGGTTGATTCTAAAACAAAGATGTGAATGTAAGCATATGTGAGTGTTTGAATATCCTATATAATAAAAGGCTAATATGCAAATCGACTGAACGGCAGAACGACTGGTCGCTATGATGTGCACTGACCACCAGGGGACAGATGCTCAATGCAGGAGCTGCCCCCTGGTGGTCAGTGCGCTCCCACAGGGGGAGCACTGCTCAGCCAGAAGCCGGGCTCACGGCTGGCGAGCACAGCGGCCTCTGCAGCAGAGCTAAGGACCCCTCAGGGATGTCCAACTGGGAGCGGGCCTAAGCTGGCAGTTGGACATCCCCCAAGGGGTTCCGGACTGAGAAAGGGCACAGGCCAGCTGAGGGACCCACCCCCAGTGCACGAATGTTATGCACTGGGCCTCTAGTAATATATATGAGTAGAGGTATTTCTTTTACAATATGGATGTGGTCTAATTACAGAAAATTCTATTCTTCCTTGTAGCTAGGATACTTCCTATTAACTGCTGCTTTTTCCAGATGGCCATGGAATGGAGACACAAATAAGCCTAAGTCTGTAACTGCAGGTAGGTGTTTTTAAATTTCACTCTCACTAGAAAACATAACAATAATACATTTAAAAATAGAACTTGAATGCCACTGAAGGACTGATTAGGGAACAGGAAACACAACATGGAAGTGGCAGGGCCTTTGGAAATGAACTGGGCGTGCAAGACATGGCGGGGGAACAGGAAATGACAGGCAGGGAGCAGGAACTTTAAATCCAGGTAGATACTGATTATGACAAGTGTTTCTCTAACTGTAAAGAAATGGGTCATTTTCGTGTGAAAAACATTTAACACTGCCTTCCAGGTTGCACAGCAGACAGCTCACCACCAGCACGTTTCGGACAGTGGCAAGTCACAGGCAACAAAGGGCTGACCCCACTTAGCTTCCTCCACCCCGGCTCACCACCCCCAGCCCGCCCTGCTGCCGGGGTCAGCGAAAAGCAGGATCCTGCAGCAGCCCACTGGGCCAGCCGTCTCTCGCTCCTCTGCCCTTGGTCTCTCACAGGCCCCTCAGGAGAATTCACTCCAGCCCCACTAGTTTATTCCACTCAGGGGGTCCTGTTTCACATCCATCCTCCTCTCTTCCAAGTTTTGTCAAGTCATCCCTGGGAGCGTGTGGCCCTCCCATTTATGGGTTTTCAGATTAGCGTGCTCACAGCCAGAGTCACGTGCATCCAGAAGAAGCTGACTGTAAATGAACCCAATCTGTAAGGTGTGGCACCAACCAGCCCCGCCCCCCGCCAGCCCCCCCCCCCGCCAGGCCCCCCCCCCCCGCCGCCACCGCCTTGCCTTCCTTTCATTGTTATTAAACCAACTGTTCTTAAAGTCAACGAAGACAAGAAATGGATTTCCATATTACTGCTCTCCCTGTGACTACTATTCTAACAGTGTGGTTTTGTACTCCTCTTCCTTGCAGATATGTAATATTTTAATAACACTAGGGGCTACGTAACTTGTGGTGGAGTGGCCTGGAACCCTAACCATGATTTTGTAATATTATTTCTATAGGAAAATGTATTCTAAATACATTTTATGAATTACAACCAGACTACAAGCGGAGGACAACACGAAAAACAAACATACAGCCATGAAAGGAGCCGGTCCAAGGTTAGCCTGCTCCCTGCAGCTTACACAGTAAACATTTAATGTACAGACAGAGCAAACCGAGGAGCGCAGCAGAGCCAATTCCAGATGGCACCGCTCCTGTCACCAGGCACCTGGTCCAACTCTAATATTATCCTTAGCAGAGCACGGTGAGGACTTCCCTCCGAGTCCTAATAGCGTATTCCAAGGCCAAATATTCATAAATGTTTTTGAATCATCCATATCACTGTTTCATTAAGGCAACTGGCTGAGAACTGACTACTTTATAATAAAGTAGATTTACATTTTGAAATTAAAAAAAGGGGAATATTTTATAGCATTTGCATTTAGGTAAAAATACAAAAATCTCTCTTTTACAGAGAACTAATGAAGTTGCCCCAGGAAGACGGGGGTGGGGGGGGGGAGAGGAGAGGTCAAGGGAGGGGGGAGGGAGAGAGAGAGCGAGGGGGGGCGGGGAGAGGAGATTATCCAGAAACTAAGTAGTTATTGTGGCTCTCACCATTATGCGTAACTTGTATTCTCTCTCAGGCAAGCAATTTAAAACACTTCACTAAATGTATTAAAGAAACAACGTGACGAAATGAAACCCATTTTCTTTGCTCCCAAAGCTCTTCTAAAGTTTGGTGGTGACCTCATCCACCCATCCCCTCCCACCCCAATCATATACAGCCAAAATCCATTTGTTCCCCCCCTCCCCCACCCCCAAGCCTAATCCAGAATCTAGGCCACCTCTGCCTCTCTGGTAGTCACCACAGGAGCCTCTCAATGGATTTCCCTGCCTCTGGTCTCACCTCCCTCTAATTCATTAGCTACACTGAAACCAAAATTATCTTTCAAATATGCGAATCAGACCACACCCCATTGAAGAAACCTTCTCAGTTCCCAGGGCTCTCAGGATCCAGGCCGAGCTCCTTACCCTGACTGGGTGCTGCTCACCCTCTCATCCCGCTGCCTGCTCCCTCCTGGTCTTGTACCCTTTTCCAATAGAACTAAGCACCCGTCTTTCCTCACCCAAAACTCCCTGGCTTTCCAGGATAGGGACATACCATCCACCTTAGGTCTCAGGTCTTTGCTTGAATAGGAAGCTTCCCGGACCCTTAGGATGATGGGTTAAAGGCTCCTTTTGTAAGAGGACATCCTCTGTTGAGACAAATCCTCTGAAACCCTGATCTTCCTCTGTCTCAGACCTGACCACACCATTTGGTAAGCGCCTGCCAGCTGCTTGCCCTTCGTGATAAATCTCTGTGCAGACCAGGACTGCATCGGTCCTTTTCTTCTTCTGTCATAAGTGACTGCCTAGGACGTAGTAGGTGTCCAAGAAACATTTGCTGAGTGAACTCACTCATGAAGACACCTTTGCCATCTGTGTTCCATAGTCCTTATTATTTAACTAGAGGCCCAGTGCACGAAATTCGTGCACTGGGGGGGGGGGTGTCCCTCAGCCCAGCCTGCACCCTCTCCAATCAGAGACCCCTCAAGGGATGTCCGACTGCCCATTTAGGCCCGATCCCAATGGGCAGTCGGACATCCCTCTCACAATCCAGGACTACTGGCTCCCAACCGCTTGCCTGCCTGCCTGCCTGATTGCCCCTAACCGCTTCTGCCTGCCAGCCTGATCACCCCCTAACCACTCCCCTGCCAGCCTGGTCACCCCTAACTGCCCTCCCCTGCCAGCCTGGTCACCTGTAACTGCCCTCCGCTGCAGGTATGGTCACCTCTAACTGTCCTCCCCTGCAGGCCTGGGTCCCCCCCAACAGTCCTCCCCTGCAGGCCTGGTACACCCCCAACTGCCCTCCCCTGCAGGCCTGGTACCCCCCAACTGCCCTCCCCTGCAGGCCTGGTTGTCCCCAACTGCTCTCCCCTGCAGGCCTGATCACCCCCAACTGTCCTCCCCTGCAGGCCTGGTTGTCCCCAACTGTCCTCCCCTGCAGGCCTGCTCCCCCCCAACTGCCCTCCCCTACAGGCTTGGGTCCCCCTCAACTGCCCTCCTCTGCTGGCCCGGTCACCCCTAACTGTCCTCCCCTGCAGGCCTTGTCACCCCCAACTGCCCTCTCTTGCAAGCCTAGGTCCCCCCCAACTGTCCTTCCCTACAGGCCTGGTCACCCCTAACTGCCCTCCCCTGCAGGCCTTATCACCCACAACTACCCTCTCCTGCTGGCCATCTTGTGGCGGCCATCTTGTGTTCACATGGGGGCAGCCATCTTTGACCACATGGGGGCGGCCATCTTGTGTGTTGGAGTGATGGTCAATTTGCATATTACCTCTTTATTATATAGGATAGTGAAAACACTCTAAATTGTGTATTAGAACCTGGGAAGTGAGGTATAACTTTCATCTCATTAAGCAGCCACCATACATTACTTCAAACACCTTGGTGTGTTACTGCCATGATTGTCAACAAAACGGAGAAAGGCTTGGTCCCATTGGTAAGTCTAGATTAGAGAAGGGGTCAGTGGTATATGTAGCCACCTTCCTCCAAACCTGTGTCCAACAACAGCCTATAATCAAAGGGAAATTAAATTTAACTCATCATTTCAAAAAGCACATTGCCTAAATCCAAGTAATTCCCTTAAAAAAAACTATACTGAACAAATCCAGCCTTAAATGTATTTTTCACAAAGTATGAAAACGAAAACAACAAAACAAACAGAAAACAGCAGCAACAAGCCTGGCTGGTGTGGGTCAGTGGTTGAGCATGGACCCACCAGTTCAGCTCCCACTCAGGGCACATGCCCAGGTTGTGGGCTTGATCCCCAGTAGGGGGTGTGCAGGAGGCAGCCGATGGATGCTGTTTATCTCTCATTGATGTTTCTTTCTATCCTTCTCCCTTCCTCTCTCTCTAAAATCAATAAAAACATATTAAACAAACAAACAGCAGCAACAATACTGCTGACACACATATTATAAAATCCAAGTGTCCCCAGCATCTGTCCTCCAGCATGCTTCAGCTTGCCTTCAACCCAACTGGTTCTAATTTAAGAAATCCCCTTTATGCAAGTCACTGGATCAATGAAAAGCAAGAAAAGTCAGCTAGTCAATGTATAAAAATAAACAGGTGTAGCAGCAGCATACCAGGCTCAAAGTCTTATGCGATTCTACTTTACCTATGTGTAGCACTTCACACTTTTCAAAGCACTTTTGTGCCCAGTCTCTGGTCTACACCTCCAAAAGAAGGTAAGTAAGCCCTTTATCTCCATTTGACAGTTGGGAAAGCTGAATCCCACAGAGGTCAAATTCTTTTGCTCAAGGTCATAGGGCCAGTGGGTGCAGGGATAGAGGTCAAATCCAGGGGTCCTGACTGTCAGGAGTGGGTGCTCTTCCTCTCAGCCACGCTGCGGGCAGCTTGCACCACTGCTGGAAACCGCGGAGGAGCAGCCACAGAACTCAGTGCACCCCGGAATGAGCAGGAACCTCTTCCTTCTCCCTCTGCTCTGCCCCTTTCCTCTAAGGTGGCCTGTAAATAGCAAGGAGGCCAGGGTAGATGGAGGAAACCGCGGTCAGGGTGGTAGGAAAGAGAGAACATTTTCTCTTCCATCTCCCTAAATGTCACTAGCTCCCGTATCCCAAGAACACAGCCAACACCAGATCTCCTATGAGATGTTAAGCATGAGCCATCAGCCAGAGGAGCCAGGCTGCCGCAGAGAGGCTGACCTGGCACAACTATTCAATTCATGTTTAAAGTGGGCAAGGTGCCTGGCTGCCGTGGCTCAGTGGTTGAGTGTTGACCTATGAACCAGGAGGTCACGCTTCAATTCCGGGTCAGGGCACATGCCTGGGTTGCGGGCTTGATCCCCAGTGTGGGCCATGCAGGAGGCAGCCGATCAATGATCTTCTCATCATTGATGTTTCTCTCTCTCTCCCTCTCCCTTCCTCTCTGAAATCAATAAAAATATATGTAAAAAAATAAATAAATAAAGTAGGTAAGGTGACACCCCCTGTGCCTAGAGCAGGCCTGGGCACCTAGAAAGGTCAGGACATTTTTTCTCCTCTCCCATGTGTTCACTGGGAAGTTGTGGGAAGGAAACTCCTTGAGCTTCACTGAACTCATCACACACACACACACACACACACACACACACACACACACACACACACACACACAGCATTTTCTCTGCCTTGAAACTTGCAGGGACAGGTGTCTTCCCAGAAACATGCAAGTAAAACCAACACAATCCTTTTCCTTCCGAGCTTATGCCTGACTTCACTCAGAGTACGTACTTGGTCCAAAACATGCTGAAACATGTGGAAAAAAAGGAGTTAATTAAATTTTTTTTTTTAATTTTGATAAAATACACATATGTAAATAAAATTTATCATTCTAACAATTTTTAATATAGTTCAATGGCATAAGTACATTCACATGATTGTGTAACCGTTATGGTTCAATTCCAGGTCAGGGCACAAGCCCAGGTTGTGGGCTCAATCCCCAGTGTGGGGTGTGCAGGAGGCAGCTGATCATTGATTCTCTCTCATCACTGATGTTTCTTCTCTCTCTCCCTCTCCTTTCCTCTCTGAAATCAATCAATAAAGGATATATATTTAAAAAATAAATCCCCATTTTTTTCCTTCTCCCTAAAGCCTAGTAACTACTAGTCTACTTTCTGGCCCTATAAATTTGACTACTCTAGGCACCTCAGATAAGTGGAAGCATACAATAGTTGTCCTTTTGTGTCTAGCTTATTTCATGTAGCATCATATTTTCAAGGTTCATCTATGCTGGAGCACACATCATAATTCCATTCCTTTTTAGGGATGAATAAATGTTTATTGAATGTACATATCACATTTTGTTTTATGATGTTAGCTTTCTAGGCAGACTTTTAATTTTAAGCATGCCTGAACTTCAAAATGATCAGCAGTTCATACAATCGAAGGATGTATGTCAATGGAAGAATTAAAAGCACCAAATAGTACAAATTAAGGGGAAAAGTTATTTTACACAAAGTCAAACTCTCTAGCTGCTTTAAATCCACAATCTTGAGCCCTATTTTGCGACGGGAAAGAATAACAGTGCTACACAGAGTAATAACTATCAGTGACCCCCAATGCAGTTATCTGGCGCCAAATGCCTGTGTGCCATTTTACAGGAGCAATTAAAAAGGCTCTCTACTCAGAACAGTGGCTGTCGCCGGGGGAGGGCGCCAGGGAACCTCCTGGGCTGATGGAAATGTTCCACACCTTGATTGGGGTGTGGCTTATGTACAGATAGGCGTTTGGCATTTGTCAATACCTGTGGACCTGTGTACATAAGATCTGTACATTTCACTGTATGTAAATTTTACTTTGATTTTTAAAGATGAGAGGAAAACAACCTGAAAGAAGGCAGTGTATGCCTAAAGGAAATTAGAGTAAATAAGAATGTTTGAAAACCAAAAGTGGTTCTGCAGGTTAGCCTCTGACGCTCACTGCCACCCTCTGCTTTAGGGACCCTTCGGTGGGTCTCCACCATCCCTGGAAATAAGTCCTGGCCTCGGAAATACTGGTTTGTCTGGGGAAGTCTGGGAACCACATGGTGGACTAACCTCAGATGGTGCCAGGAACCTGCCCAAGTTTGGTACACCGCCCACCAGGTGTGAGGCCAGGTGGCGAAACACCTAAAGGTGTGCGGCTGTGTGGGAGCAGAAAGCAGGTACAACCTGACTGCACGTCAGGCTCCTGGTGAGGACATGCAGAAAAGGGCGGGGCAAGGACCATAACCATCCCAGAGGAGAAACAAGGTCTCAGAGAGGGCCAGGGAGCCGCGTCTGAGTGTGGAGTCTGGAGCCAAGACGCCGGACTCAGGCTGCGTGCAAGGTGTCCTTCCGGTGGCTTTGGCACTGGACTCGGCCAGAACGCGGGAGGGTGAAAGTTACCTCTTTCTTATTATGTGGTTATTGGTTACTCTCCTCAGCTCAGTCTGTCTTCCTGGAATGTCAAGTTTAGGCTATGCATTGTGGGAGGCCTCTCTGCCCTAGCCGTGGTGAATTTCCTGCCAAGCCATTTAAAGCTCCCAGACTGTCAGACAATTTTTTTTTTTCTTTTGTAATCTGCTGTTTTAGATTCTCCACACTACTACGTCCTTTTATTGAAATGCACGGCCCGGTGGCCGGCAGATCTCGGGTTGCTGTGGAGCAGCATTCAAGAGCGCACGGATTTCTTATGGGCCTACAAAGCAGCTTTAAAAACAAAACAGCCACACACCGAAGCCAAATGGCAAATTAGAAAAGGACAGTCAGGGACTCAAATACTTCCCTAGACTTGATGTTATGTTTTTAATAACATTAAAACGTATCGGTGTGGACTCATTAAGTGAAGACAATAACCTGAGTGACCAGACTACTGATGCCGAAAGCTAGTCCTCCTTGGGTCTCCGGAAACAAGCTACCTTCACTTCTCACTTAACTCCTCACAGCCAACTTCTGCCCCTTCTTCTTGGCTCATCTTGCTCCTACCGATAAGACATTCTGCTTTTCAGCCATTTAATTCCAACTACCTGCCCAGAGGAGCCTCAGCTTTCTAGTCATCTTTGAAAGTTCTTATCCAGGGATTCCCACTTCGGCTTTTAAAATCCTCCCTGTCTTGAGTCAAGGCCACCCCCCCCCCCCTGCCAGCCTCATCTCCATCCAGGTGCTCTGATGGATTAGAGGCACCCTGCAGACACTGACAGGGGGGAGGGGGCATAGTAAGTGCCCTGGGAACGTGGGCTTGGAGGTGCATGGGGCTGCCTCTCACCTCCTTAAGCTCCAGGCTAAGGAGCCACACACAGTCCCTCCTCCAGCCCTGAGGTTGGGGACAGATTTGTTGACGCATGTTAATAAGAGGACTGCCGATTCATACCAGCAAAGCCATCTTTACAGGGAGGCAATCCTCTAACAGCGCCAAAGGTGTCCGACTCATTGAAAGCCTCACCATATCCATCTAAGTCAGATCAAAATAACATAAAAAAATCTGAAATCAGCGAGGAACTGTGAGCTAACAAACCAAACCGTATTCCTCCCAACTAGAAATGAAGTTGGTCCATCTGTCCCTAGGGACCCCATGGCATTTCCTGAACCAGACGTACAGCCTGTTCTTTGATAACTCTTTATCTAGGGGAATAAGCACCCTCTCTGCCCTGACAAATAATCAAGTTTACTCCCCTTCTCAGATGGGCTTTGAAAACACGTTCGGTCTGAAGAAGCAACCACACAGCAGAACCAGAAAGCTGGGACGCATAGGTAGGTCTTCTAGTTGACAGAGGTAACTATTGTGTCTGTCATTTTCAGCTCATTTGTTCTCGGCACTGCGAGTGGTGCTTGGCTGCTGGAATAGCAGCTGAATGATTTCAACACCATGGAAAGAGCAAAAATGAAGAACAAAACCTGGGTTTGTGGGCTTGATAGGAAGTCGGCTACTTTACCTACCTTCTAACCATCTTCACCACCTCAGAGGGGTGCTGTCCATTTAGAAAGAGGAAGCAGGGGCTACAACCTCCAGATGAGAACTACGTCTAAACAGCTTGCCACGACCACACTCTTTCTGCTCTACTGCAATTTCTGAGCACCTCGCCATATGCTATCATCAACTGCTACTGTGCAATTAGACATTCTGCCCCACGGTGCTGATTGCAAAGGTGTTTCATGTACGTATGTACGTTTTATTTCTTTTTCTTTTTTTTTTTTTTAATCCTCACCCGAGGATATTTTTCCATCAATTTTTAGAGAGGGTGGAAGAGAGAGGGAAAGACAGAGAGAAATATCTGTGTGAAAGAAACACACCAATTGGTTGCCTCCTGCATGTGCCCTGACCAAGGCCTGGGCCGGGGAGGAGCCTGCAACCGCAGTACATACCCTTGGCCAGAATTGAACCCGGGACCCTTGGGTCTACAGGCTGATGCTCTATCCACTGAGCAAGCTGGCTAGGGCTCATGTACGTTTTCTTAACCAGGATCTAAGCAATTTGAGAGCAGGGGCTGTGTGAAATATGGCAACGCTTCCCTTGTGCTTAGGTCATGTCACTGATGGTAACTCTAGAATCTCTCTAGAACAGAAACAAAATCCGCGCAGGGTAGGAAGGCAAGAGGCACAGAGCATAGATATTTTTTTCCAAAGGAGGCCTCCAAAATTATTTACTGTTCATATTTCTTCATGCTAATGAAGTTTAGGTACTCAGAGCAAATCCAAAGCAGAAAATTAAAAAGCAAGTAGTCAACATGTATTAGCTACTTTTATTACTTACTAGAGGGCCAGTGCACAAAATTCATGCACTCGGGGTGGGGTCCTCAGCCCGGCCTACACCCTCTCGCAGTCTGGGAGCCCTTGTCGGATGTCCAACTGACAACTTAGGCCTGCTCCTAAGCTGGCAGTCGGACATCCTTAGCGCTCCCGCCACCGCAGCTGTGCTCGCCAGCCATGAGCCTGGCTTCTGGCTGAGTGGAGCTCCCCTTGTGGGAGTGCACTGACCACCAAAGGGCAGCTCCTGCATTGAGTGTCTGCCCCCTGGTGGTAAGTGCACATCATAGTGAGCGGTTGAGCAATGTTAGCATATCATTAGCATATTACTCTTTGATTGGCTGAATGGACGACCAGACGACTGGACACTTAGCATATTAGGCTTTTATTATATAGGATTATTTTTACTTTATTTATTGGTGTCAATATCACCTGCCAGTGGATATCTAATAATTGCCCAATACAACAACGGACATTCACAAGTCACCAAAAAATATTTTATGTTACATTTTGTATATTATGTTTATTCAATAAGATAGAGAAATGTGCAACACAGATTTCCAGCAATAATGATTTTCATACTAAAAAAAGAAAAAAGCAATAATTTGCATTTTAAAGGATCAGCTTCAGCCCTAGCTGGTTTGGCTCAGTGAATAAAGCATCAGCCTGCAGACTGAAGGGTTCCAGGTTTGATTCCAGTCAAGGGCACGTGCCCAGGTTCTGAGCTCAATCCCCAGTGTGGGGGGTGCAGGAGGCAGCCGATCAATGATTCTCTCTCATCATTGATGTTTCTATCTCTCTCTTTCCTCTCTGAAATCAATAAAATATATTTTTTAAAAAAGGATAAGTTTCAGTTATCACATAGATAGCTCATGCCCACATAACACTGCATAAAACGGTTTTATATATTTTTAATTCATCTCCACAGCAACTAATAGAATCACAGATGTTAAAAAAAATTCCAGACTGATTTTTTTAAATGTAGACATCATCCAAGTCACTTAAGTATGTTACACCAGCAGTTTAATGAGGTTTATTTATTCCAACACACATGGTCTCTTGTCCCCCCAACCCCCGAAACAAACCCTCTGCCTCACTGCCTCAAACAGACAAGCGAGAGTGAAACGGCACAGAGACCGAATTATTCACCACTAATACAAAACTGCGCTTGTCATGACTACAAAGTGCGACAGTAGCATAAATGATAGCACACAGAACACTTTAAAAACTGCTTACAAAGAATTTGATGTATTACTAGAAAGGGATTTAGATATTGTCTTGATGTGTGTGGTATTTGAATATTTGTGAAGGACATGCTTGGAAAGAAGTATTTTGACAAATTAGCAGTTAGGCTGGTCATCAAACCACCTCGATAAATAAATGAGCCAACAGCCCTAGCTGGTTTGGCTCAGTGGATAGAGCATCAGCCTGCGGACTGAAGGGTCCCAGGTTCGATTCTGGCCAAGGGCACATGCCCGGGTTGTGGGTTCGATCCCCAGTAGGAGGCATGCAGGAGGCAGCCAATTGATGGATTTTCTCTCATCATTGATATTTCTATCTCTCTTTCCCTCTCCCTTCCTCTCTGAGAGCAATAAAAATATATTTAAAAAATAATAATAAATGAGCAAACAAACTAACCATAGGATTGATTATACCGTCATGGCTCTAGGAACAATCTGTGTTCCTAAGTACATCGAAAGAGATCCTTTAAATGTAGAAGTACATCTGAAGGGAACTGGGAAACATGGCAGAGAAGTCAGTATCAATTGGATTAAGGAGGTCACTGTGTCCTTGACTAAATATGGACTGCCAGAAGAGAGTGACCTCATTTTCTATGTATGAATGAGAAGCTGAAATAGGCAGCAAGTTATGCCAAGCAGAAAGCCCAAGGTTGTCAGAGAAAACATTATCACCTTATTACAAAAAAGAGGCTCACTGAAATTTTATATTACAAAAATACAACCAACCAAACAATAACACCCCTCCCCCCAAACTCAACATTTAAACAATAGGGGAATATACCACAAAGGAAATTACAGTATTCTCATATAATCAAATATTATGCTATTTAAAATCATACTTAAACACTTTTTAAATATATGGAAAATGCATATATATATGGGGGGGGGGAGGAACGGGGGAAGGGAGAGAAACAGAGGCAGATCTTCAATTATGTTGGAGAAAGAAAAGATTGGGAGGAGAATCCAAAATGTTAAAGGAGGGTTTTTTCCCTTTAGAGCGTAATTATAGTTATTTTTCCCTCTACACTTAACCAAACTTCAAACAGCATATATTCCTTTTATAATTAGGAAAAGAAACATTATTTTGAAATTTATTCCATTAGTGTAGAATAAATTGGAAGGGGAAAGGTTTCCCCTTTACAGTTACTTAAAAACTTAGCTTTAGCCCAGCCAGTGTGGCTCATGAGTGTCGACCTATGAACCAGGAAGTCACGGCTCGATTCCTGGTCAGGGCACATGCCCTGGTTTCAGGCTTGATCCCCAGTAGGGGGCATGCAGGAGGCAGCTGATCAATGATTCTCTCATTAATGTTTTTAATCTCTCTCCCTCTCCCTTCCTCTCTGAAATAAATAAAAATATATTAAAATAATAATAAAAACTCCTGGGCCTATCTCAGCATGTGAGTGTGACTAGAAGAGGCAGAGAGCAGAATGGCTAAGGGCCAGGCATATATGGATGTGAACCCAGGCTCCGCCCTGCACTGCCTGCGTGATCTTGGACAAGTAACATGCCTAGGCCTCTCATTCTTTCCTCATACTGAACATGTATTGAGCTGTTGTCAGTACATCTGAAGTGCTCAAAACTGGAAGTAATTAGTACTTTTGATTATCAATCTATAAAAATAAACACAAAATGATAATTCTAGATACAGAGTGGCCAGATTATTATGATCTCTGAACGCATAATAATCTGGCCACTCAATATATATATATGTTAGAGGCCCGGTGCATGAATTTGTGCATAGGTGGGGTCCAGCCAGCCTGGCCAGGGGGAGGGGACATGGGTGGTTGGCTGGCTTGCCTGCTGGTCGAACTCCTGGTCGAGGGGACAATTTGAATATTAGCCTTTTATTATATAGGATATACACTGAGTGGCCAGATTATTATGTGTTCAGAGATCATAATAATCTGGCCACTCTGTGTATACTGTAAGTATCATAGAGTATTCTATTCATCTACAGGGCTCTACAAATGTCATTTTACATTTTTTAATAATGAATATATTCACATTCTTTTCTATGGTCCCTATGTTTAATATTATAAAGCAGGACATTCTATTGCACATATTTTTTTTATTTTCAGTGTAGAATTCAACCTTCCCTCCTCCCTTAAATGATTGCCACCATCAAAACTGAAAATATGGTAATAGGTTTGCTAGTCTTGTTAGAGTAAATAGCCCATAATATTTGGGTTCCTCCCTGATTGAGCTATGAAATTGCAGGGAAATCTACATACAATGTCGATAATGTTCATGGAGAATAATATCAGGACACTCTGGACAGATTGTTAGAGGCTTCCTCATGCCCCTTAACCCCACATACACTAATAGCTGAGATAATTCATGTGTAATTCCTATACACAATCACATATGTGCCGCTTATTCAAATTTCAGTGGAATCTTTTATATAGCTGGATTTCCATTGTAAAAGTTCTGGCCCAGCTGGTGTGGCTCAGTGGTTGAGCGCTGACCTATGAATCTGGAGGTCACGGTTTGATTCCCTGCAGGGCACATGCCTGGGATGCAGGCTCGATCCCCAGCAGGGGCAGGAGGCGGCTGATTATTAATTCTCTCTCATCATTGATGTTTCTATTTCCCTTCCTCTCTGAAATCAATGAAAATTTTTTTTAAAAGTTCTGCCCACATTTTCTACAGAAACCACAAATTGAGATGTTTATAATAATAAAAACACCCTCCTCTAAGAAACATTTAAAATGATTTTACTATCCTTTTGTCCTGGACAAGTCAGAGACTTAAAAGCTGATGAGATGTTTTATTTTCTAATTTTGCGTTTCTTAATTATCTCAAAAGCATGAGAACCAGGGGTTGTTTTGATCTTTACACTCCCATGTCACCTCCACACTTTAGGATTAGGCAATTACTGAAATATGAAATCACTGTGTACTCAGGCCGAGGCGTCATACACCTGCTAATTCTGAAAGAAGAATGGTAGAGATCTGCATGTGTCCCTCTGTCTAGAACTTAATAAAAATTCACGTCAAGAGCTGTATGTTTTCAAAGTCTAACATAGACCCACTTTTGCAAATAGATTCATTTCTCTTCATCTTTATTGTGCTTTGAAGCAGTTGGGGTAAAATGCCCTTGTATTTATTACCCACATATGACCAGGTCATGCTTTAGCTCACACTGTAATTCTTCCCTCATTTAAAATTAAGAAAAAATAAGCTCCATTCTTCTCACCCTGCACAGTTTGCAAAAACAATTAACATCTGGTACTGGAAGGCAAAGCAAGGCTTTGGGAACCTATGAATTTCTTCCCTGCATCTTTCCACCCCTAACTCTGATAAAATATCTCCACTTCCAGGCAGCCTTTCCCCTCCTAAATATGTTGGCATTTAAGGGATAAGGCCCTCAAATAACGTGTGTTGATAAAACTTGCTTCTGTGCAAAAAGATAACTGTTCTAGTATGTTGCTTATGTCAGCCATGATTATGAGGTTAGCAATGTTGTAAAGATGAGTTTGAATTAGTAGACCCACGAGGGTAAACCCTCTGTTTAGTCGTCTCTTATGTCTACCCACCCTTTTGTAACTCAGGAGATCCTTTCCCTTACCCTAAAATCAAATATTAGCCTTGTATGAAATCAAAGTAAATGGCCCGGCCAGCGTGGCTCAGTGATTGAGCATTGACCTATGAACCAGGAGATCACAGGTTCGATTCCTGGTCAGGGCACATGCCCAGGTTGTGGGCTTGATCCCCATTGTGGGGCATGTAGGAGGCAGTTGATCAATGATTCTTTCTCATCATTAATGTTCCTATCTCTCTCTCCCTCTCCCTTCCTCTCTGAAATCAATAAAAATATTTAAAAATAAAAATATATTTTTTAAAAAATCAAAGCAAATGTGAGACAATACTATGACATGCTTCAGGTCATTTAATTATGACAAAGAATACTCTTATTTCCTCCAGTTATCCCTATATAATTCACACACACACACACACACACACACACACTACAGTGTTCAGGGCGAAGCGATCAGTTGAGCATCCTGTGCTGACAACCTTTGGAGCAGCTCCAAGAAAATAAGCCTTAATACAGTAAAAGGTTCAGGTGAACAGACAGCACTTGACTCACCTTAAATGTGCAATGTAGTAAATGTGGGTCTAAAAACCTTTCCACGGGTTATAGGAAATGCCCAAAGTCACCAGTGAATTATTGAAGAGGGTAAGGTGGGCAGGAAGAAGGTGGAGCAGCAGGGAAGCATTGCATTGAGGTGGTACTCGCAGGGCACAGAGGCAACAGAACAGATACCATAGCTAATCAAAGGACATTACTGGGCTTCTAGACAAAGGCCTCTAGAGACTGTACTACACTGCGGACACTTATCTGCAATAAAATTCGAAGTAAAAGTAGCTTACAATGTCACTAAGTATCGGGGAGCGTATAGGGTAGCAATCAATCAGAAGTTCTCAGCAAAGAAACAAATGCAAGCAGATATTCACCAAAAGGAGGTGCCAAACCAACGCTTTTCTGAAAAGAAAAGAAAAAACAACAACAAAAACCCGGTTCTTTTTTAAAAAAAAAAAAACTAAAAGTTCATCAAAATAGGTGCATTTTAAAAATAGAGCATCCTTTAAAGTGTCTTGACTGAAAAAGAACATAAATAAGGTGCTACAAAACACCGGGAGTGTTGCCCATTACACACGCTGGCCAGTTCCAACTCCTGCACATCAAGGTGGCATGTTACCTACTGTCCACCCCCCGCCTCTCCCTGGCCTTAAAATGCAACTGCACCCCGCTGGGGGCCCTGCGAGAAAACGGTCCCCACGGGCTAAGCGCACAGCACCAATGCCTCGCTGCCGGGGAGCCTGCAGCGCCCGTTTTGCAATGACGCCACATGGAGACAAATGGTGAAAAACATGGAAAAGAAACACGGACAAGAAAGCAACGAACAAAAATGTATTCCCCCCTTTTAGCGGTGCAAGGAAAAAAAAAAAAAAAGCACCCCAAATCCTAAACTAGAGATGATCAATGGTCCCTTGTCAGGACACACTGGGGACACCCCTAATCCATAGCTGGGCTGAAAACACAAATCTCCCCATCATCACCATCACCATCATCACCAGCCCCGGATAAATAACCAGCCAGCACCTGAACTACTACAAACTACATTTTACTTACAGACCTGCGGTTTACATAATCGCAAATTACATAATACTCCTACTGTGCACGGAAAAACCCTTCTGTAGGTGCAGCGCCAAACCCGCCTATGTTTTAACAATTTCCAGAGAGAGAGAGAGAGAGAGAGAGAGCTGGAAAACTCTGCTGAATAACTGGGGGAGGGGGCAATGGACTGCTGGAAAAGTCATCCTTGACAGGCTGCAAACCCAACCAACTGTTCGGGGATAAAAAGGAACTCGGAGCAGGTGACTCCCATCTGCCCCCATCCCATGGCGATAGGGCGTCCAAGGCCGAGGCAGAGCGAACCCGGAGCGGGGCGCGGGGCGCGGGGCGGCGCTTGCCAGTGCGGGGCGGGGGGCGCGGCGGGGCTTACCTGCTCCCCGAAGTCGATGGCTATGTTGGTGATGCCCAGGGGCACCAGGAACCGGATCAGGGGCCAGTAGTGCGTGAGCGCCGGGAATTTCACCATAGTCCCCACCGTGGGCTGACCCCACACACATCTGCCGCCGCGAGGACACTGTGCCGGGAGGCTCAGGGCGCGCGGGCCGAGCGGGGCCTCGGGCGGCGGCGGCGGCGGCGGCGGCGGCTCCTTGTCGCTGCTGCGGCGCCCTCTCCAAGCGCGGCGGCTCTAGCAGGAGATCCGCAAGCTCAAGTCCATCCCTGCTGCCCTCCCACACAACAAAGATCTGCCGGGGAAAAAAAGAGGAGGGACGGCGGCGGCGGCAGCAGCAGCAGAAGGCTCCGCTGACAGCGGCTCCATTATAAGCGCTCTGGGCCCGGAAATAAATAAATAACCGCGCGCACGAGGCGCCGCCGCCACCGCCGCCGCCGTGCGGAGGAAATCGGGGCGGGCGCGGAGGCGCGGACTCCGTCGGCAGCCGGAGGGTGGGAGGGTGGCGGGCTGGGGAGGAGGCCGGGCGAGAGGGCGGGCGGCTCCCTCTTTCCCACCGCCGCCTGCCCCGGGCGCGGCCGCAGGGGGCGCTGCGCACGCACAGGCCGCGGGCAGCCGCCTCCCGGGCCGCCCGCCAGCTGCCGCCTCCGCTGCGTCCCGGGGCGCGCGGGCTGGGACTCGCGGCAGTTCCCGCTGGCCCGGGGGTGGCGTCACGGCCCGGAGCCCGAGGGCCGGGATGGGGGAGACTGAGCAGCGGGGGCACGAGGCGATCCGGAGGCCCGAGGAGGGGGGAGAGGGGAGGTCGGTCTCTGCATCCCCGTGCGGGGCTGGGGTCCCCGATCTGCGTGTGTGTGTGTGTGTGTGTGTGTGTGTGTGTGTGTGTGTGTGTGTGTGTGTGTGAGACAGACTGGCAGTGGGGACAAACGACAAGAGCGCGGTCGCGAGGTGCCTTCGGGGGCACAGTGGCCCGTAGGGAGCGGGTTTGGGCAGCCGGGGCTGTGGTCCGATTCGGGCACACCCGGGCAACTAGGGACCCGGGAGAGATGGAGGTGCCTCTGGGAGGCCCACTGCGCCTTTTGCCCCGGGGATGCGGGTGGCCGTCGCCTCTGGACACAGAGAAAGATGCTCAGGCTGGGCGTTCACACCTGCCCCCAGCACAGTTTGCTGACAGGGAGCCGAGATTCTTCTTGATGCGGCAGGATTGTAAAAAAAAAACAAAACAAAAACTAGAAAAGTCTGTCTCTTTTGAATAAACAAGGGGAAAGAAAGACAAATCTGTTTATAATACTGTGGCCCAGTGATTTCAGAGCCGATAAGAGCTGTGCGGAGTGTTTTACCTAAAACTTCAGAGCAGTCTGACAGCAAAGCCAGCATCCATCTCTGCACCCAGCGCACTGTGGCCAGGTTTGAGGCCCTGATGAATGAGAAGGGCCTGGGAGGCCGGGATATATGGATAATCTCTGTACCTTCGCTCAATTTTTTCCTAGAACCAAAAACTGATAAAAAAGGGGGGAGCTGTTAAAAGGGGGAGGGCGGGAAGAGCCTCGTGTATGGCCAGTTTCATGTGCAGTTGTCACCTAGAAGGACCTGTGGCTGGTTTAATGCTCACTTGAAATTCCTCATTTTAGGAGGGGCGTGGCAAATGACGAAGCCAGTCCCGCTCCCATTGTTTTGCACTCCCCCCACTACCACAAGCATCTTAAAGTTTAATTAGCATAATGAATTAAAGTAATTTATTATTAAAAGTAATAAAGTAATTTTGCACCTAGGAATGTTACCTCACATTTAGCTTTGTATAGCTGGTATCAATAGTGAGCTTGAGACCTCCACGCCCTGGTTTCAGATGTTTCGCAATTATTTGGAAGTATTATACATTTTCCATATTTCATGCCCTTTAAGAGACCTTTTTGAATCCCACACAGCGTGAACAAGGCCTTGAGAAATAGGAAGCTAATTTACCTTGTGGCTCTGATGTAACCTCAAATTGCATCCTCGGTAATTAAAATGAAATTTTGGTAATTATTTGTTGTGTTACTATAAATGTGTCAAATAATTTATTGAAAAGACTGCCCAGCAAAACAGGAAGTTCTCATGTATAGGACTCTCCTGAGTAGCAAATTCCTGAAAGGTGTGTTTTAATATAGTCAAATCTCATTTTAAATATACTAAGGAATTCTCTGGGAAGGAGTTCTTCTCTAAAGCAAATGTCACCTTACGGTTTATCCATTCTGTTAGTCCAGGTTTCTGTGGGCTCATTCTACTAAAGCAATCTAATTACACTGACCTTTGACTAGAATGTGGCTTGGTGAGGTCCGGATCAATCCTCATCAAGTGCAGTTTGCTTTGGCTGGTCCCTAGACAAGGACAGGACACACGGCTGCGGCTGACTGATGCAAACACACACCTGCCACCCAAAGGAGGAATGGTGAGAGTTCTAGTAAGTCAATGAAATATCATCATCCCTGTTTGAGTATTCTAAAAGTGTATTTTTTTTTAATGAGCAATTTAAGAGCATCATCTTTGATTATGGCAAAGAGCACTTTTTAGATTTGAAAGGCCTCAATTTCAATCACACTGTGGCAGTGTGTAAGTGAATGAGACATTTTTTTTGATAGTTATTTTTTTTCTGTCAAAGAGTCAAAATCATCTAGAGAGTAGGATGCTAAGCGAAATAAGCCAGTCTGAAAAAGACAAGTATCACATGATCTCACTCATATGTGGAGTCTAATAAACAAAATAAACTGATGAACAAAATAGGTCCAGAGATACAGAAGCATGGAACAACAGTCAAATTTCAGAGGGGGGCGAGGGCGGGAGGGGGGTGCGGGGGGAATGTGGATGGGTAGGAAGAGATTCACCAAAGAACTTGTATGCATATATGCTTAACCCATGGACACAGATAATAGGGTGGTGAAGGCCTGGGCCGAGGTGGGGGTAGGCTAGAAGGGGTCAATGGGAGTGGGGGGGGGAAGGGGAAATATGTAATACTTTTAACAATAAAGATTTAATTTAGAAAAGAAAAAGGAAAAAAAGTGTCAAAATCAGGATAGATTTCAAGGGGAATTTTTGGCCTCTCTCTCTTCCTCTTTTTAACTTAATAGTTGTTTGAAAAGACAACTCCAGAATGTAAGTGATGATAATTAATAGAAAGTTTTCTCTCTTACCCAGAACCCCAAGAAGAGATCCCAGTCATTTAAATTAGATTCAGAGGTTGTTATTTTTCAGAGGGTATAGCTTTATCTTAAATTCAAAAGTCTTCAGGTTAGATTTGATTGCTATATGCAACAGTATAAGAAAAAAAAAGTACATACAGTATAGGAAAAAGTACTGGGAAAATATGCTCAACTATTAACAATGGTTATAGTTGCATTATTTATTATAATTTTTTATTATTATTACTGTCAGTACTCATATTTTTTTGTACTTTTTCTGTTTTTAACTCAATGAACATTTATAAATTTATAAATAGAAAAAAAGAGCTTTAAAAATATTTACAAAGCTTCATCAGAAGTGAAAGTTAGCATTGATTTCAGAGCACAGAAAAGTTATTATTCCCAGAACAATGTTATAAATGACCAGCAATATATTATTATTTTGATGCCTTAAATTATTAACTCCAATATTTGAAGAAGCTAATACAAAAAGAGAAACTAAAAATTACATATGTGTATTTTTAAAATACACAGATGCTTTCAAAATGTTGAATTGTAAAAAAGGAAAGGGTAAAATTTGTACGTGCTGGTATGGAGTGATCTGCAGAGTATTTTGGCACTTGAAAAAAAAATGAGATTCCAGACTATAAAATTGTATGCTAGTTTTATGGTAAAAAGGGAAAGAAGTATTAATATGGTTGTGTATGCATATGTGTACATATGCATATATTCCTGAAAAACACACACTTATATTTCTGAAAAAAAACACACTGGAAGTATAAACCAAAAATTTCTAAATAATTTTTAATTTAGGAGGAAGAAGACACAATAGAATAGGGATGGAAGAAGAACTCTGAATGTACCTCCTTATCTACTTCTGGCTTTGGAAATGTTCATCCTATATAATAAAAGCCTAATATGCTAAGTGTCTGGTCATCTGGTCATCCGTTCAACCAATCAAAATGTAATATGCTAATGATATGCTAAGGCCACTCAACCGCTCGCTATGACGTGCACTAACCACCAGGGGGCAGACACTCTGACTGGTAGGTTAGCTTGCTGCTGGGGTCTGGCCTATATGAGCGAGATGGCTGGACATGCCCTGGAGTCCTCCTGCAGTCCCTCCCTGGCTGGCCAACCTCCCGCATCCCTCCCTGGCCCTGATTGTGCACTGGTGGGATCCCTTGGCCTGACCTGTGCCCTTTTGCAATCCAGGACCCCTCAGGGGATGTTGGAGAGCAGGTTTCGGCCTGATCCCACAGGCCAGGTCGAGGGATCCCATGAATTCATGCACCGGGCTTCTAGTGTTGTACATAAAATTAAATGAAAAGGATTATGGACAGCAAACATAAATGTCATGTGTATTTTTTTTCTTTTTATTCCTCTTTTAATCTGAGAAAAGGATTTGAGGCAGCTTTCATCAGAGCACAGTTATATATATATGCCTTAACCACTTTCAAAAATTTTTATTTTCCTGTAATTGCTAGAAAATAAAACATTTGGGAGCCTCTTGCCAGGTCAATTATCAACTCACTCCTACATCTGAGTAGTGGTCTACGAAACAAAAGTTTGGGGATGGATTCTGCTCATGCCACTCAGAACACCACCACATCACCTGACTTTCAGAGCTCTGAAACGGATGCACCTTTTGTCGGTGAGCATTTGATGATTTGCTGACTTATATTTGGCTTCTATGGTGAAACACAGGAGGTAAGTGTTTATGTAATTCGTCCTGCCCTGCAAACCTAAGGTCTGGCAATTCTTAATGAAGCGAATGAAAAGGAAGATGTAACTAAGATTAAAATGTACCTACTTTTTGTTCCCCTTTTTTTCTCTTCAACTTCTGCTTTTGTTTGTTTTATTTAAGTGTCCAAAATAACATATAATGTCTGTAATTAAAAATATTTTAAATGTTTAAATTTTTATTCTTACTACTTATCCAAGGTCTACTTATTTTTTAAAGTTCTTTAAACATATTGTGTCTTAAATATTTCCTGTATAATTCTATCTCACTTTGATTATTTCTCTTCCACTTTATATTTGGCAATCACAGTGAGAGCTGAATTAGTCTCTACTTCTAGTATATAAGTTTGATATCTATACAAAATATTAAATTTCCTGAGGTTGGGAACTATTTAAAATACTATTCTATCTTCTTTCTCCTCCCTACTTTTCACTTCCCCTCCTCGGACAATAATAAGCACTAAATAATATGTTTTAATTGAGTTTTTAATGATGTGTTTCATTATTTGTTGTTGTTGTTGATTTTTAGAGATAGAGGAAGGGAGTGGGAGAGAGAGAGAGAAACATCGATGTGATGTGAGAGTGAAACATTGATCGGCTACCTTTTGCATTCCCCCTACTGGGGATCAAGCCTGCAACCAGGCATGTGTCTGACTGGGAATCGAACCAGCAACCTTTAGGTGCACAAGAAGATGCCCAACCAACTGAGCCACACCAGCCAGGGCAGTTTTTAATGTTTAATCTGTAAATTGACAAGTGTATTATCCTTTCCATTGTACATCGACATCCTTAACATTTTAATAATACATAGAAATCAGATTCCTAGCTTCTCAGACCTTACTATCCCAGAAAAGCGGTAGAAAGAAAATGTTTCTTTTGATTGTTACTGTATTTAATAGAATCTATTTTTTCTTTTTAGTGTTACTCATTAAATTAGAGCAGGTATTAATTCATCAGATAAATATGTAGTACAGTGTCACCTTCACATTAACCTATAGCATATCCCTAAATTCCTATATTCCCACCAGAGCATTTGCTTATTTCAAAATGTTCCTGATTTTAAAATGGTATCCTGCTACTTATTACATAATTTCACTTGTGACTCAATAGGTTGATTAATTAAGCAAGGTGTTAATGAAATCTCCATATAGATCAGTTAAAGTTGTTTTAATTCATTCAGCAACCTCTTTTGAGTGGCTACGGTGTGCCAGGCCTGGCGCAATGTGCTGGGTATATAGTATGGAATAAAACAAACGTAATCCCACTAAGATTGGGAATAAAAGACATGTTCTCTCACTATTCCTATTCAACACCACACTGGAGGTCACCTAGCCTATGCAATCAGGAAAGTAAAATAAATAAAAGGCATACACCATTGGAAAGAAAAAATAATTTGTTATTTACAGATGACAAGATAATTTACATAGAAAATCCTGGAGATTCTATAAGAAAACTACACACTAATATGTGAGCTTAGCAAGGTCACAGGATAGATACAAAGTCAATATATAATAATCGATTGTACTTACATATACTAGCAGTAAAAAATTGAAATGAAAAAAGAAACAACACCCTGTCATTTACAATAGTATTAAAATCTGTGAAATACTTAGGAATAGATCCTCAAAACATGTACAAGCCTGTATATTGAAAACTATGAACAGTAGGACTTGAAAAAGACCTAAATAAATGGAGAGGTGTGATGTGTTAATGGGTCAGAAACCTAACCATTATTAAGATATTAATTTTCTCCAAGTTGGTCTACAGATTAAACATAATCTTAGTCAAAATCCTTTGGAAAAGAAAAGCAGGGGACGGAGGATAGTCAAAACAATGTGAAGAACAAATCTGGAGAATGCAGAGAACCTGATTTCAAGACTTAATCACCACAGTGTGATGCTGGTACAATAGACATACAAACCAGGGGAATAGCATGAGGAGTCATAAATAGATCCTCACATATATGGCCAATTGATTTTTCACCAAAATGCCAAGGTAATTGAATGGAGAAAGAATAATATTTTCAACAAATGGTGATGGGACAATTGGACATCCATATGCAAAAGAATAATCTTCGAGCCATACTTCATGTCATATATACAAGTGGACAAAAATTAGATTATAGATTTAATGCAATGACAAAACTTCTAGACAAAAATATAGAAGAAAAATGTTTGTGTCCCGCCATGGTGGCTTAGTAGTTGAGCATCAGGAGGTCATAGCTCGATTCCTGGGCAGGGAACATGCCCAGGTTGCAGGCTCAATCCCCAGTGTGGGGTGTGCAGGAGGCAGCCAATCAATGATTCTCTCACCATTGATGTTTCTATCTCTCTCCCTCCCTCTTCATCTCGGAAAAAAAAAAATCTTTGTGACCTTAGATTAGGGAAAGATTTCTTTTTTAAAAAAATATATCTTTTTTTTTTTTATTGATTTCAGAGAAGAAGGGAGAGGGAAAGAGAGATAGAAACATCAATGATAAGAGGGGATCATTGATTGGCTGCCTCCTGCACGCCCCCTACTGGGGATCAAGCCCACAACCCAGGCATGTGCCCTTGACCAGAATCGAACCTGGGACCCTCCAGTCCGAAGGCTGATGCTCCATCCACTGAGCCAAACCAGCTAGGGCTTAGGGAAAGATTTCTTGCATCCACGTCAAAAGCACAAACCACATACAAAAACCATTCATTTCTCACAACTAATCTATGAGAAGGTATATTAGTTGAGTCCCTTTGTTGAATGTAAGAGGAGTTATCTTAAATTAACCTGAGCTGAAAAGAAGGATTTATGAAGACACAGGTATGTCCCACAGAACCCAAGCCCAAGGCAGTTTCCCTCAGGAAAGGACTAGAACCAAGGACCAATCCAGAGGCCAAGAATTAGGCCGGATTCTTAAGAATGTGCTTTTCACTATAAAAACTCTCAACTTTCCTTTCTCCTTTGGAACACTCTGGGTATTACCTAGTTTGGTTCTGATTTGTGGATCCTAAGACCCTTGGCCTCCTGGTTCATTTAAGTTGGTTGACAGGTGGCTGGCCTGGTAGGATTGAGTCCTTGGACCCACTGCCTTGTTGCCAGGAAACAGAAAGGCAGAAAAGCACCCATGGTTGTTCACCAGGCAGGCCCACTCATCTGCACAGCTGAAAATGGTGGACATAGAATTTTTGTTCTCTGATTCCAAAGCCAGTTCTCCCAATTACTTTCTCTTAAGTTCCTTTTTGGCTTGGCCGCATTCATGCTGAGTTTGAGCTGGGGTTGCTGCCCGAGGTGGACTGAGCTAGGAATTGCTCAGGAAGGCAGCCCCAAATTGGATTGAGGCAGGGAAGCCTGCAGGCAGGGCTGGGGTCTGTGGCAGGTCAGGAATTGGGACACATCAGGGTGTGGTCTCTGTGGCCAAGGTCAAGACTGGACTTCAGGGAAGCTGGAGTGGCTTCACCCAGGTGGAGGCAGTGGCTGGGAGCTGCTCACAGAGAGACTTGTTTTGGTTGGAGATGAACCTCTAGGTTTTCTTTTTTGGTGAAATGCCTAACCCAAGAAATGTTCCAGTCATGTCTTAAAAGACTTAGCCCCTCCAGAGAGGGTCTGGTTTTCCTGAGTCAGTGATTTTTTCTCCTTCTGTCTAAGAATGCTGCCAGTTTGACTCCAAAAGAATGTTTTGCCCTTAGGGTGGATGGGGACTCAGGTGGCTCTGGAATGAGACAGAGTCCTCTTAGCTTGGAGTTGGGAATTTTCCAGTTCTCTCCTGGTGCTGGGCTCCAGGTGGACGTTTGACCTGAACCTGACACTAACTAACCCCATCAGCTCCCGTAGCCAGGGTGTCTACCAGACCAGGTATCCATGAGGAGCCTTATCTTGGGTTGGCTTGGCTGCGTACCAGGCCAGAGTTGTTTTGCAGGAGGCCTCATCCAAGCAGTAAAGAAAAGCATCTCATACTTGCCCCAACATTTCCTAAGAACTCTGCTTAGTGCTTTTAAGGCATGTTTACAATGATGTATTGCTCATGTGCTCACCTCTCCTTGGTGTTCCATGCAGAACATGTGGCCAAAGCTCAAAAAATATGTAGATCAAATCTGAGGTCAGTGTTTCAGTTCTGATCCAGGTTGTGGGCTCGATCCCCAGTATGGGATGTGCAGGAGGCAGCCACTTGATGATTCTTTCTCATCATTGATGTTTCTATCTCTCTTTCCCTCTCTATTCTCTCTCTCAAATCAATAAAAACATATTTTAAATATGTGTAGATGAATAATAAATTAGATTTGAGAGAGCCATTGGACAGCAGTTTTCAATGCAAATCATGGGACCAATTTATTTGGTTTGCTTTACCAGGACTTACCTGACTTTTCTCCACAAAATTCCATATATTTAACTCTATATAATCTTCAAAGCAGCATAATAGTCATTAAGGGTAAGATTGACTCTGTTTTCTGAACTCCAGATACTATCTTTGTTTAGATTTCAAAGCCAGTGTTGGAGGTGTGGTTTAGAGGCAGAAATCTAAGTTTTAGCTGGAATATAAAAATGAAAGAACACATTATTGGAATTGGAAAAAAATGTCCAGGACATTTTCTGACTGTATGAGAAGACAATTTAGTCCAACTGTCCTCCTTATGTGTGTATCTGGCAGAAGCAAACCCTGTGACAACAGAAGAGGGTTAGCCAATGACATTCCTTCTTGCCTTGGTGATCTCCATTTCTTTCTTCTTACTGTTCTTAGGTTCCAGTGGGTAGGTTTGGGTGTGACCATGGGCGGTCTAGGTGTTGAAGGGTTAGGAAGAAAGGCAGGATGTGTAAAGCACCTTGACAAATAATAATTAATAATAAAAATAACAAGCACATCAGCAGGTAGTATTTATCAGTGACATACTATGCTCAGTGCTTTAATGCAGTACCTCCTCATTCATTCATCCATTCTTCATTAATTCAATTGTTCAACAGTTATTGTGAGTCAAGCAGCATTCTAGGTGCTAAGGTGCCAAGGAGACAGCAATGAATGAAACAAAGTCTTGCTCCCATGGAGCTTACATTCTAGTAGTGAGACAGACAACAAACAAATACACATATAATGCAAAGTTGACAAGCTCTAAGAAGAAAAATAAATCTGAGCACAGATAAAGGGGAACAGAGAGGGGCCAAGGGAAGTCATTCTGCTGAGTAGGTATCTGTCTGCTTTTCAGGCTGAGGGAACAACAGTGCCTTGAGCCTGGAAGGGCTTGGCGTGTTGAAAGAGGGAGAGAGAAAGAGTGGTTGGTGATGAGGTCCATGGGGTGGCTGGGCGTCCGAGTAGAATGGGAAGCCATTGGAGATGATTGCACAGGGACATGTTTTGACATAGGTTTTAAAGGAATTGTCTACTTGCTGAGTGGAGGAAAGCTGGGTTGGAAGCAGGGAGGCCAGTTAGGAGGCTGCTATTGCCTTTGTCTAGGAGGGAGATGGTGATGGCTTGAAGCCATGAGCTTAATTAGAGGAGGTGAGAAAAGTGCATTCCGGAAATGCCCTGAAGTTATGATGGCTGTATTTGCAGATGGATTTGGACGTGTGGTGAGGACGAGAGAGAAGGCATGTTTTGACCTGAATCCAAATTAGCAAAACCATTTGCAGACACGGGCAGTACCGGAGGAGGAGCTGACCTGGGGATGAAAATCAAGTTTAGTGATGCTTTGTGATGCTTATTACACATCAGGTGGAAATGTCAGAGAGACAGTTGTGTGATAAATTAGTCTGGAGCTCAGAGGGGAGGCTGGAGGTTAGAATCTGGTGATGTCAGGAAAAAGGTGCTATGTGAAGTCATGGGCCTGGATGAGGCCATCAAGGGAGTGAGAAGATACAATACTTCAACACGCATGAGTAGGAAATGGACAGGTGCTCAGGGGAGTTCAAAGAAGTGGGAGGAAAACCAAGACAAAGTGCCTATTTTGACATCAAATCAAGAAAGTGACCAACTATGTCAAGTAAGATGAAGGTAGAATTGGCCACAGGGTTTAGCAACATGCATCCCATTAATCTCAAAACCTTATGTGGTGGGTACTATAGTTATTCACACTTTACAAATGAGGAAGCAAGACTCAGAGAGGCTTAGTAACTTTGCTGGGTCTCACACCAGTCAGGCTAAGCCCAAGTCTCACAGCTCCCTGCCTGGACCATGCTGGGACACCCATTTCCCTTCCTACTTCCAGTTTGTGAGTCGTGGACTTTTCACCTCACCTCCCAGGTAAACAGGGACGATGCTCCAAGGAAGAAGCCTATCTCCACTCCATTTGGAGAGTGACAGATTCTTGCAAAATCTTTTGAGAGAATGATTCAAAACGAGGACAGTGAGGATAAGAGCATTTAAGAGAACCCTGCCTTACCACTTATTTCCAGTTTGAGCTCATGATTGCTTTATAATGTTCTTATTAGCATGCACTTTGTGTGTGTGTGTGTGTGTGTGTGTGTGTGTGAGTGTGAGAGAGAGAGAGAGTGAGAGAGAGAGAGAGAGAGAGAGACTCAAAATAAAAAGTGTTTATAACCAAAAAAATGTAGTGGGGAATTTGCAGGCTTTTCTGAGAGGTTGCAGGCTACAAAACAGATTTGTGTGTGCAATCTAAACTCTTTGTGTTTGTTCTTTTTCTTTTCCTCTCTTTTATGCTTAATGCACATTAAAAAAAAACCTAATTAGGACACTGTAGGAATAGCATAAGTAACTAAAAATGTTATGTATTGACTGCAAAATATTTTGCACAAAAAGGCATTTTCAATTTCTGAGGAAAAAAGTAGCTAATACCCTGCCCTACTTTACATATATTATTTTCTGCTGGTATGTTCTTAAAATTAGTACTACATTGAACATAGATTTTTCAAGTCTAAGTTCCCTATATAAAATTGAATGGATCTAGAGTAGGTAGGTTTTACAGGCTGTAGGTGCCAATACAGTTTTTAGATGATGGTTACAGAAGAACAGACTCTTAATTTCAGTGTGAATTAGCTTCCTAGGCTGGTTTACAACAATAGGAATTTATGTTCTCACAGTTCTAGAGGCCTGAAGTTCAACATCAAGGTGTCGGCAGAGCTATGCTCCCTCTGGAGACTCCAGGGGAGCGTCTCCCTGGACTCCCCCAGTTTCTGATGGCTTCAAGCGTTCCCCGGTTTGCGGCGTCGGAACTAATTTCTGCCTTTGTCTTCACCGGCTTCCACCCCAGTCTCTGCCTGTCTCAGGTAAGAACTCTGCCATTGGATTTAGGGCCCACCCAAAAGCCAGGATGATCTCATTCCGTGATTCTTAATTATATTTGCAAAGACCCTTTTCTCTAAAAAAAGATTTTATTTACAGGTTCTGGGGCTTAGGGTTTAGATGTATATTTTGAGGGGCACTATTCTACCCACTATATAAAAGTTGTGGGGGGAAAAAAAAAGGCACCTTAATAAATCCAACTGAAAGTACCTTCACAGAGTGATCTGATCATAAATTCCTAACTGTGCAGGTCTTGGTGAGTAGTCATGCCTCAGGCATAGAACTTTTTGGTGAAAGGTGGATTTTTGCCTTAAGCAAGCCCTGTTCATTGTTTCTGTGCATGTAGGTTAACACACCTTTGAAATGCTTATTTTTCAGACTCCAGGGAAGAGCAACCGTCCTCAAGAGAACACATGACCCTGTTAACTATCCTGTAATCTAATCCCTGCCTTGCTTTCTCCCACCTTCATGTAATTACCCTTTGGTTCCCTCCTTAATTTCAAATGCATATAAGAAACTGCAAAACTGGCATTCTCCAGAAGATTTGAGATCTTGCTTCTTAGCAATTGTCATCAATTTGGCTTAAACAAACTCAAAAATTCTATGCAGGTTTGACAAAACAAAGACTCTTTCGTAATCCTTATTTAATCCTCATAACAATGCAGTGAATTTTTTCTGTCTCTCCATTTTTAAAAATTATAATATTTTTATTGATTATATTTAGAGAGGAAGGGAGAGGGAGAGAGATAGAAACATCAATGATGAGAGAGATTCATTGATCGGCTGCCTCCTGCACGCCCCACCCACACTGGGGATTGAGCCCACCATCTGGGCATGTGCCCTGACCGGGAATCAAACCGTGACCTCCTTCCTGGTTCATAGGTTGATGCTCAACCACAGAGCCACACTGGCCAGGCATGGCTCCAGTTTGTAGACTTAGCAACAGAAGCTTAGGCAGGTTAAGTGATGTACCTAAGGTCACCCATTTGTCAGATGTTGGAACTGAGCCTTGGATGAAGGTATGTCTGGCTCCTCAGCCCACGTTCTTCCTAATCACTTTGGAATGACTGAATGAGTAAATGCACCTACAATGAACTTTATATTTACCATAACATGCAAAGCATAGGTGGCTAATCATAGCTTTGACCCCGAATAGGACCAGAGTTTGCCATTCCAAAATATGCCTCTTTGGGAATATTGATTATTTTAGGCTGGATAACTTTAAGAAACAGCAGACAGGGGAGAAACTCTAAGAACTAAGTAGCAGTTATCCTTTGTAAAAGGACATCCCCGTTTGTGAGGGTGTACTAGGAAGAGGAGCATATCTAAATCCCTAGAAACTCTTTTCAATTGAGAAGGTAGGACTTAAATCTGCATAACCATTCTACACTTGTTTACTGTGCTTTCCCCATCACCTCCCATAACTGACTCAGCGCCACCACCATCTTCTTCTTTTGTCTTTGGCTGAAGGTAGTATTTAAGGTGATAGCTTTGGTCTTTGGCAAGTTACTCAGTTTACCTGGGCCCCTCCCGTGTATACAGGAGGTATACATATTATTAAACTTTAATTTGTTTTTCTCCTGCTAATCTGTCTCATGCCAATTTTATTATTAGACCAACCAGAAGAACCTAGAAGGGTAGAGTAAAAGTTTTCCTCCCTAGCAGGCTATCCAGAGCAATGGTTCCCAGTGCTGGTCCATGAGCCAGAGTCAGCTCAGGACTAAAGATTTACCAGTCTTTAATATAAGGATATTCTGGATATAAAATAAATTTGTTCTATTAGAGAACTGCCTTTATGCCCTGGCCAGTGTGGATCAGTTGGTTGAGCGCCATCCCATGGTCCTAGGCACTGAAGGTTTGTTGGTTTGATTCCTGATCAGAGCAAATGCCCAGGTTTTGGGTTTTATTCCCTGTTGGAGGATGTGTGGGAGGCAACTGATTAATGTTTCTCTCTCACATCCAAATTTCTCTCTTTCTCTCTCTCCCTCTCCCTTTCTCTCTCTCTAAAAAATCAATAAAAACATTTTTAAAAAGAACTTCCTTTATGAAAGATCATGTCCATTCTTTTCTTATATTTTTACATAATTAGTAGTGTGTTTTTGTTGTTGTTGTTGTTTTTAACATTCTTACTTGGTAAAATAGACTGACCATTTTAAGTTAGAATCCTTTAAAAAAAATGACTTCTGTGAGATCCCAATGCCTGGGAATAACTGTTCTAGAGACAATTAAGAAACAATCAACCAGAGTCCCTATTTGAGGGCAGAGAGGCAGGTGCCTTTAGTGTATGATTGTGAGATTGCAATAAGAGTTACTTCTCAGAAATATCCTTTTTTCCATCATGCCCTGCTGACTCTGAGCAGGCCATTCATAAGACACCCCCTCCCACACCAAATCCATGAGAGTAACACCTCTTGAGTTGAGCAAAATGGTTTCAGGCTTTGTCTTTTTAAAAGTTCTATTCAAATGAGGTCCTTGGAGAGTATACATTTCTAAAGACTGAGAGCAAGGCAGCTGGAATTCCAGGAAGGAAAGTGATTGAGGGGTGAGTAGAGGGAGGAGAACAGGGCACTTCCCAGAAAGGCCAGGAGTGTTTGAGTGAGGGAACAAGGTTAGTGAGAGCAAGTCTTAAATAACGGGCATACCCAGAGTATTGGCAATCAAGTGCACAGAGAGAAGATAAAAGAATGCGGAGGCTTTTGAGGGTATTATGCTAAATGAAATAAGTCAGATGGAAAAAAAACCCATGTAATGTCACTCATGTGGAATATGAAACAAAAAAAGTAATAAATAAACAAGGCAAAATAAACAAATAGACATGGACAACAGAATTGTGATTACCATAGGAAAGGAGGGTGGGAGAAGGGAGAAGTGGGTAAAGGGAACCAAATATATGGTAACAGATGGAAACCAAATTTTTGGCCTAGTCAGTTTGGCTCAGTGGATTGAGAGTTGGCCTGTGGACTGAAGGGTCCCAGGTTCAATTCCAGTCAAGGGCACATGTCCAAGTTGTGGGCTCGATCCCCAGTAGGGGGCGTGTGGGAGGCAGCCAATCAAATGATTCTCTCTAATCATTAATGTTTCTATTTCTCCCTTCCTCTCTGAAGTCAATAAAAATATATTTAAAAAAAGAAACTAGGTTTTTGTTGGTGAACACACAATAGATTATACAGATATTGAATTGCAATGTTGGTACTCTTGAAATTTATATAGTTTTATTAACCAATGTTATCTCAATTAAAAAAAAAAAGGAATGGGGAAAGCAAAAGTCCAAATAAAAATAAGTACAACAAACAAAACTCCCACGATGTCATAAAAAATGGGCTAGTTTCCACATGGAAGTGTCAAATGAGCTGATGGAATTCTTACAGTTTCTCCAATTCAGGAAGAATAGAGTCATGCAGGATCTCTTTCTCATTGTGTTCATATCATTGCTGGTGATTAGAGCGACTGACGGGATAAATATGGGTAATTATGCTCTTCCTTACCCACACTTTACAACACTCAGCCTTACCTAACAGAAGTGATCTGGTACCCACAGCTGCAAAAAGAATATCCTGAGTCAAGCAGTAGATCACAAAACATAAGAGACATTTAGGCATGTACCATGACCCCAGAAAGGGCGTGGTATGTGGCAGGCTTCATTTTTATTGTCCCCTTGGTGAGTCATGAATCACTGCACCCAATAAACTGCTGACACACTTTCCAGCAGAATTCACCACCCTGGCAGTAAAACTACCCCGCCATGCTGAGTAGCTCAAAAGTTAAAAAGCCACTTGTATGAGGTAACAAGCATCAGAGCAACATCAGAAAGATTGCATATGGCCAGAACCGGAACGATCCTGCTGCATACTGGATTTATTATGTCTCATGTACAATCGCCTCTTTTTCTGAACCAGATAATGTTGAAATTAGCAATGGTTAAGAATCAAATCTGGTGGTATTTCTCATCTTTAAATATTTCAATATTAGAAGGAAACAAGGACTTCTGAATGGCAAAGGAGAGAAAGGCCCAGGAATATTTCTTCACTGTGAGAAAGCTGACCCCCTAAACTTATATCTTTATTGATTTGTGGGTGAGGGTGGGATTAAAATAGTTGTAGGTTCGGAATATAGTGGATCTCCAATGAAAGCACTAAGCAAATACTCTCAACGTCTACCTCCCAGGGATGCGTTGGAGACTGGCAGTGGGATGACAATCAAGATGGAATCTCTGTTCTCAGGGTGTTTACAATCTAGATGGGATGTAAGATATGTATGTGCACAACCCTAATAAAAGGTAGAAAGTGATGAATGCTGGAGAGAGAAATACAGGAGGTGAGAAGGGAGGGAATTCTCCTGGCTGGGACAGCTTCATGGAACAGGTGGCATTTGCATTGAGCCCTCAGGGTGGGGTCTAGAAGAGGACCTGAGACATTTGGGGTTGTACTAATTAAGATTAGGTGCATCAAGATGTAGGGACATGCATTCCTGGAAGAGGAAGCTGCATGAGTCTGAAAGCACAGGGCTTTTTCCATGGGGTAACCTGGGCAGGTGGAAAGTAGGGCTCCTAGTGATGAGCAGTAAAGTTAGGTCAGAAGACAAGATGGGCCTAGATTGTGGGAGCTTTGAAAACCAGACTGAAGAGTTTGACTTTTATTCTGTATGTGATTATTGCAGACAATACTGCTGTTTACCAACTCAGCAGATACTACTTACTCTCTTGTTTTCTTTGCTAGCAGAGTAGATCATAAACATTGCACTTTATAGAGCATTAGCATTTATAAAAAAGCTTTGTGTTTGGCCAGAGTAATGAGGTCTGAGCTGATCAGTTCCTTCCTTCCTTCCTTCCTTCCTTCCTTCCTTCCTTCCTTCCTTCCTTCCTTCCTTCCTTTCTCTCTCTCTCTCTCTCTCTCTCTCCCTCTCTCTCTCTCTCTCTCTCTTTCTTTCTTTCTTTCTTCCTTTCTTTCTTTCTTTCTTTCTTTCTTTCTTTCTTTCTTTCTTTCTTTCTTTCTTTCTTTCTTTCTTTCTTTCTTCCTTTCTTTCTTTCTTCCTTGATCAGTCCTTTCTATGGATAACCCTGAAGAGATGGTGGAGGAGTGGCAGGAGGGAGAGAGACCTGAGATAGCTAAAAGGACAAAATAAAGTCTGTGGAGCATAGTAGCAAGAGGACACATCTGAGAACCATCTAGAGTAAAAGAAAATTTACAAAAGTTACTTCACAAATACTGGAAAGGCAATAACTTTCTAAACAGTCTGGAATGATAACAACACATTTATTTTTATTTGATTCATTCTAGTGGACAACTTAATTCCACCACAGAACCATGAGATCTGTACTAACTCAGGACAGTGGCCACCAGAAAGCTCTCCTCCACGCTTTGACCTATGTTGTTGGCGCACGTTAACACCTCCTTCCTACCCCACACTGTATCAGTAATCATGTTAAATATAGATGGACTGTAGTGGGTTGAATTGTGTCCACATCCAAAAGATATGTTCAAGTCCTACCTCTGGTACCTGTGATTATGATCTTATTTGGAAATAGGGTCTTTGTATAAGTAACCAAGTTGAGATGAGGTACAAGAGAGTAGATTCTAAGAGTTCTCATCACAAGGCAAAAAAAAAAAATTCTTTTCTTTTTGTGTTTGTATTTCTATGAGAGGATGTCAGCTAAACTTACCATGGTAATCACTTTACAATATATGTTAAGTCAGCACATTTGGCACACTTTAAACTTATACAGTGCTGTATATCAATGATATCTCAATAAAACTGGAAAGAAAATGTCAAGGTCACACTGAGTGAGGCGAGCCTTTAATGCCATGACTGCTGTCACCAGCAGAAAGGAAGATTTGGACGTAGAGACAGAACGGACAACAGGGAGGAAGGCACGTGAGGCAGACAGAGGCCAATGGAGGCAGAAGCTGGTGTTATTTTGCCACAAGCCAAGAAACGCCAAGAGCTGCCACACCATCAGAAGTGAGAAGAGGCAAGAAAGGATTCCTCCCCAGAGCCTTCCAAGGAAGTGTGGTCCTGCTGACACCTTCATTTTGTACGTCTAGCATGCAGAACTTTGAGAGAAGGCATTTCAGTGAAGTCATCCAGTTTTGGTCATTTGTCCTGGCAATTCTAGGAAACTAACACATAGACAATCACTGCAACTAAAAGGCAGAGGTTATCATGCTTAATGAGAAATAACCTATATGTTGCTTGTAAAAGACACATTTTAAATACAAAAACACAGATAAGCTGAATGTCAACAGATGGAGAATAATATACCACACAAACACTAGCGATATTAGGATCAAACCAGGTAGATTAGGTAAGAGAAAATACCTCGCTGATAAAATAAGCTATTCCGCAGAAACACACAACAATCCTAAATTGTATACACCTAATATACAATTATTATATATATATTATATATTATATATATTTAATATTTGCCTTTAAACCATATGAAGCAAATATTAGCAGAACTAAAAGGACAAATAACGATCCACATTAGAGTTACAGATATTGTTGCACATATCTCTCAGTAACTGATAGAATAAGCCGTGTGGACAAAACACGGGGTTCTATGGAAAGTGAAGTCAAACAGTGATTTGATCATAAATTCCTAACTGGGCAGATCATGATGGGTAGACATGCCCCAGGCCTATAACTTCTTTAAATAAAAGGCCTATCTTTGCCTTAAGCAAGGCCTGCCCATTGTTTCTTTGAAATACTCCCTTTCAGACCCACCAAGAGAACATATAATCTTAACTCTTTTATAACCCATTTCTAAATTTCTTCCTCCCTCTTCATATAATCTTCCTTAGACTCCCTCCGTCATTTCAAATGCATAAAAGAAGCTGCAAGCTGTAATTATCCAAAACACTTATTTCAGTCTGTTGAAATCTTGCTTCCTATCCTCTTTCTGGCTCAAATAAATTTTTATGAAAATTCTCTACAGCTTTGGACATTCTTACATGAAAAAAATAAGTACGCACAACAAAATATTTGAGCAATGTAATTTACCAACTTGATTTGAGCATTGAGATGAACTAGTACTTAACCACCGACAGATGGATGTCGGTGGTTACATCCATCTGTTGATGGTTAAGCACTACTTCAGCTCAATGCTCAAATCATGGGCGTCTCCAAAGGGTTGGCTGGTTTTTGGTTTATTTATTAAAAAGTTTCCTCCTTATAGTAGTTACACAGACATTCTATAAAGATAGAGTGGGAATAGCTTGCAACTTTCCCGCTTTATTTCCTACCTTCCAATGCTTTGGTGAAGGGACATTAGTGTTTTAGGCAGTTCGACAGAGAGGAGCAGAGCAAGGATGTTGGGCCAGGATGGAAAGCCCCGGGTACATAGCGATGGACAATCGATTGTGGGGTGGGAGCTCACCCCTAGGGTGACTTTTCCTCCCCTAGCACATCTCTGGTCATGAGGTTTGGACCCCCTGACCTTACCTCCCTAGAGATAACATCTAGGCCTCAGTTGTATTACAGCTCCAGGCCCAGAAAAGCAACAGAACCAGCCAGCACTGATGTCAGGACCAGCTGCATGGAATAATGACTCCCTGCCCTGGTGCCTGCCAATCAATCAGTGGAGACCACTGAAAGGACTTACTTGAAAAACTGCTGAATATTCTATTTTTTAAAAAATATATTTTTATTGATTTCAGAGAGGAAGGGAGAGAGAGAGAGAGAGAGAAACATCAGTGATGAGAGAGAAACATTGATTGCCTGCCTCCTGCACGTCCCCCTACTGGGGATCAAGCCTGCAGCCTGGGCATGTGCCCTTGACCGGAACCGAACCCGGGACCTGACGCTCTATCCACTGAGCCAAATTGGGTAAGGCTGAATAATCTATTAAGATCTTTTCTGGGGACCCCCCCTAAAATCTCTACCTTTAAAACCCTTAGGAGCACGCCTGTGCCTCTCCCTTTCCCTTCCCCCCTTTCACCCCCAGGCACCTTACCATTAGCTCCCTCACACCCAAGCTCCAAGGGCCCTTCCTTTACCTTCATAACTTGTTTCCTAAGCCCGTTTCTTCTAGGAATGACTCCTTCTACCTCTGTGATTTACCAAATACATCGTCTCTTACCGTTTGGGCCTTGGTTCTGATTCTTTTCTAGCCAGAACCCAAGTACTGAGGTTGCTAAACCCAGGTTTGGTCTAACCTTACCGGTAGGACACCTGGTACCGTTCCCACCGCCTACACCATTAGGAGAAATAAAGGGACCCAGATAGTTAGGATTTGAGTGGCTCAAGAAATATACAAGCGATGACACGACCAGAATTATAAATACAAAGATTTATTTTGGGGGGTGGGGTAGCGGTGGCTAAGAGGCCAAAGTAGTGAGTGCAGGAGCCAGTGTGGTTGACAACCAGGGAGAGGAGTCAGAGTCCAGGCCCAGGGAAGCTGGACAGTCTTTCTTCTCTCCCTGGAAACAGGGGAGAGGCGAGGCTTTTAAAAGGGAAATGAGATAAGGAGTGGGACAGTGGAAAATTATGGGAGGCCACAGAGTACAGAGGTTAAGAGTGTGAACTTTGGAGTCACATTGCCTGAGTTTGAATCCAGTTCTAACTCTTACTAGCTGTGTGACCTTGGGCAAGTTACTTCACCTCTCTGTGCCTCATTCTCCTAACTGAAAAGCAGGAGAAACAATGATACTAGGTGATAATGTCATGGTGAGGATTAAACAAGTAGATCAGGTTGTTATGAAGATAAGTTGATAAGGTTGCTATGTTCCCGGCACACTATTCAGATGTTTGCTGCTTCTGAGGAGAACCATCTTAGGGGCACTGCTTGAGCTGTAGGTGTCCAAGCAATTGAAGGTATTGGTGCAAAGGTACAAGGCAGGACAGAGGGCACCTAGTCAAGGGCCCCTGGGCCTTTGGGTCACCTTTATAGCATTAGAAGGAACCCTGAGGCAGGTGGCCTCTGGAGGGTCCCAGGGCAAAGAGTCTGGAAAGCAAAAGTGCCCTTTCATTAGATTTAGTAGGCTCTTCATCTTTTTATCCATCTCTTTCTTAATTTTTTTTATTTTATTGATTTTTTTATAGAGAGGAAGGGAGAGGGATAGAGAGTTAGAAACATCGATGAGAGAGAAACATCGATCAGCTGCCTCTAGCACAACCCCTACTGGGGATGTGCCCGCAACCAAGGTACATGCCCTTGACCAGAATTGAATCTGGGACCCTTCAGTCCGAAGGCCAACGCTCTATCCACTGAGCCAAACCGGTTAGGGCTTTATCCATCTCTTAAACTTAGTGACTATTTTCTGATTATGAAGGCTCCACATTGCAGCATTATTTGTAATAGATAAAAATGGGAAGCTACCTAAATGTCAATCAATAAGGGAATGAATTAATTATGGTAAATTTAATAACCATTCTAAAGCAGTCAAAATAAATAAATTGGTTCAATACATAGCAACCTGAATGACTCTCAAAATCTAATGTTAGTGAAAAAAGTAAGTCATAGTGTAATAAAATGTACATAAATTTTGACGTACACAAAAAGCAATATTATATGATGTTAATAAAAGCATAATATATAAAAATTAATTTAAAAAAACCAGACTAGATGAATGTATACTCAGGAAGAGAGGGTCTGAGACTAGGAACAAAGTGGACTCAAATGTCATCTCAAATATTCTATTTCTTCTTCTTCTTTTTTTTTTTCTTCTTCTTCTCCTTCAGTTTATCAGTGGTTTTTGCTTTTTTTTATATCACCCAAGAATATGCACGCTAAAAAAGAGGTGGGGAGAGAGAGAAGGAGAGAGAGAGAAACATCAATCTGTTGCCTTCCATATGCTCCCTGACCAACCTACAACCCAGGCATGTGCTCTGATTGGGAATTGAACTGTCAACATTTCAGTGCACTGGACAATGCTCAACCAAAGGGACAACACTCAGCCACTCAGGCCAGGCAATTCTATTTCCTCATTAAATGTCTTATGCAAAAACAACAGTTAATTCTGGATGGAAGTCCATCATTTCCTTGTACTTTCTCTTATTTTTTCTTATTTAAAATTAGAGGCCTGGTGCACGGAATTCGTGCACTCGGTGGGGAGGGGGTGTACCTCAGCCCGGCCGGTGCCCTCTTCCAGTCCAGAAGCCCTCAGGGAATGTCTGACTGATGGCTTAGGCCCTGGCCTATGCCGTCAGTCGGACATCCTTAGTGCTGCCGTGGAGGTGGGAGAGGCTCCCACCTCTGCAGCTGTGCTCGTCAGCTGTGAGCCCGGCTTCTGGCTGAGCAGCACTCTCCCTGTGGGAGCACACTGACTACCAGGGGACAGCTCCTGCATTGAGCATCTGCCCCTGGTGGTCAGTGTGTGTCATCGTGAATGGTCATACTGCCGTGTGGTCAGTTTGTATATTAGCCTTTTATTATATAGGAAATTTTTTTGTGCCCATTGTAGAAAATTTAGAAAATAAAGCATAGAAGAAGCAAGTAACTATTCAGATATACTAGTAATTGTTAGGGGTAAAAATAGAATATTGGGGACTAGCTATGGTTATGGGAAATATTAATTATGCTCTGTTAACTGTGATTGCCTTGTCCTGGTTGAAGGAAGGACATTATAACCTGGCTGGGAGTTATATGCCCATGGAACCTGGGAGTCAACCTTGGAATGCAGTCCATTCTCATTCAAGAACTGCTTATTATCATGGAAAGATTAAAAACATTGTTGACCAAACAATGAAGTCCCCCCACCCCCCACCCCCTCTCCCACAGCCTGCATTGCCTGCTTCCCCAGACCTGTAATCTCTACTTCCCCATGTAATCTTTGTCCTACCCAATATAAGCAGGTAGTTTATGGGGGGTTGCAGAGCAGGTTTCTGTGGATGACCTGCTACTCTCCCATACTGCCGGTAGTATTGGAATAAATATTCATATATCACTCAACCCTGTCTGCTGAATTGGCTCTGGTTTCATAATCGCTGCCATCATTTTGTCCTATCATGATGTGTGTGTAGATGGTATGTTTAAAATTGTACTGTACATACAGTTTTATGCTCTTTAAAGTTAATGTATTATATTTTCCTTTGTCATCATCTAAAGACATGACTATCACCCTGGCCGGTGTTTTGCAGTGGTTAGAGCCCCTGCCCTTCTCCCTGTACTGAAGGGTCTCAGGTTCAATTTCCAGTCAAGGGTATGTACCTGGGTTTTGGGTTTGCTCTCTGCCCCCATCAATGTAGTGGGGGAGGCAACCATTCATGTGTGTGTGTCTCTCTCCCTTTTTCTCTCTCCCCTCATCCCTCCCTTCCACTCTATCTAAGATCAATGAAAAAATATCCTGGGGTGAGGATTAACAGAAAAAACACACACACAAGACATGACTTTCAGTGGCTACAAAATAGTTCATCTTTTGCATAAATTACAATTTATTCTATCATTTTCCCATACCTAGATATATAAACTATTTCCAGCAATTAGTCACTGTAAATAATGAGACTGTGAGCATTGTATATTTCTGATTATTCCATTAAGATAAATGTCCAGGAATAGAATTATGGGTTCAGAATGTATGGGGATTTTTAAGGCTATTGATACACATTACCAAAATGGGTTTCCAAAAGTTTGGGCAATTGACACTTCCACCAGAACTGTATAGGATACAAGCTGATTGTTAGGTCCTTTAATCCAATAATAAGACTGCAAACTCACCCTACCTCTTTTGCAAATTTGTTTTTCCTGGTCCTCAGGCCTATTTTTTTTGGATTTCCTCTAGTTAGGCCTCAGGAAGGGAGTGGCTTCTGGCTGCAAGACAGGCCAGGTGGGCGATTTCCCTAATATTTGCTCCTGTGGGAACTTCAGAGCCAACCTCTTCCCTCAGATGAATTCAGTCACTTCCAGTCACTAGGTTGAGGGCGTCTTATTACTGCACCCCACCTCCTACTCTGTGGCTAACACGTATCCTAGTCTTCCTTCATAGAGGAAGGACAACCTGTTATTTTGCAGTTGTTGCTATTTTGTATCAATAGGAAGCCAGTGACAATATTCTCAGCCAAAACACAGAGTCCCTTTTTCTTCTTCTTTTTAAAAAAAATATATATTTTTTATTAATTTCAAAGAAGAAGGGAGAGGGAGAGAGAGATAGAAACATCAATGATGAAAGAGAATCATTGATTGGCTGCCTCCTGCACATCCCACACTGGGGATTGAGTCTACACCCCAGGCATGTGCCCTGACCGGGAATCGAACCACAACCTCCAGGTTCATAGTTTGATGCTCAACAAATGAGCCACGCTGGCTGGGTGTAACTGTCCTTTTGTTAACATAAAAAACATTGAAACCTGTAAGGAATTTTTGTGATTTTATTTGAGCCAAACTGTCGACAATTGCCAGGAAGCAGAACCTCAATGGATTGAGATAATGCTCCAGAGAATGGCAGGTTTTCATCCATTTTTATGCATTACAATCAAAGGAGGGGATGTAGGTGGGTTACATGAAATCTATTGGTGATAGATTAGAGAGGTGGGAGAAAGCAAAGCGGGGGTAGGGGGGGTAGGGGGTGATAAAAAGTAAAATGAATAGACACATACTTAGGTACAGGATAGTCAATGGTCAACAAGTAACATGATAGCAATAATAATGAAGGACCCCAAGGGGTCCAGAAAAAGGGAAGCTACAAGTTACCCAGACATTTCACAGATGCAAAAAGACAGACTCAGTTAATGTAAAAGTTGACCTTGTCAGTGAAGATACCAGCCTAGGACGTAACTGCCCACCATAACTGCTTTTAGTTAAAGTTTCATTTCAGACCATCCTTTGTGGTTACTTTAGGTCTTTGAGTTTGCCAGACCACCATGCAGGCCTTCCCTGAGCTTGTCAGGTTAGCATGTGGCCCCTTTGTCCACACTTTCTAACTGTGATAATCCAGCCCCGATGATCTCTATGGCAGGCAAAAATCCCTTTAATCTGGGAACACCTCTTCGTATCTGAAAATGTTTCTAATCAGTGGGCTATTGATTCATATCAAATGATCCAGTGAAAGAACTAATGGTTTAGTCCTAGCCTATTAATTGGTATGTAACATGTATAGGGTGGGGCAAAAGTAGGTTTACACTTGTTCATATGGAAAATAATACAATAATTACTAAATATTAATGCAAGAATAAACTCTGTGTCTTGTGTACTCACAACTGTAAACCTACTTTTGCCCCACGCTGTATTTGTTACAGCCCACATATTCACTGTTAGCATTTGTAGACATAAGCCCCAACTATTTTAATAGAGCCTTCTACCTTGTTATACTATATTGCTTTTAAACTTACATAGATATAAAGCAGAAATTATTTGCATACCAACTGTCACCATAAGAGCTCCATTCATTCAGGATTTTAAAGTAGAAAAGTAGCTACCTCCTACTGTTCTTAGGATAAATAGCCATAGTCTCACCATATCCCATAGTCTGTCTGATGTTGTTCTATCAAACCTCCTTGACCTTCTTTCTAGACTATAAACACGGCATGTTCCCTCTGGCCAGAGGGCCTTTGCACATGCTGTTTCCATTGCTTGGAATAGTTTGCTTCCTCCTGGAAATTATTCTTGACCCAGCAGGTCCCAAACTAGGACCCTTCTTTGCCCAGTCTTAGTGGATGAGCTAAAAAACCACATCTTCAGGAAAGGCTGTCCCTGATGCTCCAGGCCCCATGTCCCTCTGATGTATATTGTTATAGCATGTTGTGGTTTTGCCTGTGATACGTTGTAGTTTCCAATTTTCTATGTTTATCTGTGTTGTCATTTGTGTGAGGTCTGTCTTCCCATTGATCTGTGAGGTTCATGGGGGAAGGAACAACTTTTTCTTACCACCCTAAGCATGGCTGCCGGCACAGTGTGAGGCCTATGGGAGCTGGATCAACACTTGTCAAATGAATAAACTGATACTGACATAATGAGGCTGATGGCTTGGCTGGGTTAGTGTGGTGGCTGAGTGCCCTCATATGCAAGTTTCTTGCAAGGGGACAAATTATTTCTTATGCCATAGAAGTGTGCCATTCTGAGTAGAGGCTTTCAAGACAGATGGGCAGATTTCCTCACCTTTCTCACCTACTAGTGATGGGACCTTGTTACTACCTTTGCCACAGTCTCATTTTAAAATGGGATCAATATCTTCACATTTTCTCCATCCTAAGCCACCACTGACTTTTTTTTTTTTTTCATCACTGACTTTAAGATGACCATCATTTGCCCTAGCTGGTTTGGCTCAGTGGATAGAACGTTGGCCTGCAGACTGAAGGGTCCTGGGTTCCATTCTGGCCAAGGGCCCATGCCCAGGTTACAGGCTCGATCCCCACTGAGAGGGGGTGCAGGAGGTAGCTAATCAATGATTCTCTCTCATCATTGATGTTTCTATCTCTCTCTCCCTCTCTCTTCCTCTCTAAAATAAAAAATATATATATTTTAAAAAAGTAAAAAATAAATAAATAAAAGGTGACCATCATTTAATGAAACTTTCTAGTGGGAAAAAACCCAAACCATACACCCCGCCTCAAATCAACATTGCTCCCATATTAAGTATGCAAATTGGTTGTAAAACATACCCAACATGTTAATAAGTAAGTAAATAAATAAACAGCTTAGAATTTAGACTAAATTTGGAAGTCCTTACCATCCTATATAATAAAAGCCTAATATGCAAATTGTCTCCTTGACTGGGAGTTCGACAGGGAGTTTGACTGCTCACTATGACATGCACTGTGGCGTGGAACATGGCTGGTGTTAGTGACACGACACTGGCAGTGGGTGGCAGTGGAGGTGCTGGCAGCCCTGATGGGCCCTGATGAGAGTGGGACCGCGGTGGGATGGTGGAGCAGGTGAGCGGGTGGCGCCAGGCCAAGGCAGGTGTGAGCAGGGGCCTGATCACCCCGCTGATCGTCCTGCAGATGATGACCAGTGGTGGCGGCAGGGAGCAGGGACCCTGGCTCTAATGGATCGCCCTGCGGGAGGGAGCAGGTTAGGGGACAGTGCCAGGCCACCCCACAGGCTACCCCAAGGGACCCCACCTGTGCATGAATTCATGCACTGGGCCTCTAGTAAAGAATGGTTGTCAATATTAAAAGAGATGAATGCATGCTCAGTGTCCGGCTGAGTGCCTGGCATGCAGAAAGCATTCAATAAAATGATGCCTATTGAGTTTATTACTATTTAAAAAAATATTTTTATTGATTTCAGAGAGGAAGGGAGAGGGAGAGAGAGATTGAAACATCAATGATGAGAGAGAATCATTGATTGGCTGCCCCCTGCACGCCCCACACTGGGGATTGAGCCCACAACCTGAGCATGTGCCCTTGACCAGAATCGAACTCGGGACCCTTCAGTCCTCAGGCCCACGCTCAATCCACTGAGCCAAACCAGCCAGGGAGAGTTTATCACTATTATTGCTATCATTTTAGTGTGAAATTATTAACTTGATTTTAGCCTGTGGGTTGTATATCCCCAATGAGAGTAAAGGGCCCATGTCTTTTATCGCTTTACAAAGTCAGTGCCCCCTAGTGTTTTGTAAGGGACAGTGAACATGCGCTAGGCATCATAGTGGAGATAAACTGAAGACTGCAGACCACCAGTACCAAAGCTGCTCTGGACCTGCCTCCTGCCTGGGCTCCAGTGAGGGGAAAGAAGCCGGAGGGTGGGGCGCTGGTCCTCAGACTCACACGCTCAGAATCCAGCTCCTTTTAAAGAAAAGCCCCAGTTTGCTGGGCCTGCCTTTGCTCTCTCTGTTGTGGTCAGGATGTTATTGTTGCCTTTTCTGTGTTTTCATGAAATAGCATGGGAGCATGTTTATCCTAAGAGATTATTGCTGGGCGTTTTCAGTCCTGCTGCACCCCCTTTCTAGGCCTTCATTACTTCTTGTTTGCCCCATGCAGTTGCCTCCCACAGGCCTCCACACTTTCCTCCCTGCAAGCGGTCCGACTTAATTCAGTGCCACATAGATGAGCGAGGTGCCGTCAAGGGAGTCATCCGTCTAAGGTCTGGGCATGGTCTTCTCACTCCCCTGGTGTCTAGCTGAGCCGTACAGGCCCAGAGCCATGTAAAGCATTATCCTCATAAACCTGTGGAGGAGAGCATCAACCCCCTGAGTTAGTCTGGTGTATGTATTAAGGGGAAGCCGAGTGTGCCACTCAAAATATGACTTAAGGGATATTGATTATTTTTAGCTGGTTATTTTAAAAAAAACCAAAAGGTTCAGAAAGAAACTTTGACCTTCCCCCTAACTGCCTAAAAGAATTTATGGAGCCTGGCTGGTTTGGCTGAGTGGTTGAGTGTAGATCTATGAACCAGGAGATCACAGTTCGATTCCGGTCAGGGCACATACCTGGGTTGCGAGGTCCATCCCTAGCAGGGGTTGTGCAGGAGGCAGTCAATCATGACTCTCCCTCATCATTGATGTTTCTATCTCTCTCTCCCTCTCCCTTCTCCCTTCCTCTATTATATATATATATTTATGTCAAAATTACAGTTATGAAGTAGAAACGAAAATAATTTTATGATTGGGGGTCACCACAACATGAGGAACTGTATTGAAGGGTCGCAGCATTAGAAAGGTTGAGAACCACTGAGCTAGGAGAATTTAGAAGGGTAGAACGAATATTATTTTTTCCTTCGCCACAGAATGTTTCTCACGTCAGATCCCATTCTAACTTCCCAGCCTTCCCTCTGGTCAACCCGGGTTTGTGCCTGACTCCCTGCCAATCTCATCCACCCAAGTCTCAGTCTGCTCTGCCTTCTGGACCATTTTCCCTCACTCTGACCTCCCTTTGACCACCCTTAGTGCACTTATCTGGGCTTATCCTGCAGCTCTCCAGTGTCTCCATGCTCCTCATGTGGAATGCGGTCAGACCTGCATGTGGCTGGTTTCCTTCCCAGGCTGTAAACTCCTTGCTCTGTAGTTTTTACATACAGTGCACATAGAAAGAAGGTGCCTAGTGAAGGGATCTTTCTTTGCAATAGTTATTTCTTCTTTGGTGTGTTCTGCCTTTGAACTCATCATTCAAGGGTGTAAAGGGGCTGTTCTTTTCTTCGATGTGCAGAGGAGGGAGGTATACGTTGATAGTTTGTGCTATTGTAGCTATGGGTCCTTTCATGCTGTAGCCCATGCTCAGGATGTGGTCAGAATAGATGGTTAAATCAACGAGAAGGGTGTGTTGCATTCAGAGGTGAGAACTAAGAGCTGCAGATAGGATCCGTGGCCTGGATTTAGGGCACAGCTGGGCAAGGTTGTGTTTCCCCTAACTGCTATCTTCTCAGCCCCAGTTACTGAACATTCTCTTTCCTAAGAGCTGGGCTGACTCTCCCAGCTTTCAAAGTAGGTGCCATAGAGAATTGTTCTAAGCCAATGGTCTGGCAGTGGAAGTTTTAGGGCACCCTAACAAAACACTTCTGTATGTGACATAGCCTGTTGGGTAGTCCATGTTGTATTTTATGGTTCCCTGGAGTTTCAGGTGTTCTTTTGAAAGTAATGTCTTTTTGCATATTTTAAAAAAGTGTGAACAGATATAATTTCTAAATCCTTTGCTTTTTTCAGTGACTAAATTACACTCAAATCTCTATCTTGTGGTGGCAGATATGTTTCCAAGTGTTGACAACAGGGTTTTACTGATTGATAGGTGATTTTCAGATTTAAAAAAAATTATCAAAAAGTCAAAATAGCAATTCAGAACTAACAACAACAAAAACCCTAAAAAGCCCTGATTAATGTTAGAATGGGCTCAGGGATTGGGAGGTGTGGGTTCCCACCTCAGCCTGAGGTTGATTGAATTTGATGATTTGAGTAAATTATTTTCTTCTCTATCTGCCTCTCCAGCTATAGAACAGAGACAAAGATGACAGCACCCCCCCCCCCCAAAGATGTGAAGTAAATAAAATGGCAACATATCCTTAGACTAAAAGGCCATATATACATTTGATTTAAGAAGTAAGCCAAAGATGTTTTTTAGGTGCTATTATTTCTATGTAGATCCTTTATGAAAAATTCTTACTTAGTGACTGTCATAAACTAATTTGTAAAAATTATTTATCTTTTCCTTCTTCTCTGCATTATCACCTTAATGTTCAGGCACTGCAGAAAGCAGCCCTGTTCTCAATGACGGACATCATGTGAGTGGTCATTCTGTCTGTGTGTTCCATGTCACTCTGTCCACTGTGGGCACTGAGCCAGTCCCCAGTGCTGGGGAAGGGGTTCCCTGTATGGTGCTGGCCTCCCTGGTAACAGTCAACCACAGAGGTGCTCCAGGGCATGAGGTTCTCCTGAACCTAATTATTCTTGCTTTATTTTAACCAGATGCTAATGGAAATCGGCAGGTGAGTGACCTCTCACTAGGCTTTGGAAAATTTCTCAGGCAGAAGCTGTTCAACGAGAAAAGTCATTCTTCAGGGCTTTTTGAGTATTGTGATTGATTAAAAAAAATATTTTTCATTGATTTTTAGAGATAGAGGAAGGGAGAGGGAGAGAGAGAGAAAAAAAAAACATTGATTGGCTGCCTCCTATATACCCTCCACCTGGGGTGAGCCTGGCACCTGGGCATGTGCCCTGACCAGGAATGGAACTGGCAATCTTTCAGTGCATGAGGCAACGCCCAACCAACTGAGCCACACCAGTTAGGATGAGTCTTGTGATTTTTATCAGAATAAAGTTATTTGCCTTAAGGATTTTTCTAAACCCATTACTTTCCTGTAAAAGACTTTCAATTGAAATAATACATTTCTCATTATGTAGTTATTTTCATTTCCTGGAGGCTCAAAATATTAGAAAAATATTTTAAACTCCTATTCAAGAACCATTTTCACCACTATAAAATTCACAAATGTTGATATCCAGTGATTATTTTAATACCTTGATGCCATATTAGTAAAATCCAGATGTACTAAGAAAAAGGCTCTGCTACCTTAATGATATTGCAGTGCTCCATTAGAAATGCTGAACTAACACTCCGGCTGGAACTGGAGAGGCAAGGGCATTCCATTACTTGAAGAGCATCATATGATACCTAATGACCTAGACCAGTGGTCAGCAAACTCATTAGTCAGCAGAGCCAAATATCAACAGTACAAAGATTGAAATTTCTTTTGAGAGCCAAATTTTTTAAACTTAAACTTCTTCTAACGCCACTTCTTCAAAATAGACTCGCCCAGGTCGTGGTATTTTGTAGAAGAGCCATATTCAAGGGGCCAAAGAGCTGCATGTGGCTCGCGAGCCACAGTTTGCCAACCACTAACCTAGACTCCTGGAGGAAGGATGGCCAAGCTGTCTATCTTACCTGGAAGGCACCCATCCTTCAGCTCAGCTTTGTGGGGATAATGCTTCTTAAGGCCACATTTTCTCATTTGCCTTTTTCTTTCACTTACATGAAAGTCGCCAGTTATAGGGTAGATCTCACATAATCACTGGTGGAGTACTGCATCTCAGGCCCTTTCTTCTGGATCGTAAAGCCCATTTTTGAAGCATGGCAACCTTATCTACTCACAGGTCTGTCTAATCCATTGGAACTGCCAACTTTGGGAGTCACCTGATGATCTGTGTAAATTTATGCTTTGTGTACATTCTGGTCTGGCTAAAATGCTACCATCATTTAAAATAATACTTTGTAGCTGCCTAAAAATGTTCAAGGTTGCTTCTGAATCATAAATACATAATATGTTTAAAATGCATATGTAAAATAATTCATCTATTGTATTTAGGAAACTATTTGTTGTATGCAAATTATTGTTAATGTTAACTCAGTAGGATTAAGCAAAAAAAAAAAAGCAAGATTATTAGTGGTCAGAATTTTTCAGTGTAATAACATTTTATTCCTTAAAAACAATACTTTGTAGACTTTTAGCACCTTCTATTTAAAATATTTAAAGTTGTTAACTGGCTGGCATGGCACAGTGGTTGAGCATCGACCTATGAAATAGGAGGTCACGGCTCCATTCCCTGTCAGGGCACACGCCTGGGTTGTGGGCTCCATCCCTAGTGTGGGGTGTGCAGAAGGCTGCAATCAATGACCCTCTCTCATCATTGATGTTTCTGTCTCTCTCTCCCTCTCTCTTCCTCTCCTTCCTCTCTGAAATCAATAAAAATATATATTTAAAAAATTGTTTTGTAGGAGATACTTTTCCAATTTTTCATGTAAAGTAAGACAACTCACATGGCCTATTAGAGTATCAGTTGTACAGTTAGAAAAAGAACCTCCATAGGGCTTGTTCTAGCAAAATAGACTTTTCTATAGCCGATATATTTTTACCTAAAAATTGTTGCTGAGTCTATATTTAATTTCTTCCTCTCCTCCATGGGAAGGACTTCCTGGGTTTTAATAACATTTTAAGTATACATAGTTATTTTAGTCCTCAGATATTAGTACCTGAAACAATCCATTTCAAGATAATTTCCTCCATCTGTAGCAAAAATGGTCAATTTATTTGCTTAAGATTTTAATGAAGTTAATGGTAACTGCATCATGGAAATAACCAGTCCTTTATGTTTTTATCATGCATTTTAGCAAAGAATTGACATCCATCTTATTATTGTTGCCCAACTGGTCCACGTTTTGTCCTGCTTACAAGATAATTGGTTGCTTGGGTCAGGAAAACATTTTAAAATTCCTTCGCAAGTTATCTTTCATCACATTAATGATGGGAGTGGAGACGGTACGCCAGCTATCTGGAACTGAAATGGAATGTCTGTCAGCATCAGTTGCGTCATAGATGCTGCTGTGGCCACTCCTGCAAATTAGTGCTCCCAGAAAAGCTGTGACATGTGTGTAATGGAATATAGGTGTGTCAAATGAAAAGAACATCTTTGAAAGATTCTTGAGATCGTATTTATATTTGTGTTACCATTTCTTTTCTAGAGGTTTGTGAATAAATGGCTATTTAGTTATATAAATATTACCCTGAGAATGAACCCATTAACATGAATGCTTGCCAACCAATGGTGATAATTGCTCTAGGTTTCTTCACTTTTTTTTTTTTTTTCAGATCCCGTTCTTACCAATATTCTGCATTTGTGCAATGGTAGGTCTTCTAGAAGGCTATGGCCTATGGTGGCATTTTCCCTGATCGATTCTTTTTCTTGGAACTCTCTTGTCTCTCAAAATGTTAATAGTTGTTTCATAAAGAAAGGATTTTCCTGGCTGTGTTAGTCAGGTTTCTCTAGAGAAACAGAGCTGATAGTGTGTATAAATAGAAAAACATTTATTATAAAGAACTGGCTCATGTGAATATGGAGGCTGGCAAGTCCAAAATCTGCAGCGTGGACCAGCAGGCTGGACACCCAGGGAGCCGATGGTGCTCGTGTAGACTGAAGGTCCCTGGAAAAGCCCTTCTTGCTTGGGGAGGGCCTGTCTGTTTGTTCTATTCAGAACTGCAAATGACTGGATGAAGCTCACTGATGCTATGGAGACAGATCTGCTCTATCCAAAATGTTGGATTTAAATGTTAATATCATCCTGGAGGATATGGGCCATTAATAGTCCTGCCTGGCTTGAATTGTTGTAATTTTATATTGACCTTAATCACAAGGCATGGTACTATAAGGGACACCCTAAGGCAGTGATGGCGAACCTATGACACGCGTGTCAGCACTGACACGCATAGCCATTTCTGAGGACATGTGGCCGCTGAGGCGGCCGCATGCCGAAGATGAAACATTTGCTGCTCCTGAGGATGAAACATTTGCGAAATAATGTTTTTTCCTCAAAGTGACACACTACCCGAGTTATGCTCAGTTTTTTGGCGAAGTTTGACACACTAAGATCAAAAGGTTGCCCATCACTGCCCTAAGGGAACTCCCGTGTTCCAGACATACTCTTCCTTAGCGCCATTGTGGCGTAGCCCTTCGATTTCCCCTGGGTCATTAGGATCAATCACCTGAGCCAGCATAGCAACTCCCTTCTCTGTCTGATGATTCAGAGGCATGAGGAACCCAAAGTGGCTGGGTAGCAGTCTTCACTTCCAGTTCCGTGGAATCACTGTGTGTCTCCCAGTGGAAGCATTTCTCCCTTTGGAACTAAGATCTCTTGGCCATCAGGCATAGAGTAGAAGGTCATCGGAGCAGGAAGCAAAAATATTGCTGGTGGATCTGTAGGGGTAATAGCAAGAGGTGCCACTCCCATTTCCACCTTGATTCTTGGGTCTATGAATCCTGGCTACCAGGGAAACAGCACATGATGGAAACTAACACAGAGCACATGTAATCTTCTGGAGAATCTTGCCACAGCCATGCCAGGTACAGCTATCTAGCTGGCGCTGTAACTGAGTCTTCAAAAGGGCATTCTGCTATTCCATTCTGCTTCAGGATGGTGGGGAATGTGGGAATCCCAGTAAGTCCCTGAGCATGGGCCCATTGCTGTATTTCATTTGCCTTGAAGACCGTGAAGTGAGTTCCTTGAACAAAAGCAATTCTGTGTGCATATCAGGCTGATGGACACTCATGGATGGTGGTTTTGGCAGAAGCACTGCATGCAGGGAAGGAAAATCCATATCCAGAGTGTCTATTTTTTGTTCAGTAAGAACAAAACACTGCCCCTCCTATGATGGAAGCAGTCCAGTGTAATTGACCTGCCCCCACGCAGCCCAGTGTAACTAACCTGGCTAGCTTATCACCCCACTTCTGGCACTTCTGTACTAGGCAGGGTCCTTCCAGTCTGAAGGCAGGCAGGCTGGAGGCTCAGCAGAGACGTTGAAGTCTGAAGGCATTCTGCTGGAGGATCTCTTCTTGTTCTAGTCAGGTCCTCATCTGATTGGAGGAGGCCCACCCACATTATGGAGGACAATCTGCTCTACTCAAAGTTTAAATGTTAATCTTGTCCAAAAACACCCTCCAAGTTGACATATAAAAGTAACTGTTACACTGGCAAAAAATTAAAAAAAAAATGGGGGAAGGGAACACTGCATGTTTTAGACCCTTTTTGGAGGAAGGACCACATTCACATAAAGGCCCTGCAGTGAAGATGCATTTTTTGTATCTCTATAACCCCATTTGTCCCAGGTTTATTTGCTCATGAAGCTTCTCCCCCTTTTCTTTTTGGGAAACATATTACCATCTTGCTGGATACGAGTGTTTAAAGGAACATGGCTCAGTGGTTGAGCATCAAACTATGAACCAAGAGGTCACGGTTCAATTCACGGTCATATGCCCTGACAAAGAGAAAGGGGTTGGATGGTAAGTAAAGTAATACAACACAGCCACTCTTTTTCCACTTGCATATTCATGGGCTTATGATTTCTTTTTCAACTCAAGGAAATAATGAAGCATCTTTAATCCCATATTTCTGGAAAACTTGATGACTACCTGTCTGAGGGCAGAAAGGCATGGAAATATGATATTACTTGATAAAAACTTTCTGAAGTCGCCTTTCAGGAATGTGACATTCTAGGTGGATCAAGGTAACTGTCAAGCCGCATAACTTTTATGAAACCTAATGCTGTTTGTCCGGTTAATTCAGGGATGATTATCACAGTGAGATAGTAATCTCTTCACCAACAGCCTTAACCCTTTCACTTTTCGCCCAACCTCAGCCCTCATCCCTGGTCCTCACAGCAGAAGGGGGCATTGGAGAGAGACAGGGGGAGTAGAGAGCAGAGAGGTGGGAACAGACAGTCGAGAACTGTTGATTTGGAAAAGATGCCCTTAAAAAGGGCAATCTTTTATAAGTTGACCTGTGTGCTAAATTATGAAGCATGGATTTAACACACCACGAAAAACTAAAGAATTGCCAAGGCTTTCAGGCAGGGAGTGATATGAAGAGATATGCAGTAAAATCATTCCAATATGCACTGGTTGCTATGGAGAGTCAGGTGAGAATAAGTATTCATATGTTTTGTGGATCTCTATCTTATGTATTTATTAAGAACATAGCTTCTGCCCTGGCTGCGTTCTCGGTGGTTAGAGAGTCAATCTGGGCACAGATGGGACTCAGGTTCAATTCCAGGTCAAGGCCACATACCTGGGTTGCAGGTTCATCTCCCCAGGAACCAATTATTGTTATTTTGTTGTTGTTTCTCCTCACTGGAGGATATTTTTCCCTTGATTTTTAGAGGGAGTAGAGGGGGGAGGGGGGGAGAAACAGGGAGAGAAACATCAAAATGAGAGAGACCCATCGATTGGTTGCCACTCATAAGCACCCTGACCAGGGCTGGGGATTGAGCCTGCAACCGAGGTACATGCCCTTGACTGGAATGGAACCTGGGACCTTTCAGTCCGAGGGCTGGCACTCTATCCACTGAGCCAAACTGGCCAGGGCCAATTATTGTATTTTTGTGAGAACTCCGGTTACACAGTTGCATAGGTTTGGAATGATCTGCCCTACCCTATTTTTCTCAATAATGCTGTGATTTTTTGTGAGGTGTCTTCAGGTATGCATATGTCACAATCTAGCAGAAATGTTGGTGTCTCTTTTCAAGCAGACATGAAGTGAAGTGTTGAATGAATAAGGGGAAGTGACTTATCCACATAATAGTGTGATTATTGTTTTTTAAAAAACTTTATGTCAGGGAAGGTTTAAAGCACTCACACTGTAGCTAAATTAAAAAACTTAAAAAAATTTTCTTTATTGATTAAGGTATCACATATTTGTCCTCATCCCCTCATTCCCATCCCAAACCCCTCCCCACGCATGTCCCCACCCCCCTGTTATATATTTTTATTGATTTCAGAGAGGAAGAGAGAGGGAGAGAGAGATAGAAACAGCAATGATAAAAGAGAATCATTGATCGGCTGCCTCCTGCATGCCTCCTACTGGGGATTGAGCCCGCAATCCAGGCATGTGCCATTGAGTAGAATCGAACCTGGACCTTTCAGTCCACAGGCCGACGCTCTATCAAATGAGCCAAACTGGCCAGGGCAAAACAGACCTTTTCCCCCCATGATAGAAGTATATCACCGGGTACCCTCTGAATCCACTCTTCTCCCTTCTCCATCATGTTCTGTGCTCTAAGAGACTGGACTTACCTGCATACATCAATGGCAACTCTCTTGCCACCTGGCCCCAGGTTGGATCCAGCCAATGGGAGGTAAAAGAGGGGATCCGAGGGTGCGAGGTGGGGTGCCTTCAATACTCTTGGTCTGTGTGTGCCCCCTAGTTCCTGCTGTGATCCTGATGGCTAAACAACTTTTTGAAGGTTTACGTATTTTCCAACCTTTAACAGATGAATGAGTGAGGCAACTTCATTAACTCTTGCTATATGCATCTTCATCTAATTAGAAATTCACAAGAAATGGAGGGAGAGATATTTCACTATATCTTAAAAGAAAATAACATCTCTTCTTTGTCAAATGTGTATTAAAAATACAATAAGATACATTTGAAAAAATGCCATTTAAAACATAATTCCATCTGTTTCTTGATGATTCAGAAGATCTTTCCGTAGATAGCAGTGTCTCAGGAGCCATGACTATGAGTAACAATGATAATTGTGCTGAAGATGTGTGGAAAGTCTGGTTAATAGAATAACAAAGAGAAGAACTTTCTAAACTTTGGGTATAATAACCTTGTATGTGTCTACTATAGAAATCCTCTATGAACACTGCCAGGTTGTTAATAAAACAAAGACTCAGAAAAATGACCCCATTTTAAAAGTATCTTATACTTTTAAAATAAAGTCAGAAATATTTGTTGATTGTCTCCTACTTTCCAGACACTATTATGGCGTGTTTACCGTATTTCCTTTCATCATCAGGGCAACCCAACAAAATGGGTTTTATTACCTGCTTTACAGATGATGAAATAGGCTCAGAGAAGGTGAGTGACCAGCCCAAGATCACACACCTGGAAAGGGGCAAAGCCTGGGCTAGAGACCAGGTCTGTTTGAGTCTACAGTACATATTCTCTCACTAGCTCAATTGCCATTTTGAGGATTGTTGAATGGAAATTTGGGCTTTCCCGAGTGTTCATGGTTTTGAGGGATCCCAAAGAGGTTAATCCCAGCTGGCAACAGCTACTGTGCTTTTCTTTCTGTGTTTGCTTCTAGGTGGAACTGATACTCGTGTTTCAGGCAGCGTCGCGTGTCATTATCCACTGCAATGGCATAATGCACCCGCATTAGCGGGCAAGACCATCCTTCACGATAATGGCCTGCAGTTAGTGCACTGTGAGATCCTAGCCTTGAACTTTTCACCTGAGGAAGTGATGGGAAGCCACCTTTCTAGGTAATCACTCACAATGCCGCGTATTGAAGCAGAGTTTTAGAGCTGAAGGGGAATACTTATAATGAAAGCAATAATTTTTACTTACTCTTAAAGACCTGTCTCAAAATAGTAGACTACCCTCAGCAGGCAAAAGGCAATTTTTATTTTTCATGCTCCATAAACAAGGCAACAGGCTCTGTGTCAGGAGGTAAAATAAAGGCTTATTTTTCAATATCTTCTGTTCCTCAGACTTATATCTGAGTATGTGTTAAGTCCTGAAGGGTGACTCAGGCCTGGACAGTGCATCAGGGTAGCCTGGTGGACGTGGCAGGCAGTGGCGGGGGAGCAGAGTGGCACGCCAGAACCAGTGTGTTGGTGGGTATGTGCCTGTCCTTCACTGGGAGTCCGCTGCTGGTTGACAAGCCAGGGAAACAGTAGAGTTGGGAGCAAAGGCTCTGGAGAGAGACTGCCTGGCTTCCTATCCTGGCCCTGTCACTTACCTCTCTGTGCCTCAGTTTCCCTGCCTGCTGGAGGGGTTCAGAATTGGCTTTCCCAAGATGTTGGTATCTTTTTCAAGAAGACATGAAATAAAGAAGTATTGAATAAATAAAATGTATTAAAACATTTATAGAGATATAGGAAGTGACTTACCCCCAGAACAGTGATTCACTTTGGCAAGTGGATTATTCTGAGCTGAAGGCAATTGAGAAGCTTCTACCTCTTTCCTAAAGAATCTAAACTAGCCCTAGCTGGTTTGGCGCAGTAGATAGAGTGTCTGCCTGTGGACTGAAGGGTCCCCGTTTGATTCTGGTCAAGGGCACATGCCTGGGTTGTGGGCTCAATCCCCAGTAGGGGGTGTGCAGGAGGCAGTGGATCAATGATTCTCATCATTGATGTTTCTATCTCTCTCATTCTCCTTTCCTCTCTGAAATCAGTAATATATATATATATATATGTATATATATATATATATACATATATATATATATATATATTTAAAAAGAATCTAAACTAGGGACTTTTTTTTTTTATAAAAAACTAGGGGCTTTGACCATAATAAGAGTTCTAACCAGAGATTACTTTTCATGAGCTATCTATAGGGCAGGATGAACATCTACATATATAATTAAATTTGGTCATCTTCTCTTGCTAATCTGTCTCATGTCTATTTGATTATTAGAGCAGCCAAAAGTATTAGAGGGTAGAGAAAAGTTCTGTCCTCCCCCACACCATGAAGTGACAATAACAAGCGTGTGCATCTGAGGGGTGGTTGTGAACCCTGGGTCAGGAACATATGTGAGGAACTTAGATTGGTGCTTTACACAGGGTATACCATATATATGTTAATAGCAATTACTACAATTCTAAAATTTCAGTGGCTCAGAAGTGTGAATTAACTTGTCTAAGACCACACAGCTAGTAAGTGAGTGATTGGGAGTGGAACCCAGGTCTGCCCAAATCCAAAACTCTTCTCTTTTATGGGCAGAGAAGAGTGCGCCAGGAGAGCTGCTGTAAAAGCTAACAATGCTCCGCTGATGTCCCCAGTGACACTTTGTGTCTAAAAATGGAATGCTGGATGAGGTCACCCCAGGACTGCCCGGGGGACCTCACTGTTAGGCCAGGGGGAACCAGGGACAAGTTTACGGTGCCAAAGGCAAGAGTCAACATTAAAATCCAGACCCATGTGAGATCCCACTCAAGATAATTCTGCAGGCATGTGGCTTTGATGCAGGCCAATTTTGAAATATTCTTTCTCTCCAGGCCCATCATTCTTGTGTTTAAAGTGTGAAGCCATTTCCTCTGCTGAGAAACATGTGGGTCATAGCTGTGGGCCATGAAGGATATGGGCAGTCACAGTCCCTTCAATATGTGTTCAGTGGTCTATGTCTGGCTCCTCGAGCAGTGCCTGCACCCTACTTGGTGCTTGCTGAATAGTTATTAAATGAGTGGGTAAATGGGTGGATGGAGGAGAGAAGGAAGAGATGTATCAATGAGTAAACTTTTTTCATGATGAAGGAGGGCAGGGAATAGCTTTAATAAACCCTATCCAGTAGCCTCCTGGCGAGGGCCAAATGTGAGCCTCAGGAGGTACCCATGTGAATGGCCGGTTCTCTACTGAGCCTCTGTACTCTTCCCCCCACCTCCTCTCCCCAGCAGGCGGTAGTACCTGGATGTGGATCCACCCACACGGGACCCACAGGGTGTCAGGACACACAAGGAGAGAAAACCCCTGGCACATCCATTTTTCACTTCCCTGGGTCGGAGTGGCTCCTGGAGCCTTAATAAAAAGCACATTGTGGCATTCATCTGGCGATGGGGGTGGAGGCATGAGCTTGGCACAGCAAGCCTGGGGAGGAGGCTGTGTTAGTAATTCAGGTGAGAACCCATGAGGGCTTGCATTCAAACCCAGGTGGTGAGAATGGCCTGGAGGTGATGTATTCTGGAAATATTTGTAGGGAGGATCGTGGGCACTTATTGGACTCATCATATCCTGCCCTGAGGCCTTAGATGTCCCCAAATAAAGTGAGTTTATGGTTTCCAGCTGAGAATGTTGGCCAGGCACCAGCTGTTGCTAGGAACTGGTGTTTTTAGAATGGCCACTATGTTCACTGTATTTGAATTCTGAGTACCATCTGTTTGGCTCTACAGTGTGTTTCTTTCTATATTTAATAGAGACCTATTGAAATGGCATTTAATTCAGAATTTTTGCATCTAAGAGGTCACTGTACCTTTTTCTACTACCTTAGCTTTGTAGCTAGCCCCCCGTCTCTGTTTCTCTGTCTCTCTCTCTCTCTCTCTGTGTGTGTCTCTCTCATCTTTCTTCTTTAACCATGACTCATTCTACATATTGCAGAAGCACCCTCCCCTATAACTTTGCTTCTGATCCCACGGAGGTAAAACTTTTGTAGCTTGGAGGCACCCCTACATTTCATTAATAATTTTCTTGCCCCTGGTCCATGAGTTACAGTAGATGGAGGCTCTGGCAGAGAGAGGGCATATCTGGTGTCAGAGCCCCATGTCATTCTAAAGACAGGTTCTCACTTGCTCCGATGCTCCTCCCGTGAAGTCTGTATTTCTTTTCCCAGAGATGTACTGCAATCACAAACAGCTTCAGGGCCTGTCCTTGCTCTGATGAGTAACACCTGCCTGCCAGCCATTGTCTGACCCACCAGGAGACTGATTGCAGAGGGCAGATCACAGTCACCTTGAAGGGTCCCCTTTGTGCCATCCTCTGAGGACCTGCCTTTTTGCTCTCACCAGTTTTCTGTGCTGGGTTCCAGCCTCTTTGGATCTGTGCCTCCCTGCTTAATGTGGACTCTTGGGTGCTGGCTTCCTGACCTCAGCTTTGCCCAAGTTCAAACCTACTGCCCACCACCCAACTTGGGCCTCTGGATATCATGCTTTGACTCGGACCCAACCATTGCCTTTTCCCTGTTGGTCCTGTCCTTGGCCTGGCTGCCCCACTTGAGCCTGTTTGGCTAAAAGAAGTGGTGCCTTGTTCCTGAGATTGTTACATGACCCCTACACCCTTCAGTCATTCCACACTGAACCCAAGATTTCTAAGTTCTCTCTCTCCCATCATTCATCAAAATATGAAAATCCAACTTCTGATCCAGAAATGTCATACTTTGGTATACTTTGATTACACCTTTTAGATTAGAGCTGTGCTCTTGGTCTGTGTTTAGCCGATCGTATCTGCTTTGTTGGGTATCTTCTGTATTTACTCTTGGAGGAGTTAGTTTTCGGTTTAAATTACTTTGTCGTGTAACCAATGTCACTAAGAGTATAACGCAATTGGGAATACATTTAGAAACTATTAAGGCTATTGATGATTACTGAAAGGTTATTTCCTTGTGAAATGAAAGTAATATTAGGAAAAAAATTAATGTACTTTCTCTTCTGAACTTTTTGGTAAGTTACCTTCTTGCTAATGACCCTGAGGTATCCATCTGCCTCATGGGTGTGCACTGGGGTAAGTAATGGGATTTCTGTTGCTATTGCAACAGAAATGTCAAGGGAAATTTAAAAATTAATCCTCAACTTCTGACAGTCCAAATAGTTTCTTGCTGCCAAACAACAGGCTTGAAGGCCAGGGTGTGCTGACAGAAGATCCCAAGTTATCAAAGTCTGAAACCCAGCCCTTCTGTTCCTGAGCTTTTGTGGGAAGAAGAGGGAGAAAAAAGGCCAAGAAAAGGAAGAAATAAGAGTGTAGTCTTTCCCTACTTCCAGCTTTTTTGAAGAATAATTGACAATTAAAAGTTGTATATATTATGCTAAGTAAAATAAATCAGGCAGAAAACCCCCAAAACCACTTAATTTCATTCATATGTGGAATAAAAAACAAAAAGTAACTAATGAACTAGCAAAACAAAAACAAACTCATGGATACAGACAAAAGAATGGTTACTAGATGAGACCAGGTAGAGGGTAGGGGAAGTGGGTAAAGGGGGTCAAATATGTGGTATGGGAAGGGCACTAGACTTTGGATGGTGAGTGTTGTAGGCAGTTAGACAGACATGAGCAGAGCAAGGATGATGTGCCAGGTACAGAAGGTATTAAGCCTGGAAAGTCCCCCAGGTGCCTAGTAGTGGACAATCAAGTGTACACTTGATTGTCCATTACTAGGCACCTGGGGCTTCCACCCTGGTGACTTCTGCACCAGGCCCATGGTCCTTGCTCTGCTCATGTCTGTCTAACTGCCTACCACAGTTCTATTTTTAATTTTTTGAGGAACCTCTCTCTGTTTTCCATAGTGACTGCACCAGATTACGACATTCTTACCAACAATGCACAAAGGTTCCTCTTTCTCCACATTGTCTTGATTGCATCTTTCTGGGAGAGAGTCCAGAGAAAGAAGGTGTGTTACTAAGTTGAGGCAATGCTGAAACTCTTGGGTCTTTGATCCAACTTTGTGTTTGGAGGTCTAGGAGGAGATTGTCTTGCAGACTGCTCCCTCATAGACCTGGGGACATCCACGTGGAAGTAAACTTGGAAACGCAGAGTGGGCCAGGACTTCATTGGCCTGAGTTGTTCTTGTATGGAGGGGCATGAATGGGGCCTAGAATTTCCCTGGAGCTCCTGGTGACGGGGGTGGGGCCAGACATGCAAAAGGAACTGAGTTTCAGGCAGGTAGGAGAGCAGGAAGAGGACCTTCAGCGAAGGCCAAAGAAGGACCACTCAGGCTGAGAGCTAAAGGAGGATGTGCTAGAGAGTTGTGGCTCCAGCGAGGAGGAACACCTGACCACGTGTTACTAATGATTTATTTTGACCCAGTAAGGGAAGATTAGAGTGTCGTACACATGATCATATTTCCTTAATACAAAACCTGGAAAACCTGGAAGGATGTGGGACAAGAATTTGATGGTGGCTGCACTGGTTATTAGAATTACAGATAATCTTGACTTTTTCCTTCTAATATATTTTGTTGTGAGAAAATGCTCATTTTATAACAAAGAAAAGAATAAGTCTATTTAAAAAATAAAAGAGACTAAAAGAGAATCATACCAGACACATTACTTTGCAACTTAACTTTTATTGTTATTATTTTTTAAATTGATTTTAGAGAGGAAGGGAGAGGAGAGAGGGAGAGAGATAGAAACATCCATGATGAGAGAGACTCATCGATCGGCTGCCTCCTGCAGCCCCACACTGGGGATAGAGTCCACAAGCCGGGCACATGCCCCAACTGGGAATCGAACCCTGACCTCCTGGTTCATAGGTCAATGCTCAATCACTGAGCCATGCCAGCCAGGCCTGCAACTTAACTTAGTTTTCAAAAACCACATACTCATATAATTTTACACAAGTAAAATCATACTTTTCTTTTCATTGTTTTCTTTTAAATTTTTCTTCTATCTTTTACCCTCTCCCTTATCACCGCACCTTTTACTCTCTCAGGTAAAATGTTAGCAACCTTGTGTGTACACTTTAGTACTTTTTACTATGTGACCATATATAAGTATATTTGAATATGCATATAGACATATATACATCATATACCTGCATATAAACATTTAGATATATACATATGTAAATACATTTATAAATTTTTGTGTGTGTGATGGAATCATACTAGGAACACATTTCTGCATTTTATTTTTTGGACTTACTATACCTCCTGGAAAGTCTCCCCAGTCTATTGGCATAAATCCAATTCATTTAAAAATATATACTTTTATTGATTTTAGAGAGAGGAAGGGAGAAGAATTGATAGAAAAATCGATTGGCTACCTCCTGCATGCTCCCCCACTGGGTCTCGAGCCCACAACTTGGGCAAGTGCTCTGACCCAGAATTGAACCGTGACCTCCTGGTTCATGGGTTGACACTCAACACTGAACCACACCAGCTGGGCTCCAATTCACTTTTTAAATTTATTTATTTACTTTATTTTTATTTATTTCCAATTCATTTTTAATGGCTCTGTAATATTCTATGGTGTTGACATATTATAATTCATGCCTCCATCGATGAGATTTTTGAACAATTTTTAATTTTTACAGGTGGGGGCTATTTGGCCACTGTCATTTAAAAGCTTATTATATGTCTTATATATTAAATAAATTTAACAATAAAGTTTTATTAATAAGGTGATGTTAATACACTGAGATGTTTTTGTTTTGTTTTGTTAATACTCACCGGAGGATATGTTTCCCCCCATTGATTTTTAAGAGAGTGGAAGGGAGGGGGAGAGACAGAAACATCAGTGTGAGAGAGACACATGGACTGGTTGCCTCCCACATATGCCTTGAATGGGACTGGGGATCAAGCCTGCAACTGAGGTATGTGCCCTTGACTGGAACTGAACTCGGGACTCTTCAGGCCAAAGGTCAACACTATCCACTGAGCTAAACCAGCTAGGGTAATACACTGAGATTTTTATCCACTTACTTCTAATGACATTCAAATATGTTATTCTATTTTAGGGCCAAGACAATAATCCTTGGTTAATGCGAGTGATATGAAGTAAAGTTGTAGGACAATAAATGAACAAATATTAGAGAATCTCTACTATGTAAGATACAAACCTCACTTTAATTAGTGGTTTGCCACAGAGCTCTTTAATAGAACATGTGCCAGGGATTTCTGTGGACGGATGAAAATTGGGCCGAAATAACAAAGGTGGTGACTTGTATATGAATTAATTGTTGGAAAAGAGGCTTGATCATCTGAAAGCAATGAAGTTTTTACAGTGTTATTGAAATTTCCATTGCAATTGCTACTGATATTTTGCATTCAAGTGCAGGCCACATCTGACTTTTAGAGAGTAGTAAAATAGTATTAGCTTCTTATTGTCAAACTCTCCTTGATCTCTCTAGGAATTAGCTTATTCCCTCAAAGATTTGAGTTAGTTATAACTGAGATAACTTTATTATATATCTAAGGCCAAAGTTTTGGAAGGTTATATACATATAACCCCCCATTTAATTTTTTAAAAACTTTTTTGAGTTATGAATCTCATTGTTTGACAATAGATGAAGATTATACTTTTTGTTGTAGTTTGCCAAGAGTTTAAAACCATGCTAGCTAAATGAGATAAAAGCCAACATTGCTTAGCCGAGTAAACTCTGACGACAGTGTTTAAATCACTTCCTATCATTCTAACTACAGGAAGGAGAGGTTGTCAGCCTGTCACTTTTGCTTTAAATATCTAACTGTGGCTTCTCTTACAAACAAGAATTGTGAAACAAACTCACCACTGTCCTAAACTTTTCACTATTACAAACAAGCACATAATAAAACTTTTACTCATAAGCTCAAGTTTGAAACCAGGTGTGTGTGCCAAGAGGTTTGCTAATGCTGAACACAAGTCTTCAGTCACACAGATAATTTGTAGTGTATGATAAATAAGACTGATTTTTTAAAAACAAAAATGTTACTTACTTCTTTGCAGGAATAAGAACCAGAATTACCCAAGAATCTGCCCAATGTTCTCTTTACTGTTTCAACCATTGGACTCTGGACAAAAGCCAGGGCATCCTCAGCTCACAGTCAAGAGACTTAAAAGGGAAACAGAGGTTTGCATAAAGCCTGTAGAGAGCAGTGGAGTCCCCTTAGTGCTGACAGGGCTTAATCACCACCCTTGCCTTCGGAATGTTTTTCTAGTATTGCATCTCATCTCCGGGGATGGCAAAGAAGGTGGAACGCAGGCAGCCGTGGTGAGAGATCTGGTGTGAGAGAGCTTCTCCACCTCCCACACATCCTTACCCTGAGTGTGGGCTGAGTTCCGGACAGCCGGCCTTCCCTAACCTCCAGGCTGACTCACCCTGTGCTTGCGACCTAGTCATATCCCGTCTCTGCATTATGTACCCCACAGGCAGGGCTGGGTCCTGGCCGGCTCACCGGTGCTGGGCAGAGGCCACACTCCTCTCGGGGCCTTCAGCTGCTAGCATTAGGAGAGACGTTGGGGGCCACCCCTTATCCTCCTTGCTTTGCTGCCGATGACATTGAGGCTCAAGGAGATTGTTTAGTGGTCAAGTCCTAAGCGGGTCTCATTTCCCATTTTCTATCCTCTGGATCTCTGTCCTTTTTACCCCACTGGGCTCACTCCCCTACAGAGCTCTGATTCCCACCCCTTTGGAATTACTCCGGTCAGTTACCTTGGGAGAAGTGGAATTGTGGTCAACATGAGTGCAAAGTGGTCAGTCACCCACCTTGTTACAGAAGGTGGCTATAAGTCAGGGTGCTGAGGGTATGGTACTTCCGTTGAATGAGGTAAGATTTCATCTGGGTTTTGAGGCACTGGCTTGGGAGCTGGTAAGAGTAGGGACAGGGAACTAGACTGTCACTGTTCCTTCAGGGCATTTCCCCATCCAAATCTGCTCTAACACCCAGTCCTCACCAGCAACTTCACCACCCCGAAATGCTAGTCTGTACATCTCAAGAACATCTAGGGCCTCGTATCTCTGACTACATTCAGCTGTGAGCTCGGTGGCTGAGAACTGCTCCATAGAGACAAAATATTATTATTGGTACTTTGGGATCTTTAAGGCTTCCAGTCATATTAGGTGCTCAATTCCTTTTAGCCTTTATTGCCTGCAATATTTTCATTACCCAAATGAAGGAAAACAGACTTCTAATTCTGGATAATAGTAAATTGTGACAACTTCATCAGGATTTAGGTGGAATTAAATTTCTTTATAACTAGTTTAAATTCTAAATGGGCAAAATGACTTTCCTATGCTTTCTCTTTACTTCAAAGAATTGGAAAGTAAGCTACATTTTATTTTCTCCTGGAGCTTTCCAAACAAACAAAAACTACTCGATGGGAGTCACCAGGTACAGATGGTGAATGGAATAATCTTTTGGAAATAGCCATTATTGCAAGTATTAACCACTTTGTTTTCTATGAAAGATGTAAGCAAGCCTTAGCTAGAGGCAGCAACTGAGTTTCCTTTTCATCATTCTGTAAAAGGAAAAACTAACTGTGGATTTTTGCCCTTTAAATTCTATTGAAAAATTAAATGTAAGAAGACTGCTTAACACGCATGACATTCTGCCTGCCAACGACGGGGAGGCAGATGTCCACTTAACATGAACACTTTCTCAGACGATCAGGGATCTATGCTATGTACCCTGTCTCTCAATTACATTAGTCATGTTATTCCATGCATGAAGGCTAGTAATCAATTACATCACAGAAACTCACTTCCCAAGGTCCATAGGTGACAGAGAAAATTTAAACAGAAAAGTGAGCTATTTGGATATTCAAACTATGTTCACTCTACAGCAGCTGAACAAGATTAAAGAGAATATTAATAATCAGTGTCTTTGGTTTCTATAAAATTATAACCTATGCATTTTAAAGCAGCCTAATTCATGATTACCCATATTTTTTTTATAACCCCAGCAGTTCACATCTCTGATTTGCTACAGTGTACTTGTGAGAAAGACTTTTTCATAATACCACATTTTAGTGAAAACAAGATTCATAAACTTGGGGGTACTGCATAGTTATTGAGATCCTGGGCTATAGTATAACAAAACGAATTCTAATCCAGGCTCCAGTGACTTACTCTCACTTTGAGCATTACTTAAGCCCACTAAACTTGTTTTCTCACTTATGGAATGAAAAAGTCAGTAGCATATGCCTCAAAGGTTTGTTCCGAGGGTGAAATGTACTGTTTAAGGCAGTGTCTGGTATGCAGTAAGTGGCCAAGGTACAGTAGCTATTTTTATTAGTTTTTATTCATGCTGCCTCTTACATCAAGATTGATTTTAGCAGCATCATTCTTCCTTTAGCAGATAAAAAAAATTATTTCTCAATTTAATTTTGTCCCATTAAAAAGTTTACAAATCTTGCACAGCTGGTGTGGCTCAGTAGTTTAGTGTCAACCTATGAACCAGGAGGTCACAGTTCGATTCCTGGTCAGGGCACATGCCCGGGTTGTAGACTTGATTCCCAGTGTGGGGCAGGCAGGAGGCAGCCAATCAATAATTCTTTCTCATCATTGATGTTTCTATCTCTCTATCCCCCTCCCTTCCTCCCTGAAATCAACTAAAAAATATATTTGGAGAAAGGTTACAAATCTCAAATGAATTTGGGATCATTTCTTATAGCAACTCAAGATAGTATTTTATCTTAACCCTATTAGGATTTAAGAATGTTTCTTGGTCAAATGATCTTGGGAAGTGGTGAGATAAGCTATCATTTATTTATATTAGAGGCAGAGATATGGAACAGACTGTTGAATTTCAGAGGGAAGGTGGGGGTGGGTGGTTGGGTGAGAAGATATGAACTTGTACGCATATATGCATAACCAATGGATAAGACAATAGGGTGGTGAAGGCCTGGGGTGGGAAGGCCTGGTGTGTGTGTGTGTGTGTGTGTGTGTGTGTGTTAGAAAGGCACAATGGGAAAAAAGGGGGACATATGTAATACTTTCAACAATAAAGATTTAAAAATAAAAAAGAAAGAGATTAAAAATTACTAGATATAGTAGTAAGAAAATGGAAAAATGTCTTTTCAATGCCATTATATACCATGTTTGATTTAAACAGTGTCATATAGTTGGACATTTAAGTTGTTTTTTACTTTTTGTAAATAGTGCAGAACATAAATAATAGGTAGAAAACAAAATTTAAAAATTATACTCATTGAAAACCCTTTCTAAAGACTATGAAATGGACCTCAAAACTTGCCCCATTGAATAATCTCAGCACCCTTGTCAAAAACAGTTGGCATAGGAAATTCATACAACTTAACAAAAAAAAGATAAACAATCCAATAAAAAAAATGGGCAAAGGACCTAAATAGACATTTTTCGAAAGAGGACATACAGAAGGCCAAGAGACTCATGAAAACATGCTCAAAGTCACTAATCATCTGAGAGATGCAAATCAAAATAACAATGAGGTACCATCTTATACCTGTTAGAATGGCTATCATCAACAAATGACAAGTGCTGAAAGGAACCCTTGTGCACTGCTGGTGGGAATGCAGACTGGTACAGCCACTGTGGAAAACAGTATGGCGTTTTCTCAAAAAATTAAAAATGGAACTTCCATTTGACCCAGTAATCCCACTTCTAGGAATATATCCAAAGAAAACAGAAACACCAATCAGAAAGGATATATGCACCCCTATGTCCGTAGCAGCACAATTTATAATAACTAAGATTTGGAAACAGCCTAAGCGCCCATCAGCAGATGAGTGGATTAGAAAACTGGAACATATACACAATGGAATACTACGCTGCTATAAAAAAGAAGGAATTCTTACCATTTGCAACAGCATGGATGGAACTGGAGAACATTATACTAAGTGAAATAAGCCAGTCAGAGAAAGATAAGTATCACATGATCTCACTCATTTGTGGAATATAATGAACAACATAAACTGATGAACAAAAATAGAACCAGAGTCATAGAAGCATTGGACAGACTGTCCAACCTATGAGGGAAGGCGGGGGGGGGGGGGGGTGGGTAAGAGATCAACCAAAGGACTTGTATGCATGCATATGAGTATAACCAATGGACACAGACAGGGGGTGGTGATGGTGAGGGCATGTGCTGGGGGGTGGGGGTGGCTGGGGAGAGGTCAATGGGGGGGGGGGAAAGGAGACTTATGTAACACTTTAAACAATATAGAATTTAAATAATAATAAGAAAAGGCAGCTGGCCACAGATGCTTAGGTTTATTTTTAGACTATTAGTTCTAGTCCATTGGTCTGTATGTCTATCTTCATGCCAGTACTATACTGTTTAGATTACTCTAGCTTTATAGTTAGTTATGAAATCAGGAAGTGTGAGTCTTTTACTTATTTTTTTCTTTTTCAATATTGTTTTGGCAGTTCAGAGCCACTTGCACTTCTGAAATGGCTTTTGCATTTCTCAAAAAAAAAGGCTACTGGAATTATTTATTTATGATTTATTTATTTTTTGGCTATTGGAATTTTAATAGGAATTGCAATTAATCTGTAGATTGCTTTGAGGTGTATTGTCATCTCAACAATATTAAGTCTTCTTACCCAGGAACACAGGATGTCTTTTCATTTATTTAGGTTTTCTTTCAGAATTAATTGGTTAATTTTATTGCTAGGTTTTATTATTTTGTATACTATTGTAAATAGAGTTGTTTTCTTAGTTTTTTTCCTTGAATTGTTCATTGCTAATATATAAAGACACAGATACTCTTGTGTGTTGGTTTTATATCCTGCAACTTTGCTGGTCATTTTTGGGTAGAATCTTTGAGATTTTCTTTATATAAATACATGCCATCAGCAAATAAATATAGTTTTAATTCTTTCTTTCCAAATTGGATGCCTTTTATTATTACTTTTCTTGCCAAATTACTCTGGGTAGGACATCCAGTACAAGTTTGAATACTAGTGGTGAAAATGGGAACAAGACAAGAATGCCCATTTTCATCATTTCTAGTCAACATTCTACCAACAGTAATGGATTTTGCAGAACATTTTTCATTTATTCCATTTCACAAACTAAAGCTAGTGGTTTAACAATGCCCCACCCTTTTTTGAGGTTAGGTGTTTTGGCAAATTGTTATATTGAACATATCTAAGAACACAGAAAAACTGGAGTAGTTCTCTTAGAAGGAACAAAGCTGTGTCTTATTGATGAGATTTAATTTCTGGTAAGAACCAATTAACTAAGAATCATTTCTAAAATTAGGGTTACTGATTTAGTCAGGTTGATGTTTTCAATAGACATGTGTATTTTTTCCACTTTATAACATATAATGAATTAAAAGCAGTGAGAGAGTTGGGAACTGCCATCAGCTAACACTTAGGGAAGTGACAATTGACAACAAGGGAGAATGTGGGAGAAAAACAGAATTAGAAGAAGTAGTTCAATAACAGGGCAAGTGAAATGCTGATTGCTTCAGTGACCATATCAATGCAATCAATAACTTTTATGATGACATTGAGTTAGCAATGAGAAATCGAGTAATGTTTAATATAACCCATTCGGTATATTTATACATGAAATCAGACATAAAATTGAAAAGTCTTCAGAAAAGAAAGTTTCAATTTCATTAATTTTATACTCACATTGCATATCTTGTTCCTTGCCAATGCCAGGGAAATTAGTCATTATAAGAAATGATAAAACAACTTTTGAAGCAAAGTTCTCTGACATATTTCTTCTACAAGAGCTTCGTGGGGGTGATTTGAGTATAGTTTTACCAATAAATATTTAGACCAAGAGACAGATGGTCATTTCCCTAGCAACTAAATCTTAGGAACCACATAATTTATTGTCCAAATCAGTACACTTCTGAGAAAGAAGGGATGCACTATTAATTTTGCCAGGACAACAGGCATAAAACAGAACTGCCTTGGACAAACTGATATGGCTGGTCATTCTAACTGAGACCACTAGGACCCCGTGAGTATTTTTCACTCATTATTACCACTGTGTTATCCTGGAAAAAAATTAGTCACAAGATAAAATCTTATCCTTCAAAGCTGTAAGTCAGATTTTCTATGGAAAAGAGTGAGGTTATAGTTCATTGTTACAGTGGTAGCCCTTTCCAGTTTTCCTATATTCTTTTCTGGAGTCGCTTGTCCTGGTGATGTGAGGCTACATGAAGGTCAACCCAAATCAAGTTGATACTGAGTGTGGCCAAGACAGAGCTGGTGGGTTTAGGTCCATGCAGAGACCAGGGTGAAGGGGAGCTGGCTTCAGCTCAGATCTTTTTGGCCATTCTTGTGTCCCCCTCAGTCTTCATAGCAAAACAAAGCAGGCTGGGACCATCTGCGTTCCACCAGGGCCCACACAATGTGGAAAAGACCTAAGATTTGGTCTGGACTAGTTTCTAGGGATTAGCAGGAACTGAGAAAGATAACCATTCTCATTAGGAATAGTTTCACTCCCTGTCATTTTGTTGATAAGTAATTTCACATCAAAGCAATCACCACCATAAGGAAAGCTATTATAGGAGCATACTTAATCATATGAATGTCATTTATGATTCCAAGGGCTAAAAGGTAATGATGGTTAAAAATCAGACATGATTCAGTTTGGTAAACATGGTAAAAGTTACTTGTCAACTGTAGCAAGACCTTACATTTGATAATCACTTTCCAGTGTAAGATTGCTTGTGCATCCCTCTGATGAAGACATAGGGGATAAGGATGGCTATTGGAACAATGATAAAAGTAATGAGAGTCATCTGTGAGCATCTACTAAGTACTAGGCACAAGTATCATAGTTTCCTCATTTGCTAAAGGAAGTTAATACAGATCCTACTTGAATCTCAGGGTGGTGGTAACATCAAATGTGATGCACGGAAAGTACTTTAAAAATACTTTTCACGGTATAAAGCACTGTGAAAAGAATTAGTAAAAAGACTCTGTTTCAGTCATACTTGTGACATTTTTCCTTTGTTTGATTTTTTTCTTTGTATTTAGATGTGCAAATGATAGGGAGGAAAATGATTTCCCCACCTCATCATTCATCCCACTTTTCAATAGTTTCTATGAAGGTGCCTTTGGCTGGTTAGTCTTTGAGTTTTTTGCAGGTATTAATTTCTTCATAAATAAGTACAATTCCGAATGCCTTCTACATCCTTAGTGATTATTAAGAATTTTGAGGTTTTGTTTTTTAAAGGATTTCTGAGGTTTTAAATGTTAAGAGAAGCTGTTAGAACAACTGAGGTTTTAAGTAATAGAAATCTCCAACTCAAACTGATGGGAATGTTAGGAAATGTAAGGAACTTTTTCATGTTTCTTAACAAGAATTTCATAAGTAGGTTGGCACCTGCTGTGTTATCTCAGGGCCCTAGCTCTGCCTTCTGAGTTCTTTGAATTTCCAGTATGACAACAGTAACAAAATATTGTTAATAGCAACACTTGGAAACACATTAGAGTCTCTCATACATTTCTGTAAATTCTATTTATTTTGACTTTCACCGTGGGTTGACCCCATGGCTGCAATTCAGGTATTGAAGTGTACTAGGCATTATCTAAAGCAAGAAAGGTAAACTTTCCCCAAAGATTTGTTTGTTTGTTTTGTTTTGTTTTGTTTTGCCAAGATTTAATTGGATGTCACCTCTAAGCCAATTGCCAACAAGAGGAATGGGGTTGGGGTCACCATAGCTGGCCATTTGGGGTGGGATGGATTTTGAGGAGTCAACCATCAAGACTAATATACTAAGTGATTGGAAGGATTAAGCCATCTGACAGTATGTAACTTTCAGGGAAACTCTTCGAAGCAGATGCTTTCTACGGCTGCTTCATTGATGGAGATGGCAAAGCCTTGGCCTTTTGCACATGTAGTCACTCAGGTAGACCATGACCAGTACGAAAAAATCAATAGTCTAGTCCCTGTTTTGTTGTCATTGTTTATTATATGTTGTCATTAAATTGTTTTATTCTGAGATTTCTGTGGGGTTTCTGGGGAGATATGTGAAGGATGAAATGTACTCTCTCTCTTTTTCTAATTGGAGTATCCATCCCAATGCAAATATATTCATTACAGTAATTTTTCATGCAAATTATAAGGCAGGCCTTTGGGGAAATTATTTTTTAGCTTCCAGAAATGTATGTGAGATTCTAATATGTTTCTAAGTGTTAGTATTAACAGTACTTTGATAATGTTGGCATCCTGAAAACTCAAAGAACATTGATAATAATAAGGAAGTCCCTGGGAATGGCATCTGGTAGGTTCTTCTTTCTCTTTATTAATTCACTCAAAGTACTACATCCAAACTGTTAAAAGTGGGGTGTTCTGGGGTTAGTCTACCTGAATTCACATGTTGGTGTTTTATCACTTATCAGTCTTGTGACCTTGAACAACTTAAATAGGTTCTCATACCTACGTATCCATTATGGAAAAATAAGTATAATAATACTACCTGCCTTGTAGGTTTGTTGTGAGGGTTCAATTAGATAATGTATGAATGGTACTTAGCCCAGTGACTGGCATAAATATCAATTAATATCTGCTTTCTAGCCCAAGCGACTAGAAAGCAGATATTAATTAAATTTTGTAATGAATCTTCCTAATTAATGTTAATTACTACTACTACTATTGCTGCTATCACCACCACAGCTCTTAGTATGTACCAATGGATGTGCTGTTCTGAACAACAGAAAAAAAAGCACAATGTCAGATTAGGGTATTCTGGTGGAGCTGAGGTTGAAGTGAGGAAAGTACTATTGAGCTTATTATTTCTTTGAGGAAATAAGAACAGGAAAGTAAGGTGGAACCAAGGAATGGAAGCCTTATTTCCATGTGCAGATAGACAAAGCACTGTAGTAACATATTTTAAACCACCCACCCATTCTCTGTTTTTCAATTAAACTGAGTCTATAATTCCAATTGAAGACACTGAAATGCAAGAAAATTTCTACTCTTTTTGGATTGGCAGGGGAAAGCCAAGAGAATATTGGTTATACCTTATAATGACTTTTGCAGAAAAATATGAGCTTCAAGGTCTTGACAAGAGAGAAATGGCACCTCTAAAATTCTGCATCTCTTTCCTGGCAATTTACGGACTCTGTTTTAAATGCTATTCTTGTACTAGCTTGCAGTCAATCCGGACTGGAATATCATTGCCCATTGTCAAAAGGACAATTACCTAGATAAGGACATCCCTATCTGTTCCTTGAGAAAGAAAACAATTCCTATTTGATGAGAAGGGAATAATGAGCTAGACAGTCTGTACGTGGTGATGTAATGGAAAGTGCTTTTCCTGATGAAAGCTTGTTGGAATAAGACTAATCCTCATTTGTTTTGTGTCTTCATCTACAAATCCACAAAGACAGTGCTTATGATTAAGGCCGACCTGAATGAAGAACCATTTCTATTACTGGATCCTCTGAAGGAAATATTCGAGAACCTGAAGCTTCCAATGTCAATTGAGATAATCTTCTGGCAAATTGTCCTGGTCTAGACAACGTACCCAAACTAGTTTCCCTGGATGACTGGAATCTGCTTAGCATTTAGCATATCAAGTGGCCCTTAGCCTCTGCCTTTTTCTTCTACTGACTTCTGTCCCTCTTCTTACATTTGAATGAACGTTTGATGTTGCGACAAGAACAGCTCATTATGCTTATGACAAAGCACAAAAAAACGGTCTAGAAAAGTATCTACTGATCACGCAATCATGAACCATGACTAATAGTTATCTAAGTGGAATTAAGGGTAATGGCTCCAAGAAGTCCATAGGAAAAAAGTACTCAGTGTTTCCTAGCAGTAACAGTGGAATGGTTCTTTCCTCTCTCTTTCATAGAACCTTTACCCTAAATCTCAAACTGCTTAGCAAGAACCCTTTTATATGCCTTAGAAGAATTCCTTTTGGAAAGCCTTATAAAACTGTGTTCGGAAACATTATGTTATAGAGAAATGAAAAGAAGCTTGAAGTTGGCCAAATTAGTCAACAGAGATCATTTTTCAATGCTGCCCACTCAAGTCACTGATGTCATTAGGCCCCACCCCAACCCCCGTTGGGAACAGCAGCTATATTATAAGCTGTTGTGAAAAGATTTTCTGAAAGTTCAATTCCAGAGCATGTTTCTTGCCTTTTATTTTTGTTTTTAATATAGTTAGAGCAGGCAGAGATCTTCGATAGAGACTGTTCTTTCATTAGGCATTGGAATTAAAAAAGATACAAGTGGTAGATATTTCTTTCATGGACTGCAGTCATCTCTTGAGGGGAAAATTAATTCCTCCCAGAGCACATTTTGGCTTGAAGGTACAAGGAAGTGAAGTAGCTGGTATAATATCCTGAAACAGCCACCTTCACGCTCTTTTCTACCTCTGTGGAAAGATGTAGAGACCTCAGCGAGCTGGAAAACCTGCCTCCTATGCTCACAGACCCATAGGTCCTAAAGGAATGGAATACAATTTCTCCATTTTCTGTGGAAAGCTAACCTATCAAATCAAATCAAATCACATCAGATAATACTTTTATCTTAAGCATTATTTCTGGGTTATCTTTTTGTTTCTCAGCATATATGGCAGCTCAGCAGGTTAGAAACTGTGACATCAGCTTGGTTCCAAAATAACCTTTGGAATTCATTATTCCTTTCCTATTTCATAAGGAATTGAGCAAAGGGGTGATTTGGTATATTTTTGTTCTCTGCTTTAATCCTATTAAGTATTCGAAATAAAAATAAACAACAGTTAAGACAAATAAAAAAGACCCTGAAGTCTACCAGACAATACAAATCAGAATCTCCATATTTATAAAGCTCTTTCCTCCCAATTTCATGGTCTCAGGGGAATTACATGCTCTGTAGATATTCATAGAGGCAGGAACTAAAGGATTACCTCACCTGAAATCCCCAACCTGACAGCTACTTACATCTGTCACGTTAAATATAGTTCTGTTTCTTTACCTTACTCACCGATGTGACATTTATCAAATCCTCACACAAAAGTGTAGGTTGAAGAGGATGACAAGATTGCATTATTTAATGGACTCCTAAGATCAACTGAAAATGATGAAGGTTAACTTTAGATGTCTTTCTTTTTGTTTAGAGCTCAAAAGAGGGTTTGCCAATACGCATACACACCATTTAGGGGAGTTTACATTCAGGAAAGGGGCTATTATCTGAAGTGATTTGTACTTGGAAATATTGGTATGAGAGAGGATTATGCTGATGCTCAATTTTTCATAGAAATGACAAGACATTCTATTTAATCAACTCTAAACGATGTACCTGAAAAACATGATTGCTTTAAAACCACATGCATTAATTAGACCCTATAACCAATGATGCAAAGTTGCATTTAGAGCTATATGTTATAATACCTTGTTCAAAATTCTCATTTTCACTGGTCCTGCCTTATTTTAGTATATACAACCACGCATCAAGGATAGATAGATATGTCAGGGTCATGGAGCCAAGCAGGACTTTCCTGTGGAAAATTTCACAGGTTATCAAAGCTGCCAGGACTGTTAGCTTTCACCTGATAACAAAGCATCTCTGTTATTTATATAAATTGCTTGTCTCTTGATCTCTCATTGTTACGTCCGAAAGTTAAAAAACCCCTTCTACTAAAATGATAGCTGACTTTGTGGTACACAGCCTTGAAAGTGACCCTCTATCTCCAATTGCAGGGCTTTTCTGTCCAACTCAAAGCCCAGTGTTGTATCTTTGTAAAAAATACAGCTGTGATTAGAGCTAGGGTTGTTTTTGTTGTTGTTGTTGTTTATGATTAGCGAATATATAACTTTAAGTTAAGGGATTGTTTTTAAACAATCATAACCACAAATGCATCTGTCCTCAAAGTGGGCATTTTATTTGTTCAAATAATAGGCCATTTTTGAATTCCCCTGAGAGAGAGTTTATTGCCCACACAGGGGAATGAGTCAGCACACTGTAAGTTCTCTCGCTGGTTGTCTCACGCTCTCTGCCTGTGTCACTCACCTGCAGAACCCTGCTTTCTCTTCCACTTTCGCTGACCCTTTATGAGTCTGTGAGCAAGCCAACCCTCCCTTTGGAGCTCTCCAGAATCTACAAACTAAAACTTCCTGGGAACAAAATCAATCTTTTCCTACCACTCAGCCCAAATCAAAGATCCAAGAGAACAATTCTCTTTCATTAATCCAACTCTCTTTCAAACTCAGTTTTTCTGTCTCCGATTCCTCAAATGTCACAGGATTCTTTCCAGCAGCCCAACCTCCCAGGGTTTACTCACCTGGCCAAGTGATACAGACTCATGCTTCTGGTTAAATCTCTTCTTGTCTTCTCCGGGAAAATATTAGAGTTTCTCAACCTGTGTTATTACTTGGTTAGCAGCCAAACTGAGAGTACAGCTACTTTATATAGGATTGCTTTTCTGCTATATATTGAGCTTTTACATTGACATCACCACTAACATACAGAACCAACCTTAAATTATAATAATAATTAAAAGCCTTGGGATGACCTGCCCCACACCCACCCCCACCTCCAAGTCCTGTCCCCTTGTATACAAAATTAATGAGATATTTTTAAAACCGAAAGTTAGAAGGGCTTTCACACAGTTAAGCTTCACAGGGAACTTCCTGTTGTCTTACACTTTTTAAGATTGTCCTGGAGTGTTATTCATGAGGTCCATAATTGTGTCTACTTTTGTGTACCATTGTATTTCTCCTGCTCAGAACAGTATTGGACACATAGCAAGTTCTCAGCATGCAGTCTGCCCTTTGGCTAGCATAGGAAGTTCAAAGATGTTGGTAGCGCTGGTTTGAGGACCCGAGCCTGGGAGAGTAGGCATTCTATACCTGGTCCTGAGTACCTGGGAACTTGTAATCATGTTGGCCACATCATGCTCAGAACCATTAAGGTTGGCAGCTGTCTAATGTGTCTATTTAGTGAGAAGTAAACAGGGAAATTTTCATTTCTAGAGCATGTTAATTGGATGCAGGTTTTAAATTTTGCTCAGAACCATTTAAAATGCCTCTGATTGGAAATAACATCCTATTCAAACATTTGGGAAAACAGAAGTAAAAACTCCCTGTTTATGGCCATCTGACTGGTGGATTAAGAGAATTGTGCTGGGCCTGGCTGACGTGACTCAATGGTTGAGCGTAGACCTATAAACCAAGAGGTCAGGGTTCAATTCCTGGTCAGGGCACATGCCCGGGTTGTGGGCTTAATCCCCAGTGTAGAGTGTGCAGGAGGCAGCCGATCAATGATTCTCTCTCATCATTGATGTTTGTATCTCTTTCTCCCTCTCGCTTCCTATCTGAAATCTATTAAAATATATAGTATATGTATAAAAGGCTAAGCGACCAGCCGTCTGACCCACCAGCTGGTAGGTCTGACCCACACTGACCACCAGGGGGCAGCCACTCAACGCAGGAGATGCAGAGCAACAGCAACTTTGCAGAGTGCCCTCTCACACTCTGGGATCCCTCAGGGGACGTCAGACTGCCAGTTTTGGCCCGATCCCCGCAGGCCAAGCCAAGGGACCCCACCTGCCCGGCACTGCCCCAGGTGCGGCTGGCTGGGGAGGGACCACAGGAGGTTGGCTCCAGGGTGTGTCCAGCCCATCTTGCCCAGTCCCGCCCCGCCAGCCACCTCCTAATTAATTTCCTTTCAATGTGCATGAATCTGTGCACCGGGCCTCTAGTATATATATAAAGAGAATTGTCCTGGGTTTTGGCCCTTATTAAAGAATTCTATTTGCTACTGTGTACCATTTTACTCACTGATATGTAAAAAACAAAGAACCAGGAGTCATGAGCTTAAATAGTACCATTGCCTGGTTGAGACTCTAGCAGGGGGAATACAATATTAGGTTCTCAAAACACAAGTTCACTGGCTGGGAATGAATGAAGAATGGCTACTTTACAACATACCCCCAGTTAATATTCCATTATGTGTAACAAAGCATTGGCATATGCCATCCACTGGAGGGCACCAGTATGTAGTTCAGCTTTAGAACCCTGGTATCAAGACAGGGCTTTTAATTTTTATTATTTTTATTATTATTTTCAAAATCCACTTTAAGGGATTCGCCAGAGTATCCAACAATGTTTGCACTGGGAATGGGCTTAGTGACCATCCAATCATATATCCATCCGAAAAGACATCCAGTACTGATAGGTTTCATGAGCTGGCCAGCACTAAACAACTGGTTAAATTCAGTAGTATTTTCCCACTATACTGTTACCTACTCCCTTTCCTTACGCTCTCCTCTGATCATTATTTACTAGCCCCGAGCAGGAAGGACTCACTTCTGCAGTGGAATCTGCTGAAGCTGTGCTGGAACAGCCCGGGGTGAGGCACATTCTTCCTGTTGAGGGGTTTGGCCCTGGAAGCCTTGTCCTTTGCAATGCCACAATGAGCCTTTGTGGCCGTTCTTCCTCAGGGAACCGTCAAGAAGCTCAGATCGCTTCCACTTCTGGGCCATTGTGTGCTTCCCGTGGCAGTGTTATAGTGAGGAGGAGTTTGGGGTTTCAGATTTTAATTCTTTTAGCTTAAGCTTTAACGGGATGTCAATGGGCCAGGAAAACACAGCACGATTTATTGTATTATGTAGTTTTCTTTAGGGCATTTAGAAAACTGAGTGGAAAGAACAGAATGAGACATAAGAGACATAAAGTAACAAGAGGTTATTATAAATGCAAAAACAAGTTGTTTAATGTCTTTGCAAGTAATTTAAGCATCGGTGTAGTCTTCTAGCCTTCTTAAGCTCCCAGGGCAATCACAGGCAAAATCAGCCCCTTACATAGTTCTACACACCTACACATTTTTGAAGAAGTAACCTCCACATTTACTATTGTATAAGAACCAACATGTACATTTACTATTGTATGTTCTTATACAATAAGAATAAATGTTTAATTAAAATATAACAAAAGTAAAGAAAATTATGTGCTGGTTTTCACAATGTGAACACAAATTATAAGTGCCATCCAGGCCAAGATGTAAAACATTGCTGGCAACTCTGAAGCCCTCCTCAGGACCCTTCTCAGTAAATCCTCTTCTTCCCCAAAAGGTAACAATATCCTGACTTCAATCAGTAATTGTTGGTTTTGCAAGTTTTGGAACTTTATATAAATGAAATGATAGAATATTCTCTGGTGTCTGGTTTCTGTTAGTCAACATTTGACCTTGAGATTCATTTATGTTGTTAATCTAGTGCAAGCATATCAAACTCAAAGGCTAGCACGAGCCAAATAAACAAGGTTTAAGTTTATGTGGGCTTCAAAAAAACAAAAGCTTCAATTTTCTTTAAAAAAATATTTTTATTGATTTCAGAGAGGAAGAGAGAGATAGAAACATCAATGATGAGAGAGAATCATTGATTGGCTGCCTCCTGCACCTCCCTACTGGGGATCAAGCCTACAACCCAGGTATGTGCCTTTGACTAGTATCGAACCCAGGACCCTTCAGTCCACAGGCTGATGCTCTATCCTCTGAGCCAAACCAGCTAGGGCTAAAAGCTTCAATTTTCATAGAAACGTAGGCTTATTTCGATAGAGACATGCTGAATACAAAGGGCTGAAATAAATAATAGTTAACATAAAATAATAGAACATTTAAATAAAAATTAATATTTTTTCTTAAACATTAACTTACCAGACACTGAATAACTGCACAAATGAATAAGTATAATGCAAATAAACCTATTTTTCTTGTTCTCCAAAAGTGAAATATTTCCTGTTGTGCACACCAAACAAGTCAGTCCAAGACTAATGATGTGGCAATCGGCTGCTAAAATATTTGCTGTTAGTATTAGTGGAGAGAAATGGTGCGCCTGCGCATAAGGCACAAAAGGGAAATGAATGAAAACAATTATAGTAATCAGTCATTAGCGAACGTTGTAGTTTGTTATTAATAATTATGTATAACAGGATATTGTAAAAATTAAGTTACAAAATTTTTATTAAAATGTTTTTTATATATCATTATATTGGCTGGGCTGCAAAAATATTCATTGTGGGCCACATGCGGTCCATGGGCCTCGAGTTTGACAGGCTTGATCTAGTGGGTTTGTTCAGTCTCATTACCACATACCATCCCATTATATGAACAAAACACTATCCATTTGTGGTTGATGAACTTATGAGTTGTTTCTGGTTTCTGGCTACTGTGCAGAGTGCTGCTATGAGCATTCTTGTACATGTCTTTTGGTACACATGTACTCATTGTCGTTTGGGGATTATACTTGGGAGTAGAATTGCTGGACATGGAGGAAGCATATGGTCAAGGATACATAGTAATATATCATCGTGGTTTTAGTTTGCATTTTCCTGATGATTAATGATAAATGACTTCGCATATGTTAGATGGCCATTTGGATGTGTGGTTTTTTGTTTTTTGTTTTGGTAAGTGCCTGTTCAAGTCTATTGCCTATTTTTCTATTGAATGGCCTTGTTGTCTCATCAACTTGTAGGAGTTTTGAAATACATTGAATATGAGTTCTTTATTAGATATCTGAATAGCAATTCCCGTTCCCCCCTTCCCAGTCTGTTATGTGCCTTTTCACTTTCTTAATAGTATCTTATTGATGAACTAAAATTCTTACTTTCAAATTTAGTCAAAGTTATCCATCATTTTATATATGGTTATTGATGATGTGTTTTCTTAAGCATTTTTTTTTACCTACCCCAAAGTCATGAAGATATTCTCCTTTTTTTATTCCCTAAAATCTTCATTTTTCTATATATTTTTATAGCTACAGTCTACATGGAATTAATTATTATGTTTGGTGTGAGGTAGGGATTTAATATTTTTTTCTTTCCACATAGATTTCCAATTTACTCCAGTGCAGTTTATCAAAAAGGCCATTATTTTCTTACTGATGTGCCATTTTTATAAAAAATCAAATTCCCAGATGGCTTTACTGTATTTGGAATTGGGTCTAGTTCTATACTGAAATTTCTTTTCCCCAATTATAATAGTTCCTGAACAAAACCTGTTCTAACCATTTTCTGGCTCTGGTTTTCTCTTATTAGCCTGGAGATAATCTTCATGGGGTTAACATTATGAATACAGTTTCAATTTCTTTATTAGAAATCTAACTATTCAAATTTTATATTTATTTTATTGTTAGTTTTAGGGTTTTTAAAAAAGGAATCTGTCCTTTTATCTGCATTTTCAAAAAACATTTTTGGTATAATGTGTGTAAGACCCACTTAAGGTCTGTTTACATACTTGTAATTGGGAATGATATGCCTTTTCTCATTCCTTATATTTATATTTTGTAGCATTTTTCTTTTAATCAGTCTGGTTAGAAGTTTATTAAATTTGCTGATAGTATCTATTATACCTTGTTTTCTGATTTTTCTCCCCTTCATGTCTCTTTGAGTTTAATTTGGTCTTCCTTTTCTAACTTCCTAAGATTTCAGCCCTTCTTTCTAGCATATTTTTAAAGACACAATTCTCTCTAAGCACCGCTTAGTCACATCCCTCAAAGTTTGATATATCATATTTTCACTACCATTAAACTAAAAGTATTGTCCAGTTGTCATTGTGATTTTTTTCTTGGATCCATAGTAGCAATCTTAAATTGGATCCATGGGAAACAGATTCTGAGATGGAGATTTATTGGAGAGTGCTCTCAAGATCTACACCTGTGCGAGAGAGATGTAAGATTATTCAGAAGATGACCAACAGACATAGCAACAGAAATCTTGGCCAATCTCCTGCAGAGCTCTGGACCTGGGGCAAACTCCAGGGTTGTCTGATGAAGACAAAGGCTTTTGTAGCTGTGCATCACTAGATGCAGGATGTCCCTAGGGTGGGAGTGTAACTTTAGGCAAGAGGGGTACTGGCAGGAGTACGGTGTCCCTACCAGCTGAGGAAATCAATGTGTGTGTCATGAAGTGGGAGGATCTGCATATACCTTACTGGCTATTTAAAATCTCAATTTACAAGCAGTTGGGAATATTCTGGTCATCTTGTTATTGATAGCTGGTCTAATTCTACTGTGATCGGATAACACACCGTAATTTATTTCAATTTTTTGTATTTGTTGGGATTTGATTTGTGACCCAGCATATGGCTCATTTTGGTAAATGCTCCAAGTGCACTAGAAAACAATGTGTATTCTTCCATTATTGGATGCCATGCTGTCTCTATAGCAATTAGGTCAACCTTATTCATTGTGACATTCATATCTTTTATATCCTTACTGATCCCCTTCCTTCCATTCTACCAGTTGTTGAGAGAGCCAGGCGTGTTAAAGTTTTCCACTATATTGTGGACTTCTCTATTTTTTTCTTGTAGCTTTAAATTTTTTACTCAATGATGTTAGATACATACACATTTATAATTATTATATTTTCTTGGTGGATTAACACTTTTGCTATTATGAAATGTTTTGCTTTAACTCTAGTGTTTGTGTCTTGCTTTAAATTGTACCATGTCTGATATTACTACGGTTACATAAACTTTATTTTGATGTTTGCATGGTACACATTTACTTTGAGCCTTTGTGTCTTTTTATATTTAACATGTGTATCTTTTTTTTTTTTTAAGCCTCACCCAAAGACCAGAGGATATTTTTCCATTGATTTTTAGAGAGAGTGGAAGAGAGAGGGAAAGACAGAGAGAAGTATTGATGTAAGAGAAACACATCGACTGCACAAGCCCCGACCAAAGCCAGGGCTGGGGAGGAGCCTGCAACTGAGTTACGTGCCCTTGAACAGACTCGAACCTGGGACCTTTTGGTCTGCAGGCCGATGCTCTATCCACTGAGCCAAACTGGCTAGGGCTAACATGTATATCTTGTAAACAGCATTAGTTGGGTTTTATTATTTAATGTAGGTTCATAGTCTTCTATTTTTACTATTTAGACCATTTATATTTTATGTAATTACTAATAGGTAAGTTTTAAATCTACTATTGTATTATTTGTTATGCTTGCTCTATCTTTATGTTCTTTTTTTCTGTTTTTTGTTTTGTTTCTTTTGGATTAGTCAGCTACTTTTTTATTACTCAATGTTTCCCTCTACTGTTTTTTTCTTTTTTAAAAAAAGTTCTTATGCTATTTGTTTGGAAGCTATCCTAGAATTAAAACAATTATCCTTGCTCTTTACCTCTCATAAGTTAATGCTGTCCTTAGAACAACTTAACTCGATTTACCCACTCTATTTGTGATTTTTGTCATACTTGTTTAATTCTACACGTATTTAAATCTCATTTCCACAAGACAATGTTATTACTGTTTTGTACAATCAATATTCATTTAGATTTATGGACATTTCCATTGCCCATTATGCCTATGTATTTTTGTGTTGTAGTCTTCTGCATGATGCATTCGAGAAAACCACTGCTAAATATTGGATTCATTCTTGGTGCTCTCCTTCCCTTTGGTCCCTTGGCCTTTCAAGGCCACTTTGTAGCCTCCAATCCCATCTGTCTTCCTAGCCTATAAAATTGCTTAAAGCTCTGTCACCTCCTCTGTCACCTCCTCTGCCCCTTAGCAGCTGCCCTCTGCCCGGCTTCTCAGTTTGTGGCTCAGTACCGGGAATTGGCACATACCCTGCAGGTGAAATGGAATGCAGAAGGTTAGGCTCACCCCTGTAGGTTTCCCTTTTTTCTTGGATCTGGTGCCCAAATTCTGCCTGGTTGCTTTGGCAGCTCCCGTACCTCTAAAGACCATCACCTTGGGGATTCGGTTTCAAGATAGGAATATTTTTTTTTTGGTGGGGGGGACACAGACATTCAGTCTATAGCATTTGGGGTATTTTAAGTATCTATATATGGAGAGAAGCAATAGAGAGGCTGCTTTGTCTCAGTGAATCCATTGCCAACTCCGGACCCTCCTTCTTCTGAAGAGGCCTGTAGTGCGGAGAGAGAACACCTTACTCTATTGGAGCCACCTCTCACCACCCCTGCTGCTCCAGAGGGACACACACCATGCAGGGAGCGACTGCCTGAGTGTCATTTAGGAACCCAGGAGAGCCCTCCAGCCTTAGTGCCTTCTTACTCTCACCCCTGCCTGATGTTGATGCCAGAAATCCCTTCAAGAAGGAACAGATTCCACAGCTAGAGGAATCTGTTTAAACTTTTTAAAAGTCTGAGAGCACAGAATAGGAAATACATTAACTTCCATGAGTGACAGATGTCAGAGTTTTCCTTAAGAGCAGGACTGAGGTGAAGGGAGAAGCTATGACAGAGGGAAAGAGGCAGGAAAGAGGAGCACAGTCTGCCAACATTTTGTAAATGTCTCTGTCTGTGTGTAGGGCACAGGGGCAAGTGGTCCTTCTATTGCCAGGAAAACCAGAGTGGCCGGGTAGCTAATTGGCCTGTATCTCCTACATGGACCCACAGTCCTCAGCAGATGGGTAACTGAGAGGGTGTCAGTCCATCCATCCTCTGATGACCTATACCCCTGTGCCACTTCCTCCCAGGTCACAGTTGTGGCCCAGGGAATGTCAGGTGGCAGGACAAATGACCTCGTTTAGAACTTTGAGGTTTTTCTTTTATTAATAGGTCAGGGGCACAGCCTTTCTGAAAAATTGATTAATGCTGAAGCTGGTAGGCTTCTGCTGTATAAATGTTTTCTCCTCATCTGTTGTCTGTCTGCCTGTGGTGTTCTATAAATACGTTAATTGGTACCACTTTTCATTTAACTGTCATTGCTGTCTCTCTCTTTTTTTTTTTTGACAGGCTGATATTAAACTCCCTTATGATGGAACAAAACCAAACCACCCAGCCATAGGGGCCTATTTTGGCAAAAGAGGAATGTCAGAGGAAGAAAATTTGTAGTCTTTTGCGGTGTTAAGACTCTTCAGTGATAGTTTGCGTGAAAAATTTAGAATACAGATTCTTTCATCGATGTGGATTAAAAAAATAAAAACAGCCCTCAGGAAACTACCAAAATAAGGCAGGTGAGGTAGAATCCTAAGAACAGCTGCAATTTAGGAAATGGGATGAAACCAATCTCAACTTCAATTTAACATTCATCAAGTCCGACTTATTTTAGATGACTTTGGTTTTGGTAATGTTTCAGAAACTGTGGGTTTCTTTCTGCCTTGAAGGGCTGCAACCACTTAACAATGGAAACTGAACTGGTGCAAGCGCCAATTTCAAGTGTCTCTTCAACTTGCTAGAAATTGGGATTAACTAGTTGTATAATAGAGTATATTCTGAACTACTCCCACCTTTCAAGAACATTTAAGAACACAGCAGCAAATCATTTTAAAGGTCTGCTACTGTATGCTCCACAGTTTATAAGACCAGTGTTTTGAGGTTTGTCAACTGACTAAAATTTAGAGTATGATGAGGCCCTATATTCCCAGATGAACCTAAATTGACACCATCCCAGACCAGTCTACCGGTATATCGGTCAGGATTCTATCAGGTGAACAGAACCAGCTCTGAGGGCTAGCGAGTCTGACATTATGAAGGCAGGCCATCAGGAAGAACTGTCTGGAAACTCTCGGGCAGAAAACTCAGTTTTACGCTTAAGGCCTTGGTAGATTGGGCGAGGTCCACACACACCATCAAGGGTGGTTTCTTTTCTTTCAAGTTAACTGACTGTAGTGTTAGCCACATCTACAAAATACTTTCACCTAGACCAGTGTGGGGTTGAATCACTGAGTAAGGTAGCCTTGATGCGTTGACACCTAAGACTAAGAGTTGATCATGAAAAACTCGCCTCTGGTTTAAAAGGAACGATCTGGGAGGACCATGTTGTGCATTCATTATAAGGGCACCAGCCTGAGAGGCCTGCATGGTCTGCTCTCTCATCCTAAGTGGAGTCCTTCGCCCGTTTGTGAGACAAAGCCCCAGATCATGCTGCCCTTTTTCAGGGTTCCTAATACACTAGACTCCAAGGCAGAACTCTTATTTGTCATATAAGTTTCACAGAATGAATATCCACACCTTTGCTGTCCTTGCCACTTTGTCTTTGCTTCTGGAGAACAGGGTGTAGAAAAAGTCTTAGAGAATTTGTAATCTGTGCTTAGTTCTGAAGGATTCTTCATTCAAAAGATACCAGAATGAGTATAATCTGTGTAGGTACAGGTTCTTTACTTAGGGGTAATGTTTCTGTTAGAACGGTGTGCACTTGGTCCATCAATATTTATTCATAGAAGTTTTCATAGTGACTTTATATTTTTTATAGATGAAAAATGTTAGATGGGATACACATGGCTCCTTTTGTTTGTTGAGCAATTTTATACTTTTAAGTATATATATTATGCTAGAATATACAAAATGAATGCAATGAGAATGAATGCAACTTATATCTAGTAAGAAAGAAACTTTGAACTTAGGTCTAAGTTCAAAGGAATAGGCGTAGATTCCTTGCTCACTAAACATGGACCCATCAAAGGTGAAATACAAAGGGGAATAGTTATCCATTTTATTTGGTAAGTGGAGATTGTCAGATGGGGGTTATACAAATTCTTCTTCTACCAAAAGCTTTTTTGATCTTTTCATCTCTTGGGTAGCCTGCACTTCATCAAATGTAACTTTTAAAATACAAGTTCTGCTGATATGAACATATTAAACACACACTAAGATGCTTTGATGTTCCCTGAGCGTGACAGATATTCCTTATAAAAACCCTTAGCTTTTTACTGTTTTAAGGCCTCTAAATTCCATTACTGTCAGTGAAGAGGAAAAGGAAAGTTTAAATATTTTGATTTTGATTTTCAAAATAAAATTATCTTGAGATAATTCCAAGGCGGGGTGGGGGAGACCAAGCAACTTCGCAATAGTATTTATTGCCAGAATAAAAAGCAATGCTGTCCACATTTTGAGCAAGTGGGAGTGACCCCCGTGCACATCCAGCGAGATAACAGGAGTGGGACCCACAAGGAGAGCCATTTGGGAGCAGCGAGGGCGGTCATGCTTCTCAACCAGGACATCTTTCAGCTTGTGGTGGAAAAACTCAGGGCTGGGAATCTACTGCCTGGAGAGGAAAATTTTTGTCCCCGACCTTTTTGTCTTGACTGAGGGTGAAATACAGGGAGTGTTTGTATTTGAGCCTCTTGTAACCATTTCCTTGGAAAGTAATACTTACGTGTTTTCTTAAAACATCATTTGAAATTGAAAATGCAAACTGTGGGGCTCATGAGTTCATTGATGGGTGGTCTTCAGAGTTTGGGTGTTTGCCTTTGTGGGGTGATGAGGTGTGGATAGGCCTGGACACATTATTTCTGAGAAACCTTGGAAATAAGCCCCACAGTTTTCTGCTTTCACCTCCTTTCAGCTCCAGAGTATTTGCCCCTACAGTATCCCAGCGAGGTCTTGCTTCGGAGTGTCACAGAGCTGGGGAGGCCATGTTCAGCGAGGATGGGCCCACTCTTGCCTTCGAACACCGCTCAATAAATATTTTACTGGCAAGCTAAGCCAACATAAGCAGTTCTTTATCTACAGGTGAAAACTTGCAATACTGGGGTTAGGTGGAAAGTCTCATTTCTATTACAGTAGTGTTCAAATTTTGCTTATGAAAGATCCCTTTTGCATTGTAACTTACAACACAACTGCACTTGTGTATGTGCGCTCACACTTGCCCACCAAACTTAAACAGAAGCTCCAGAGACCAGTTCTCCTCCCTGTTCCCCGTGATTTGTTCTGATATTTTGTATCCTATCCCATCACATCTTGTCCTATCCCATTCCATCTTATTCTATCCTATCCCATCCCATCCATATCCAAAATACTAGCCATGATTCATTAAATTAATTTTATGACACTTTAATCTCTGGTAAAAAAAAAAAATAACAACACTGGATCTACTCCTAGAAAATAAAGTCAGTGGTGGTACATTTTCACGAACATTGACAATGAAAGAAGTTCTTCTGTACTGAGCAGTCGGGCTCACAGATACGCTGGTTTATGGCAACATGCCCAGTTCTCTCTCTCCCCACCGCCCCCGCCTCAGTCAGAAGGCTAAAGAGGAGAAGAGTTGAAGGTGCCCTTTTTCAGTAAGATACTAGTTTTCTTCTTTCCCTTTCCCTGAAGTGGATGGGAAAGGGAAAGGAGAAAGCTAGTGTCAGCTGAAACCTGGACAGTGCATGGAGTGGTGCTGGGAAGAGGGGCTCTTTTTACAGCTCTCATGCCTCCTCCATGTGAGTAGTAAACAAAAGTTACCACCAGACAGAACTTTGGGTAGACTAACTAATTGGTGATCTGGATTCATACCTTGATGTGGCATTAATTCTCTCTCCATGGTCAATTCTGGTAGACATTCCAAAAACCCCTTGAAAGGAAATTAATTGCCTACTTTTCTTTTCCTGTGTCTAAATGGTGCTCCCTTGGGTTTTCAAAAGCAACTTTCAAAGGGGAATGTCATTTGGTCCAGATTTCTATTTATTTTGGGGTTCCCAATGTCTGGACTTCTTTATTAAAGGCTGTGAACCCAAGGTTTTAACCACAAAGATTTAGCACCATGTTTTTAAGAAAAAGAAAGTCAAATGGGGGTTAATGAAAGTTAAAAACCTTTGACTCTCCCTGTAGGACTCTGTGCAGACACTTGTTTTGCTACTGTCTCTCGCCTGGTGTGCCAGGTCATTGCAGACCAGCTCGACCAGAGGAAAAACAAGGTAAACTTCACCAATGGTGCCTGTCATAACCGGCAGCCTCCCTTCTTCCCCCCATCAGACAAACCTCTTTTTTTCCCCTTTAAAATTTTGTCTGTATTTGACATTTTGAATCACCCTAGAAGATGGAATATTGTTTTTGCTGAAGCTACTGGGTAAGTGTCTCCTACCTACTTTGTCTGGAAAAAGTCCCAGACATCCCTTGTCATTTTGCCCCTGCCCTAGGAAAATACTGCCCTTCCCAGACTCTCTGAGCCATGACTCTGAGTGCTGTACCTCCATTGCCCCAAGTATGGAGCATATCCAGTGTGGAGACAATGGCCTTGGCCAGGGTGCCGAAGCATGGTGGAGTCCAGCTCACGTGTTTCAATAGCCCTGAGACCTGGTCTAGCTGGACTGGTGACCTGCCTAGACTTTAAAACTCAGATGAAGTGAAATGCTTAAAGCTCTGCAGCTCTTAGTCACTCAGTAAATGAAAATACGGAGATTCCTGGAGGAGGCAGTGGTTGAAGTATTAGAAGCAGGCTTGTCAAAACAAACATCTGTTGTCATCTTTGCTTTGCCTAAAGCATAGGTGGGTACCAATACTGGGATATAATTCTTGGGCTGCTTGTCTCTCTTTATATCTCAAAATAGTCACCATCTACTTTCTGGTTCTCCCAAGACTTGGCCCCAACACTTTTCTTTTTCTATATATCCAGTTCCTTCTTTTTAAATACAGATTCTTTTCCTCCTTGTATGCAAACATGTTTAAAATCTTTCCCATTTTGGAAAACAAAACCCTTCCTTGACTGTCCTCCTCTTCCTCCCACCAACAGTTACTTCTCCTTCTCTCCAGGTGTAAACTTCTCCAGGTCTGTGTCTGTCAAGCTTTGATGTACACCAGAATCATCGAGAGAACTTGTTAAAGCACAGATTACTGGGCTCCATTCCCAGAGTTTCTGATTGAATAGGTTTGAGGTAGGATCCAAGAGTGTGCATTTCTAACAAGTTCGCAGGTGATGCCGATGGTTGGAGAACCACTTTGAGACCCACCACTCTAAAGCGTACTCCACTTTTGTTAGCTGCACTCATTCTTTTCTTAAATTTCTACCCAAGCTTCTGCATGCAACCTGGCCTCTGCTTCGTCACCATCCACATGTCAAATCCAGAGGACACATTGTGTCCTATCTTACTCTAGCCCGCTGTGACAGGTCACTCAACCTTTTGGCTCCATGACATCACTCTCTCTCAAGTTATCTCCTTCAAGGTCTAGCTCAAAAATTACCTGCTGTGGCCGTGACCAGTTTGGCTCCGTGGATAGAGCATTGGCCTGCAGACTGAAAGGTCCCAGGTTCGATTCCGGTCAAGGGCATGTACCTTGGTTGCGGGCACATCCCCAGCAGAAGGTGTGCAGGAGGCAGCTGGTCGATGTTTCTCTCTCATCGATGTTTCTAGCTCTCTATCCCTCTACCTTCCTCTCTGTAAAAAATCAATAAAATATATTAAAAAATATATATATATTTTACATATATATATTTTTTATTTAAAAATATATTTTAAAAATATATATTTTAATAAATATAGATATATATATTTTTTTTTATTGATTTTTTACAGAGAGAAAGGGAGAGGGATAGAGAGCTAGAAACATCGATGAGAGAGAAACATCGACCAGCTGCCTCCTGCACACCTTCTGCCAGGGATGTGCCCGCAACCAAGGTACATGCCCTTGACCGGAATCGAACCTGGGACCTTTCAGTCCACAGGCTGACGCTCTATCCACTGAGCCAAATCGGTTTTGGCAATAAAATATATTTTTTGAAAAATTACCTGCTGTGGTAAATATGGCCACAGCAATATTTCTAATCTCACAAGCTCTTCCAGCAATCATAATATTTCTCCATCAAGTGGTGGACAGCACTTTGTGACCATATCAATAACTAGAGTGTGGCAAAATTGATGATGCATGATTTCTGAGTCTAGGTCATATGGCTCTCTCATTCTCTCTCCCTCTTTTTCTCCCTCCCTCCCTCCCTCTCTTTCTTTATAATATTATTATTTTAAAAAATATATATTTTTTTATTGATTTCAGAGAGGAAGTGAGAGGGAGAGAGAGATAGAAACATCAATGATGAGAGAGAATCATTGATCAGCTGCTCCCTGCATGCCCCACACTGGGGATCAAGCACGCAACCCAGGCATGCGCCTTGACCAGGAATCAAACCACGACCTCCTGGTTCATAGATTGATGCTCAACCACCGAACCACGCCAGGCAGGCTCTCTCTCTCTTTCTTTAAAATCTAGCCACCATGTTGTGAGGGAGCCCAGGTAACATGGAGATGCTACATATAAGTGTTGTAGTTAACAGTCTTAGGTAAGGCCCCAGGCAGTAATCAGCATCAATCTTCAGGAAAGTGAAAGGATGAATGAATCTTTAAATGACTCCAGTTCCAAGCCTTCCAACAGCCTCGGCTGACGCAGAGTAGAACAGAGCAAAGTCGTCCCCACTGACTCCTGAACAAATTGCAGATCCGAGAGCAATGTAAATGTCATCATTGGCTTAAGCTGCTAAGTTTTGGGCAGTTTGTTAAACAATAATAAATAGTGGAAACACCTCCTTTATGAGGTCACCCCTTCGACCTCTTGGTTTTCTCCCTTGCTCAGAATTAATAGCTCTTCTCTGTGTTCTCTTAGCATTTTATTTATTTTTCTAGCACTTAACAGTTTGTTCAAGTTTGTGAAATTCTTGAGGGCAAGGCTTTAAAGCTATTCTTTTTTTGTATTACTTTTAGCACCTAATACAGTACCTGGCACAGTGCAGGTATTGAGCAAATGTTTATTAAATGATGATCGAGTTTATGTTGCCTTAATTGTCAGAGCTATTATGCCACTTATAGAAATTTCCACTCTATATTAACTTCTGGTGTAAAATGGTATTCGGAGGACAAGCAAGTCACATGAAACTCAAGGATGGTGGTGAACATCCCAGAATTTATAATGTGAGTGGATGGGCAAAACCAAAGGAATGACAAGAATTTCTAGCAGTCTTATGCAATATTCACTGGTCTTTCTGGTACTCTATGAAGCAATTTATCTCGTGATCGTTGCTCTCAGGTGGTCTAAGCATCATGGGGCCTTGATTACCCTTACTGGAATATCCTTTGTAGCAAGAGTTCTTTTTATTTTTGTAAAATATATTTTTATTGATTTCAGAGAGGAAGAGAGAAGGAGAGAGAGATAAAAACATCCATGATGCAAGAGAATCACTGATCAGCTGCCTCTTGCACACCCCACTCTGGGGATCGAGCCTGCAACTCAGGAATGCGCCCTGACTGGAAATCAAACTGTGACCTCCTGGTTCCTAGGTCGATGCTCAACCACTGAGTCATGCTGGCTGGGCTGCAGCAAGAGTTCTTAAAGTTTTGGGATGCCTGCAATGACTTTCAACGCTGCTCTTTTCAACTCGACCACAGAAGTGTTCCACAAGATATTCTGGGATTTTCAGAAAGCACAGCTCTCTTAAGCGCATACCTGTTTTCCACAGTCCAGCATGATCAGCTTTGCTACAAGGAACATGTGTGCATTTCAAAAGCTTCAAGGTCACATATTTCTCATAATTGGAAAGAGCACTTAACTGAGTCTAGAGACCTGAGTTTTCATCCTTGCTCTGCAATTGGCTGGGAGTGTGGTCCTGGGAAAATTACACCCCCCCCCCTTTTTTTTCTTCAGGTTTCCATTTTTTCATTTATGAAATGAGGACTGATGGTCTCTGGGGGTATGTCCAAGTCTAGCACTATCAATCAAGAGCAACATGATAAGGCAACATTTATATAGCTATACAGATGGAAACTTAAAACGTCCTTACCCATACGGGAAATTGAGGGTGTACGGAGCATTAGGATTTTGAAATGATGGATACCTTCTCAATGGCTGATAAGACTAACCTGTTCTCCAGCTATTATTTTTGTAGCTGGTACAATCCATTTTAACCACTAAGAAATGGTTAGAGAGCGGCTCTGCTCTGAAGAGGAAGTCACAGAAATGCTACTGGGGGAAGTCTTTGATCGGCCACTTCAGATTGTCTAACTGTGGGCATTCACTGAGCTGTGCGATTAGGAAAGGCTTTATGACTCCTTTAGAGCTAAATTTGTTTTAGGTTTGTCTTTAAGAGATACTAAGAAATGGTTAAAAAATCACCCCAAGGTTGCATTTTGAGACAATAAAGAATACCCAGCAATGTGATATAGATAATAAGTGGAAAGCAGGATTATATATTTTTTCCTGGTATGCTCTTTAAAGGTATTATAGAGTAAAACAGAATGGAACTTGTCTATTAATAACATTTTTCAATGTTTGCTGGACTGTCAATAAAACATTACATTGCCACCATCACTTTTTCTCACCTTAGCCAGGAGATTTTTCTTGTTTGGCATTTTTAATGTTTTACCCATTATGGAAGTTTTTTTTGTTTTTTTTTTAACACTTGCATTTTGCAATTACCAATAATGAGAAATGAAATGACACTTTTAAAAAAAGCCATATAACAAGAGTATCTCAAAAGGACACTAAATAATTCTAAATAATTAAACACCTGGCAGGTTGTGTGACATATATTTAATAGTTTTGTGACATGAGATCATTTTAGGTTTCATTTTATTCCTTCAAAATCAGGTCGTCTTTGACCCATTTCTATTTTCTCATTGCTCCTCTGCTCATATATGTTTAATGAATGTTGTGTGTATTTCAGCACCAAGATTATGAAACAGTCAGGCTCCAAGAGCAACACTGAAATGATGTTTTCCAGGCCACAGAATGCCTACCTCGTATTTCGAGAGCAGGACTAGCACAATGAGCTCTTTTGTGCTGGGAATCAGGGCCAGACTGATTCTGCAACTTTTTCTTATTTTATGATCTTGTTAACGTTGACCTCTATCTATCTGTGGGTTTTTTTTCTGACAAAAATAAAATTCTTAACTAAGCTCATTTTCATGACTGACTATAAAATTTTTATTTTCAACCCTACCTGTTAACGGAGGGCTGTTAACAGCCCTTCCTCTCTTCTATACTTGGACGAATTGAATAAAAACAACAAATATAGCTACTAGAAATATCGGATTAACGAGAAAAAAAAGTATTGAGTCTAGTCTTTTTTGTTTTTTTGTTTTTTTTGTTTTGTTTTGTTTTCTTGCTGCAAAAAGCTTTATTGTTTCATTTGGTCCAATGCATGGGAGAGGGCTTCAGGGTGGTTAGAAGAATGGCTAGTGGTTTGGGGGAGAGGCTCAGGTAAAAGCCACACACCAGGGGATGCAGAGGGGCCCCTCAAAGGCCTCTGGGCTCCAAAGGCTCCTAGACGTGCTTGAGGGTGAGCCTTTTTAAGAGATCCTCGCCCAGCCCAGCCTAGCAGGTGAGTCAGGTGTCGCCCATCTTCTTGATGAGTTTCACCTCCTCACCCAGGAAGTGGTTCTGCAGGAAGTCACAGAGATGAGGGCCTGCAGGGGTAGAACCCAGGGCCTGCAGGTCCAAGAGGACCTGGTTCAGGTTCCTCTCCAAGGCCAGGGCAGCTTCCCTGGTGTCCTGAGTTTTGCCCACTCCTCCTGGGAAGGCTTCAGCACGTCCTAGAAGAGAATGCGACCACTGCGTTGGTTTTGCATCTTTAAGAGATGCTCAGCACCCTTGGCTTCTTCTCTACCAGCTCTCAGAAGAGGTGGTCCACGCCCTCCAGAGCCACATGGTCAGGTCAAAATAGAAGCCCAGAGAGAGGTAGGTGTGGGGCCCGCAGATGCAGGTTGGCCAGGCGGTTGACCACAGCCTCTACCTGGGTGGAACAATTCTGACGGATTTGGGAGCTCATGGTTGTTTGGCAATAAGGAGTTAAGGTAGAAAAAACACTGGTGTGTTGGCTGGTCCTGGAGGTAGTTCTGAAGGTGGTGACTGGATAAGACACAGGAGAGTGGTCCGAGGCTGGAAGAAGGGGCGTCCCTGGGTCAGTTTCGTCCAGACACTGTTGAAGCAAGAGACAGATTGGGGACCATTGAGGGCACTGCAGAGTCTAATCTTAAATTGTGTAAGACTCTCAAATATCTCTCAGATTTAATCCTTAATTTAATTTTTAGAAATGCTGTGTTTTTCTAAAACACTTCTCACTCTTTCTTGCCTGCTCCATCATTACTCTGGGAATTCTTTTACAATGGAGACCTTGTCATGGTAGAATGGTCACTGTATTCATTTTGGATATGAGTTATTTTGGGGACAATGGCAGATTAATTGAAAGGGCAGGAGTGTCTGGGGCAATCTGTATTATTTTGAACTATTTATTTAAAGTAGAATTGTTATTGCTATTTTAAAATACGTAGATAATTTTGTTGATTAAATTTGCCTGTTAAACAGAACCACTTTGATAAACATTGCAAGAGGATACAGTAATGCAATCCTTCTTTTAGTACTGTAATATTTCATTTGAGTGGGTTTTTTAATTAATAAAGATCAATTTAGTCCTCAGAGATACAAAGGCAATTCCCATTGATTTGTATCCAATTCTTGTGTATTTTAAGAATGATGAAAGGCTTAATGTGTGTGTGTTGTGTGTTTTTTTAAAGAAGAGTGCATGCTTGGATTGGCAGTTTTATACTGGAGAGAGACAGTGTTTATCACGTGAAATTGGTCATGGAAGTCCATGATGCCTCTTGGGTGACCAAATATTCCTAGTGTTTGGCTTCTGCTTCCAGGATGAATAATGTTTTCCAATGATTCTCTATCACATGCACTCTGGTTTCCCTGTATCCTGGACAGTGACACAGTCTACCGCTGTGAAACTTTTAATGAGTTATTAATATGTAAATGCTTAGAATCCTGTCTAGATTCATATGTTAGAAATAATTATTACTAACCATTCCAAGACCAGCTTAAACAGCTCACCAACCAGATGTGATGAAAATGGGAAGTATGGATTAAATTAGTGTCAGAAGGAGGGAAGGCGTATCAGTTAGCATTTGCTGTGTAATACCGAAATCCAAATTTTAGTGCTTTAAAATAACACTGTTTATTTAGCTCATGATTTTATGGTTCATCAAATTAGACTCTTCTCAGCCTGGCAGTTTTTCTGCGTTTGGCTCTGTTCTCAAGCATTTGTGACCAACTGGTAGGTCATCTGGTACCTGGCTAGTCTAGGCCAGAATCAGCTGGGACAGTTTATCTTTGCTCCATAGCCAGTCTCATGGTGAAGACAGGGGAGCAAGTAATAAGCAAAGTCAGGAAGACCAGCCAGATTGGCCAAAGAAAGCTGCAAGTTAACCCAGATGCACTGAGTTAGAAATAAACTCTACGTATTGATAGGAAGAGGTGGAAGATCACATTAAAGAAGGTGTGGGTAGAGAAGAATGAGATACTTGGCCATTTTAATAATCCACCACACTGGGTGAGATGGCTGATGTGAGAGCTGAAGCAGAGCAGGCATTAGAAGACTGGATGTGTTTATGTGTGTTTGCATATGCAAGTACTGCATTTTGGGGAGCGGAACTGTATCTGGTGTAAAGGAGGGGAGAATAAAAAATAATTCCAAAGTCATGATTGCAGATCAGTTAGAATATAGTGGCATGATATAGATAAATAGGAAAGATAGTGGGAGAAACACTCACCTTTGAATGTATAGAGCTTGAAGTGAGATCTTTAGGAGAAAGTAAGGAGTCCAGAAACTAAAAAAACAAACCAGAACTACATACGTAGGGTGGGAATAGATGTAAACAACAACAAAAACCTGTTGTTTTCCCCAGCAATCATCCAATCCTCTTCTCTGGGGATGGCAATGATGATTCCCTTTAGGGGATCCCCTTCCAACTCTTAGTTCATATGACTTGGATGAAGCTAATCCTGGCCACTTGCCACCCAGGCCTGGCCAATCAGCACATTCCATCCCTCTGGTCACAATGACTGGGTTAGAAATTAGGTCCAATAAAACTAAATTCCAGCACTTTTGTTGGAACCATTGGAGCGCTTCCTTCCACTGCAGCAGCTGAGCTGGGAGGCCATTGAGCTGCTGGAGGCCATCTTACCAGTGGAATCAGCCTAGGAGCAGAGCCAACAGACACAAAAGTGTGTATGTGTGTGCCAACAGACACAAAAGTGTGTGTGTGTGTGTATGTGTGTGTGTGTGTGTGTGTGTGTGTGAGAGAGAGAGAGAGAGAGAGAGAGAGAGAGAGTAAATACAACAATTCAGACCTCTAATCCAGATGTACCTACAGCCATACATATCTCTGAGCTTTTCAGTTTCTGACACCAATAAATTCCCTTTTTTACTTGAACTAGTTTGAATTGGGTTTCTGTCATATGTTACTATTATGAAAAGAGAAAAGAATATAAACTTAGAAAACAATTACATTTATAGGGCTGATGAAAAATTAAAGAGCGAGTAATGAAAGTCTATGGAGACAAGAAATCCCTGAAGGGGGAGACTAACAGAAAGGAGAGGCAGATAACAGTGTTGATGTCATCATGGGTCTGGGAGCAAGGGCTCTACACAGGAGCCTTGACTTAGGGCCCAGGAAAGACTCCGAGGGAGTGCTCTTGGCAGCAGAGGGGAGGAGTGGAAGGTGCACAGCCAGGAGTGAAGGAAAGAGTGGGCGAGTTGCTTTTTCCATAAAAGGGACTCCTAGTCACTTGGGCTTGAAACCTTGGAATCAACTTTCCTGCCTCCCCCTGCCACAACCCACACATGTAAACAGTCACCTTGTCCTGTAAATTCTCCCCCCACAATTACTCTTGGACTCTTACCTTCCTTCACATTCCCTCTGCCAACAACTTGGTCCAGGGGCCCAGTAGTACTTTCCTGGCATCTATGAAGGCCTCCTGGCCACTGCTGTGCCTACGGCCTTTCACTTCCGTCATCTCTTTTTTATTCTTCTGCCAGATTATTTGTTCTAGGGCTCAGTTCTGATTGTGAAATAGCCACACACAGTGAGGGAGCCTGGGATTGGGAACCCAGAGCCAGCTCTAATTTGTTATGGAATCTTGGGAAAGACTTGCAACTCTCTAGGTGCAGGGTTCTAATCTCTAGGTGAGGGGATGGACCAGATGCTCTGACATTCATTGCCTCCTCACTGTCTGTAAAAAAATTCTAGCCCTAATCTAACTCTTTCAACCTTAACTCCTTTAACATTCATATACCTTGGCCAAAATGAAATACTTTTTGTGCCTGAATGCCTCCTCGACCTCCAACTTGTACATTCCTACCTCTGTTAATTCCACCTGGGGTCTTTTGTTTTTCTATATGGAAACCCCCTTCATCCTCCAAGGCCAAGGTCAAATGCTGCCTGTGATGCTTTCTGAACTCCCAGCCGAGAGTTGTCTTACTTCATCTTCTCTGTCAGGATGCTTAGTGTTGTATTGTTTGAGAACATGTGTTGCTTCCTGACACATTATCAACAACTTGAACATCTAATGTCAGTCATATTCCTTATTGTAGCCATCAAGGCATTTGGAACAATAGTTAATCCTCAGCAAATGGTTGAATGAATGAAAACGCAGACTTTATTACTGTGTGGTGAAGTCGTCTATCTTGCAAACCTGTCCAGAGCAGTCTGATGTTGTAGGTCTGCTGAATAAGATTCCATAATAATTTAAAAAGGGCCTTTCAACTTCTTGGTAGGTAATACTGGAGCACGTGCTGACCTCATTCCAAGCCAGGCCAGGGCAGGCATGGGTCTGTAGTGTGAGTGTCGGGTGAAAGTCACCCAGCCCCATCTATAGCTCCACAATAAGGCCAGTCTAGCCGACGTTGTTCTCACTGTTTGCAAGATAAGGATGAACATCTTTTGGGCAGAACAGAGTGGTCTCCCCATGGTTTAGCTTCTGACAGTGTAGGGGAGTTTGGACAGGCTAGTCCAGAAGAATAAAGCAAAAATGGAGAGAAGGGAAAAAAGTCTAGAAGAAAATTGTGGGTAAAGAATGGGGACTATGGAGATGACAATTATCCCCATAATTTCTTTTTATAGCAAGATTATCAAGTCCAGATCTGTAAACTTGTTGACATGTTGTGGTGAGACTGAGTATTGACAAAGCTGAGCCCTAGCCAGTAGCTAGAATTATGTGGCTCTCTCCTACCTTACGCATGAACCTTGAGACCTTCCTCCGGAACGCTGGGTTTTTTACAGGGCTGAGGGGAAACAGGCAGCTGCACTTGGGTGAACCTTTCCTGTCTCCTTATTGGCTTCCCCTGTCCACCCACAGCAACTTAAATCATTAAAATCCCGTATAATTAAAATTTCATCCAAGTTATACCAGTTATGTTTGTTGGCCACAGTGGAGTGTATAAATATCTTAGAAAGGAATAAAGACAGGGCTGCTTCCTGCCGTGGTTTGCCCCTTGCACAGGAAGCTGTCTGCTGCTGTGTGTGCTATCAACAGCCCCATGCAGGCTGAACTCGCTGCTCCCATCAACCCCGCTTTGACTGGAACTTTGTTTTGTAGGTTTATTTACGTGGCTCAGGTCTAAGAGGGACACATTGTTGGTGGGAGTGGAAGTCTTTGCTGGGCTCATTATAAGACTTGGATTTCTCTCTCTCTGTTTTTCCCCCCCTCTATCCTTCCATGTTGACTCTCTCCTTTCCTCTCCTCTCCTCTCTTCCCTTTTTCTTCCCTTCATCTCCCCCCCTTTCTTTTCTTTCTCTCTCCATTTAAAATTTGATCTCTTAACTTTTGATTATGTAAATAAATGCTTTATTTTCTCATTTAACAGGAAAATAAGTGTAGCTCCCTTCTTTTATGCCAACATCAAATTAATTTTTCTGGAACACAATTTGTATTGCTATTTCATTGCTCAGAATCCCACAGTGATTTTGCATTACTCACACAATGATGTTAAGAAGAGTCTTCTGTATGTTCATTCACTGACCAACTAATTTTGAGCACATGTCACATGCCAGACACTGTCAGGAGCTCTCTTGTCATAGACTCTCCAGCAGCTCCAGAGGGTTGTGAAGGGATTAGCCTGTAGGTTGGTCCCTAGTGTGGGGTTCTGGAGCCTTGTGATTGTGACCTCCTTGTGTTGTGGGCTATGTGTATCTCTAAGTCATATAATACTTTGCATGGTGTGGGGTATCATTGAATTGGTGGTGGCTTTGCTGTGGCCTCACCTCAACTGAGATGCTTGAGATCATCATGTGCCTTTGGGTTCCTACATGTAGCAGACCTTGAGACAAGGATTTGAGCGCAAGTATCTGAATGATGGTCCCAGGTGCATGGGACAGGCAGGGAACAAAGCCACTAGAGTCCACTTCCTCTGGGGAACTCTGGGAGTACGCCTCGGAGTTATCCCAGTTAAGGCTCCAGGAAGTTGGGCGGTGTCTGTGATTTGGCCCCAGAAGTCATTGGTTGAGAGTCATTCCAGAGGCCTGAGCTTGCTTGTATCTGCTTCTCTGCATGTCCTGAGGTCAGATAGAAGACCTCAGAGTCACTGGCACTGCACTAGGCAGCCTTCCACATATAGAGGTGGGGTCTGAGGGGATATGACAGAGGACTGACCAATTCTCTATAGCAGGGAAAATCCCTGTTTTGTGCTTTTAGAGTACCTCATACAGTTGATTCTCATTAGTTGTGGTAGTTATGTTCTATGAAGTCACTGTGAATACCAAATTAGTGAATGCTGCCTCAGTGATCTCAGAGGAAATCCAGGGTTAGGAGCCTGTGAGCCACGAGTCAACACATTAATACATAACCTTGTTTTATGTGTTTCTATTGGAAGACAGCTTATTTAATATATATTGTTAATTAATATTGGACTCAAGGCCAACAGCATTATAACTCATGCCTGAGGAAGCTTGCCTAACACTTGTATGTTCCTCATAAAGCACATCACAACCTTCCTGCCCTTAGGAACACTAGAAAGCACTTCAGTGAGATGTTTATATTCAGGGCCATAAACAACAAAATCACAACAAAAAGCACAAAGATATGAAAAATGTGGCACCAAGAGGTCAGTGCCTAAATAGATGACTAGTCACAGGATTATTTAGCTGAATACATTTTAGGTCACCTTTTAAATGTGTCCTACATGGAGGAAGGAGCTTAGAAATATGAACTGGTGTGGGAATAAGAAAGGAAAGCAAGAGATATTAATTTGTAAAGTAAGATAATAAGACATAAAATTTGCATCTGTGTGACTATATTTATATATAAAAATAAAAATGTTTACACATAAGTATATATATTATACATACATATATTAAATGTAAGCTAAGCCAATTAAGGCTGAATGCTGTATTTCTTGGAAGCAATGGAAAATATTTGGCAAAGAGAACTAGGTTTTGTGGCTGCCCTTAGCCATCTCAAAATGGCATATGGTTGGGTGAAGTTGGATAGAAAATTAGAGAAATGAAAATACTAAAAATGTTTCTATTTTCTTTTGAAGAATTTTTGGTTGCTTTTGTCTACTGTCTTTATGGGTTTAATTATGGCCAGCACTTGGTTATGGCATGAAGAAAATGAAGAATTACTATGGGCCGGCCATCATGGATTATGGTTGAGTGTCAATCTATGAACAAGGAGGTCACAGTTCAATTCCTGGTCAGGGCACAGGCCCATGTTGTGGCCTCAGTCCCCAGTGAGGACATGCAGGAGGCAGCCAATCAATAACTCTCTGTCATCATTGATGTTTCTATCTCTCTCTCCCTCTCCCTTCATCTCTGAAATCAATAAAAATATATTAAAAAATAATTACTTATGGTTAAATTTTGAAGATAATAATGTGTGATGATAAACATCACCTGTGAGTTTCTGTTCATAAAATCTCACTAAGATATAATCTCTCACAATTTTTCAAAATGAATGCATTAATTCATTCACTTATCATTCATTGATCATATATAGAGTGCTCACTCTGTGCCAGGTGGACTCTGGGTATTGGGGATACAGTCATTAACTAAACCTGTAGCAATTCTTGCCTGTGTGGAGCTTACACAGTAGAGGGGAGAGACAGATACTGAATAATTACATACTTAGCACAAGATTCAGATGCTGGCAAGAGCAATGGAGAAATGCAGAGGAGGGAAGAGAGATGGGGCTTGGGTCTAAGGGTGACACGTTGTTGGTGGGGATGGAAGTCTTCCCCTCATGACCGCATGGAACTCCTTTTATGCAATGCTTCACTGTCCTCCCTTTCACTCCAGACACTGCTGACAACACCAGTCCTGCAGACTGGCCAGCTCTGCACAGAACCTGATGGTGAGCCTGGGACACGCTTTTGGGACTACATCTATACTCAGACATACACCACCCCTAAGTGCAGGCAGTTAGCGCCCAGATAGGCAGGAGGGGTCAATAAATATTTCTTGTTATTGTTCCCCAGAGAGAAGGTTCCAATACACATTTCCTAAGGTCCCTTTGGAGGTGCCTGGAAGGAATAATCATCACATGGAGATAGCCAGCTAGATTGCACATCCTTAATGGCCCTTCCTTCATTGCCTCTTTCATTTGGCTGGTCCTGCCCTTCTGCTCCCTAGGATCACATTCTCAAATAACTCCCTGCATGCAAGCCTTTGCTCAGGCCCTGCTTTGGGGACCACTGGAGCCACCATATCCGCCTCTCCTCTCTCAGCCTTTCTCCACCATGATGGAGAAGGCAGGGCCAGCAACTTCCAGCAGTACCGAGCTTCCGGATAGGCCAAGGTTTGAGGCGCTAACTCTTTGGACACCGGAGGTGCTGCAGTATCTCCCTCTCCAGAGCCGCTGTCGCCCCCGAGGATATAGGGCTGCCCTGGAAGTCCTCTGCACGCCTCCCATCCGTGGCAAACATGGCGGTGGACTCAGTGATGGAACCGCTATTTTTAGATATTTTTAAACACTCCAGTGCTGAGGTAAGACTTCGCTTCTTGATTCTGACTCTGCTTCTCGACTGTGGGACATGTACAAAAAAATCCTTAGGCATGCTTCGACTTTCCCTCCTGCCGGTGGCCTTAAATTCTGCACATACACACCCCCTCCCCGCAGCTGGGTGTGGGCACCATGTCTGTGGGAGAGCATCGGTGGCCAGGACATTTCTCTGCCTTATCTTAGGCTCCTGCATCCTTGGTTGAGTTGGCTGTTCTGCTTGCTTTGCTCCCCTGCCCCCTTACCTCCATCAACTTTGGGCCTTGAAAATATCTTGGTTCTCAGGTTTAGCTCAGGTGGTATTTGGGAGGGTCTCAGACTGCCTGTGTTTGACAGCTGTTCCAGAGACTGAGCAGGTCATGATGGCTTTGTGATTCCTAAATCCCTCCTCCCAGGTCCTTTTTCTAATGGGAGTTATGTTGCCCAGATGTGACACTCATTCGGTTTAGGATTCACCCATAAGGACATGACATATTTGCACGGAACAGCTTTTGCATGGAGGATACCTGCGAGGAGGGGAATCAGTGGTGAAAGGAACCAATGGCAAATTTGGAACTCCCAGACAGGGAACCTTGCTCACTCCCTGCATGTCTCCCCACTGCACTCCCTGCATGTCTCCCTCAGTGGCCAGCCTGGGCGTGCAGGAGGCTTGGCTACCTTCGTCGCCCAGCGACAAAGGAAGCCAAGCCTCCCGCCCGCTCCACCAGCTCCATGGCTCTGGCCGATGCTACCATCTTAGTGGCTATGGGTGCCGCCATCTTTGTTGTGGAGTGATGGTTAATTTGCATATTAACCTTTTATTAGATGGGATGCTATCTGGCCCAACTTTTTAATTATTATGTGTGATAAATTCCTGGGAATGTAATCATCCAGCCCAGGATCCTGAATATTTGCTACATCCCGTCAAACTGTCTCCAGAAATGCTGTCCCCTATACTCCAGAGCAGTGCTCTCAGGTGTCTGTTTCATCACACCCTCTCCAGTACTGAATATTGTGATTTTTTAAATGTTCAGGTTTGCAATTACTTGATTACCTTTGAAGTTAACTTTTCTCAGGTATATTAGTTACTTTACTTCTTCTTTAGTTCAAGGTCTTTGCTCAGACATATTTCTTTGATTAATCCTATTTCATTTGAGTTCATGGGAAGCAATAGCAGCTTCCATAGAGGAAGGTGAGGGGCTAGAATGGGGAGAGTGGCGCTGGACTAGATGTGGTTGGCAATGGATCCCGTTAAAGGTTAGATCAGAGGTGAGGGGGTTAAGGAAGGTGTTAGGTTCTGAGACTGAAATGTTAGGGTGAGGGTGCGCAGTCAAAGGTCATCATTTGGGAGGTTAGGCCCCTGGGGTCTGGTGGGGAGGATGAGGGCCAGACCTGGGTTTGGTGAGGGATGCAGGAGGGGAACGGTCTAGCTGAGAAGGCCTGTGAGTCTGGGCAGCTCCCTGGATTCAGGCACCCAGAACTTGCCACCAGCTCTGGGGCCACCGCACTGTTCAGGCCCAGTGACAGCAGACAGACCTGCAGTTTCAGCTCCAGCTGTGCTGCAGGGACTGGGGGGAGTCATGTGGCCCCCAAGCCTATACTTCCTCGCCTCTGAGCTGGGCACACACCCCGCTTCAGGGAAACCGCCCAAGAGTCCCCTCTAGGTGACATCACCTGGTGACGCCATCAGCGGGCACACATGCCACACAGCCTGATGCTGTGCGGGCTGGGGGAGACTTTATGGGAGGAGATCCTCTGTCCCCTAATCCCATACCGCAGGCCCGGAGCCCTCATTCCTGAGCACATGGTCATCTGTAACCAGCACCCAGAAGCCAGGGTGGGGACAGGGGATTCCCACAGCATTGGAAACTGCTCGTTCCAAGGTTCCCATGGTCTCAGTATTGCCACATGACTGCATGGCCTTGGTGTTATGCCACTACTTCCTGATGCCAGTTTTGCACCTTAAACTCTTAAAGTAACTGCAAGGACAGCTTTCCTCTTTGCCCTCCTGGGACTCACAGTTCTGTTGTATATGCTCCTTTCAAAGGGCAGTTTCTAGTTCTTGGCCATGTGGGGTGTTGCTGACTTTTCATTCTATGTTTGCACGTGGGGCATCCTGAATTCTGTGAGGATGGTGACTCTGTTCTACAGCAAGCCTGTGCATGAATAAATATGATCCCCATTTTACATCTACTCTCAGACTGTAGTAACATTTCCCCAAGTGGGACTGGATCCTATAAACCAATTCCCACGCTCCACTACACTGAATAAGAATGAGGATCCAAGCTCACCTTTCACATGAAGAGCCAATGAGGTAGCCTTACATCCCCAGCTGGGTGCTAGGCTGGGAGGCAGCCTCATGTCCTGGGCGGTGAAAGTCCCTGCCCCCATCCCTGATGCTGCAAGTCCCCGCCCACCCATGCCTGAAGTGCATGCAGCCTGCTGATTGGTTGTTACATGACGGTGTCCCAACCAATTTGCATATTACTCTATTATAAGTATAAATATTTTATTGATTTCCAAGTGGAAGGGAGAGGGAAAGAGAGATAAAAACATCAATGATTAGAGAGAATCATTGATCGGCTGCCTCCTGTCAACCCCCACTGGGGATGGAGCCTGCAACTTGGTCATATGCCATCACTTGGAATTGAACCGTGACTTCCTGATTCATAGGTTGGCACTCAACCACTGAGCTACGCTGATCAGGCTAAGTTGAGTCTTTTAAAAATAATGTTTACTCAAGGTTCTTTAGATTGCTAATAAAGTGGTAAGTCCTTTGAGGACTGTTCTACAGATATTGATGTACCATATTGATGGATGTTGATCTTAGAGTACCACCCCTACCTCATTGAGCAAATACTTACCGAGTACTACTATGTGAATGGCACTGTGAGACAGCAGGAAAATGCAAGTCTTCAAGAACCTGAGAATGTGGTAATGCATGATGCAATCCAGTTCCTGGAAGTTTTCTATTTAAATATTCCATATTTAGTGTGTCTCATACACTATTTTTTTTTCAATTTTATGGGAAAAACTTCCACATATCAAAGCATATTCAAACCCCATAAGCCCCATTGCTATTGTCAGCTGCCTTACATCTCTAATTTATCCCTACGGACTGACTTCAGCTTAAATTCTCCTTGTTTTTGTTTTGTTTTGTTTTGAGAGAGAGATGGCTAACTTCAGAGTGGGAATTCTTCAGTGGAAATAAGTTAATAAATTGTCATGGCTTGAAAAATATGGAAATTAACAAAATCATGAAGATCAGCACTTATCTCTTCTACTTACTGATGCTCATTCAACATGACACAGCCTCACCTGTCTTGGAGATGGCATCTCTGGGTCTATTTATATTGATTTTTTTTGTATTGTGCCCTTTACTGTGTAGAGATAATTTGTGACTTTGATGTATGATTTTCATTTTCATGGGCTTCTCTTCTTTCTTGAACCATCTCGATCTGAGAGACCCTACCTCTCTTTCCTTGGAAACTCTTGGGATGGGCAGCAGGACACAGATCTGGGCATGCATTAGATCTCACATCTCCTAGAAGTTCCTCTTTATTAAGGAGAATCACGTCCAAAGTAGCTGTTCCTTTGCCACTTCCTTTACTTTCTGAGAAGTGAAATTATAAGCAAGACAAATTAAGTTCATTCATCAGATAGCATGATTTTCAGATGGAAATTTCTAGTATTTCCAGGTAATTAAAGTCTTTCCTTACTTCCATAAGTTGCCAATGTGCTAATTTTATGATCAGTGTCAGGATTAACCAATATCTTCAGCATACTCTCATTACATTGCCTCCTTTGTTGCTCTCTACCTATGTTATATACACTTTTATATGTCTATGTGTGTGTAGATAATTTACTATTACCAAGATTGCTCTACTAATATTTTACTGATAGATTTCTGCAAAAGCTAGAGTGACCATATGCCCCAGTTTGCCTGAGATAGTCCTGGTCTATCTGTTGTTCTTGGGTAGTTAATAACTAATACCTCCCTACTTTTGTTTTCAAAATGAGCTACTTTGAGTTATAAATTATATGATCACCTATCGAAGTTTTCTTTTCACATTCTGTATCCTCTCTCAAAGTCTGAAGCCTAAATTAGAAATAAAGATAAAAACAACATCTGTGTCCCCTGGCTCTTTAATTTCCCGACCAGCACTTCCAGCTTTTGGGGATTTTTCCAGTTACATGCTCCTGGCTAAATCAAATCTACGTATGACCAGACTGTGTCATACATTCTCATAGCTCCCCCTTCCCTCTTGGATCTTCAACCCCTTAGTTTCAATGTGCTGGTTCCTATTTTTTTTCCTGCAAGATGTGTGGTTATAGATAATGCTCAGCAGGTCCTGATTCATGGCCCATGTGAGAAAGAGCTATTCCTGTTGTATAGGTGAACTGGTTCCAAGTGTCTTCTCTTATTATTTTTTTCTTCTCTTCTTTTCCAGCAAGCTGTATTTTAAGAATATTTGGTATCCTGAATTATTTTCTTCATTCTCCCCCACACCCCAGAACACTTGGTTTTTTGTAATAAGCAGACATTCAGACAGAAGTTGGCTCTACCTTTTTATCTGATCTTCAAACAGGGAGAGCAGCTTGGCCAATTAGGGCTGCCGGCCCCAAAAGAAACACAGCAAATCCCCACAAGTCATAGAAACAGTCCTCGTTGCTTCTCTATTTCTTAGAAAATAAGTTGTATTGAGTATTAAGTCCTTTGCTTCTCCCCTAACACACCCTAGAGCAAGCTACCCTTTCACCTGTTCTAGTTGAGGAAGGCAGCACATCTCAGTGGTCAAGATCATGTCCTTGTCTGACAGCGTTGGGTTTCATTCCTCATTCTTTGGCCTCAGGCATGTTACTTTATTTCTGAGTCTAAGTTTCCTTGGAAATAGGAGAAATCTTACCTTATCAGATATAGGGGAAAGTTAAATGAGGTCATATATAGAACATGCTGAGCATTGTGTCTGGCAATTAGTATATATTAGTAAGTAGCTGTTATTCTTATAATAATATTATTAGTTTCAGTGTCAGAATTATAGTGAGCTGTTGATTTATCTTACAAAGATGACAGCAACTCCTAATGCAGTCATTGAACCAACACGGAAGTTCTGAAGGCAACCCTGCTCTTGGGCAGCTACTGGAGGCTGAGAATTCCTGAGTTGATCAATCAGCCAGTAGACCATGTGATGGAATAAATAATATTCTCTATGTGTGAGTAGTTGGGGGTTTGATTTTTGTTTTGCAAGAGTCCTCCCCTTTTAATTCAACAGGGGATAATATCCACTGTAGCTTTACTACTTGGAGAAGGATGCCCTGAGAATGAAGGGTGGAGAAAAACCAGAATTTCAAGTAGATCTTGAATTTGTAGTGTGACCAGGTGGGAAGTATTGGGATGCCTAAGAGTGTGATTCCCCAAGTGAAGTTTGAGTTCTTCTGCTCAGTTACTTTTCCCTCTGTAGGCCAGGTGCAAGATCACCAAATTCCTGACATTCTTCTCCCTTAGATTCTGGGTTCTTTGATTTTCTTCCCATCATAATTTGTTTTTTAGATACTAGTTCAGACAGGTATGAGCCAATACTTACTAGAGGAGCCTTCGATCATCCTGTTTAGTTGGTAACATTAACTGGAGGATCCTGTTTTTCTTCAGCAGTCATTACTATCCATTTCATGAAGACTTGTATTCAGATTATACTATTTCTTTTTAGAGCCAAACTTATTTCTCATTTCATGTTCATTGTTGGATGATCTGATTATTTCTGAGCAATATCTCTAGGTAGGAAAAAAAGTGAATAGGATATAGTGACTCCCTTAGGATCTCATGATGAGTCAGGAAGCAAAACAGGAATAGAAACCACGACTCTAGTCTCCTAAACTGTTTTTCTGACCACTAGACCACACTTCCTCTCCAGACTATGAAACACTGGAAAATGGGAGTCAGGCAGAGAGTAAATATGGAGGCGAACCCACAGAAACACAATTTTACTTGTATCCAAATCATGTCATTTAGCAAAGGAAAACAGAAAAACACCCCAGTGTCTTTGCTGTCATCAAAATTATAACCTAAACCCACAATGGATATAGAATAGGAAATGAGTCTGCCCTGAATTGACATACTTCTTCCATTTAAAATGAATTTGAAAAAGTTATCCATTTTTCAGTCCTGATATGTTTTTCCCTTACATGAAAGGAGAATCTAAGCATTTCATTTTATTTAGATTTAAGGGTGTATAATAAAACACATTGAATAACCTCATTCTTCACAGAATAAAGATCTAACCATTAATTATTTATTGTATATTTAAGGTTTTGTGTGAACAGTGAGTTTATTAGACATAGTCACTGTCTTTAACCCTTTGCACTCGCTTGCTTTTTTCTCGATTCCTTTATTCTAATGCTAACCGTGTCGAGTCACACTCGACATCCGAGTGCAAAAGGTTAAACTTAAAATTTAGTTGGACAGAGACTACATATATCCATGAAGAGCCGAAGGCAATTGATGACTATCAAGTGAGCAAAAGTGATTAAGAAGCAGTGCATGATGTGTGTTAGTGAAAACCAGAGCAATGTTGTACAAGACCTGGGGTTGAGTCCCAACTCTACCAGTGGCTAACTTTCCATCTTGGGCAAATCAGATCCTATGTACTGACAGGGAGTGATAGTAATTGCCTGCCTTGCCTTCCAACAGCACTGGTGTGGAGGCCAACATGAGAAAATGCATGCAAAATGGGCTCTGAGCTGGAAGATGAAATATGGGAGGTATTCAAATCATGGGAGGTATCTGAATCACGCCAGGGTTGCACAGGCTAGTCTTTCTCCTTTGAATCCAGAATCCCCAATGATACAACTTTCAAGGACTATTCAGCATGTCCAAATGGAAACCAAAGCAAGGAATTAAAAACAGGCTCCCTTTGAAATTTTTTTTGGCTGTGAGAAAACAGTATGATATTTTCCCTTTGGCAAATAGCTCCTCGCCTCATCATTTGGAGTATGTGTGAATGAGAGATGCCTGAACACCTTGTGTGAAATCTGCTGATAATGGTTGTGAAGAGAGAACTTTTCCATTTGGAAGAGCAATGCATGCAACTCAGGGAAGAGGCCTCTGTGGGCTGGGACAGAGGTTGCCAAAAACCCTTCCCACCTGTGCTTCCCAGGGAGCAATGGCAACAGTATTTCATCACCGAGGCAATGTGGCAACCAGCAGGAATCCTTAAATGACCTTTACATGGAAACTAGCCTGAAATTGTGTTAAGGCTTCCATCTGTGGGTGAAGCTGGGTATTGTTGATACAGAAAACTTGAAAAAAGGCAAGAATTTACTTTTAAAAATGAGGCAGGAAAAATGGATCATCATATTCGTTAAATTAGTCTGTGAGGACATTTTAATTCCAGGTGGCCATGTAATTTTTCTTAATCAAGGATACATGAACTGTAAAACTTCCTTCTCTAAGATTCTTTCCCTGGTCTCTGCACCAAGGCAGTCTTTTATAGCAAGGACTCATTACACTTTCCATTTAGCAAAACAAAGAAACAAACAAACAAAAGAACAAAGACAAAAAAAAGGTAGAGTTCTTGAGTTGATTGCATGACCCTAATTGTGACCTCAAAAGGCAACTATTGAAGTTGCCTTGTATCTAAAATAAAGCAATCGAAATACAATCCTGCCTTTCTCTCAGGGCAGGGCATGGCCTAGTAGAAAGAGCACTGTAGGCCCTGTGCCAGAAGCAGAATAATGGGCAACATTTAGGAAATAATACCCTGGCGCCTGCCAGTCCTCAAGCACATTTTTTATTGTGAAATTTATATGAAAAGCATTGTGGGTGGGTTATAATATATTAGCGCCATCTAGTGGTGATGGGCAAAATGGGCAAAGCAGTCTTTTTTTTCACTACCCCTTACCCTACCTCCATCAAATTCTAGCCAAAGCATAGCTGATTGAGCTTTATTTATAGTCTTTTATCTAAACTTGTTGCCAATTTAGTTTTGAAAGTTAAAGGCACTGCCCAAATGGGGTAAAAAGATGGAGGGGGAGTGTGCAAACCTATTGTAATAATAGCAATAATAGTCATCACTAACATTTATTGAGCACCATATGATAGAATTTGTACTAAATAATTTTTAAAATGATTTGTTCAACTCTTACATGACTGTATGATGTAGGTATTATTCTTATTACCTCCATTTTACAGGTGAGGCACAAAGAGTTTGAGTAACTGGCCCAGGTTTCACATCTGGTATTTCGAAGACAAAAACCTCCTTTGTCTCCCCGACATGAAATTTTCAGGCTTTTCACATTGGTGCCGCCAGGCGCACCTCTGCTGGGCTGCTCTGACGCAGGTGGAGCTCGGGAGTTTTCCCAAGCGGAGAGAGCAACAGCAGTGGGTGTACTGACTGAAAATGGGCGCCCCAAAGTCAACCTGAACTGGGTCCCAGTTCCTGCCCAGTCTGTTACTCCTCCCATGTCCTTGGACAAATTACAGTAGCCACTGAGAACCTCTGCTCCTGCTTCTGTAAAGTGGAGATAATAGTATGTTATTCACGAAGGAGTTGGAAGCATTGTGTGCAGTATGTGTGCGTAGAGTCTGGCTCATAGAAGATATTAAACTTCTATTATTAAGTACCTATTTAATTTCTTTGAGTTCCAAAATCATGCCATGACTGGAGTCCTCTACCTTCCTCCCAAGGTATCAAGACACTCATCTTGTGGATGAAAAATAATGGGACAAGGAGGCTTTGTTTTAGGGTTTCATAGCAAATCTGGGCTGGGAAGGAAAGTAGTGTAACGCCATTCCTAATTTGTTGTTTATCGTGGAAGGAGTGGCTCACTCACCCCACAGAGCATTGCTGCCGTGGGCAAGTTTGCTCATCCAGGAGGAGGTCTCACAGCGGTCAAGTGGCTCCTCCGGCCTGTACCTCAGCTACAGGTGGTGGAGAGCTGGCCACCGGTCCTGTCCGCTCTCAAGCCCTTGTCGAAGGCCCTTTCATTTCCGGTTGCAGGAGACCACCAGGGGTAAACAGAGCCATCTCTTCCCTGGAGCTTTCTCTTCTCTGTTTGCGCTCTTGTCTCTGTCCATTGGACACAGTCTTGGTTTGTGCTGGACGGTTGGGAGTATGGGATAGGCAAAGGCAGGATTTATATCTGGAGGGGAAAGACAGTAAGTCAGCGTAAAGGGAGGATAGCTGGCCTCACTGCGGCTCATCTAAATGAAAATCAGACTCTTCCCAATGCCCAGGATCAGCTGACAGCCTAACTCCTTTCTGCTTTGCTGGGCACAACCACACCCCTGTCCTGCTCCAGCGCCGTGCTCTTTTTATAGTTCTGAGCTACTTAAAAATAGAGCTTTAGATTAATATGTCTTATTAGGGGATGTCATATCACCTCCAATACATTCTTTGCCAAGGTATGGCTTTTATTACGTCTGATAACGTCGCGCCCTTGTCTAATGCCAGACAGGAGCTTCTCATTGCTGTTACTGAAAAGTATGAAATCTTTTTTTCCCCCCAGGGCCATGGTACTGACCAGCCAAGCAGAGAGGCGTCAGGCTCTCACCTGCAGCCTCATCTCCTGCTCCTTCTCACCCTCCAGACACCATGTTTCCAGAGGCACCAAGCTCCTTCCAGACCTTAATTCTGTGGACTTGCGTTTCCCTCCACTAGGATGTCTTTGCTGGACTCACTCTTTATTTTTTTTAAAATATGTATTTTTATTGATTTAAGAGAAGAAGAGAGAGGGAGAGAGAATCATTGATGGGCTTCCTCCTGCACACCCTCTACTGGGGTTCGAACCTGCAACCCAGACATGTGCCCTGATCAGGAATTAAACCACAAGCTCTTGGTTCACAGGTTGACACTCAATCACTGAGCCACACTGGCTGGACTAGACTCACTTTTACTTATCCTTAGACTTGTGTCCCCAAACTGCCACACATTGGAATTGCCTAGGGAACTTTAAAAAACCCTGATGCTCAGTCTTCCTCCCATACTAGTTTAATTAGAATCTCTGGAGGTGGGACCCAGGATAAAGTATTGTTTAAAGCTCCCCAGCTATTTCAATGTATAGCCAATCTGAGAACCAGTTCTTAGATGTTTTCTCCACAGAACTGCATAATTTCCTCATTTCCCAGTCTAGCTCGGATCCCTTCATCCCATGGTCTCAGCACCATGCACGTTTCTACTGGCCTGTGAGCTCCACGAGGCTGTGCCTATTGCGTTCACTTCTCTGTGGTGTCTCACAGGGCCCGGCACCCCACAGGTGCCCAATAAATAACCATGGAAAGAATAGTGGATTGATGGGTTTCCCCACTGTCGGCAGCTGGCCCTCTCAAGAGGATCAGAAGCGGCAGCTTGAAGAGGCTCAGGCACATACCCCAGAGGAGAGTCAATGAAACAGCTTCTAAGAAGCAGAGGGTTCCTTGCTGGGAGGCGGCCACAATTCCATCCCTGCCTTTGGGAATGACCCTACTGCAGGGCCATGGCAAGGACCAGAATTATCAAGGATTACATTTGATCATTGGACAGACCTCCCTCAAAGGTATCAGACCATTAATTTTTAATTAATTGTCTTCAGTAGGAAATATTTACCAAGAAAAACATCCTCAACATCAAAGGATAGTTTCATTTGACTGTTACTCAAATTGAAAGTATATTTTCTTGGTTAGTATTCACTGGTATGGACAGTAAATTAAAAATAAATTAATAGAGCAATATATTTGCATGAGAGTAGCCTAATAGTATCAGTATAGTCCTAGAATCTACTTTTGAGAGACCAGAAATAGGCATAGTTTACAGCTCCTAATACTCTATATTGAGTGACAGCATAGATATGTGCTCAGAGGCTAAAAAATTAAAGATATGTTTTCACATATCCTGACATCCATCTCAATAGTTTATATTTTCTTTTCTGTATTCACTTCTGCAGATCTGTTGCATGGTATCCTAAACTGTCCTATTGAAAAGGAATGTAAGGAATTGTGACATATAATAGACTTCTTAACTACCATTTACCAATAGATGTTTCATCTAACCCTTTCTGAAATTGCAGGTGATCTATTTCATGCTAGTATCTCAATTTCTCCACCCTTAGAATGAGAGGAATAAAATTTGCCTTTATGCCTTGGCTGGTGTGGCTCAGTTAGTTAGAGTGTCATCCCCCACATCAGAAGGTAGCAGGTTTGATTTTAGTCAGGTTATATAACTAGGTTGTGGGTTCCAATCCTTGGTAGGAGCATGTATACAGTAGGAAACAGATTGATGTTTCTCTCTCTCTCTCTCTCAAGTCAATGGAAACATGTCCTTGGTGAGGATTTTTAAAAAATTTATCTTTAATTAAAATCTCTATTAAAAAAACCCCAAAAAAACCCTCCATTCTCTTGGGAAGTTGGGTTCAATGGAAAAATAAAATCCTTGAGGATATGACTTAGCCTGTGCTAGGAATTTTATAGGCAGTTCATCAGGGATTTTTTTTTTTCCAAGTGATTTGCACGATATGCAAAATGTATTTTAAGCTGAATCTTGGCTGGGAAACCGAGCACAATAACCTGTCCCAAAAGCAATTATCACATCAGGACACACCCGTTGGGATTCAGCGCTCCTATTTAAAGTCTGTCCAAACACCGCAGCCCACGTGTAGAATGGCTTTGGCAGCAGGGTGAGAACCCGCATCTGCCAGAATCTTATTTAACCGAACAGGAAATGGATGTTTTCCGAACCAAAGTTTTGGGAGTCGAGAAACACCTATTTTGTGAACAGGATTTATGGTTTCATTTGTATGAGAAGAAATAAAAGTAAATGGACAAAATTTAATTTTATATTTAAAAATCATAGCTCAGGAGCCCATTTTCCAGTTGGAATTGAGGGTGTTTGTGAAGCAAGTTGGCTTGAGAGGTAATCTCCTTGAAACATGGGGATTTTCCTGGGCATGTAAAAAATTTTGATCTCTGTAGATCTCTGAGATTTTAAGTATAAGATTCAGTGGAGGGATTGCTCATAACTCCTTCCCTTCCCTGAGTTATAAACCCTGTTTTATGCTGTACACCTATCACTAGGTTTCCATATTGTTTTGGAATTGTCCTCTCCTCCATGGGATTGCGTTATTGGTGACCATGGATGCTACTCATTCATCCTGCTCCTGCTGGACCTCGCACAGTGTTGTTCAGTAAACAATTGCTGTATCAATGACTAAAGGAACAAGTAGTGCTATTACCATCATAGGCTTGGTACAGTGTAGGTGGTGAAACTTGGAACCCAAGCAAATAAAGCTAGTTAAGAGCCACTCTTGTTTGAGCATGACTAACTTATACCACTATCTTGCGTCATCTGAAGGCTGAGTGTTCAGGAAGCACTGTGGTTCCATTTAGTCAGTGTATTTTGGCCCCATTGGATTCTTGTAGTTGCCTACTGCAGTGGTGTGGGTAGGCAGAGACGGGGGAATGGAGTGAAGCCCAAAGTAACTTCTCAGCAATCAAAGACTGTCTTCTACAAGGCCTCTTTTTCTGCTTTTAAAAGAAAATATTACTTTAACACATCATTCCCTAAATCACCTTCTAAGAGGAGAGAAACAGAAAATCACTTATCGAAGATGTTTAAGAATTATTCTGGGTCAGTGTTATCCAAAGGGGAACAGCTGTCTTGGCTCAGAGCCCAGGAGGCCGTTGGTTTTCAGTGGAAGATGCATTTTAGGAGTCTCAGAGTTATGGGTGAAATGTTTAGACCAGCCAGGCATATCAGTAGTTGGGTTAGGGGATTCTGAGTAAGAGGCAGGCACTTGACATAATATTCAAAGGTGCTTTGATGAGTGGTAGAAGGGGCAGGATTCTGGAGAGCCATGGAATGAATTTGAGAAAGGAGATCTAAGTTTAATAAAAAAGCAGCAAAGATGAATTAATTTCTTGAGCAAATAAAGTGTGATGTGTAATTTTTTCCCTAAATACCCCTTCAAATTAGCTAGAAAATGTGTCTGACTCACATTACAGTGGTGCGTTATTCTAATTTGTAAAATACTAAGATGAACATTTGTGATGGGAAAGTGCCTTTATTTGCAACTGTTGCTCCCTTAACATGGAATGACTTATGTTAAGTAAAACAAGTTAGACAGTGTTGTTGACTGTCTGACAAATACCATATAATGTCAGTTATATGTGAAATCTAAGAAAACAAAACACACCCTAGCCGGTTTGGCTCAGTGGATAGAACATCAGCCTGCAGACTGAAGGGTCCTGGGTTCAATTCTGGTCAAGGGCACATGCCCAGGTTGCAGGCTCAATCCCCACATTGGGGGTGTGAGGAGGCAACTGATCAATGATTCTGTCTCATTGATATTGCTATGTCTCCCTCCCTCTTCCTTCCTCTCCGAAATCAACCAAAAGTATATTTAAAATAACAGAGAGCCCTCTAAAAAACAAAACAAAACAAAACAAAAAATCCAAAACAAAACAAATGAGCCAAAAAAATAAAACAAAAACCAACTCACAGATACAAAGAACAAACTGATGTGAGGGGGTAAGCTTTGGGTAGAAAAGGGGAAGTGGATTAAGAAGTACAAATTTCTAGTTATACAATAAGTCATGAGGATGTAATATACACCACATGAAATACAGCCAATCACATTATAATAACACTAGAGGCCCGGTGCACGAATTCGTGCACCAGTGGGGTCCCTTGGCCTGACATGCGGGATTAGGCCGAAACCGGCTCTCTGATATCCCCCGAGGGGTTCCAGATTGCAAGAGGGTGCAGGCCAGGCTGAGGGACCCCACCAGTGCATTATTGGGGCCAGGGAGGGACCACAGGAGGGCTCCAGGTCATGTCCAGCCTGTCTCGCTCAGTCCCGATCAGCCGGACCCCAGCAACAAGCTCACCTACTGGTCAGAGCATCTTCCCCTGGTGGTCAGTGCGTGTCATAGTGACTGGTCAACAGGTCGACTGTCTGCCCCCTGGTGGTCATAGCATGCAGTTGAGCAGCCTTAGCATATCATTAGCATATTATGCTTTGATTGGTTGAACAGCCCACTGGATGACCAGACACTTAGCATATTAGGCTTTTATTATAGAGGATTATAAGATGATGACAGATGGTTACTAGATTTATTGTGCTGATCACTTTGTATGGTATCTAAATGTTGGATCACTATGTTGTACATTTGAAACTAATAATAAAATGTCAACTATAATTAAAAATGAATTTAAAAAATAAAAAACAAATAAAATTGTTGCTCCCCAAATAACACAGAAATAAGTGCCTTTACATTACTGTGGTAGAAGCACCCACTCTACACAAAATAATAGACCCGATAATATCAATGGATGATTGAAGTTCACTCAGCTTTATTTGTGCAATTCAGTAGCCAAGGCCTCAGACCCAAGAATAATCAATTCTGGTAACTGTCTGCCCCTGTCTATATTTATTTTCCAAAATTCTGTAACATTTACCAAGGGAGTAAATGAAACTGAACAATGGCAGCTAAACTATTTGTTCATAAAAAGGTATCTTAAGCAGAAAAGAAATATTTACAAGCATGTATTGATATGTTCTTGGGGCAACAATAAAGAATAAGTTAATTTCTGTGTTTATATTATAGATTTTTTTGAAAGCTTTATTTTTTTTGTTTTTAGGTCATGCTCTTCTCACCAATCAACAAATAAAGAATAAGATGATACATTACCTAATCCAGTATGTTTTAAACATCTAAGATATGAATATTTTATTCAGAATGTGAGATTTCCTTATAGAAAAGTTGTAGGGACAATGGCAATAAAATTTAAAAAAACCCTAATATCTACTATGTATCAGGCACCACACTAAGTAATTTATATAATAATGGCAATATCATTAAAAAACCCCTAATATATACTATGTATCAGGCACCACACTAAGTAATTTATATTTTATTAATTCTTCCTCACAGCCCTATTGTTAGTCTGGACATGTTACAGAAGTCCAGACATGGAAACACACTCAGAGAGATAAAGATGCTTGGGCCACATGTCATGGTTTGTCAGTAGAGGACAGAGGTCTAGCAGCTACCAATGCTCAGGTTCTTCCCCGATTATATAATGTCTTTCATAAACAAAGTCTTACATGGAGGCACAAAACATGTTTTTTTAAGATGCTTCCACTCTAATTTAGAAAACAAACTCAAATGTAAAACAAATAATTCACAAGAGAGCAACGTTTATATAATACTTGTTTTATTTGTAAGTCAACCCTCTGTGAATTCTAAGCTACTTTTGGATCATGCTTTTACTTTCTAGACTATTTTTGTTTTTTAAAGATTTTTATTGATTTTTTTTTGAGAGAGAGAGAGGAAGGGAGAAGGAGAGAGAGAGGGAGAGGGAGAGAGAGAGAGAGAGAGAGAGACATCAATGTGAGAGCCAAACATCACAACATCAATTCACTGCCTCCTGCATACCCCCTACCAGGGATCGAACCCGCAACTCAGGCACGTGTCCTGACTAGAATAGAACTGGCAACCTTTTAGTGCATGGGATGATACCCAATCAACTGAGCCACAGCAGTCAGGGCCTTTCCAGAATATTTAAAAATAGAATCACTTAAGGCTTATGGTATTTGAAGAATTTACATATTTGTGCTTCCCATGAAAATAAGAAATCATCAATTCTCAAAAAAAAAAAAAAAAAGGGTCTCTTTTTTCCTTCTCTTCCTTCCTAACTCAAAAAGTGAAATCGACGAAGTGGTTATATGGGCATGATGCCCCCATGGGACACTTTGCAAAATGATTCTATTTCTGTCAAGTGTGTTTTAAAATGTCCTGGAAATACACGTTTCCTTTAAGAAAAGACTGTATGCATAATGTTTTGTTCTATCCAAAATGGCTACTTGGCCATTAAAAATGCTAGGCATGAAAAGGCAGTCATTTCTTGTTACATGAAAAAGACAACTGTGAAATAGTATACACAGGAAGATTCCGCTGTTTGGAAGAAGAGACACATGAATGTTAATGTATTAGTTTGCTAAGGCTGCCATTACAAACTACCAGAGGCTGGGTGGCTTAGTAACAACTCTGGAGGCTAGAAGTCTGAGATCAAGATGTCAGCAGGGTTGGTATCTCCTGAAGCCTCTGTTCTTGGCTTATAGATGCCCACATTTTTCCTTTGTCTTCACATGATCTTCCCTTTGTGTGTGTCTGTATCCAAAATTTTCCTCTTCTTATGATGGCACCAGTTATATCGCATTAGGGTCCACCCTAATAACTTCATTTTCACTTAACACACCTGCAAAGGCCCTGTCCCCGAATATAGTCACATTCTGAGGTCCTGGGGTTAGGACTTCAACATAAGAACTTTGGGGGACACAATGCAGCTCCTAGGAAGCATCCTGAATGAGAAGCATGGGTGTTAGTTAGGCTGGTGGACAGCACTGTCTGGGAGCAGTGCAGTTCTGGGCAAAGAGAATTCACCAACTTACTCCAGGAGTCTAGGAAATTATAAAACCTTATATCTTGGTAAACTGTCTGAAAATTCAGTCAACTGTTGGATTTCAATTTTCCTAACCCAGTTACCACAAATTAGTTTTGATGAGTACTTTTGAAAATAAAAACTTCTTAAAAGTCATTATGAAAATTCAACCCTTCATAAGCATTAAAAGCAGAGTAACAAGGGAAAGTAAAAAATGAGGGGGAGCAAAGACTTACGTTTGTAAATAAAGGTGTGTTCACAAGCTGGAGTTCAGCAAATGTCCTTGAAGGGGCTGTCATCCCAGAGGTACCAGGTGAGGAGGTTGGGATACAAAGAGGAAACACAGCTAATTCATGCCCACAAGGCACAGGTGGGGAAGGAAGATGAACAGAGAGTTCTAGCCCGTGGGACATGGCTGTCATAGAAGTATGTTATGGTACAGTGGGAAAAAGAGCAGGTGTTAATTAAGCAGACATGGAGAGGTGGGTGGGAGTGCTATAGGTGGAGGCCACCACACCTGGTGTGGTAAAGGCAGAGGCAGGACAGGGCCTGCAGTGGTTTGGGAACCATGAATACTTTGCCAAAGTCGGGGAGAGGTGAGCTTCAAGAATTTGCAGACATTAGACTTCCTGCCGTAGACAAGGCGAATCAATTAAAGGGTTGAAGCAGATACTTAGAAAGATGTGGTGGTGTGCAGAGGATGGACAGGAGCAGGGTAAGTGGATACAGAGTTTATTTAATAGTTTGTTGCAAGAATTAATGTGAAGGCCCTAGCCCAGTGGTCGGCAAACTGTGGCTCACGAGCCACATGCAGCTTGCGAGCCGCGGTTTGCCACTCTGTTGACTAATGAGTTTGCCGACCACTGACCTAGACTCTCAATTCCAATAATTACAGGCTGTTGTTGTTCCTTGTGATTGAGCCCCTATCCCAGTGGTCGGCAAACTCATTACTCAACAGAGCCGCAGTTTGCCGACCACTGCCCTAGCCGGTCTGGTTCAGTGCATAGAGCGTCAGCCTGCAGACCAAAGGGTCCCGGGTTTGATTCCCGTCAAGGGAATGTACCTCGGTTGCAGACTCCTCCCTAGCCCAGGCTCTGGTCAGGATGTGTGCAGGAGACAACAAATCGATGTCTTTCTCTCACATCTATATTTCTCTCTGTCTTTCCTTCTCTCTTCCACTCTCTCTAAAAATCGATGGGAAAATATCCTCGGGTGAGGATTAAAAAAAAAAATTAATGTGAAGGATGAGAAAGGCCTGGACAAAGTTGTTGGAAATGGAAGGAAGAGGTGAATTAGAAAGATATTTGGGAATAGAATCGGGGTCTTGATGACTCTTAGTAGGTGGGGAATGTAAGAGAGAGAAGAGTCTAGAATGTATTCATTGACATTTATCTAACCAAGACTTCTTACATTTTAATATGTATGGTGGTGACCTTGAATACACAATGGTCAGTAAGATAAATCAGGTTCCTGCTCTCACATACTCAGGTCAGGAGAGGATGAAAAACAACTAAAGACGCATTGGAAATGAAGTGAGACAAGCATGATGGTGGCAGAGCACCTTCCAGATTTCTATCTTGGCATCAGCTAGTACTTAATATCAACCAAATCAGAAAGTCTAGAAGCAGAAAAAAAAGTGTCTGTTTTGGGACTTCTTGAGTTTACAATAGACTATGTAGAATATAGTACATTATTTTCAATGTAATTGGAAAACAGGAATATTTTTCCAAAAGGGAATCTTCTTTTTTATTATATATACTAGAGGCCTGGTGTACAACATTTATGCACTCAGGGGGCGGGGAGGTCCCTCAGCCTGGCCTGGGCTCTCTAGCAGTCTGGAAGTCGTTAGTCGGACGTCCTTAGTGCTGCTGCATAGGCAGGAGAGGCCACTACCACCACCACTGAGCCTAGTTTCTGGCTGAGCAGTGCTCCCCCTGTGGGAGCACACTGACCACCAGGGTCAGCTCCTGTGTTGAGCATCTGCCCCCTGGTAATCAGTGCGCATCATAGTGACCGGTCATTCCGCCCTTTGGTCGATTTGCATATTAGCCTTTTATGCCTGTGGGATCGGGCCGAAACTGGCTTTCCAATATCCCCCGAGAGGTCCTGGATTGCAAGAGGGTGCAGGTCAGGCCGAGGGACCCCCACTGGTGCACAATTGGGGCCAGGGAGGGATGCGGAAGGTTAGCCAGCCGAGGAGGGACTGTGGGAGGGCCCCAGGGTGTGTCCAGCCCATCTTGCTCAGTCCCCATCTGCCAGACCCCAGCAGCAAGCTAACCTACTGGTTGGAGCATCTGCCCCCTAGTGGTCAGTGTACGTCATAGCAACTGTTCGACCAGCCGACTGTCTGCCCCCTTGTGGTCAGTGCACATCATAGCAAGCGGTTGAACAGCCTAAGTATATCATTAGCATATTATGCTTTGATTGGTTGAATAGCCGACCGGCCAACCAGACACTAGCATATTAGGCTTTTATTATATAGGATGTTAGGTAAATATTATATGTCAGCCACTTTCTTAATACCTAGTTTAGTGCAAAAGTGAACTTTCCTAGTTTAGTATGACGTGAACAAAGCAGAAAAAATGTGGCAAGTGTGGAGTATACTTTCTACTAGAAAAAATAGTTTATAAAAACCAATAAAATAAGTAAAAAGAAATATAAAATATGGAGGAGGAATATGGATTATTGATGCGAATTTTAACAGGGTGACCAAGGAAAACATTATTATTATTATTATCTTTTAAAAAGGACACTTTAATGAAGACCTGAAAGAGGTGAGGAAGAAAGGCATGCAAATATTTGGGGGGAAATTTTTCAAGGAGTTGAAACTATAAATGTAAATAGTCTCCATTGATACATAATGGGTGTTAAAAGAACAGCAAAGAGGCTGAGTGAGGAAGCCAAGTGGCCAAAGGAGAGAATGGTCGGAAGTAAGGACAAAAAAGGACAGGAGGTGAGGAGAAAACCATTTGGGTGCAGTAGGTCATTATAAAGTGTTTAGCTTTTACTTGGAGTGAGACTGAAAGACATTGGATGGTTCTGTGGATGAAAGGGGGCTCTAAAATAATTCTGACCAGTCCAGTGACTGAAAGTAAGCTCACAGGGTGCTATTATCATAAATTCCTAACTGGACAGACCATAATGGGTAGTCATGCTTCAGCCATAAAACTTCTTTAATAAAGGCTCATCTTTACCTTAAGCAACCCCTATTCATCATTTTTGTGCATCTAGGTTAATACACCTTTGATAGGCCTCTTTTTCAGATCCCTCGGAGGTGTAACCACCCTCAAGAGAACATACAATCTTGTGAACTATCCTGTATCCAATCCCTACCTTGCTTCCTCCCACCTTGATGTAATCTTCCTTAGGTCCCCTCCTTAATTCCAAATGCATAAAAGAAACTGCAAAACTGCCATTCTCTGGAGCATTTGAAACCTTGCTTCCTGGCTAGTGTCGTCAGCTTGACTCAAATGAGCCCTATTAAAAAATCTACAGGTTTGGATGCTTTTTACATTGACAGTTCTTAGCAGAGTCAGCCTCCTCCAATGTGTATCTTTTCCCACACTACCAAGCAACTCAATCTGACACCACCTACCAGGAGATAGTGTCAGGTCCAAAGATTATGGACTCAGTCCTACAAGCCCGCTTCCCTCCCTGTGCCCTCAGAGCACCATTTCAGATGTCAACCACAAGTCCAGGTTGTCACCTGTGCTTCTGACTGACTGTCTATAAATTGGAGGTTCCCACGATGCCTTCCTTAGGTTTGATTAATTTGCTGGACTGGCTCACGGAATTCATAGAAACAGGTACTCAATGTTCATCAGGCTATTATCAAGGAGAGTATAAATGATATAGATGGACAGGCAGATGAAGAAGTACATAGGGCAAGGTATGTGGGAAGGGTGCGGAGCCTCCATGTTCTTTGGAGGCAATACTCTCCCCAAATCTCCACATTTTCACTAATCTAAAAGTTCTCTGAGCCCCGCCCTTCTAGAATTTTTATGGAGGCTTTATTACATAGGTATGATTGACTAAGTCATTGGCTATTGATCATTGAACTCACCCTCCACCTCCTCTTCCCTTCCAGGAGGTTTGAGTGTGATTGAAAGTTCCAGCCTTCTAATCACAATGTTGGTTCCTCTAGCAACCAGTCCACATCCTTAGGTGCAAACCAAAAGTCACCTCATTAGCATAACGAAAGACACATTAATTGCTCTTGCCATTTAGGAAATATCCATTGGTTTAAGGAACTTTGGTGCCAGGGACTAGACAAAGACCACATTTTTATTTCTTGCTATAAATCACAATATCACAGAACCCGTTATGTGTTTTGGGTTCTTGAGTTCACTCTGACTCTTCTGATAGGAGTAGAATGAAAGGGGATAAGGGTGAAATCAGGGAGACACCTCAAAGCAGTTGCAACACTGAATAGAAGATGATGGGGTCTTGGATCAGCCTGGGTGACAGACCTTAACTGGTTAATCTAATCAGCAGTAGAGCTGTTGAGAAATACTTAGTCAAATTCTGAATATACATATTTTAAAAACTGATTGGATTTGTCAAACTGATAGAAGCAGAGTCAGAGAGAGATTTGAAGATGATTCAAAGATTTCTGACCAGTACAATTTGGAATGGAATTGCTATTATGTGATATGGGATAGACTGAAGGGGAAAACTTTGGCACAGGGCTAAAGCACATATTAATATGAATATATTAATTTGAGGTATTCATTAGACAGTGAGGGGAAAAGTTGAACTGGTCATTTGGGATGGAGTCTGGAGTTTTGGAGAAGGTCCAGCTGCAGATAATACATAAATACACTTGGGAGACTGAAGCATGATGATTATAAGTCTATGAGTCTTATACACCATGTTCCATAACCTCTCATACAGCCGAGAACTTTGTTTTTACAGACAAGCATGCTGATATTTCACCTAATCTGAACATCATTGCATTCCAGTTGCAATACCTATATCTTTAAAAAAAAGAGGCATATTCAAGAGTGTTCACAACCACACTACTTAGAATATCTCTGACTGGGAACAACTCACAGGCTATAACTACCTGCAATAATGTGGACGAATCTCTCACACATACTGTTGATATAAAGAAGTCAGGCACAAAAAGTATATGTTTTGCTTTTCCATTTATATAGTACTAGTAGCCCATTTGCACGAAGATTCGTGCAATAGACCTTCATTCACCTGGCTGCCTGCACCAGTTTTCTGCCGGCACCGGGGACCCAGGCCTTGGCTGTGGCCACTGCCTTCTGCCTTCTTTCAGGGTCCGGGCTTGGCCCCGGGTGGTGGCCTTGGGCTCGGCTGCACCCAGCGTCCCTGTGACCGATCACAGGAGCCGACCCCCAGTGGTCTCCTGCGATAGGCGCAGGCTCCCCGCTGGCGCCCAAGGCCCGGAAAGCCTCAGGCGGGTTTCCTGGCCTTGGGCTCGGCCGCACCCAGCGTCCCTGCGACCAATCGCAGGAGCCGACCCCCAGTGGTCCACCCAGCATCCCTGCAACGGTTTCCTGGTGGGCGTGGTTGATGGACATGGCTTGGTTGGTGGGCGTGGCTTGAGCGTAGTGAAGGTGTGGTCAATTTGCATATTTGTCTATTATAAGGTAAGATTTGGGGGAAAAAAGTGTGAGAAGTCAAAATAGTGGTTAACATTGGTGAGCAGTGAGTTGAAGGGGCCTAAGGCGGAATTCTGAGATGCAGGTCCTATTCTTTTTCTCAAACTCTGTGCTGGTTACATCACTTTGTGAAAAAAATTGAACTATACACACTTATGATTTGTGTACTCTTCTGTATATATGTTGTATTTCAATAAAGTGTTTATTTAAACTAATTTTAATGATCCCATTTCTCCCTTTAGCTACTGATGTTAGAAAAGACACAGTAGAGAGGAAAAAATTGAAGCAGTAGGTGGGAGAAGAATATTACTAGAGCAACATCCTTGAATAAACCAGATGATATGGAAAGTAGTAGACAAGTAGAGGGTTTGGCCATTGCTAGGAACATGGGAAGATCATCTGTAGTGTCTGGAAAAAATGGGTATGGAAAACAGTATGGCATTTCCCCACCAAAATTAAAAGTAGAACTAATATGTGACCCAGCTATCCTACCCAGAATAATTAAAATCAGGATCTCAAAGAGATAGCTGCATTCCCATGTTTATTACAACATTATTCACAGTAGCCAAGATGTGAAAACAACCTAAATGTCCACCCATGGATTCGTAGATAAAGAAAATTTGGTATATACATACAATGAAATATTATTCAGCTTTAAAAAAGAAGGAAATCCTTCCATTTGGGAAAACATGGATATGTACTTGGAGGTCATTATGCCAAGTGAAAAAGACAATCACAGAAGGACAAACTCTGCATGATTCCACTTATATGAAGTATCTAAAATGGTCCACTCATAGAAACAGAGTGAAATGGTGTTTGCGAGGGGTTGGGGAGTGGGGGAAATAAAAGGTTCAATGGGTGTCAAATTTTAGTTACACGGGATGAAGAAGTTCTAGAGATCTGCTGTATAACATAGAGCCTACAGTTAACAATAATGCACTGTACACCTGACAATTTGTTAAGAGGGTGGCTCTCATGTTAAGTGTCCTTACCACACACATGCAAAGGAAGAGGGGAGAGCAGGGAAGAAACTTGGAAATGATGGGTACATCTATTACCTTGATTGTGGTGCTGGTTTCATGAGTACTGTATACAACAAAAGGGAGACTTCTTAAAGGGAAAAAGAATAAGGAGGGATTTTATACTTCCCTAGTTTTTATTTTGAGTGTGTATTTGAGGAACAATGTTGCCCTCTAGTGTTCAGATTTGTTTCTTTTATTTCATGCTGGGTAGAGTGGCCAAGGGTCCACATGTGACTGCAGACCAATTCACCTTGTTATTTTGGAGCTCTGTGACATTTTTAATTAAGGTTTTCAATTGTAACAAAGGTAAACATATTACCAGTGTTTTCTTCTGCTTGCTAGAAACAGCTCATTCATTGAAAGATACCAGGAAAAGACCATTTTGAACAATGGCGTAAGGCTTGTGTAAGTAGCAGATCCTTGATATGGAGTTACAGCCAATCTAAGGTCCTGTGATAGCCAAGCACAATTTACATTGTTTTCAATCATTTGTGAAATGTTCAGAATTTCTGTTAGGATGATGTGCTAGGTAGATAATACACACGGGATACGTGCATGCACACACACACACACACATACACACACAACAACATTTCATACTCAATGTGTATAGTTTGGATTATTACTAAAACCATTCTTCCAAAACATAGTTCTTGAAATAAAATAATTTGTAACTCCCCCCTCATGCTCCTAGTAAGATCAAAGAAAATTTTTATTTTGAACTCACAATGATGTCATCTTTTGGGAGGTCAAACTCAAGAGAATGAAGTAAGGATAGCAACATTATTTCCCATATATACATTGAGGAAAAGGTTGTGTGAATGAAAAAACTGACAACATAGAGGCAGGGTTTGTCTGCAGTGTGTAGCTCCTTTCCTTTCTTTAAAAAAATTTCTCTAGAAGCTGTGAAGCCAGGGCCACTCTAACTTGTGAGAAATTATGTAACTAATTTTACTCCATGGGCCTTCAGACACACCTGGATGAGTCCTGGATTTCCTAGTTTTCCCTAAGATATTGAGCAAAATACCTAAACTCTCTGAGTCTCAATTTCTACAAAATTGGAATAGTTATCTAATTTATTCTTAAGAAGCATTACATGAGAGAAAGTATGTGAAAGCATTTAGCATGGTGACAATGCAGAACATGACATGAAAATCCCACCCAGGATCTTTGCAACAGTGAATTTTGCTAATAAAAAGGTATTCCAGGACCAAATGAGGATAGGTTATTGCCTTTGGATGTGTTTTCAGCAATGATATAAATATTCAGTCTAGATCTCAAAGCAAATTCTATATCCCAAACTGTAAAGCCCTCTCTCTAACTCTAGTCGTATTCCCCCCCACCCCCTTCTGGACTGAGCAACTTACTCTTTTCTGTTCCTTCCAAAATTGCTTTGACACTATTGCCAGAAGTTGTGAATTGTTTATAAAATTCAGAGTGAACCCTTCTATAAGATCTCCCCTTCCTTGTGAATATTTTTTACTCTCTCCTGACTCTTTAGAAACTCCTTTTGCTTAATTTCCAGCTGCTCAATTGTTTAGGATTATCTTCCCATCAAAGTTGGCCTCATATCTTGCCTATTAAAAAATATATTCTTATTATTGATTTCAGAGAGGAAGGAAGAGGGAGAGAGAGATAGATAGAAATATCAATGATGAGAGAAAATCATTGATCGGCTGGACTTCTGCATGCCCCACCCTGGGGATCGAGCCCACAACCTGGGAATCGAACCTTGACCATCTAGTTCATAGGTCGACACTCAACCACTGAGCCATGCCAGCTGGGCTCTTGCCTATTTTTTAAGTTCTCTATGAACTTTGGAATAAGCTTTTCACTAACTTAAATATTTCTTTGATAATCATCTTCAGTCAATGTGGGATGGGACTCCGGGAGGTGGTATCAGCTTGGTCCATTCTGGGAGCACATGGGAATTCCAGCATGATGAAAGATGAGACTGCATATCACCTCCCCCGCAACCACCAATTTCAGAACTCTGTACAGCTCTAGACTCTTGTAGTTGAAAGTCACTGGAGCCTGCCCGAGCCAGTTAGGCTCAGTGGATAGAGTGTCGGCTTGCAGACCAAAGGGTCCCAGGTTTGTTTCCAGTCAAGGGCACGTATCTTGGTTGCAGGCTCCTCCCTGGCTCGGGCCCTGGTCAAGGTGCATGCAGGAGGCCACCAATCAATGTGTCTCTCTCACATCGATATTTCTCTCTGTCTTTCCCTCTCTCATCCATTCTCCCTAAAAATCAATGGAAAAATATCCTTGGGTGAGGATTGAAAAAAGAAAGAAAGAAAGCAAGAAAGCAAGCAAGCAAGAAAGAAAGAAAGAAAGAAAAGAAAAGGAAGGAAGGAAGGAAGGAAGGAAGGAAAGAAAGAAAGAAAATCACAGGAGCCCAACTCAAATTTGTTTAAGCAGCAAAGATAATTTATTGGTTTGAGAGACTTGAGAGTCTAGAGCAGATAACTCTTTGGGGCCCTTCAAACAATGCTGTCAGGATTTTATCTGGGGCCTGGCAGACAATGTGATAATTCCAGCATTTTTCTTCATGGGTCGAATCATTGTACCTGTACAGTTGAGTTGAAAGCATAAAGCCAACAGGATCTCTACCTACCATTTTCCTGATGTCAGAATGATTCAAATGGCCCACAGTCTTCGCCAGAGAGAAATCCACCCTCCTTGAGTATTTGCTTGGATTTCTTCTATTCAGTTCACTACCGATTACATGCACATATTTATATCTCTGTGTTTCCTGATGCACCATTAAACTCCCTTACAAAAGCTATATCCTTCCAATGGGCTGTAAACTAGGACTGTTTTAATCTACTTTTGTCTTGGGCTCTCAATAGGGGAGCGGGCCTAAGCCAGCAGTCAGACATCTCCGAGGGTTCCCAGACTGTAAGAGGGCGCAGGCTGGGCTGAGGGCCCCTCCTCTCCTCTCCAGAGCACAGAGATTTTGTGCACTGGGCCTCTAGTATGCATATAAGTTCTTTGGTTAATCTCATCCTGTTTGCCTCCCCACTTCCCTCTGAGATTCATCAGTCTGTTCCATGCTGCTATGTCTCTGGATCTATTTTGCTCATCAGTTTATTTTGTTCATTAGATTCCACATACGAGTGAGATCATGTGATACTTATCTTTCTCTGACTGGCTTATTTCGCTTAGCATAATATTCTCCAGGTCCCTCCATGCTGTCTCAAAGGGTAAGAGATCCTTCTTTTTACTGCTGCATAGCATTCTATGGTATAAATGTCCCACAGCTTTTTTACCTACTCCTCTACTGATGGCAGTTGGGCTGTTTCCAGATTTTAGCTATTGTAAATAATGCTGCTATGAACATGGGGGTGCATATATTCTTTCTGATTGGTGTTTGAGGTTTCTTAGGATATATTCCTAGGAGTGGGATCACTGGGTCAAATGGCAGTTCCATTTTTAATTTTTTGAGGAAACTCTTTTCCATAATAGCTGCACCAGTCTTCATTCCTACCAGCATCAATGTATCCTATATAATTAAAGCCTAATATGTTAAGTGTCCAGTTGTCTGGTCGGCCATTCAACCAATCAAAGCGTAATATGCTAATGACTAGAGGCCCATTGCATAAAAATTTGTGCACTTAGGGGGGTCCCTCAGCCCAGCCTGCACCCTCTGGCAGCCCGGGAGCCCTCAGGGGATGTCCACCTGCCAGTTTAGGCCCACTCGCCAGGGGATTGGGCCTAGGCTGGCAGTCAGACATCCCTCTGGTAGCCCAGGAGCCCTTGGGGAATGCCCAACTGATGGCTGCAGTCAGATGTCTTTAGCGCTGCCGAGGAGGTGGGAGAGGCTCCTGCCACCGCCACTGCGCTTGCAGCCATCAGCTCAGCTTGTAGCTGAGTGGAACTCCCCCTGTGGAAGTGCACTGACCACCAGGGGACAGCTCCTGTGTTGAGCGTCTGCCCCCTGGTGGTCAGTGTGCATCATAGTGACCGGTTGTTCCTGGTCATTCCACCATTAGGGTCAATTTGCATATTACCCTTTTATTATATAAGATATGCTAAGGCAGTGGTTCTCAACCTTTCTAATGCCGTGACCCTTTAATACAGTTCCTCATGTTGTGGTGACCCCCAACCATAAAATTATTTTCGTTGCTACTTCATAACTGTAATTTTGCTACTGTTATGAATCGTAATGTAAATATCTGTGTTTTCTGATGGTCTTAGGTGACTCTGCTAGCGGTTCTCAACCTGTAGGTCGCAACCCACAGGTTGAGAACCGCTGCTGTAGAGCTTAAGACCATTGGAAAACACAGATATTTACATTACGATTCATTAACAGTAGCAAAATTACAGTTATGAAGTAGCAACGAAAATTTTTTTTTTAATTTTTATTTATTTCAGAGAGGAAGGGAGAGGGGGAGAGAGATAGAAACATCAATGATGAGAGAGAATTATTGATTGGCTGCCTCCTGCACGCCCCCCACTGGGGACCGAGCCCACAACCCGCGCATGTGCCCTTGACTGGAATCGAACCCGGGACCCTTCAGTCCCCAGGCCGACGCTCTATCCACTGAGCCAAACCAGCTAGGGCCAAAAATTTTTTTTATGGTTGGGGGTCACCACAACATGAGGAACTGTATTAAAGGGTCACGGCATTAGAAAGGTTGAGAACCACTGTGCTAAGGCCACTCAACTGCTCGCTTTGATGTGCACTGACCACCAAGGGGTAGATGCTCTAACTGGTAGGTTAGCTTGCTGCTGAGGTCTGGCCAATTGGGACTGAGCAAGACAGGCTGGACATGCCCTGGAGCCCTCCCACTGTCCCTCCCCGGCTGGCCAACCTCCCACATCCCTCCCCGGCCCCAATCAAGCACCAGTGGGGTCCCTCAGCCTGGCATGTGCCCTCTCGTAATCCAGGCTGAGGAACCCCCTCCCCCCAAGTGCATGAATTTCGTGCACTGGGCCTCTAGTGTTAATATAAACTTTCTATTTTTTAAATAGTTACCTATGTTTGTTCACGTACCAAGCAAGACCCAGTCAATACACAATCACTATATTGTCTTAGCTGATATATCTTTCCAGCTTGTTTTCATATTTCATAGGTCAAGTTTCTCTCATTGTTCTTTTTTATTCTGTTTCTCTTCCATTTTATAGTTAACTCATCAAGTTCAATAAAAGTATTGGCATTTTGATTTAGATTGTACTGAATTTCTCTGATTTGATGTATTTTCAAATTCTTGCAAGTATCCTTCATATTTTAGACTTTTATTTTATACCTTTTTTTGTCCCATACAGAATTCTGAGAGAACTTTTTGGCTCTGTCCTCCAACTTAGTAATTTATTCCTCAGGGTGCCTATTTTAATATTTGGTCTATTTGAGTTTTTTGTTTTGATAATCTTGTTCTTTTATTTCCAAGATTTCTCATTGGTTCTTTGTCAAAATAACTCATTTTTATTTCATAAGATAAGAACCTTTCTTATAATGCTGAGGTTATTAATTATACTTCATTTAAAATCTCTTGTTTGCTCTGTTGTGCATGTTTTCCTATTTGCTGTCTCTTATGCTTCTCTTGCAAAGTGTTAATTTTTAAGAAATATTTTATTTCCCCCCATGTACTTATTTTTAAAATCTGAGGTTTCTTGTTGACACATGTGTGATTTTGTTTGTTTGAAGCAACCTGACTCCAGTGTTTTGGAGAAGGGGACAGGATGGAACATTTGATTTCTCTGTCTTTTGGGCATGGGGCTTCCTACTTCTCCAATTTGTCAGAAGCCACTGCTGGCACCAACCTGAGCATTAGAACTAACGGCTGAGGTCTAGGGCAAATGCTTTCTTCGGATTGCACTGGAGGTGGGGAGTGAAGAGATGGTGTAGTAGGATGGACCCACCAGGCTGCCTTAAATGCTCCAAAAGTGATTCCACAGCTCTGATGGTTTCTCCAGCTCCCTGTAACAGCTACATCCAGGCTTAGAGCATACCCAGCTCTGCTCTGATTTTTTCTAATTTTCCCCTCCTGGGCTGAATTTTAGGTTCTTGTTTACTCTGTCAAAGTAAACTTATTTGCCTTCCATCTTTTGGGAATTAGTCAAATTTCTGGTGTACGAATAGATTTTAAAATTTATTCTCATGTACACACACACACATGCACACACACACACACACACATTCCAAATTTCTTGGGATTTGGAACAGGAGAGGAAGCAGCCTATGTTCTCAGTTGGCCATCTTGATCTAATTTGATTTGATGTTCTTCAAGTGATTTAGGTTGCCTTTTGCGATTCCATACTGTCTCAAACCACACGTTATCCCAGCTGAACTATTCAGTCTTGCAACTTAAAGGCACTAGAGATAAAGCTACTGGAACATAATGTCTCATAGTAATGAGGTTTCATTTGAGGGTAATACGAACAACTGGGGAATCTGGTGTTTGCTCTCTGAATTCTGGAATGCTCTCACATTGGGAAAGCAGGAGGCAGTGGCTGTTTCCTTGGCTTTTGTTCACTGACTCTCTAGCATACTGTCTGCTTGATGGATGTCTTCTCGCATTGCTGGTGATAATTCCACAGGGGGTGATTCACTAGCAAACAAAGGCTGATGCAGTGCATTTGCCTCTTCTACGTACTCATGCTCATTCACTTTGCTAGTTACTCCCAATGTCCATTTCCCCTACTCAATAAATCATCGTTTGATGAGAAAAAAAGTACAAAATATTAGTCATGTGAGGATTTGGATCATGTTTAATTTAGCACCAATGAAACAATTTTCTCCTTAATCCAGTATTTGCCTGGAGCCACAGCCTGTGATTGCTGATGGTTTCGTACAAGCACCATTGGAAGCCTAGATAGTTAGTTCCAGAACCAGTTTGGGGCTCAAAGGATTTGTGCTAAATCCCTGCTGAAGGCTGAGACTCTCAGCCTGGGAATTAAACTGTAAATCAGGAATGACTCAAAGTCACAACTTTGCTAAATCAGATCTTCTTTCTTTTCCTACTGCCTTTTCCATTTTTCCAGTTTTCTACTCTTCTATTATTGATCAGGCAATCTTGAATTCAGTGTTATACTCATGCCTCAGATTAAGGGGCATGAGGGCATGAGGAGAACAGCTAGCTACCTCATCACTTCCATCGAGAAGAAATGGATGGACTCTCCCCTGGTTTAAAATTAATTCTTGCATATCAGGGACCCAGTGGCACATGGTGAGTTGTCACTTGCTCATCCCTGTTTTAGATCTCGCCTACATATGTAATTAAAGAACAGGTTGATCACAATGGAGAGACGTGTGTGTGTGTGTGTGTGTGTGTGTGTGTGTGTGTGTGTGTGTTACTCCTAGACTTAAGTTGAAGAAGTGAGAGATGAAACTGTGAACCGAGAGTGTAGTTATGTTTGTGTAGACCAGACCCTTCATCTGTAGGGCTAAGACCATGCAGCCAATGGAAGACAGGATCTGCGGCAGAGTCACAGGTTGGAAGTTAAAATGGGGTTTGGAGTGTAATATTTTTCTTTTTAGGAATCAGCAGTTGAGAAAGAAAGGACAGACACTGGACAGAGGAAGGAGTGAAATGGTGTTGTAAGCTTGATAAATATTGACCAACCTTGTGGGGTCCTCTGAGGGGAACATTCTCATCAAAGTTGTCCTTATCAGACCAAAATAGTGGCATCTTCGTACTCTTGCCTTGCTCAGTTGCTGGCATGGGCTGCCCCCAAAAGGGGTGACCTAGTGTGAGGAGTCTCTAAGCAGCTGAGCTAGAACCCAAAGGAGCTGACAGAAGAGGCTGTCTGCTGACTGTACTCCCCAGTATAACATCTATTAGGTATGCAAGGCTGCAAAACATAAGTGAAGAACTCAAGGCTGTGGATGTCATTTATTCCTGAATGTTAAGCCAGGAACAATTTCTATTATTTGCTGTCAGGTTGATTTAGGAGGTCATTGGTGAAACTTCTTAGTTTTCTTTTGGCTTCTTTTTCTATATCAGGTAACGTGTTCCCCAATGCACATCTTTCAACCCACTGCTCAGATTTATTTAAGGTATTTTATAACTATGTAAAAAATTACTGTGCTTTTCATTTTCTAGCACATGCTAAGCTGATAATACAGCAGAACACAATATAAAGAGAATTGTTAAACAAAAAACCCCTTTGCTCTTACAAAAGAAGAATTGCACAGAATTCCATAATTGTCATCAAGTTGCCAAGAAATTTAACAGTTTTTGGTGTCTTATAATAAAATGGACTGAGTCATTTTTTTTAACCATCCAATAGCAGACATGTTTAGTCAGCACACTCCCTTTCAAATAATACTCCATTCTGGATCTGTGAGTATTACTGAGTTAACGGTCCTTAAATATCTATGTATATATCTTTCAGTTATAATCTCAACCATGTAAAAAAGATGTAGAAAAAATACTTTAAGGAAATTCACTGAGCAGTGGTGTCTTCTCCCAGGCCTGGAAAATCCAAAACTTGAAGATGTTATAGCCAGGTTGTCATTTGAGCATAGATTGTCATTACTATTATTATTAATATTTTTGTTAATCCTTAGTCGAGCATATTTTTCCATTGATTTGTAGAGAGAGTGGAAGGGAGGGGGAGAGACAGAGAGAGGGAAAAAGTGATATAAATGAGACACATTGATTGGTTGCACATGCCCGTTCGGGATGGGGATCGAGCCTGCAACCAAGGTATGTGCCCTTGACTGGAATCATACCGGCTAGGGTGAGACTTTATTATTAAAAGAGGCAAGCATACACTGGAGTACAGACTGTCTCCTCAATAAATAGTGCTGGGAAAATTGGACTGGTACATGCCAGAAAATGAAACTAGACCACCAACTTATACCATATATAAGGATAAACTAAAAATGAATAAAAGACTTAAATGTAAGTCACGAAACTATAAAAATACCAGAAGAAGACATAGGCAGTAAAATCTCAGATATCTCGTGTAGCAATATTTTTGCTGATATGTCTCCTAGGGCAAGGGAAACAAAGAAAAAAATCAACAAATGTGACTACATCTGATTAAAAAGTTTTTGCACAGCAAAAGAAACAACAAAATGAAAAGGCAACATAGGAGAACATATTCACCAGTGATACATCTGATATGGGGTTAATTTCCAAAATATGTAAAAAACTTAGACAACGCCAAGAGGACAAACAATCCAATTAAAAATGGGCAAAGGATCTGAATAGACACTTCTCCAAAGAGAACATTCAGATGTCCAGTAGACATATGAAAAGATGCTCAATGTCACTAGTCATCAAAGAGATGCAAATTAAAACCACAATAAGATATCATCTCACACCAGTCAGAATGGCTACCACCAATAAAGCAACAATGCTGACAGAGGATGTGGAGAAAAGGGAATCCTAGTGCACTGCTGGTGGGAATGCAGACTGGTGTAGCCACTATGGAAAACAGTATGGAGTTTCCCCAAAAAATTAAAAATGGAACTTCCGTTTGACCCAGCGATCCTACTTCTGGGAATACATCCTAAAAAAACTCAAAACACCAATCAGCAAGAATATATGCACCCCTATGTTCATAGAAGCATTATTTATAATAGCTAAGATTTGGAAACAGCCCAAGTGCCCATCAGTAGATTAATGGGTAAAAAAGCTGTCAGACATTTATACCATGGAATACTATGTAGCAGTAAAAAAGAAGGCTCTCTTACCCTTTGAGACACCATGGAGGGGCCTGGAAAATATTATACTAAATGAAATAAACCAATATGATAAAGACAATAGACACTTCTCCAAAGAGAACATTCAGATGGCCAGTAATATCACATTATCTCACTTACTTGTTGAATCCAATGAACAAAATGAATTGACCAAAAAAAAAAAAAAAATTTTGAAAAAGACCTGAAGCATGGAGGCATAGAACAGACTTACATGCCTCAATGTGGGGATGGGGGATGAGAAGAGATAAACCAAAGAACTTATATGCATAGCCCATGGACACGGGCAATAGGGTAGTGAAGACCTTGGGATGGAGGGGGTTGATAAGGGCTGGGAGTCGGGGAGTAGGAGGGGGAGGAAATGGAAGATATCTGTAATACTATCAACAATGTTTAAAAAGCTATGCAAAATTCACTGTGCCATCATAGCTGTTTTGTCCATGAATCTATTGAACAGAAACAGGCTGATTGAGGAAGGAGAATGACTAACATCTGCAGAGAGGTTCATCCTGGTAAGTGATGGAAGGTCTCTTTTCAGTAGACGAATGCACTAGACAGCCTCTCTCAAAGATTTCTTAAACCTTTTTGTTTAAGGGGTTCCATTCGCGGTGCAAAATGACACACATTTGGAAACTTCGAAGAATAACAACTCTTTCCTTCAGGCCTGGGGTTCTGGTGCTGCACGCTGTGGCAGATTTCATTATGGGCCCAGAACTTCATTCCTCCCCGCATCCGTCATTCATCATGTGGAGTGTATTCCCTCCCTGCTGGCTCTAAGCTGGCTCATGTGATTTTCTTTGCTCAGTGGTATGTGGGTGGAAAGGAAAGTGTGCATGTCTGAGCCTAGGCTTCATGAAGCCTCACACATTTGCACTTTCCCTCCGGCACCTCTGCCGTGCCTGGAGGACAGCATGTCCTGGCTCATCCTCTGGTATAAGGAGGATGAGCGACATGTGGAGCAGAGCCACCCAGCCACGTCCAGCTTAGATCAGCAGACAGCCGCCCAGCTGGCAGGGGGATACATGTATGAGTAATACTAAAGGATGGTTTTAAGCCACTGAGCTTTGCAAAAATAACAAACTAATCAACAAATTCAACAGACTTAGTGAGCTGAATATCTGTTTCATTCTCACAAATATCATGTAGTTGGGTGGAAATCTCTTTGGGCATCTTAGAAATTTCCATCTCACCTGACTGCCTTCAGTGCATGTGTGTATGTGTATATGTATGTATGTATGTATGTATGTAGGTATGTATTTCTGGCTGAAGCTTTGTTTTCATTTCTTCCTTACTTTTTGTTCTTTTTTATTGAACTTATTGGGGTGATATTGGTTAATAAAATTATATAGGTTTCAGGTGTACAATTCTATTATACATCATCTGTATGTTGTAACATGGTCACCACACTAAATCAAGTCTTCCATCACCATTTATCCCCCTATATCCTCTCCTCTCTCCCCCTACTCCTTTTCCCTCTGGTAATCACTGTGCTGTTGTCTGTATCTATGAGTTGCTTTTTCTTTTCTTTTTTTATTCTTAATCCCTTCACCTTTTTCACCCAGCTCTCCAACCTTCCCCTCTGACAGCCGTCAGTCTGTCTCTATCTATGAATCTGTTTCTATTTTGTTTGTTAGTTTATGTTGTTTATTAGATTCCACATATGAGTGAAATCATATGGTACTTGTCTTTCTCTGACTGGCTTATTTTAGGTCCATCCATGCTGTCATGAAGGGTAAGATTCCCTTCTTGTTTATAGCTTCTCATTTGCTTTTAATTGTTGCCACTTGGGACCAATCAACTCCAGCACCAACTATCTTCATTGCTATCATAAGCTCATTTTGATTACTTTCTGCTGTCATGTCCATAGGGTGCCCATTTCCCATAGTGTCTTCACAGCTGGCAGGGCTGGCTGGCATCCTCTCTTCCACAGTCTTTGCTTTCTGTGTTCTGCACTACATCATGTCAGCCACCATCAGCCAGGGTTTGATTCTGTGCATCTTAGGTAAGCTCTCCCCATTACAATGAATTTGGATGATTTAAAATGGTACTTGTCCTTCTTGGATGAGCTCCTGTAAATTCCTTAGCAACACATTCTCTTCCCTAGTCTTCAACAATCTTCCAGTGCATGGGAGAGGGCTTCAGGGTGGTTAAAAGAATGGCTTGTAGTTTCAGGGAGAGGCTCAGGCAAAAGCCAGAGACACCAGGGGAATGCAGAAGGGCCCCCTCAAAGGCCTCTGGGCTCCAAAGGCTCCTGGCTGTGCTTGAGGGTGAGCCTTTTGAAGAGATCCTTGCCCAACCCAGCCTGGGGGCCAGGCAGCCTATGGATGTTAGTTAGGTGTCACCCATCTTCTTGATGAATTTCACCTCCTCACCCCGGAAGTGGTTCTCCAGGAAGTCATAGAGACCAGGGTCTGCAGAGAGAAACGGGCCTGGAGCTCCAAGAGGGCCTGGTTCAGGTTCCTCTCCAAGGCCAGGGTGGCTTCCCTGGCATTCTGAGTTTTGCTCACTCATCCTGGGATGGCTTCAGCACATCCTGGAAGAGAATGCGGCCACCGAGCTGGTTTTGTATCTTAGAGAGATGCTCAGCGCCCTCAGCTTCTTCTCCGCCAACTTGTGGAAGTTGTGGCCCACGCCCTCAAGAGCCATCGTCAGGTCAAAACACAAGCCCAGAGAGAGGTAGGTGTGGGCGGCCCGAAGATGTATGTTGGCCAGGCCTCCACCTTGGTGGAATAATTCTGACGAATTTGGGAGCTCATGGTTGTTTGGCAATGGGTTAAGGTAGGGGAAAAAACACACACCAGTGTGTTGGCTGGTCTCAGAGGTGGTTTTGAAGGTGGTGACTGGATAAGATGCAGGAGGGTGGTTGGAGGATGGAGGAAGGGGCATCCCTGGATTTGTTTCATCTAAACACTGTTAAAGCAAGAGACAGATCCAGGACCACCGAGGGCACTGCTCATTGATCCACTTTTAAAACATATTACTAAGACTTATGCTGTTTTCCTGCTCTTTTGAGTATGTATGAACCACAATAAGGCAGACAGACCCACTTGCTGATTCATGTCTGGAGAATCTTGGGGTTCTCCCATTCTGACTCTCAGGTCATAGTTTTTGCCAATAGGTCATTCATTTTAAGCAAAACCTTGGACATCTGTGAATTGAAAAGCATCAGCCTGGCTGGCATAGCTCAATGGTTGAGCATCAACCTATGAACCAGGAGGTCATGGTTTAATTCCTGGTCAGGGCACATGCCTGTGGGGCATGCATGAGGCAGCCAATCAATGATTCTCTCTCATCACTTGATGTTTCTATCTCTCCCTCTCCCTTCCTCTCTGAATTCAATAAAAATATATTAAAAAAAAAAAAAAAGATCACCAGCAGCACTTGATGATTGTCATCAGCCTTTGTGCCTGGTTTGCCTCCAGGCTGTCTAGCTGAGCAGAAACTTTTCCTGCAGTGGAGTTGCACAATGGCCAGCTCTGTGTCCTTACCTGCTCCCCTGGGCAACCTGGGACCTCTTTGCAGTGCAAACAGTCTGATGCTGGGAGACGCTGTCTTCTATCCCTGCTGGCCTGTATTTCTTATGCCCTTTGAGTTGCCTTTCTCACAAAAGATCAGAAGCAACAGCTATTAACTGCTCTTTGTGGTGAGGCATGGATCATTTGCTTTCCATGCAGTGATGAGAGGACCTCACATCCTCACCCACTTCAGGAGATAATGCTCATTCTATATTCTCTTTGAGAAATTGCTTAGAGCCTTCAGCCTGGCAGTCTTTTCTGTGTCTTAAGGAACTGAAAGTGACACACATTAGCTGCTTTCATAAAACGTTGCTTATTTTTAAGAATATAAGCAGCCTCAGTTGGCACGGGAAGCTCATCAGGAGTTGTGGCTCTCCCAGTCCCTGATGGTTTTCTTCTCTCTCTCGTGGTCCACATGACCTCTTTTTATTGTAGCATCTCTGTTTTACTGTTTTCCATCTTCTACCAGGTAGACAATCCTCTCCTTAATCTTCAATGAAAGTATAGAGAAAACCAGTCATTTGATTTGCTTAATTACCATTGTCCTGGTTCCCTTTACACAGGACAGCTGCATTGGTCTTGGGCCTTCTTGGGTCAGACACTCATACCTGCTCCAAGCAATGTCTCCCAAGTAGGGGCCAGTTTAACTCAGAATGGGAAGGGTGTGTATGTGTGTGGGGGGCTGATGGGCATCACAGAGACATGTCTAGTACCCCCGTTTTCCAATTCATTCCCCAGGCCACTTCTATTCCCTAAATGAAGAATATGAATGAAGAATATTTTCTAAATTGGTTTGTGGCATGACAAATTCCTTCTGAGCCTATCTGCAGGTACAGTTGGCTCTATTCATTGGCCTGGTGCTCAGTAGGGCTATGGGTTGCCAGGCATTTGGGGCACTTTTCATGGGCACTACAAGGCTATTACTTCTGATAGAGCACTGCTTTTCCTGACTTGATCGGGCCATTGATTCTAGCACTCTCAATCCTCTTACTTAGTGATCATGACAACACTAATGAATCTATGAGGTTTTTCCTGTCTACCTTTATTGCTTGAGGCTGGGTCAAACATGTCATCAGGATGGATCCTATGGGTAATCAAAGGAGACAATTCATTCATTTTCACTCAGTGCATATTTAAAGAAGACTTTGAAATGCATTGGGGGGTTTACAGCAATGAATGAAAGAAGCCATAATCTAGCAGAGAATAAAAATGTCAAGTAATTACAAGAGCTATGAGTGTTGTAAAGGGAAACTTATCAGAGAGAGAAGCTTTGTATAGCTGGTGCTCATTCATTCATTGCTGCATTTATTAAATCATACTCATGAAGCCCTATTATGTGCTAGGCACTGATCTGGCTACTAGCATATAGCAATGACAAAGACCTCTATTTCACAGGTTTATTTTAAAACAGGAAAGACAGTAACATTTCAAGGTGTGGATAAGTCCCACGAGGAAAGCAAGGTAAGGATCAAGGAAGTGATGGAAAGAGGTACTATTTTTCATAGTGTGGCCTCGGTAAGCTTCTCTGAACAGATAACAATTGATCTGAGCCCTAGTTGAAACAAGGGAAAAAAACCCCTGTGAATATATGGGGGAAGCATTCCAAAGTACAAAATCCTGAGTCAGAATGTGCTAGGCATATTTGAGGAACACAGAGAGAAAGGAGAGAAGAGGCAAGGAGTCCAGCTGGAGCCATAGCCTGGGAAATAAGAGGATTCTGGATGTGATTCCAGTGAAATGGCTTTGAGCTGGGCTGTGACATAATCTGATGAATCTGATGTATGTTTTAAAGGGATCATCACAGCAACCTTGTGGAGAACAGATTCTATTCTTGAATCAATTTACTGCTGTTTGTTTGAAGAAACTCTATGGATTTTATTTATAGGCTTTCAAATACTAATTATGATCTATGAACTGCAGAATAGGCTTAGTTCCATTTTTCTCTTAACCAGAAATTTTCTAGATTGCTACGCCAAGGTGAAGGCAGATTTATTGGCGTGAAATAACTAAACCATGACAATTCCATTAGGAAGACCTGATAGCATCTTTATAATGGCTGGGACTTTCTAAACATAAAAGGACAAAATGACATTACCCCCTTTTATAATATCTCATTCTCTGTTCGTTCCCGAGAGAACTTATTGGTTCTCTTGCATATGAGGGTATAATAAGCAAGTCAGGTTCAGTCCTTATTATCCATCATAGCCATATTCCATCCAGGAACAGACCCTGCAGAAAGAAAGACTTCTGCTGTATCTGCACCAACAGTATATGCTCAGGTTCAATGTAAAAAGTGGCTGGGGTTAGGGTCAAGAGTCTAGAGTGAGTCTAGGTGAAGCATTAGCAAAACGATAAAAACACTTTTTTGAATGAGCAAGTACTTTGTCAAAACAAAAGTGATTTATGAAAAGCAGTTATGTGTTCTTAAAGACTTCCAAATCACATTCTGGCCAGAAGCTATTCATTTTCTTTTAAGTAAGTCACTAAAGGAAGAGTCTTACTGCATTTAACAGTGTGGCAATTTAACAAAATCACCAGCAGCAAAGCCAGGAACAACTGAGACCTATGATTCTATAATTAGTTGTTGATTTAGCACCCCTTAGGTTGGACATTTTGGAGGGGGTGATTTATCCGGGAAGCATGACTAAGTTTTACTGAAGATTTTCAAGTATAGGCTAGATTGAATTTTGGTAGAGTTCTCTAAGGGGCAATAGCAATCAAGGAAAGGATGATTGGCTCAGATGACCTGTAAAGTCTATTTCAACCCTGAGATTCAAAGATTATAGGATGGAATCGTGAATTTGAAACGAGAGGTCTTGGGCTCTGCTTTCTATAATCTACTCTCCTGATGATTCAAAATTAATCTGTAGAACATCTCTTGAGTTCTTACATGAAATTGAGAAAAGCAATTTTCCTTCTGAGAAAAGAATGTTTCAGCCCTTGAATGTTCAATTAAACCTTTTTATTAATGGTAGGAAAAATATGTGTGTGAAAAAATTGCAGGATAGCATCTGTCTGAAAGAACTGCCATGATAACCATGCTCCATATCTGTGCTGTCACATTCAGTTGCCACTACATATACAGGAATATTGAGCCTTGAAATGTGGCTTATGCAACTGAGGAAGTGAATTTTAATTTTCATATAATTTAATTACTTTAAATTTATATAGCCACATGTGGTTGGTGGCAAATCTATTGGACAGCACAGTTCCCAGGCTACCTGAGAACTAAATAGCACAGCAAATTGAAAATTCAAACATTTTTATTTTACCCTAAGTCAAGTTATGCATAGTTATTTACCCATATTTTATATCCATTCCTGTTATGTATGTATGCATTATACATAATCTCTCTTTCTCTGTCTTTGTCTTTATGTATGTATGCATCTATCAATCTGTTCCTCTGTCTATCTAATCTATCATCTATCTAATGTTTTCAATAGCACATTTTGCAGCATGTGGAGGGAAATATGAGGAAACAGAGAATAGAAAGAATATAAGGAAGGTTCTTTGTGTTCATTCCAAAGATAAATTTTTTTTTTTTCAAAAAGGGAAATAAATTTAAAAGAGGGGCGTAGAGAAGTGTAAGTAACATACTTGTTTAGTTTTTGACACCTCATTAGGGCAAATCAGCCTTACTGGTGCCTGGAAATTCATTTGGATGATTGAAATAATATACTCCCTAGAGGCAATTCAAGATTTCAAAGCAATCCTTTCTAGGTCCTTCGATCTAGATAAAGAGTATTTGGAACAACTGAGTCCTGTGTTGATTTTCTATAACTCTGGTGCTTTGTTGTAATGGCTTTGAAGAAGGAGAACTTTTAAAGAGAGGGTAGGAGGAAAGAATTGATTGGCAGAGTTTGATAAGAGCTTGTAAGAGACTATGGTATTAGCTTAGTGGGCATAGAGTAGAAATAAGATAACTAGAAATTTTAATAAAGGATTAATTTCTTTCTTTCTATTGAATATTCCATTATGCAAGGAATCTTCACCTTACACCAAAATCATTGAATTTCCTGTGCACCTATCCTCCATTTGGTTGTCCTCAGAGATTGATATAATTTTTCTATTTTGAACTTTAAATGGCTCCTCATTGCTTCCAAAGTCAAGGCACCATCCATAAATATCTGCTTTTTACAATTTTTCACTAAAGTATACCTAATGGCAAGGCCATGAACTTGAACCTTGGGAAATCTTGGGAGTGGCTTGAAGCCAACTGCAAACGGGACTCTCTGTAAGTTTGAGTTTAATCTTAAAATTTCATGAGTGATTGTAACATCCAAATAGTTGGTATTTCTCTGGTTATAAAAATAATATTTTAAAAACTTTCAGGGCAACAGACAAATATGGATAAAAATGTTTCCTTCCTGAAACCCTATTTCATTGGGTGATTAGTTTATGTGTAAAATATTAATGAATTAAACTTATAATTTGCAGAAAATTGGGATGAATTGAACTAATGCCATATAGGCCATTTCCCTGCTGCTTCTTAGTGTCACATATTTCAGTAACTCAGAATTTAAAAAATATGTAAGTATAAATATTATTTTTTCTTCATTCTTATATGAATTTGTTAGAGTACTCTCTGGAGAGAGAGGTCCAAGTATTGCCAGAGGGATGAAGAGTAAGAATTTTGGTCTCTTCTTGGTAGACCATTAAAAATTTTTTTTAAAAATTGATTTCAGAGAGGAAGGGGAGAGAGAGAGATCAAAGATGAGAGAAAATCATTGATCAACTGCCTCCTGCATGCCCCACACTGAGGATCGAGCCTGCAACCTGGACATGTGCCCTGATCGGGATTCAAACTGTGACCCATGGTTTATAGGTCAACACTAAACAACTGAGCCACACTGGCCAGGCTTGGTGGACATTTTTATGAGTTCTTCCTTGAGAGACACGATGGTTGAATAATATGTAGACAGGAATAGCTTCTGATTCATGAGTCAGATCTCTTCTATTGCCTCAAGAAAGCATTTCTCAAAGTAGTTTTTTTCCCCCAAAAGAAAACTGATGTTTTTAATCTTTTATTTTACCACTGATAATTTTAATCAGATGAAAATGAACCACTAGTCTTAACTCTTAGTTCCCATGAGCTCATCACTAACCTTTTATTTTTCTAACTCTCAAATTTAATTTTTTTTTATATTAAAATGTATCACTTTTATCAGGACAATACATGCACATGGTTAAAACATCCCTGCCATACTCTATCATTGGCTGGGTGCAGCCCACAGAAATGTGATGATATGAAGGTGGGGCTGCAGGAGCTGGGCTGTCACTCAAATAGTTCTCCTTTTCATGGAAAAAACACTGCTATTTGTTTGATGTGTCATGAGGACTTGTTCTCTTGAAGTGTGGTCTGGGTAGGTCACTATTGCTTGAATATCAGGAACTTGCAGCTGCAGTCAGGCTGGTCTTTGAAAGGAGACTCCCATTATTATCAAGGTCATGTAAGGTCCATTGTGTCATCAAAGCTGCTTTGTTCATGAGTCTGTTGCATAAGAACAGGTGACTAAAGAAAGAGGATAAGTGGTACTCACAGAACAGTTTATCCTGGTCAGTGATGAAGCGTCCCTTGCCGGTGGAGGAGGGTGTTATAATAGTCTTCCTTAAAAGATTTCTCAAGCCTTTTCACATAAGGGCTCCCAGTTGGTAAAATGGCTCACATCTGAAAACTGTAAAGAATGACACTGTTACTGACAGTATCAAATATTTCAAATGTCAGGAATATCCCCTTTTCCTGGATACTATTTTCTGGAGCTGTCCATCTTTTAGTTCCCTTCTAGGCTGGTGTAGAAAGGGAAGAGAGGAAATGAGCACTCCCTGTAATGATGTCAATGGATTCCAGGCTCTCTTTTCACTCCTGCCCTCCATCATCTTGCCCCAAAACTGGAGTCTTAAATCACCTCCTTTTTCTCTTCCTACAACTCCCTTTATATGTATTATTGGCTTTGATTTCCTCAGCTCCTATGAATCAGTTTATATTTCTCATTCTATTTCCTGTCTTCCAGAGTAAGTTTTCTTTATTTTGTTGTTGTTAATCCTCACCTGATAATATTTTTCCATTGATTTTTAGAGAGAGTGGAAGGGAGAGAGAGAATGAGAGAGAGAGAGAGAGAGAGAGAGAGAGAGAGAAACATCAATGTGAGAGAGACACATTGATTGGTTGCCTCCCGATCGCACCCCAAATGGGATTGAGCCTGCAGCTGAGGTATGTGTGTCCTTGACCAGAATTGAACCCTTGACTTTTTGGTCCATGAGCCATCACTCTGTCCACTGAGCCAAACCAGCTAGGGCCAGAGTAAGTTTTCAAAGTTACTTCCCATTTCATTGACAACATCTCTAAGCACTCATTTTTTTTTGGTCATGTTATTTGTTCTATCAAATTGCCCATACCTTTTACTTTTACCACCCCATCAAACACAATGAGAAAATCAAGAGGCAAGCACTTTATTCTTAGAGAATGATGAAATGAACACTGGTGCATTTGTTGTTCTTAACAGCCTGGAGCCTGACAACTACCACTCCAGCAGTTTTGTCTTCATGACTTAGCACGACACTTGCTTTTTATTCCATTTTTCCAGTTGAGCCTAAAGTACTCACTGAAATACTCATTGATCTTTTGTTTTCCCTTTTTCCTCACTAGCTATTTTCCATCAATTATGTTGCTAGTTGCAATGTTTTTACAGAAGATCACCACTAAAATGACTAAATATTGAACATTTATTCTTTCAGTCATTTGCAAAAAGAGAACCTCAGTTTCTGAATCAGGTTTTCAATATGCCTCTTGAGCTTATTAAATTATTTGATGAGGACATATTTTAATTTGTTCTCAATTTTTTATCTAAAACAGATCTGAAAATATGCACACCCAAAGGTTTTATCAAATCTCTCCTATTATGTGAGTTCCATCTTTTAATGCAATGGTTGACACAAGTTTAAAGCGAGTGTGAAATATGGATTTTCTTACTTTTAATTGTGCTTTGTGTTTGTGATTGCACTCTAACAACTTTTCATAATTAATGTTAATATTGCTGCAAAGGTGATCTTTCATGTGTTTATTGCTAACATTTCTTATAGGAAACTTTAAAATTAAGTTCATTTGTTCTTTAACATTTTTTGAAATAAATTTTTATTTATTTCAGGGAGGAAGGAAGAGGGAGAGAGAGATAGAAATATTAATGGTGAGAATCATTGATCGGCTGCCTCCTACGTGCCCCCTCCCGGGGACAAGCCCACAGCCGGAGCACATGCCCTTGACCAGAATCGAACCTGGGACCCTTCAGTCCACAGGCTGATGCTCTATCCCACTGAGCCAAACTACTAGGTCTATTCTTTAACTTTTGAAGGACATCCTGATTATTTCCAGTCTGGGACAGTTATGAACAAGGCTGCTCTAAACATTTGTATGTAGGTTTTGTGTGGACAACCTAGGTAAATACCCTGGCTGGGAATGGAACCTGCAACCTTTTGGTGTACCGACGATACTCCAACCAACTGAACCACCTGCCAGGACTGTGAACTCCTTTTTTAAAGAACCAATCTACTGCATTTTACCTGTTAACTCCATGGTGTGTTCTAAAAAGTCTTGATCAATTTAACATTTAAATAGCCGTAGGGCAGAGACATAGCCTTGTGGCTCAATACATACTGTTCGACTACGGCTTTGTAGAAATGCAATATTCTTTAATTATAAGAATGATCTCCAAGATATATAAACATGTCTCTGCTCTAGAAAGTCTAAGATACACTAAAACATGAAAAATTGTCATTGAGGCTCTGTTGACTGGGTGATTAACTGAGAAATGGAATCAATGAATGTGAAACATTTGGGCAAAAATTTCCATAGAGAAACTCAATAAGTTGATGTAAAACAAGAAAATTGCTCTTTTTGTAAGAGCACCACCTCCCCCCTTTTTAAGATTCTGTGATGAAATGCCGAGAAGGACGCACAAGGTGAAAGCTGATTTTTCCTGAAGTGCACATTGTAAATTCCAAGCCAACATTCTTTCAACAAGATTAATAAGTGCTATTCATGGTGTTCCCTGGGCAGATCAGAAGTGTGAAGAGCACGGGTATAAGGCTACAAAATAAAATCCTCTGTTATTTTCAGATGTATTTGAGCTGCAACCAACCATAGGAGGAACTCTGATCATCTTTGGGTGAGAAGGGAGCAAATTGTAGAGGGTCAAGTTATAAAACACCAATCATTTTTAGGCAAACCTGATGGTTAATTAAATGGCTGACTTGAAAGCGAATGACCTTTACTTGAGAATATAGAACTTTCCTGCCTTCTAACTTGCAACATAAAAGTGAGACACCTTCCCTAAAGGCTAAAAATATAGGGTAAGTCATGATGGACCCAGGTCAGTTGGAGAGATCAAAACTTTGGGAAAGAACAGAACAACTTACATCTCTGTTCCATTCTGATTAGTGATTACTAATTAAAATTCAGCCCAGCTGACATGGCTCAGTGGTTGAGCATCAACCTATGAACCAGGAGGTCAATGTTTGATTCCAGATCAGGGCATATGCCCAAGTTGCAGGCTCTATCTCCAGTGTGGGCATGCAGGAGACAGCCAATCAATGATTCTTTCTCATCACTCATGTTTCTATCTCTCTTTCCCTCTCACTTCCTCTCTGAAATCAATAAAAACATATTAAAAATAATTAAAATTCAATTCATACTTTTATTTATTTAAATAACAATTGGATTAATTTCTATATTATTGCTGGAATAAATATCTTGTTGTTAATTCTCACCTGAGGATATTTTTTCATTGATTTTTTTAGAGAGAGTGGAAGGGAGGGAGAGAGACACAGAGAGAGAAACATAGATGTGAGAGAGATAATCCATTGTTTGTTTCCCGCTTGAGCCCAGTCTAGGGCTAGGGATTGAGCCTGCAACCGAGGTATGGGCCCTTGATAGGAATTGAACCTGGACTCTTCAGTCTGCAGGCCAATGCTCTATCCACTAAGCCAAATTTGCTAGGGTTGGACTACATATCTTAATATCTACATTATTCCTGGAATTAATAGGTTAATTAATATCTTAATTCCAGTAATACTGTAGTTGAAAAATAAAGGCCTTGGGAGAGAGAAGACCTGAGTGTGGACCTGCCTGCTTTTAACTTCTGGGACTGGAGGCAATTCTTTTAGTCTCTTTAGGATTTAGTTTCCTTATCCATATAAGGACAGGGCTGAATGATTGTAAGATGCCTTCAACTTCATGATTTTTATGATTTATGAAGCTTGGGTTTCAGAGCTGGCTGACTCACTGATGATTTATCTGAGAAAAATAATATTGTTGACTCTCAAATGAGAGACTAATATTTCCTGTGGGTGAAAAATTAATTTTTAGCTATCATTAATGTCAAACCAAAGAAAATATCCTGACTCCAATAAGAAATTTAAAGAGTCTGCCCAAAGATGGATGGCTAGGACTTAGCAGTGTGTGAGTTCCCATAATTAACCGAAACTCCACACAGGAATTCTTTCTAATTTATTAAAAAATTCTGTGGTTCCTTTTCTTTTCCAAACTAAATATTCTCAAAGAAATAAAAAGTATGCTTAAGGAGTATACTTAGCTAGGAGCTACTATATTGTATTTTCCTGCTAATATTGTCTAAATCTTGAAATGGTGAAACTAATGTTACAAGGTGATAATAACACTACACCCCATGCCAATCCACCATTGGTACTTTCTATTTAACTCCCAAGAAGAAAATGAACCACCAGGCACTTGGAATGTGTACCTTCAATGGGGGTACTATGAAATTTGGATGAACAAAATAGACTATCCTGAGGCCATTTCCATCACCAAAGTGACCCACCTGGTCATAGTTGGGAAGGTCAATGATTGCATATGTAAAATATGGCAATGAATGTTTAGGGGTTGATCAGGGAGGGTGCAAACATCAATGACAAACTTGAATGGGCATAAGCAAGAGGCAAGTCCAGAAGGAGGGCACGATTCTGGCTGACCTAACCCAGACCTCCGTCTTTGCTTCATGGTGTTCTTTCGTCTCCCTTCAGTCCCATGTGTGGCTCCATCTTTGGTTTCAACGCTCACTCCAGTCAGACTGTAATAAACTCTATTCTGGCTCTGCCTCTCCTTGACAGATCACAGGGACTGGAACACAGTGAACACACCATGAATAATAAAAATAGTGATAAATGCTGGCATTTATCAAAATCTCATTACATGCTCTATGTGTTTTACATGTATCGATTCATTTACTCTTTATCGTAATCCTGTCAGACAGCTTTGTACTTTAAAAATATGTCAACAAATTCTTTCAGATGCCTTCCTTTAAGAGAAGAGGTCTAATTTCCCTCCTCGTGCATGTGGACAGGACTTAATGACTAGTTGTAATGAGTAGAATAAAGCTAAAGTGATGATGTAAGATTTTGGAGACAGTCATAAAAAGGTTATGGCTTCTAGCTTTGCCCGCATGGCTCAGTGGTTGAGCATCAACCTATGAACCAGGAGGTCATGGTTTGATTCCCAGTCAAAGCACATGCCCGGGTTGCAGGCTCGATACCCAGTAGGGGCATGGAGGAGGCAGCCGATGAATGATTCTCATCATTGATGCTTCCATCTCTCTCTCCCTCTCCCTTCCTCTCTGAAATCAATAATAAAAAAAAGTATATATAAATATATAAAGAAGTTTGCCAATCATTCACATAAAGAGGGAGACCTAAATTCAAAGTCTATGTTGATAGTTTCTACTCATTAAAGGTATGGTGATGAGACAGTTGTATATTAGAAGCATATAGTTTTATAAATTCTGGTAAGCATAATTCTAATAATGTCAGGTGTTGGTGATTTCCTTTAGACATGAAGATAAGACTTGTTGAGGTTTCTTTTGTTCTGAATTCATGTGACCATTGATCTAAAAGTCAAGGAAGCCTAGGTTTTAGTTCCTGTATCATTGCTGAGCTATCTTGGTGAAGTTCCCACATTATGTTTTCCTTTCTCATTTGCAAATCTCAGTTTCCTGCTTCTAATTTGGAGAGAGAAAGAGGCTGGAAGCTGTTTTTTTCCCTAAGTCTCCATGTTCTCCTTACTTTCTTGTGGAATCTCAGTGGGTGAGGGCTTTGTGGACTGGCTGTGAGGTCCTGGGCAACAAGTGACTGCTTCTGTTTTACATGGAGAGTTCCCTCCACTTTCTTGAGAACCAGAGTCCAGAGAGGCAAAGTTGCTGCCTGAAGCCACTAAGAATGAATGACAGGGCTTCACAGTCTGATTATTTTTTCACTGCTGTAACATTTATTTCCAAGTCTTACCTGAGCGTGGGATGATTCTGTACACAGCCTTGGGACGTGACCTATACATCTATCTTGTATTCTTTGTAGCATGATGATTCAGGTCTCTCTTATCTTCCTAATGAATTGAAAATTCTTGGAGGCAGAAAAATAAAAATAGCGGTTGTCTATAACATAGCTCAATAAGTACTAATGCTACTAATAAGTGAAAGGATGGATGAATGGATACCTGAATGGACGGATGGATGGATGGATGAAACTATACAGCACATTTAATTTTCCCACTAAAGCTGCATTGTTAGAGGTGCATTGAAATAAAAAAAATCTTGAGTATTGTGAATTTATAGATGGTGTTCAAAATAGGTATTTTACTTTAAATAAAAATTGCCTTAAGGTTAAAGTTCACTTTTTTTTGTTTGTTTGTTAAACCTCACCCAAGGTCATTTTTTTCATTGATCTTTTAGAGAGAGTGAAAGAGAGGGAAAGACAGAGAGAAACATCGATGTGAGAGAAACACATCCATTGCTTGCCTCCTGCATGCACCCCGACCAAAGCCCAAAGGCTGATGCTCTATCCACTGAGCCAAATGGGCTTGGGCTTAAAGTTCACTTTAAAAAATTCATTTTATGGTCAAATTTTTACTAATTTATCTATTGATAATGTTTTATAGTAAAAAATAACACATGGTGTACTCAAAATGATGTATAACAAAGCATAGGCTATTTCTAGCTTAGAAGATGTCATATTTTAACAAATCTATTATATTTTGTCTATTGCCATGTACACAAATCATTCTTTTTTTGGCTGGAAATGAAAAGTCAATTGATCATTGGTTTATATTTTGCCTTTCCCCCCAAAGGATTAGAAGCTATTTACTGCTAAATCATAATGCAAATACAAGGCTCATCATCATGGGCTGCTTTTTTGGCTCTTATAATGTTTCCAACACTAAAACCAAGTTATAATACACCAGATTAGAGATACACAAATGAATGCCTTCAGAGTAAGAACAAGCAATAAAGGAAAGCTTTTATACCTAAGAATAAGATGGGTTTGAAGTGGGATGGTGAACACTGATGCCCAGTGGTTACATAGAAAACAAAGAGTGAGACTTTGGCTGGGTCTATCTAGATGTTGGCCAATAAATAATTATGGCTATGAGACTTAGATTTTGATAGTAATAGTTGTAAGTAATTTTACATTATAAAAATGCCTTTCTCATTAAGATTTAAATGACATCAAGATTCACTATTTACTAAAGGCCAAGGACACTGTGTGACATATATTAAGCACCTAATAAGCCAGTGGCAGCACATTGAGTCAAGCTTCTAATCTCTCTGACTTCTGCAATATCTCCTCTTCCCCTAGCCAGAGAAGCTGTCTGCTTTTAATTCATCTTATATGATTGGGGCAAGTCATCTGGATAATCTCTGTATCTTAAGGTCAGCTGGCTTGGCACTTTAGTTACACCTGCAAAGTCCTTTATGCCATGTAGCATAGCATAATTATGGGTGTAACACCACAGGGTGAAGGTCATGTGGACCAAAATTCTGCCTACCACAGTCATAAAACTAGAAAGTGGCAGATTCAAATGCAAATTGAGGTCTAAGTAGCTTCAAAGTCTATATTCATTTATTATACCATCAAGACAGTATCCATGGATTAAAATAAGAAAAACATATTAGAAAATACAGTTTAACATCCCCAATAGAATATGAAAAATAGTTGATATCATGAAACTACCCATGTTCCCTTCCTGAAATTAAAGATTTGAGAATATAATACAGAATAGGTAAATCAAAATGTTGAATTCAAAAGGGTATACACTGTTCTATGATATTGGACAAATTACTAAAACTGTTTGTGCTTTAAAATGCTCATCTGAAATGTGGAGATGATAATAAACAGTACTTACTTCATAGGACTATTACGTGATTAAATGTGGTAAAGCACAGCCTGGCAGTGGTGGCTCATTGATTGAGTGTCAACCTATGAACCAGGAAGTCAGGATTTGATTCCCAGTCAGGGCACATGCCCAGGTTGTGGGCTCGATCCCCAGTGGGGGGTGTGCAGGAGGCGGCTGATCAGTGATTCTCTCTCATCATTGATGTTTCTATCTCTCCCTCCCTCTCTGAAATCAATAAAAATATATTTTTAAAAAATGTGGTAAAGCACATCAGACAATTTCTAGTGCACAGTAAATGCTCAATAAATACTAGTTATACACATACAACAGTGCCCTTGACTTTGTAATAACATTTATCATGCTTTTCCTAACTGCTTATTTAATTATCTGTATTCTTTTCTTGGCTGTAAGCTTCATAAGAGCAGGGATTACCTCTTTTTTCATGAAATATTTCTAGCATCTGGTACTGAGCTTGGCATGCATGAGGGTACTCAGTAAATATTTGCTGAATACATGAGTGAATAATTTTGGATGAAATCTCTCAATTATTTTTTAACATGGTGTGGGTCAAATAAAATGCATATGAGGTCTGCATTTGGCCTATGGATATCCAATTTGTGATTTCTGCCAAAAAGTATGGCTATAATAATTTAACATGAAAGTTTTTCAGACATATGTTATTAATCTTCTAAAGAACTCTAGAAGAATCAATAAACATCCATAGAATGTCTAATTTTAAATAATATAGATGCTGGTGAAACTCTGACATTTTAATAGTTCAGATGATTTCAAATATTTCTCTACCAAACTTGTAGGAATGACAAAATTGTTTTATTCTATCTTCCTTTGAATTAAAAACAATTTTACCTGTTTTTAACAATGGCAATGTGTCTTGATAGCTCTCTAATTATGGCTCATAGCATTTTACCTATTTTCGGGATATGGTGCATCTGTTATTTATTCACTAGAGGCCCAGTGCACGAAATCTGTGCACTTGGCAGGGGATGGGGTGTGGGTGGGGAGATGGTCCCTCAGCCTGGCCTGCAGCCTCTTGCAGTCCGTGAGCCCCACAATTAATGGCCCCACAGAGGGAGGCCCTGCCCACCCGCTTCAGCACTACCGCCGGTTAGCCTGGGCCTCCCTCTTTGGGGCGATCATGGACCCCCCCCCCCCGATTAATCACCCCATTGGCTGGTGGCCTGGGCCTCCCTCTGTGGGGTGATCTTGGGAAGATGGTGGGGCCCTCTGACCAATCGCATTGCACCCGCCTTGGCTGGCTTGGCACCAGTGGGTGTCATAGCATGGTCATCCAGATGGTTGTTCCACTGTTCTCTTTTATTATTATAGATAACACCAACAGGCTGCCCTTTGAGGAGGACCAGAGCTACACTTCTAGAGGGAGTCACCTCAAATGACTTTAGCCTCTGGTGGCCAGGCTCTGTGCTCCCTACTAGTCCTTGACATGCAGTCTCTCCACTCAATATTTAACTTGGTGGCATTTGGTACTTTGATACTATCTGAAAAGAAAAAAAACAATTACTTAACTCCAGTCAAGGTAGCATTGAAAAGGTTCCCTGAAATAAAAATTAATATATAAATGTAGAGACACATTCATCATTAGGACCAGGGCCAGAAATTCATTATGAAAAAATAATTGCAGAAAAGTTTATGTAATTAAATACTGCAGTCTCAATAACCTTAACACATTACTGATATAATTATACACACAACTATTTTAATCACATTTCAGTGGCTGTCTAGACAGACTGGTAGACTATCTGGACCTGAAATTTAATTAAAATAGAAGAAAACTCTAAAAGAGGAATGATACTGTATGGCTTTGGTGTTTTTTTGAAGACGTGGTTTGGAAATGAATAATCTTATGAAGAGGGAGAGAGAAGTTTTAGAAATGAGATATTGGGTAAAAGAGAGGGAGAGAGAAGCTGTTATATTTGTGAAACCCCTTGTAGGGATTATTCTGTAACTCAAACTGTGAACCATGTCCATATTAGATTTTGTGTGTTTGGTGTTAAATAACGTCGAAGTTTTAAAAAATGGGTTTTCCATTTTCTATTAATTCTCTCATGATTTCTGTGTTCCCTTTTCTGCTGTCCTACCAAGAAGGAGGTCTCTGCAATCAAGGCTATCTTTCAATTTTTCCTTTTGTTAGTATATTTTGTAATAAAAATTTCACATTTGAGAATGCAGTTTTTAAAGAAAACAATCTCAACTTAAACCTGGAGTCTGGAAGAATCAGACACAGTTAAGTAATCTGCAGAGAGGAACTTGGGAAAAGTCCAATCAAAGTGTAAAATTTCACAGTTTATGATGGAACTTATGACATGAGATCATAAGAAAACTTTCAGCTTTTGCCTGATTCTCCGGAACCCACTTTCTGAAGGATAGCTAGCTGACATGTGAGGAGATTAACCTAGACCGCCCTGCTGTGAGGAAGCCCAAGCAGTTACACCCTTTCCCATGCTTCATCTATTGTGACGACTCCCGAACATATATGCATTTGGCAGACCTCACTGAACCTCAGAGTCATGTACTCGCAGGTCTATTTCACATCTCTGCTTGCAAGTCCTGTCACACAAGCATCACAGTGGTGTTAATTTTTGAGACTACTTGACTTCTAGTCCTCCCAAATCTCTCTGCTCTTCAATTTCTCACCATGGGATTGGTTCCAAAATCCACCCAGTACTCCAATCTAAATCTAAGAGTAAGCCTTCATTTCTCCTCTATGAAACCCACAACTAATACTTCCACAAATACTATTAATTCTGCATCTACCAATGTACCTTGAATTTTTTTCAGTTTTCTTCATCTCCGTTGTCTGCATCATTATCTCTTTCAATAGCCCCTCTTACAACAGCTTCCCAACCTTCTTTCCTGCCATGTACTCACCAGCTACAATCATGTCTTTATTATTTTTTAAAGATATATTTTATTGATTTTTTACAGAGAGGAAGGGAGAGGAATAGAGAGTTAGAAACATCAGTGAGAGAGAAACATTGATCAGCTGCCTCCTGCACACCCCCTACTGGGGATGTGCCCACAACCAAGGTACATGCCCTTGACCGGAATCGAACCTGGGACCCTTCAGTCCACAAGCCGACGCTCTATCCACTGAGCCAAACCAGTTAGGGCTATAATCATGTCTTTAAAATGTTAACTGGATCTTCCCATGCCCCTACATGAACACTCAAATGGACCTGATTTTGAACTCCACTGCAGTGCTGGACCCTTAAATAGCCACAAAAATATGAATATCAAAGTATTTTTTTCATAATTGAAATTTTATTGTTTGCTTTGAGGATCAGTACACAGACATTTCAATTTGTACACAATTCTTAACACATGTAACAAAATGTAAAGTCATGTAGTTGTGGTTCTTTCCTAAACAGTTATTCTAGTGACTTTCCAGTTTAAAATTTGGAGGCTAATTTTCCTTAATAGAGTATCAAGTACCAATATCTTCAAATGTTGCTACGCTATTACATCAAAGTCCCACTAATTCACAATTTAATATCATATATACTACATAATCAAATTTCCAATCGTTCACAGCACATTGACAAAGTTACTAGGAAAACTGGACTACCACACCAAAGATGTTACAGATGCACAAAATTCTGACAGGGAGAGCCAAGATCAAGGAGTGGTTTTCTTTAGGAAACAATTCTACCAAAAACATGTGAATAGACGTAATTTAAAATGTTCAAGACATAGCAAATACATGACTGACTCCAAATTGCCATTTAATATGCTTTGTATTATAGGATATAAAAACGACCCCCATCTATGGAATGTTAAGCTGACACTCAAGACAATGAAAGTCTCCCATATTCAATATCCCACTATTTTCTGGTTATGCCAAAAAATAAACAACCAGCAAATGACTTCACCTCTTAAAAAAATCATTTACACTTAAAACAATGGGATGAGTTGGAATTCCCTCCTTCTTAAAAATGTTTCTAGAGCTACTAAAAAAACTTGCATTTACAAAATAGGTGATAAAAATATTCCTCTGGATTGTACAAGAAGGGAGACAGGGACCACTGATAAGACATGGTACATGACATTAATCAGACTTGGCTTCTTTTTCTCCTGCTTCCTCTGAGGCTGGACTCTCCTCGCTTTTAGTTTGTGTTTTCCGCAGGTAGATTTTCTTTAGGTTCCTGGTCAGCCACTTCGGCCAACTTTCCCTTTGCTGCCTTTCCCCCTCACATTTGCACTTTTAGTCTGCAGATTTATCCTTTCCTGTCGCCTTTATGGGCTTCATTTCCACTTTTGCAGGAGCAGGTTTGGCTGACAACCTGGCCGACCTCCTCTTGGGCTCCTCCTTGGTCACCCCTTGGCAGAGCTGACCTTCCTCTTGGGCATCGTGGCAGCGGATCAGGCACATGCTGGGTGCCTGAGGGCCGAGGCATGCCAAGAGGCTTCGCTGCTGCTTCTCTCGCTGCCCAAGCTGCTTGGACCCCATCAAAGTCTTTCATACCCTTTTTCTTATGGGTATGCGTTGTTATGGTTATGGGCATAAATAAAATTGAGGTCATCAGGAGGCAATATTATAATTTTGGGCTGGGTGGGAAATTTTATTTATAATTTTTTGTGTGACTTTTGCCCCCATTAATCCAGGCATAAGGTGAGTTCCAGAATACAAAGGTGTCCCAGACATTGAGGAGCCAATAAACCCTCCTGGGATTCTGTGAGCCAAGTGGATCCTGTTGCCTCTATGACAGAGGCCCCCCATTAGGCCACGGTGACTCCTTGACATAATTTAACCTGAATTGTGTGTTTTAGACCTTCTTGAAAGATATCACTGCTGTCAATATTGATCCAGACATTTATCACGGTCAATTATAGGGTCTCCAGAAAATTGTTTTTAAGGTATTGGGAAAAGCGTGATATTTAATCCCTTCTTGGTGAGGGTTAGCTTACCAATAACTAGCCTAGCTATCGAGGAAGAGTGAGTTGGGATTAATTCACACAAGCAATAAATTACAGTGTCAAGAAAAAAGTAAAGAGGAAGAGACAAACAGAATAAGCATGTCATGAAACGATTGACAAAAATTTTAAACCCAATTTATTTATTCATTAAGAAAAAAATAACTGGCAGTAGTGGAAATGGTGATAAATTAGCCTCAATGCTAAGAAATGAGGCCCAGGAACCATCTGCATAGCAATTAGGAACCAAGTGATAGATAACCTCTGAGTAATATATTATCAGGTTGCATTGGCTGCAAAATCAATGGCCACTGGGGCCACTGTGAATAGATGCGTTACTCTGGAATTAAGAAAGTTGGGTGTTGTGAGGAGGAGTGGTATTGACTTAGTTTTCAACGCTTGAAAGAGGCAGTTTGGGAGGTGGGTGGCTTTGTGCACAGCATATATGACATATTTAACTCTATACAACATGCATAGAATTCAATTGTTGACTATTTAGTATTCCAATGTTTCCTTACTGTTTTGACTCATGTTGCTGCCTTTACCTTCTAACCCAGTGATGGGCAACCTTTTGAGCTTGGTGTGTCAAACTTCGCCAAAAAACTGAACATAACTCGGGTAGTGTGTCACTTTGAGGAAAAAACATTATTTCACAAATGTTTCATCCTCAGGAGCAGCAAATGTTTCATCCTCGGCATGCGGCCGCCTCAGCAGCCGCATGTCATCAGAAATGGTATGCGTGTCAGTGCTGACACGCGTGTCATAGGTTCACCAACACTGTTCTAACCTAAAGTTTTTATACCCCTCAGAAGCATTTAAAACTCTGACTGTTAGACTTAACAAGAGGATGTGTTAAGTGCCATGTCAAAGTAGGTCATGATTTTATTAAGTTGCATTAAACCTTGGTGATTGTCAGTCTTGAGCCTTTTAACCTCCCTGGGATAATGGAGGGATTTTAATATGATTCTCTATGGTGACTGATTTGAATTTCTAGGACAGCAATTAGAGAAGAGGACACCTACCTGGTTGAAGATTCCTTCTCCCAGGTGTTATCTCAAATGAAACAGCTTTGTGGTGTATTAAGGAAGCCTACAGTTGTATCTTTGAGAGCCTACAAAGACACCAATTTATTAGACTTGGTGTCCTTCTTTGCTAAGAACCATACAACATGCTAGTGTACATTCAGAAGTGCAGGAAATCTACCAGCCTGACCTCATGTGATGTGCACTCATGTAGCTTATTCTTCTCAAACCCCAGTGGCAACCTTTGAAAAGAAACCTGTCTGATTGGCAGCGTGACCCTACAATCTCCAGTGTCATCCAGATCAGAAATTCAAATGGAATGAGCTGAAAAGGCCACCTTTTCTTTTGAGAGTCAGAGAGCTAATGAGTGCTTGTCAAATGCTTATATAAGTTATAATTTGACTGGTAAAGAGCCTTAGGACAGAAATGTATGAGCTAGTAATAGTTAAAAGTCAAAATTTCTAAAATAGAATCTGGGCCATAAATATGCTATTATCTTGGTGTCTGTAAATGGTATATAGTTAGATATAAAAATTTAGTCTAAGTTCCAGTAATCTGATATGTAACAAACTATGTGTGTATATCATCTATTATCTACCCATCCATCCGTTTATATATACGTATACATTCACACATATCCTCCTATAAAATAAAAGCCTAATATGCAAATAGACCAAACAGCAGAACGATCGATTGTTATGATGCGCACTGACCACCAGGGGGCAGATGCTCACGCAGAAGCTGCCCCCTGGTGGTCAGTGTGCTCCTACAGGGGGAGTGCTGCTCAGCAGAGCCAATCTTATAGCTAGCAAGCACAGCACCAGTGGCAGGAGCCTCTCCCGCCTCTGTGGCAGCACTAAGGAGCAGCAAGCCAAGGAGAGCAGGTGGGCGGTAAGGAGTGAGGGGTCCTGGACTGTGAGAGCCCTGGACTGCGAGAGGGATGTCTGCTTGTCGGCTTAGGCCCAATTCCCCTGGGGAGCGGGCCTAAGCCAGCAGTCGGACATCCCCCAAGGGATCCCAGACTGCGAGAGGGCGCAGGCTGGGCTGAGGGGACCCCCCCAGTACACAAATTTTGTGCACCAGGCCTCTAGTATATAATAAAAGGCTAATATGCAAATAGTGCGAACAGTGAAACGACCAGTCACTATGACGTGCACTGACCACCAGGGGGCAGATGCTTAATGCAGGAGCTGCCCTCTGGTGGTCAGTGCAGCGGGGGTGGTGGGAGCCTCTCCTGCCTCCATGGTAGCACTAAGGATGTCCGACTGCCAGCTCCTGGACTGTGAGGGGGTGCAGGTCAAGCTGAGGGGCCCCCCTCCCCCGAGTGCATGAATTTCATGCACCGGGCCTCTAGTATGATATAAATACATGTATGATGTATATACACACATATACATAAAGGGATGTAGATATAAAATAATATATATAAAATGGTCCATATATAACCTTTGTATCTATGTCCTTTATCTCTTTTTCTCTCTATATATGTATACATTTATGCAATTTTTTATTTTTATATATATCCTTTTCTTTAGAAACAATTTAAATGGAGCAATGGGAAGGTAAATGTAGATACTTGTGCACCAGCTCACAAGGGTCAGGATGAAACTCTTTGTAGGAGCCCAGAGAGACATGGGAAGAGAGATTGCTCTTAAAAATATCATCCACTCAGCAGCTACATTAGAAATAACATCCTTCATTGTAAAGGCAACTGAGAAAGGAAAACATTGGGCTGTGGTGGTGGCCAAATCAATTTGCTGAAATTTCACAGCTGTCTTTCTACAAATGGGACTCTTGTTGGCACCGAGGAACATGTGGGTGAAGACCAGACAGAGAAGAATGTCAGCTTGGCTTCTTCTGTGCAGATAGAATCTTGTAGCTGCTTTCAGTCCTGAGAAAGTAGTTTAAAAGGATAACAAAATTAAAACCTTTTTTTTTATTATTAAACAAATCAACTTATTTCCCTTTGGAGGGTGTATGAGGTTCCCGAGACCTGTATTTGCTGCTAACTTTTAATCATGACATTTACTTGTCATTCTCATGTTTCTTCTTAGTTATCACACAGTTTCACAGTGTCCTGCCTAAATGGACCCCATCTGTGCTCAGTGACAACTCTGTTCTCCCTCCCAGGATAAGGCATGGCCTATTGCCATCTGGGAGAAAATGGGCTATCTGTTTCCTCCTCAGCGGCGGGGACATTTGGTCATGTTGCTAGTGCTCCACCATTTTGGTAACTTGCCACTGTCCTGTGGTTTCTTCTGCTACTTCTGCCACCTGCTGACCAACTTTTCCGAATGTCTTGAGTTTGGATTCCCCAGGAAAGACCTGATTCCATTAGCCAGCCTATACCATGTTTCTCTTGGTCGTACCTGTGAGACTAGTTGGCATCAGATGACACCTTCATCTCCTGTCTACCCTAAACGGGATTGGAGGGGTGGGGTCACGTGGTATGGTACAAAGTCACTTCCGTGCAAGGAACTACCTGCATTGAGAGCAGGTTTCCCACAGAAAGGGATTTGGGCATTTCTCTGGGCTGTAACAGACTCTGGCTCTGTGCAGTGAGAATCCCGCCTTCCAAGGTGGCTGTAAGGATAGAAAGAGAATGCTAAGTGCCCAGCATAGTGTGACTTAACAAAGCCTGGGCCTCTTCCTGCCCCACTGTCTTTTGACTAGAACCTGTGGCACATCTGGGATAGTGTTTAATTGCATAGACTCTAGTATAGGTACCTGGATTCAGATCCCAGCTTTGCCACTTGCCAGCTATGGGACCTTGAGCCAACTGCTTAACTTCTCTGGGTTCATTCTTATATGTCTAATGTGATAATAGTGGTATCAACCTGAAGGCAAACTTAATGACTTAATATAAGGCGTTTACACAGTCTATGGCACACTCTTGTCATATGATTATTATTCATTCTCATTCTTCTAGAAGGAATAAAGTAAAGGTGAAGTTAATACTAAGAGGACTGATCTATATTGGGGTTAAAAACACTCAAGCATCACAAGGATAAACTTTTGAAAGGGGTCCAATACCAACAAATTAATGACAATCTCCAATATGCAGAATGAGAGTGATCTACCAGCAGAAAACTAACGGGAACTGGTGCGTCCACCTCATCAGTTGATAGTGACAACTTGACATGGTGAATGGAGAAGTGGGTGAGGCCACTGTGGATGGAGGGGCAGAGCAAGGTGGGACCGAGGGAGGTTGCCCAGCTCAGGAGCTGTGTGCGTGCATGTGCACCCCATGTCTGCCTTCCCCCACCTACTGTGAGTTCACGCACCCAGACCTGCTGATTGATCCAAATTCGCTTCTGGAAAAATTCAGAGAGTGAGACAGTTAATCTCTGCCATTTGGCTAGGACATAGGTCTATGTGCTTCTATCAGCTGAGGCCAAGTGTCCAGCCAAGCGCGGTCAGGATTTCCTGCAGCGGCTGGCCAAATAGTCCTTTATCCTGTGAGATGGAACCAGTTGACTGACATTTCCCCTTGTTGGCAAAGGCCTCTGTTCAAAGCTCCTGGACAATGAGTATGCAATGTCCTTTAATATGGGCTTTTCATTTTTATCTCAAAGTAACAGTTTTTATCATCTATGAAGAATTTCTGCACCACTACCTTCAGATTCGCAGCTTCTTATCTAATTCTACTATTTATTCTCCCCAACAGGAACTCACTAATCCAAAAAATCTGAGAGTCTTCTGAACCAACATAGCAATGGGTGATACACATTGAAATCAGCATAGCAAGCGTGTTGGGATATTTGAAGGTGCCTGAAAGAGAAAGCATATTATATATTTTCTCTCTAGGATTTATAAGCAGCCTGTAGGGTACATATTATCAGTATTCCTATTTTACAGATGAGAACATGAAAACAGAAATAAGTAACTTCTCACAGATTAACTGCCTAGAGGTTGGCTGAGCTGGGATTTCAGGTATATCTGACTCCAGAATCAAAGCTCATCTTTTTCTTTCTTTTTTATTTTTCAGGTTATTTTATTTTATTTTTTATTTTTCAGGTTTTTACTGGAGCACTGGATGATGGGGTGCTGGAAATGGGACAACATCTGGGAGAAAGAAGAACCCAGGTAGGACCGGGGGTGGGGGGGGTATATGGGCTTTGACATTGGTAAATTCTATGTTATAGATTAATGTGCTTATAAAATAACTGAAGGTGTAAGACCTCAAATAATAACGCAAATGAGCACAGAGCAAAATCAGAAAGAGCTCGGTTGGGATGTACTGGATACCAGGCTGATGGCAGATGAAGAGTTTAGCAACGATGGAAAAACACGACCATATAGTGTAGTAAGGAATTCTCCCCCTTAGTTGCAAATATTCATGACTGAGAAGGTAGGAAAGGATAAATAACAAGCAGGTTTTTGAAATTTGATAGATTTCAGAATATTTTTTGCATGCTTGGACCATATTATTGTTCTTTTTCTTAAAGTTCTAATAAAAATATCTGGCCTGGCTGGTGTGGTTCAGTGGTTGAGCATTGACCCAGTAACCAAGAGGTCACGGTTCGATTCCTGGTCAGAGCACATGCATGGGTTGTGGGCTCAATCCTGATCGATGATGTTTCTCTCTTATTGTAGTTTTTCTCTCTGTTCCTCTCCCTTCCTCTCTCTCTCTAAAAGTTAATAAAAACGTATTTTAAAAAATATCTGTGAACATGAGATTGAAAAGGAGAGGTTAGTTGTTAACTTCTGCTTGTGTGGATGTGAATCAGAAGAGAACGGAGCCTATGATAGTAACTGCCAATCATGAGCAGAATTGTTTTTCTCCTTCCTTCACCCACTTGGAAATTCCAGGACTTCTGTGTCTCTCCCTAGAGATTTTGCAGAGATAGGCATGTTGTTAAATGATATAGCTATCTCTCAGTTCCTCACAGAGGCACCACAGTGCTCATCTTAGAAACCCACAGAAAAAATAGTTCCATACTTAATGAAAATGAGAGCAGATATGAGAGAGGCAGGAATCAGCTAACATTGTCATCTGAGGTCAAAATGGGTGAACAAATCCAGAATGTTAGAAATGATATAATAGACAATTGTCTGGACTCTCCAGATGCGTGAATGTCATGAATGACAAAAATGGTGATGGGGAGGAGCTGTCCTAGATGTATATAGACTGACAAGACACAATAATCAGATGAAGTGTGAACCCTGAGTGGATCTTGAATCAGAAAAAAAGAAAAAATATATAAAAGATATTTTGGGGGATAATTGAAATATGGACTCTATAGTACAAAATGTTGTTGACTGATGCTAATTTTAAGTGTGACATTGATGTTGTGGTCAGAGAGAAAAGGCCCTTATTCTTGGGACAGAAATGCTAAACTTTTCAGATCTCATGATTACTGCAAATCATTCAGGAGGAAAGAAAGTAGATCAAAATACAGAGATAAAGAAAGCAGCATAATGCTAACAGTTGGTGAACTCTAAGGGATGGAAATATAGGTGTTTCATGGTACTATTTATTCAGCTTTTTGTAAGGTTTGAAAATTTTCCAAATAAAAAGTTGGGGAACACTGTTCCTAGTGCTGTGCCTCTCACAGATCAGCATCCATCTCCTGAATGTCTTCCATGTGCACACATCCTCTTGAGGCTTGTTTTACTAGTTTTTCTTCTTTTTAAAAAATCATTGCAGAAAATATTATTGGACAGTGTTGACATTGCTCAGTGTTTTTTGTTGGTTTGTTTTTTTTTTCTGTTTCTTTAATTCTATTTTGTTTTGCCTAGGATGAAGCCTTGGCTGTGTACACACTCAGTACTCTAGAAATACTGTTATACTTTTAAAAACTAAATTCTATTTAAGTAAATGTCACTTGTTAGGTGAATCACAAATGCCCCTTTGTGGAAATTGGATCTCCAAGTTTCGTCTCTTGGGTGATTGGTATTTGAGGTACCCAGTGCTCATGCTCTCTGTGGGAGTGGCCACAAGATGGCAGTGTCTCAGAACGCTGCTCTGCTTGGAAGTTAGATGTGAGAGTGGCTGAAGGGCATGGATGGCAGGTTGGCAGCTCTGATGCTGTGTTCATCATCAAAAAGGTTTGAAACAAAGACTTGGAAGGTGTATTGGGAAAAAGACAGTATGAGTTGTTCTTGTGATATCCTTTGCCTAGAACTCAACCACTTTCTATGGCAGCTATCCATGGACTTGCATGGAATATTTCTTGTCTGTCCTTACACTATGTTTGTAAATTTCCTCTAGTTATTTATGTTTTCATGTATTTATGCTAGGACTTCACCTAGCATCTCCCTCTACTACCCCATGACCCATTAAAACTCACTAAACTCTATTTGTTGCATGAATTCTAAACATAACCACCAAAGAAAAAAATATTCTTTCTACCTATGAGTATCTATAGAATTAATGTGTGTGAGCATCTTTATTATACTGCCATTATCCTTCAGATTTCAAGAATTCAACATTTCTCACTTAGAATCTTTATATAGGGTATCATCTTTAATAGGTTCTATTTTTACTATTGGGCTTTCATAGTCTGTGAGGAGCTAATAATTGAAATGCATGATTCCTACGTTCCTGTGACAAAGCAAAGCAAGGTCATTTTTTTTGGTTCAAAATCCAGTGCAGACTCAGTAAATCCCAGAGTAGCCTAATAGAAATAAAACTTGATGGCTCTGCAGTTATCTTTGGATGAGCTTCAAACTGAGGCCATAGATCACTGTAAACGTCTAGGAGAGTTCAGTGTTGGTAAAGCCGATCCCCAAGCTTGTGAAGAGGTGAGGAGGCTGCCGTGGGACCCTCTCAGTGAGTGTGGTCTCCTTGCTCCATAAATCTGCTTGGAGGCTCGTCTCGGTGTGGGCTCTTTGGCAAGGGCCCTTCTCAAATCTGCAGGGTGAGCTCAATGTCTGGAGAAGCATCATTTGGGTTCTTTTCCTCTGACAACCTCCTGATAAATTCTACCCCCAAATGGAAAGACACTTAAGCAACGGTGCTTAAAGGATTATCTTGTTAGAGCCATATAACCTTTGGATTATCCCAGGCTGCGTGAAGTGCAAACGTTTGTCTTTCACTCGGTGAACCCACAAACTGAATTAAGCCTCAGCTCATTTATCAGGCCCACTGACGAAACGGCTTCCCTCTGCGTAAGGACATGCCAATATGCATAAAGAGCTCATGCCTAGAGAGCACCTATGAACCCAGATACTCACAGCCTGCCTTGGGGGTAAAGCATATCTTGCTATTTCAAAGTTATGGATTCCCTTTTGTTTCCGGTTTTCTAAAAATTCCAGGTATTAATTGTGGGCGGTGGGTGAATTGCTGTGGAGTGTAGTATTATCTTGCCTATAAACACACAAAAACGTGGTTGCATAGAGTTAAAGCTTCTAACATCTGTTCCTATTAACATGTTAGCAAATTGCACCGTCATAAATCGTTAGGGTAGGAACTGGCTAGGGCATCCCGTTTTGCCTTTAAAGGGGCTCCAGTGTCTTGCAAGCCTGAAGGATTCCAACATGTAACACTAGCTGGTGATAGCTACACTCTCAGAAAGATTTCAGGGCAACAGCTTAAGTGAGAAGACATGCTCTTTATGGTAAAATATAAGATGGTATAAATATTGAATGGATCAGAGTTGCCTTCATTTGAGTGGAAAGAGTTGGATGATTTCAACCCCACTGCTACTTCCTTCAAGCCACGGGTCCCACTACTGTTGGACATGTTATCCTCCCTTTTTAGAAGGTTAGCTATCTCAGATTTTAGCACAGCTCTCCGGGTCATCTTCCGTTCCCTTCTTTTCTCCTGATATCTAAGGAGGTAAGTCCTTGGCATTTTCTCCTTTCAGAGCAGAAACATCACAGAGTGCGATCTGGGATCGTTTTTGGTGACTCACCCCAGGGCACCTTGCCCCCCCCCCCCGCCCGCCCCCAACTCTGGGACTGGGAGAGTGAATGTGAGGATGTCTATAACAGAGTAAAAGCACCAGAAAAATGTAGTGCACGACATAATTTTTCCAAATGGGGTGACCAGAACTATATTTCTGGATGACAGTTCATTTGATTCAGGCCTTGATGGTATGCAATATTTTTAAAAAGCACTTTGGGGAAAGTGGGCCTTTAGTCAAGAGTGGCAGTAAAAGCCTAAACAAGGAAATGAGAAAAATGTATGTCAGGTTTTGCTTAATCCAGCTGATGCACCTGGATTATCATGTGCCTGTGTCTGAAGCATGCGGTAGAATATAAGAAAACCTAGAAAGTTAGGCCAGGGTTAGAGCCAGGATGGCATGGAATGCCATGCTGAGGGGTTTGATGTACAGGTTTAGGTAATAAGAGCCACTGGCAGTATTTGAAAAGGGGGGTGTGTGTGACATAAAACATACTTAAATAGTCAGTAACAAGGCACCTACTGTGTGCACGCACTGTACTAGTGCTGCTCTTATATGAATGCATTGCATCTTCTCAATAATTCTGTGGAATAAGTATAATTACCCCCTGTTTAGATGGAAGCACAGAGAACTGAGGAATTTACTGAAGGTCACATAGCTAGAAGTGGCAGAGCCAGAACCCATACACACGCATCTGCCACTTTGTGCCGGGGCTGACCAGCAGCTCCTGAACGACGGATGAACAGATTACTCAGACACAGTGTGTCTGTGCAAGAGAGGGCTAAGGGGCCCCTGGCTCTAGCGGCCAGAGCAGCTTTGATTGCCTGTCTTGTTAGCCTTTTATTGGAATTTTTATCTTTAGATACAATCAGTAGGGTGAGTAATCTTGGGAGGACACATGTGTTTACATTGTCCTCTAGGCAAGGGCATCCAGGGATTAAGCATAAGGATTCCAGTAAACACCCAGAGGTCTGCATGTACACAGACTTGTTTGGAAAGGTCAAGGAGTAATTAGGGGGCACCACCATCGACACTCCCCTATCTCTCCTAACTTGGAATTCTGATAAACAGGGCAGGTGGCCTTCCACACACTTCCCTTTTATCAGAATGTCCTTCTTACAAACTTTCCAACCAAGTCTCGTGTGCTCCCCAACAACTTTACTGCCCACATGTCCTTGGGCAAACTCTAGTGACTAATGACTCAACTTCAGCATTTAATGCTTGCCAAGTGCTTAGCAAGAGCTTAGCATTGTCTGCCTTTAAAGAAAGGGCTCAAAATGTCACTCCCATTATAGTTAATATTATTAAGACTCCTTAAGTAATATGTCAGGATGCAGGATCCTTTGAAGGGGTTGTTTATTTATTTATTATTTTTGAAGGGCTCTTTAAAACATATCTTGTATTCCCAGTAAATACTGAATAAAATAATTGTTGATTGCCCTGAAAAAAAAATCTTGTATAAATTGCCAGGGTGCAAGATCTTTTAAAAAGTCCTTTTAGAAGATCTTTTCAAAACCATCAGCCTATGTTGAAAGTGGCCCTATGGAAAGAAGTTGAGAAAGTCCAGTTCATTAAGATAGGATTTAGCAGTAAGATTATTGTTCATGCATCTTATAGGTTCCAATCACACTAACAGCTTGTTTATTTCCATTCAGAGCCTTTGGTTGGTGTGAACTGTGAAGTTACGTGTTTCTCTAGCAATTGATCTCTGTTGCTACAAGCAAACAGTATGGACCCATCATTCAGGGCTTGGAGACAAAAGTCACTGTTTTCAAAGGGAGGATAGCCCCACACATTGGAGGAAAAACAAAATTTTAAGAACAAAGCCAGCCCTAGTTTGGCTCAGTGGATAGAGCGTTGGCCTGTGGACTGAAAAGTCCCAGGTTCAATTCTGGTCAAGGGCACTTGCCTGGGTTGCAGGCTCAATCCCCAGTGGGGGGCATGCAGGACGCAGCCAATCATTGATGTTTCTATTTCTCTCTCCCTCTCCCTTCCTCTCTTAAATCAATACAAATATATTAAAATAAAAAAGAACAAAGTCATACTACTTCTCAGTCTTGATCCCATTGGTTATTCATTTATAAAAGTCAAATTTAAAAAGCTGATATTTAGTTAAAGAACTAAAGTATAAGAAATTCATTGGATGGGTAAAATTTTCCCAAAATGGACTTTTCCCTTCACTGTGTCAATTGTAAAGTAAATAGAATATAATATTTTTTTTGCCTTGTTTCAATGTAAAGGCAGAAGAGTGAATCTAGAATGTCATTTATTTTTATAGTGATTTTAGTGATACCGTAACTCAGCAAAATGGCAGTCCTAGGACTGGCGGTGACCTTGGCCAACTCCCAGGAAACAGATCTGCTCTCACTTGTTTCCTTCCTTTCTCTTTGCACCGACTTACTCTTTAAGTTATCCTTACTCTTTAAGTGGACAAAGCTCATCCGATGCTGAGACAGAATCAAGCACTGGTGGGTGAGGCACAAGCTTTCCAGAGGGGATTCCATAGAGAGACAAGCTGCTCTCCTTTGGTGTTCTCTGCAAAAGCAGTTCTCTCCTCAGGGAGCTGCGGCAATGAGCAAGTGATCTTGAGTTCAAGTGGGCTGCCTCATTAGGGTGTGTTTCTCGTGTGTGTATATATTGATATATTCATATTTATACATGCAGTGATGTAGGAATCCGTTCAAATACAGACAAGTTACTTGAATTTGCAATGAACTGAAACAAAAAAGGAAACTGATGTAAATAATATCAACTTTTATGACTTTTTTAAAAGGAAGAACGGAATGATGCTCTCCTGTAGTTCCTATTTTTCACTGAAAAATGCCTCAGGATTAATCACAGGCATATCACTGAAGTCTTTACCCACATAGCTTTCAATTTGGCTGGATTAGATTTGGTCTTTTTCCTCATTGTCCCCACCATTTTGAAGAATACCATCTATTTTAACTTTTGTGAAAACTCCACATAATGGAAACACAAGGGATAATTAACAGTCTCAGTAGCTCTGTTGCCAAGAGTCCCTGTCGCTCCCTCCTGCTTATATATCTTCAAGGTCAGGCACTGCATACAAATAAGCCTTTTCAACTAATTTTTTATTTCCTCTTCTCCATGTACCTTATAACCAACTCAGGATTACTTATGTCCAATAGCCGGGGTCAACATTTTATTTCATTATTATAATAGAAAATCAATGGATCAGATATGTCTCTTAAATGCAAAACATACTTTTGAGTAACAGGCATTTCAGTGGGATACCTTATATCCTTATATCAGGAATTTCATCATCACATTGGTCTTGAGATGGCTGGATGTGTGTGTGTGTGTGTGTGTGTGTGTGTGTGTGTACATGTGTGCATGTGTGCATAAGTGTGCATGCATGTGCTGGCTCAGAAAGTACCTGAGCACCCACAGTACAATAATTAAGGAGGCCCTCACTCTTAGAGTTGTGCAAGTGCAGAGTTGGTAGCTGAGAGTGAGCGTCTCCTTAAATATTGACCCTGAGTGTCTCTCTTATCACACTCCGGTCCTGGCCTTGTGACTAGAAAGGGATGAGGTGAGTAGGGTGGAAAAATTCCTGGCTTAGTGTTCTGTCCCTTGTGGATAGTGGGGGCCTGTGATGTACCTGGGTAAGGTCTGTGAGCTGGGCTAGATGTGGCAGGGCTCTCACCTCTGCCAGGACACCTCTGCAGGGCTCTCACCTCTGCCAAAACAAGAGAAGCCGAAGCAGAGCTGTGAAATTTGTGGTGAGTTTTCAATGCTTGCAATTGAACTCACTGGTGCTTCAAATATACCCCCAAATAAAATGTATTCTAGTTGTGCTATTCAAAATGAACTTTCTGATTTATAAAAACGTGAGTTCATTGAGCAGACTAGGTGGCACAGTTTATTAATGGCATTCATGGTTAAAGTGCCAGATGAAAGTATTCTTTCAAACCTGCCACTGTACCTTTCTGGATGCATGCCTCAGCCGCTTATTGATAAGGCTGAGAGTCTGCATCTGAGACCTCTGTCTATGCGGGGCTTGAGGCAAGTGGTTCATTTGCTCCTGGCCTCCTCTGTGTGGGTCCCATATTGGAGGATATAACTGGAAAACAGCTATGAACGGTCAGTGTTGAGGCATAAACATCCAGTTCCAACACCTCTTGCTCAAAGCAGCTGTGCAGAGAAGCAACACCATGGCCGACTCCTGAGCAGAAACAGCAGAAAGCAACTCCAAATGGAGTTTAACTTCAAGGTGCAAAGGGGATATTTGCCAAGAAGAGGGATCTTCAGGTCAGACAGTCACTCTCCACCAGCTCTGCAGTAGAATCTTCTGGGAAACGTTAAAAAATATGAATGCCCAGGAGCCTCCTCAGACCCATGAAATCAGAATCTCTAAGATGAACTGGATATTTCTATTTTTTACAAAACCTTTCCAGGTCATTCCACTGTGCAGCTGGGCTGTAAGGTCAGGAGCTAGTAGAGGTTGACCAGGTATCTATACCAGTTTTTTGTTCTATTAGACATCTGTGTGACCTCTGTTTGATGGGGACAAGAAGGGAAGTTTCTAAAGGGCAAGGAGAATGGAGAATTATTTTAAAAAGTTGCCATTTCCTGGCTCACACTGCTTGAGGAGGCAGGAGTGATTGGGAATGCGTGGGAAACACATTGATTCCATCAATGAGAAATGGGTAGAGAAAGGAAGCCGTATTTCCTAGTCTCATTTCAGATCCTCTAACTTGTTCCTATAGCTGCAATTATTTAATTATTTCTTTGTTTTTAAAAATATTTTTTGTTAAGAATATTACAGATGTCCCTCATTTCCCCCTGCTTTGTCCCCCTCTACCTGGCTCCTGCCCCACCCTAGGCCTTCACCTCACTATTGTCTGTGTCCATGGCCATTATTTCTGAACCTTGTGCCCCGGCGATGCACAAGCACAGAGAACAGCTGTTGAAGCTCTTTTCCCAGAGCATCCAAGGCAGCTAGAATGACTTCCAGGCAGGGACCAGTGCCTGAAGGGGTGCTGGTTCCCATAGGAGGAGCCAAGGTGCCTGGAGATGCGGTTGCTTATTTCTGTGGCTTAAAACCTCCACTTATCTCTCAAGTGATGCCAAAAACAAAGACAAAACACACACCAGAGGATTACATACATTATTCTTGAAACCCATAAAACATTTGGGTTGTATCTGGAAAAGCAAAAGCAAAAGCATTTCCAAACATAATTTAAAAATTTCCTCATTGTGTTTTGGTATTTTATACTCCCCCCCCCCCCCCCCCCCCCCCCCCGCCCGTCCCCCTCCTGATTCTCAGGGGACTGAGTTCACAGGACTGTGGCAGGTTAATAGACAGGTTAGGAGCAGGCCTGTTGTGAGAGTCTAAGCTTCTGGAACTGTGACCCACAATGAATGGCGACCTAGGTGCTTTCCCTTTTAACATACATGTGGGTGTATTGAAAAAGCCACTGAAGACAACCCCTCAGCATGCATTCCTGCCAGCAAGTGGCCATTTGGAGCTCTTTCCCTTAGACGCATAGACACATTTTCTCCTCCCCAAAAGTTCTACTCCATATTAGTCTTTTTTCCCCTCAGAAAAGCATTGGTATGCTTAGGATTTTGTGCTGAAGAAAAAACCAAGTCTTCATGTGACTGTGGGCAAGATATGGACTCTCTGACTTCTAAGATAAGACCTTCCTGGCACATAGTAGTCACTTAACACAAACGGTTGCTTTTTCCCTCTCCCATTAAATAAGACAAATGTAGAATGTTTAGCACAGGACCCGGCCCGAAAAATGTCAGCTATTATTGTGTTTCGGCATCAAAAGCCTTGCCTAGCATATAATATATGCTGAACATTTCTTTGCACAAGTGAATAAATAAATACCGCAATATCTAATTCTTACATAGTGCTTAGTAGGTGCTAGACACTATTCTAACTGCTCAATTTATGTCAACTAATTCCATCTTCTTAAGAACCCTATGACACAGAGCATTTTATAGTTGGGGGCCCTGGGGCAACAAGGACGCAAGTGGTGGGCCCACATACACCGGGTATATTTTTATAACTATCTTCTGGAGACAACAAACTTATACTAACTGACACAGTGGGAGAGTTTCATGAGGGAGATTTAAACCAGGGGGCTAAGAAAAGAGGCACCAGAGTGGGTGGCAAGTTTTGTGCAAAGCCTCAAAGTCATAGTTAGGGTCTTGAAGTGCCTGGTCTGGGAGACTTTGTTCTAAACATATTCTACTAATGACTTTTACCCCCACTTCCTCACACAAATATGTAAGACTTTCCACAAATGGAAGGCAAGTCAGCAAATAAAAGAAGAACTATTTGCAGTGCTTGGCGTGCTCTGACATGGAGGGTGTGGCATTTCTCCCACGTCAACATACTTCTGTTGGCCAGTGATGTCCATGCTGGCAGCCCCTTTCATCATGACGTGGTGATGGGCTATTTGCTGGCTACTTGGCCCTGCCCAGGTGGTCCTGGCCTTAAGCTATACCTCTGTGAGATCAGAATCCTTATTTTCTAAAGAGCAAGAGTTCTGTGTTAGGACTCCTATGTCATGCGCTGACAGTGTGAAGTATGAAGAACCTTAAACTGATAGAAATAAACATTGTCCTATCTAATAAAGAAGGACTATGCTAATTGACCATCACACCCTCACAAAGATGGCAGCGCCCACAGCCAATAAGGAGGGAATATACTAATTGACTGCCACACTCTCAAAGATGGCAGCGCCCACAGCCACAAGATGGAAACGCCCAGTCCCCTTAGCCCCGCAGGGGCAGCAGGCGCTCAGCATGGCTGGGCCCACCCCCAGGTGGGTCCAGCCGCTCCGCACCTGGCTCCGGAGTCCCCCAGTCTCCTCAGCCCCTCAGCTGCCCAGGGCCAGCCCGAGGCACAGGCAAGCCTTGGATGGTGGCTGCCCAGCTGCCCAGGGCCACCCGAGGCTCAGGGAACCAGGGCCGGCCGAGGCTTGCACTGCCGGCAGTGGCAGCAGGAGAGGTGTGATGGGGGCATTGCCTTCCCCTGATTGCTGGGTCGCTTCCCACCCCTAAGGGCTCCCGGACTGTGAGAGGGGGCAGGCCGGGCTGAAGGACCCCCCCCCCCCCTTCCAGTGCATGAATTTTCATGTACCGGGCCTCTAGTCTTTTAATAAAGCTCATTCTTTACTGTTCTCTCGACCTATCTATTTTGACTCTATGCTTCTCATTATCAGTAAATGGGAATGCTGTGGGTTGATTTGGATCTTCATGGAAAAACTCATAGCTCTCACTGCCTGCTGTTATCTAGTCTTTCATTAGACAAGCCTAAGCCCTTATCTTTTTTCCCTCCCAAGTGAAATGCTTTATGTATGTGTGTGTGTGTTTATTTAGTTTAGGTATCAGCCTAAAGATAAATTTTAAGGAGGAAAACCCTATAATTTTAAAGTCCCACTGTGAGGAAGGTCACTGTGATTATGACACCACGTGTGGTAAATGGAAAGTTCTGATTTTTTCATAGGTCACAACTCATCAGAAGAAAGACGTGTGTTTGTGTGCTCCTTTCTGTACTAATTGAGGGAATTACATTTTCTCAGCTGGTTCATTTCTTTATCAATGGCAGATGCGCTCTCCCTCCTCCTCTGGAAATAGCATTTTAATTCAAAAGCCAGTTGTTTCAATTGCATTCTGCTAATAAGATGAGTCATAAGATGAGGGAACTGATGCGTTTTTAATTTTCTTTGTTTCAAAAGCAAACACACCGAGGCGGCCTGCAGGGCATTTGCTGCCCACATGTCACTCATTAGAGGTTCATGGAGGCAATCTCAAATTGAGTTGTTTGTGTAACCAGTGCATATATTTCTCCAGTTGATGATTTATTGCTTAAACTACAGTAGCGCTCCCCAGAAGACACAGGCAGCCTGTGACTGTGACTCACACTTGCCCACGTGTTTTTGTGTCTTGCTTTTCAGGTCACCTGGATGTAGACCATCCAGTTGGCTTGGAAGTTTCCTGGCTGCCTTTCCAGAGGAAATGTCCTCCTTGTAAAGGCAGATTCTGTAATATAAGCGGTTTCTCTTTTTCTTTTTTAAAAATATTTTTATTGATTTCAGAGAGGAAATGAGAGGGAGAGAGTGATAGAAACATTAATGATGAGAGAGAATCATTGATCTGCTACCTCCTGCACGCCCCACACTGGGGATCTAGCTCATAACTGGGCATGTGCCCTGACTGGGAATCCAACCATGACCCTCCTGGTTCATAGGTCCATATTCAACCACTGAGCCACACCAGGTGCGCTATAAGTAGTTTCAAGCACAGAGATTTAAAAGCAAATGAGTGGCTTACTCAGAGAGGTCAGGAAAAGAAATGGAACTGAGGTCTTCAAGGTCATACTAACTAGATGATGGCTACATTATTTTTCAAGTATTGCTGTTATCTTTTACATGTACATTTAGAATGTTACTTTGTGCTTATTTATTATTTTTAAAATGAATGAGGCAGCATTGTTTACAAGGCTCAAAAATAAGTGATTCATTTATGAGATGAGTTGTAAAGACAAAGTGATGATGCCACATTTTCAGTTCTTCCTGAGAGCTTCCCCGCCTGTGGATCAGGCCAGCCTTCCACTCATGGCTGTAGGGGTCTAGTTGGGGAATGCCAGCATTATTACTGGTTGTTTCTCTCTTGTCAGTCTCTACTCCTCTCCCTGCTGCCTAGCTGCTATTTGGAGAAACAGGAATTAGTAGCAAAGGTGAGGGAATTTTTACTTTCCTGGGAGAATTGTAATCTGATGTTGGTTCCATCGGGTATGGTAGCTTCCATATGCGGATTTTTTTTTTTTTCTTGTTGTCTGCATCCTTGCATCCTTGCTCCTGTAAACTTTGAAAGTCAGTTAATTCCCTCCCAACCCCACCTCTCACCTATACACAGGTGGGAATCAGGCAGACATCCCCTTGTCTCTTAAACATTAGAGGATACAGCTAGGCTATCCACAGAGTTCTCTCAAACCCCCCTTCAGCTGACTTCCAGGAAAGGGGAAACCCTGGAGCACATCAGAGCACTGTCTACAAAGAGGGTCTTCAGGGCTGGGTGTTTCAACATGCCAGGGGCTCTGTCTTCTGCCGTGTAGCCCAGAGGGAAGTGAAGTGGCCACACCTGCAAAGCTACTCATCTCTCAGCCGGTCCCTTCACAGTCCTCTAGACTCTTGCTATTCAAAGTACAGTTCTTGGACCACAGGCATCGACTTCACCTGGGAGCTTTTTAGATGTGCAAGCACTGAGGGCCACCCGCCCCCTCCCCCCCGCCTGCCGCAACTCCCTAGAACCTGCTTTGGGACAAGATCCACAGGCGGCTTCTATGCATATTAAAATGTGAGAGGCAATGATCAAATGATCACGGACTTACTGGAGTGGATGGTGCCTACACAATGTACATGGGGGCCTCTGCTGAGACCAGGCAAAGTCACAGTTAGCATCCTGGTACACATACATGCCCCATATGGTCCCAAATAATGAAACACTGAGACAGAAAACGGATAAAAATTAAATGGAAGGGAAAGATGAGGTGGCACATTTTTAAGAGTAATTAGGTCACATGGAATAAGTTTTAGGGTTAGCAAGAGTGTTGCATCTCATGTCATCACATGGGCATGTGTAGAAGTCTTATTTTCAGCTGTGTCGTTGCTGCAGTTATGGTCCCCCCATCTTAATTGCTTTTCCTACCATGGTTGAATCTTCATCCTCTGAAACCCCAAGTCAGCAATTTGGGTTCTTTATTTGTTTGGTTCATATGACTCAAGGATTTCTTTTTGTAAACTGGGTAAAGTTTTCCATATTTCCAGTTATATTGTTAGTGGGTTTGGAGGATTTTTTCCATTTATAGAACACTTGCTGAAGTTGTTGAGTCTTGGAATTGTTAACTATTCAGTTATTTGTCATACAAATATGGTGTGTGTGTGTTTAATGAAAGTCAATTAAAACAATAACAAAAAAATTCCCTAAATTAGAATTTTTGTCATTGGAACGGAATCAAACTGTAATATGTCATTTGTCAGTAGGCCAGTGTGCACAGCACACACATTAAAAGCATACACATTTCAACATTTTTGTTTCCTTTAATTTTAACTGACTTATCTGAAAGCTTTGGGCTGGACTTAATTTCTGTACACCATCTGTTACCACTGATTCGAGACCATTCTGTTTGGCTCAGGCGCATAAAGCATAGTTAATTTCCCCATCACTCGTCTGAATGCAACTATTTATATTATACTTTGTCAAGTTAAACTTATTTTGATATATTAGCTTATACCTTCTCTGGCACATAAAACCTTTACCTTTCCTTGTAGTTTTTAATAGTTGAGGAAGTTTAAGATAAGCAGGTAAGGGAACAAGGATTTTTTTTTCTTTTATCATTTATATTTCCCTGTTATATACCCAGTTATCCACCCCTCCAATGTCTCTAACATTTAGGCATTATAACTTTCCTTCCCCCCCTCTCTGTAGCTTCTCCCATCATAGGACTAGCCTGAAGTAGAATTATGCAATTGGTCTTTGGTAATACAGCTTTTATTTAATAGTAAGCTTTATTTTAGAACAATTTTAGGTTTATACAAAAGTGAGTGTTCGTCACCCAGTTTCTCCTATTGTTAACATTTGAAACAACTGTGGTATATTTATCACAACTTGGAAAATAACGTGGTGCTTAACTATTGACCAAACTCTCTACTTTATTTGGACTTTGCTAGTTTCTCCACTGATGTCTCTTTTCTTTCCAGGATCCCGTTTGGATTATCTTATTGCATTTAGTCTTTTTAAAAATATATATTTTTTATTGATTTCAGAGAGGAAGGGAGAGGGAGAAATAGAAACATCAACGATGAGAGAGAATTACTGATTGGCTGCCTTCTGCATGCTCCCCACTGGGGATCAAGCCCACAACCCAGGCATGTGCCCTTGACTGGAATCCAACCCAGACCCTTCAGTCTGCAGGCCCATGCTCTATCCACTGAGCCAAACCAGCCAGGGCTGCATTTAGTCTTATCTCTCCTTGTCTCTTTTGGCTGTGATAGTTTCCTGGTCTTTTCTTGTGTGTGTGTGTGTGCGTGTGTGTGTGTGTGTGTGTGTGTGTGTGTGTGTGTGTTTATGATCTTATCAGTTCAGGAATATTCTAGACTGTCCTTCAACTTGGGTGTGTCTGATGTTTTTCTCATGGTTCCATGGGGGGTTCTTGATTTTTGAGAATACGGCAAAGGTGAAGTGCCCTTCTCACTCCATTTTCTCTGGGCATCGAGATTGACTTCACTCATCATTGGTGAAATTTACCACTTGCCACAGGTCCCAGTCACTAGGCAGCCTTTCATTTTTACTCGTCATCCCCTATAGCCCACTGTCCACACCATGGCCCCCTTCTTCTTACTCAGGGAGGAGAATGATTCCCTTTTTCAACTTAACACATGAATCTCAGGAAAATATTTGAGAGAATTGTATATAAACAATAAATATTTTAATAATCTTTCCTCGCCAGGAGTGCTTAGCTTCCAGGCTTTATCTCTAAGGATGGAATCATGAGAGAGAAGATTTTGCTTCCTACTAAAATTATTTCAGCCAGCAAACAGCCAGATAGGCAGCTTGGCAAAGGTTTAATATTTTCCTGGGTCATCAGGCAGGCCAGGGGAGGAAGGAGGAGTTGGGAGGATTTTGCTCTCTTTCCAGAAGCTTTGACACTGTTCTAGTTAATCTGCTGCCTGCTCTTCTAGGCAGTAAGTCCTGCCCCGGGCTCCCTTTCCCATTTGTAAGACTCTTTTAAAAAGGCAGTAAACCATGGCCTGGGGCTGGGTCTCAGTGAGGTCAACTTTCCATCTGAGAGAGGAACAGGCTGGGGTGTGTGGGTGCATGCAGGCTTGGATTTCCCAGCAGGACAGCTGTGCCATATAAATGTTTGCCAAGTATCTTTCTTTGGTGATGAGACAGGTCCTTGTTTTGACCAAGTTATATATTGTACTTTGCATGTGGCTGTTTTCTGAGTTCCTTCCTTCCTTCCTTCCTTCCTTCCTTCCTTCCTTCCTTCCTTCCTTCCTTCCTTCCTTTCCTTCTTTCTTCCTTCCTTCCTTTTCCTCCCTCCCTCCCTCCCTCCCTCCCTCCCTCCCTCCCTCCCTCCCTCCCTCCCTCCCTCCCTTTCTCTCTTCCTCCTCCTTATTCTTCTCCTCCTCTTCTTTTCTTGTTTAACAGGCTTTCTTTTCTAACCTTCATTGTGTCTCTTAAGATTTCTGCCTCCCATCTTTTTTTTTGATGTAACTGTATCAGATGCTTGATGCCCCACACATGTTTCTGCAGCTATTCCAGAGGTCACCTGCCAGAAATACCTGGACACATAGGTGGCTCTGTACATCGCTCTGCCTGAGAGTGGTCTCTGGTGCAGGAAGAACGCCAGAGTATAAGATAGTTAAGGCTCCATGAATGACCCTTATCCACTAACAGTTGAAAATTGGTAGATAATTACCCCAGCTTCCTTGTCCATTGGGTAGGACAATTCTGTGTTGAGAGGTCTATACCAGCACTGACAATAGAACTTTCAGTGATGGTGAAAATATTCTGTCATCCACCCTGTCCAATATGGTAGTGATTAGCCACATGTCACTATTGAGTACTTGAAATGTGGTTAGTGAGAATGAGGAACTTAATCTTAAATTTTAGTTAATTTAAATAGCCACAGGTGGCTAGTGCCTATTGTGTTTAGAAGTGACATGCATAGTCTCTCAGAGGGTCCAGGGCAGGAAAGAGCATCAGTTTTCCATTGTAGTCACCCAATTAATATACCCCCTGCTCATTGGCTTTTTGGCTTTTCTGTCTCATATCCTCATTCCTCCAACTTCCTGGATCATCTCCTGTAAGGGCTGGTTTTATGTGTCAATTTGCCTGGGCTCAGGGATGTTCAGATAGCCGGTAAAACATTGTTTGTGGGTGTGTCTGTGAGGGTGTTTTCAGAAGAGATTAGCATTCAAATCAATAGGCTGAGTAAAGAAGACCACCCCTTACCAACGCAGGGGGCATCATCCAGTTTGTTGAGAGAATGAATAGCATCAAAGTCCAAGGAAGGGAGAATTTTCTGTCTGTTTGAGGTGAGTCATCCATCTTCTTCTGCCTTTGGACATCTGTGCTCCGTTCTTGACCCTTCAGACTTGAATTGGGACTCATACCATTAGCTCGGCTGGTTCTCAGGCCTTTGGATGGGACTGGAACTACTCCAGTGGCGTTCCTGGACCTGCAGCTTGCAGATGGCAGATCACCAGATGTCTCAGCCTCTGCAATCACACGAACAAATGCATCATGATATAATAAATCTCTTCCTATGCATCTCTATATATCCTACTGGTTCTGTTTCCCTGGAGAACCCTGATTAGTATATCTCTCAAAAAAAAAAAAAAACACAAAAAAACTACTGGCTGAAAAATGCTTTTCTCAGGGACTGTTTCTAGGGGATCCCAACCTAAGACGCATTTGCACTCAGCCTCTCCAAGTCCCACCCTGTCTCTCTGCTATTGACTCTGACCTTCATATGCCTCTGCCTCTGGGTTCCTGCAACCCTAGTGAATCAGAGTGCACTAGGGAACTTCCCCACGCACAACATAGGCATAGACACAGTGCTGTAATGAGCTGAAACAAGGCTCACATGTTTGTTTACATTCTCAAAGGCCACCTTCTGAGGCTCTGGTGTGCACTACAGAGGAAATACAAAAGAAATAATTGTTTTTATTCTTTCCAGCTACTGTTTTAGTACCATAGAAATGCACAGAAATAAAACAATCTATGCCCTTGGGCTTTTGCGGTAGGTTAGATTCATCTCTCATAGGGAAATACAAACACAAAATGAGATAGAAATGGCTATTGAAGAAAGGTATTTTTCTTTTTTAATTTTATAATACTTTTATTTATTTTTTTATTGTTTAAAGTATTACATATAGTAGTGTATATATCTCCTTTCCCCCCCCCCATTGACCTTCCCCTAGCCTCTCCTACCCCCTGTCGCATTGAAGAAATATATTTTTCAAAAGACTAAAAAAGTCTACTTGTTAAGAAAGACATCACTTTGGTTAAACTATACATTTCTCAGCTCCCTTCTTGTTTGGGATCCATGTTCGCCACAGAGAAGAAGCCCCTATGGAAGAAGAGCTCAGGCAGAAGCACAGGTAGAGGGATGTTGGCTCCGAACACACTGGGTGCTCCTCCCCACACACCTTTCAGAGCTCCTCCAACCTCCCGGTGCTGGTAGTCCTGCTCAGCCTGTACTTACTTCTCAGTCTGCTGGTTGTTTGTGTTAATCAACAGCAGAGTTGCTAACAGATGCCAAGAGGACAGCATCCACTGTTAGAGTCACCACCCTCTGTGTATATTTCAGTTAGGTTTTCTCTTGAACGTTAAAGGAAGGAACAAATTTTCCTTAAATCCATGGAGGAACTGAACCCTGAAATTACTCAAAAGCTTGTTTCTGCTAGAGATTTAAAGTTGATAGAAGAATCGGTTTTATCACTTTTGTTGAGGTCAGTGACACATTAATTTGATATTTTATTCTCTCAATGTGCACTTCAATTATATTTTAAGAAAAATAAAGAATGCACTGTATGCATGGTTAGAATTCTTCATAAGAAAATATTTTTTCTTCCCCTATTCTTCCTTTCCTTTTCCTGTTTCTCTCTCTCTCTCTTCTTTTCTTTCTCAAACCCCCATGACTGGAGGGAGAAAATAAACTCCTTGTAATCTATCCAGTAGATTTTCTCTCTTATTAGAACATTTATTATTCCCTTCACAGTAGAATTTTGGGTAAATTTTGTATTCCCCTATTGGATTTTCCTACAATATCTTGCTGTCTGTTGAGTCCATCCCAGTTTAGCTTTAGGCTAATCTTTTCTCACTCTTGGTGCTTTACTCATGTCAAATTGCTTGATACCCAAACTGCTTGATTCCCCCATCTCCCCTGCCTCTGTTTGTGGTGCTTCCTTCCTTTGCTGGGAATGGCCCCCTGTGTTTCCTTCTGCTTCCACAAGTAGATTCTTTCTTCAGGGCCCGATTCACACTCTCAGACGCTTTCTTTATGGTCTTCTCTCCAGTCTTGCCCTATCTCATTTTAGTACATTCTTAAAAAAAATTTTTTATGTATTTAAAAAATATATATTTTATTGATTTCAGAAAGGGAGAGGGAGAGAGAGCTAGAAACAACAATGATAAGAGAGAATCATTGATTGGCTGCCTCCTGCCCGCCCCACACTGGGCATTGAGCCAGCAACTTGGGTATGTGCCCTGACTGGGAATCTAACTATGACCTCCTGTTTTATAGATTGATGCTCAACCACTAAGCCACGCCAGCCGGGCAACATCTCAGTACATTCTTAAAACATTTACCACTCAGCCAGTGTTTGGATTAATCACATATTTTTTATACGTTTACCCTACAATAAAATTGTAGTCTCTTATTGGTGATGATTCTATAGTATGTAGCATGATGCCGTGAACATAACAGATGCCTAAAATATATTTATCGTTGCCATTTGCTGACTTATTTCAAGACATTTAGATTAATAAAGTGTGTGCTATTGATATTCTCAAAGCTGTAACCATTTGAGGAAATACTATGATTTAGGTGGCTTCTAGGATGTCACACAGATTCTGAACCAGAATATGTTGGAATTAATGTGGCCGAAGTAAAGAGTGGTGCAGCCTTGACTCTGATAATCTGTTTGAATTACTAAATTTCTGACACCAGAAAATACACATTAGTAATTTAGGCTAACCCAACTGATAGATTAATTAAATAAATTGGATTATGTTACTATCAAGTACATACATCTACTAAATCAAGGTATATAAACTTCTGACAACTAAAGTATTTTAGTAACTCTGCTATAAAGACAGTTATTTATAAGGAGTATATTTTTTATGTGAAAAGGAGTGTTTATTGAATACTTTAAAGAAGTTTGTTATCATAAATATGTGAAATAAGACTCTAACATTTGCTTATATAAAAATTGTTTTAATACCCTTTCTCATAGTTGAATTATAAGTAAATTTATCCCAAGTCATAAATTCCAAATTAACAGCACGTGAATTAATGAAGATTTTGCCAAGAGCCCTTCAGAGCGCACCCACACCCTGAAATCAAGTCACACGTCATAACTCAAAATCAGCAACACTCACTTTTGAAAATGTTTCCACAGAAGAAGGAATAAATATGCTATTCTATTGAATGACTAATTATTGCCTTAAGTAAAAGAGCTATGCTGTTCTAAAATAACGGAGACTATGTTTATAAAAATAACTATTTATTGGCCCAAGGTGCCATTATTTCTGCTTTGGGTAGAGTAAATTGAAGGGCTCACCTAATGAGTTTTGCACAGGTTTGATGTGCATAAATCTTCTTGAACTCTTGTATTATCTAAGCCTCGAAGTTTCTTACTTTAAAATCTTGTTTATTGTCTGCAAAACGTGACTTCTTTGCTTCAAAATAAACAGGCTATAAAAAGTCCCATAAGTCATCTTGGAATTTAGAAAACTCTTACCAAACAAAAATCTTAATGGGTTCAGTGTCCATGATGCAGAAACATACGGATTAAATTTCCCTTAAAATACACATGAGCTTGAAAGTGAAGGGTGAACGTGGTGGGCCAGTTGCACTTGAGGTTTTGTGGGAACCAAGACCTTCGGAAAGGCACTCAAGATGCTTTTCTATATCCTCACATTCAGCCAGGTTTTCAATTTGGTGGGAGCTCCTTATAATTACAGAGGATCCATGTATGTAGCTTGAAATGCTCCCCTGTTGGTTGCATAAGCCTTTGTAAAGACTAAGGGCATATGGCACATTCTGTAATGAAGATAACTTGATTTCTTTTAATAAAGACAGCAATGTGTATCACTTATTGCCTTTTATATCCAAGATGAAAGAGCTTCGTCTTGGCTCCTACAAGCACAACAAAATCATAACCCCTAGGAAGTAAATTTAATGTTGGTGATATGTATCACTAGTTTAGATAATTTTATGAGTTATCATCTATACATTTTTCTTTTGAAGAAGAAGCATGTACAAAGTCTCCTATTTTTCCAGAGCCTAGGCACACCCTAAGTCTTTACTGTGTGTGTGTGTGTGTGTGTGTGTGTGTGTGTGTGTGTGAGAGAGAGAGAGAGAGAGAGAGAGAGAGAGAGAGAGAGAGAGAGAGATTTTGGTGAGGGACAAGGGACCAATCACATTTTCAGCCATTCTCAATGAATCTTTGAATTTATAGAAAAAATTGTCCAGCACAGTTGAGAATTTTTAATGTAGCTATTGAAGATTTTCCATTCTTTGGAATCTGGAGGGTGGTTTCCTCACTGCTAGGAAAGAGAAAATGCTAATTACATGCCCTAGCTTTATGATGAGATCATTTATTTAAATGAAACTAATGTGGTGGTAGTTCACAGTTATTTTGGCTCTGTAAACTTTGCTTGCAAGTTGATATTTGGTTTGGTGTTAAATCATTTACAGAATGCATTTAACAATTTTTGCATGTGCTATAGCATGGTGTATATTTAATCTGGTAGGGCACCCTGCGAGCAAAGAAACCCTGACTTTCCTGAGCAGAAGAGCAACTTGTGAGCTCTGCCTGGTGACTCCTGCTGGTCAGTGGACAAGGCCCAGAAACATTTATTGTTTCAAAGTGAATTAAGACTGTCCAATCTTTCTTCTTCAATGTAAATAGCTAAATGGTGGTCAACCTGATGGCTAAAGGGTTAGAAAGTCTTGCTTCATGAAACCTAAATGAGGTGTTCTAATAAAAATTTTCTTTCTCATGGGAAATTAAACTGTAAGATGAGATATGTTCTCCTCAAGAGGATTTCTGTATATTTTTTGATGGGCTATAGTAGAGATCACTTCTTTTTAAAAGCCTCTCAATTAAATTCTTATGGCTTCAAACCCCTTGGAAAAGAGAAAAAAAATATTTTAGGGATCTGGACAGAAACAAGAGATGTTTTCACACAAGATGTTTCTGTATCACTTCTATAGATGACTGTGAATGAGGTTATGCTGAGACTAAAAAGAAGCCCCTGAATCTCAGTGGTTTAAAGCGACAAAGGGCTTGGCTGGCATGGTTCAGTGGTTGAGCGGCGACCCATGAACCAGGAGGTCATGGTTTGATTCCTGGTCAGGGCACATGCCTGGGTTGTGGGCTTGATCCCCAATGGGAGGCATGCAGGAGGCAGCCGATAAATGATTCTTATCAATGATGTTTCTATTTCTCTCTCTCCCTCTCTCTTTCTTTCTGAAATCAATACAAATATATATATAACAACAACAGTAAAGGTTATTTCCAGCCCCATTGAGCAAAGTGTGGGGGTTCTACATGTGTCCAGGAGAGCTAGAACAATGAGAAGCCCCAATGGCTGTTTTGTGTATTTACAATCCATAACAATCAACTTAAATTTTCTTTAAGGTTTTTATTCATTTGTGTATCTCTCGAAAAGGCATTATTATTAGAAGTGAGAGATTTGGGACCCTTGCAGAGCACAAATTGTTTCTTCTTAGCACAGGTAGAGAATCATGCTTGTCATAAATAATGGAGTAATTGACCAGATGGAGCCATATTCATACCTGGAAATGCTCCACTTCATTTTGTTACTTAGGAGCCTGGCTGAGTATGCTCACATTTTCTTCCAAGAGGAAAAGTGGTGTATATGGCAGGTTTAAAGCTTCCAGGTTGAAATGTGTTTTGTGGTGTAGGTTAAAATGAAAGTTATAACATTGACAATAATTTTAGTGAATGAAGAGAGTACTACTCTAGTGCCCATGAAATTATTTATGATTAGACATTTACCATAGAAAAATATTGGTTTACTTTAAATAACTTTCACTTAAAATTTTATTTAAATTATTAAGTTATTAATTTATTCAAAATAGTAAATATTATTAACACTTTATTAATTATTAAAAAATTAATAACTTGGATTATTAAGGAGTTTCCCCTAAAAATAAAAAATGGAACTTCCATTTGACTCAGTGATCCCACTTCTGGGAATATATCCTAAAACCCCCAAAACACCAATCAGAAGGAATATATGCATTCCCATGTTAATAGCAGCATTATTTATAATAACTAAGGGTTGGAAACAGCCCAAGTGCCCATCAGTAGATGAATGGATAAAAAAGCTGTGGGACATTTACACTATGGAATACTATGCAGCTGTAAAAAAGAGTGATCTCTTATCTTTTGGAACAGAATGGATGGACCTGGAAAATATTATGCTAAGTGAGATAAGTCAAATGGAGAAAGAAAAAATATCACATAATCTCACTTATTTGTGGAATCTAATGAGCAAAATGAATTGACTAACAAAATAATACCTGAAGCATGGAGGCATGGAACAGACTGACATACCTCGATGTGGGGTTGGGAGGATGAGAATAGGTAAACCAAGAACTTACATACTTATATGCATAGCCCATGGACATGGGCCATAGCGGGGTGGGTGGGTAGGAGCTGGGAGGTGGAGGTTAAAGGGAGAGAGAAATGGGAGATATCTGTAATACTATCAACAATAAAAATATATTTAAAAAGAAAAAAGTATATAATGTTCATTATCTTGCTGTCCAAATGCCTTTTCACTCTCTCCCTAATCTGGGTGCTTTTAACGTGGAGTTATATATTTTGTTTTATTCTCCTTCTTCTCTTCCCTTAGATAGCCTCTTCCCTTAGATAGCCTCACTTTCAAATCCACAGGTGGGCAAAAGTAGGCTAACGGTTGTTCTTATGGAAAATAATACAATAATTAATAAATAATAATATGAGAATAAACTTTTGTGTTTCATGTACTCACAACTATATAATTATCAGTACTTTTGCCCACCCCTGTACATTTTCTCTAGATCTGATTTTAACTTTCTATCTATCTATTTATCTTCTATCTATCTGTCTATCTATCTTCTATCATCTGTTTACCTATTATCTATTTATATATCTGTCTATCCATCTACCTATCTATAAATATGTACAGTTATAACTGTAAGAAATGGATTAAAAAACACATTATTGTTCTTAAGCCATTTTTTTTATAGTTATGTCTGTGAGCAACTCAAGGACAGAAATTTTATCATTGTATTTTTTTACTCCCACAACCTGGCACATAATAAATGTTCCTCAAAGTGGCTGAATAAATAAAACAAAAAATGGTGATAATAGAAATGCTCACACAATCATTCTACAAAGTGGTATGTTGTGTACATGCCATTGAATGGTATGAGCTAAACATTGCAGAACATTACAGATTCTGAGATTGAATTCTTAAGTTGAGAAACTCAAGAAAAAAATTTTTTGAATAGGCATAAATGTTGAGATGGCTTTTGGACCATCAGGACTTTGATAGATGGTGATGGGGGAAAGGCTTCTTTCTTTGATGTTTTCCCACTTTCACTTTCCTCTTACTTACAAAATTCTAATACAGAGAAGGCAAGGTAAGCTTTATCTCCCATGCCAGGAGCATGGTGCTGAGAAGAATGCTATAGTTCCTTCTGGGCAGGGCAGAATTGTCTTCATAGACACTGCAATTGACACCAAATAGCTCACATTTATGTCACAGAATGAAAGAGCTCCTTTTAGGGAGTAGAAATAGCCTTTGGATTACATTTTGTAATATAAGGAGTGGCAGGGGAGTTCTGAGGAAAAATACCTCCATCTATGATCTCTTAATTCTACCCTGACAATTTATTTCTTCATGTTAAGATTTTTCTATTTCTTAGATGAATCCTAATGGTCAACCTACCTGACCTGTGATTTCAGGGGCCAGAATAACATACTAGGACTTCCTGTTTAAAATGATAACCCCTGGGGTGTGCTGTATGCACTTTTGTACACCTCAGGGTTTTGAATTACGCAATTATACATAATTATGGGTACTTAGAGCCACCCCTTTGATTCTGAGGTCCTGTGATAGATTGCAAAGTAAGCTGCTGTTTCCTTCAGATGGCTTGGCAGCGGTCTGGGAGAAGACCACAGCAGTGTGCCAACATTAGAGTTTTTGCTGCCTTCTTAAGTGGAAGCCTGCCTTGTCCCTATTAGCATCGAGACTCATCATGTGTCCGGGCTGTCATAATATTTATTCACAACAGCTGGCGTGTGACAGAGAGTGAGGCCTGTATCTTCACTCAAATAAGATCCACGCCTTGGTTTATTTGAACTAGTACAGAAGAAGAAAGATCTTATACAAAATGACATCTGGGAAAAGATGCACTTGCTTTTCAAAACACTGATGACATCATAAATGCATGAGTTTCCAGGATGGCTGCAGATGTCTAAATAAAAATAATACAAAGAGAGAAAATGGAAAAGTAAAATGGATTTACAGGGCATTGTACACTGGCTCCTCAGGTGTTCCCCCCAAAAACCTGAACTACCTACCAATTTGCTCTCTTGAGTCAAGCAGGGGCAGAAGGAAAAGGGGTGGCATAGTGAGTCTAATGCTGAGTGTCAACCACTTAACTACCATGGTCATGGCCATCAATGAGGCAGTGGAGCTTTGGGAAGTGGTTGGCTGGACAGTGAGGGTAGAAGGGGACATCTCTTATCTGAAGTAGCATTTCCAGGGTGCTTCCAGTAGCAGAAGAGGGGTCATTTGTAGATTGAGTTCTGCTACGAGGGTGTCTGGGGGTGCACCTGTGGTGTCCGCTCCAGGCCACCGATGCCTGGGATGTTGCTAAAGCCATGGAGTCTTCCCTGCTCCTGCTAAGCCGCATTGCTCAGCTGCTCAGTGGCTTCTCATCCCAGAGTAGGAGGGGAAGTGGGGCACAGGAAGAAGCAGAGTCTTCTGGAACAAATCAAGAGCCAAGGATCCTTTTTATCCTTCTTTACTGAGCACTTTTAGGCAAATACTCTTTCATGATGCTAATTGACAGACATAGCACATACTCATTCATTCAATGTTTAGTCAACAATGATTTCTGAGCATCGATTTTGTGCTGGGCACTGTGCTGGATGCTGCAGACACGGTGGTGCCTGTTCTCATCGAGTGACAGTCTGGTGGAGGACAGAGGCAAGCAAGGATCAGTAAAAAGAGAGTGAGAAGTGCCAGGGCAGTGTTGTCTAGGTATTAGGGCACACAGGAAGGACACCCACCCAGAGTGTAAGGATCAGGAAGAAATTCCTGGAGGAAGGAGGTACTGGGGAGTAAGGATTGAAAATAATCCCCCCTAGGGGAAACAAAAGCAGGAGAGAAAGGGGCTTATTCTGAAACCAGAGCATGGCTGGTGCTGAGAATGTGGGAAGGGCGAGAAGGCAAGGAGTGAAGATGGACAGGTAAATCATGGGGTAAGTTTCTTTGGAGAGCGGTGGGGAGTGTTTCAGGCTCTGAAGTGATGAAGCCAGGTCTGCATTTTAGAAGGACAGACCCATCTGCAGCGAGGATTATGGATTTGTGCAAGGTGAAAAGAGAGGTGTTAAGATGAATATTCACCAGGATAATGATGACCTGGGTGGCACTGGTGGCATTTGGGAAGGGAGAGAAGTGGACAGATTTAGGAGACATTTTGGAAGGAGACCTCATAGAAGTTGATACATCATTAGTTTCAAGGAACGAGGAAGAGGATGGAATCGAGCATAACTTTCAGGTTTCTGGACCCAACCATCACCCTAGAATATCATCATTTCAGGGAAAAGCAGAGGGAAAGAGTTCCAAGAAGCTTACTAAGAGGGAATGATCAAAGGTGAAAAATAAGGAAGAACTGATGTCTTGGGAGCATATTTTCAGAGAAAAGAGTGGTCAGTATTGCTAATTGCCACTGAAATACCAAGTAAAATAAGCCATTGCCCTAAGGACAAAAGTCTGTGGGGAACTTGGCAGCAACCATGCCTCTGGAGTGGTGGGGAACTGGAGCAAAGTGTTCACGACATCGGCCGGACAGGGAGAGAACGGGTGATTGCTGGAAGAGATTTGCTCACTAGGAATCTTTTATTCCCAGCAACAGAAAGCCTAAATCAAAGTGGCATAAACCCACATGGAATTTATTGTTCCATGTGGCTGAAATTAGGTGCTGATGTCATCTGGAACTGAAGGGGACACGGAGAGACTGTATGTTTTAGAGAGGAGCAGAGAGGGGTGGGCTGGTTGCTAAAGTTGATGGTAAAGAGAGCCAGCTAAGGAAGAAATTCACAGGTAGTAAGAGGGCCCATGAAGGTAGGAGATCAGGGCTGTGACTTATCAACTACTGTGTGTGTGTGTGTGTGTGTGTGTGTGTGTGTGTGTGTGTTAAGGTACTCTCAGATACTTGTTGACTAATTTTTGAAGGGCTTCTTTAATTTATGTAAACCTGAAATATTGCCATCCCATCCCACTGAGTTTATAATGTTTTTTCTTATATTAAGGTTCTGCATAACAAATTATTGCAAACTTAGCTGCTTAAAATGCCACTCATTTCTTCTCTCACACCCTCCATGCATCAGGACCCTGTACCTGGGTCCTCTAATCAGTGTCTGAACAAGCTGAAATCAAGGTGCTGACTGGGTCTGCAATCTCATGTGAGGCACAAGTTCTTTTAAGCTCATGAGCTATTGGCAAAATTCAATTCCTTACAGATGTAGGGCTAAAGTCCTGGTTTTCTAGCTGACCATTGGATGGGACAACTCTCAAGTCATCACTACATGGCCTTCTTCAATGTGGCAGCTTACCTCAAGGCCAGTGGAACAATTTCTCTGACTTCCTCTTGTTATGGGATCACTTGAATATGTAAGGCCCACCCAGCATAACCCACTGAAAGTCAACTGATTGGCAGCCTAGTCATGGAAGTGAAATCCCATCATATTCAAAAGTCCTGACAACACTAAAAGGGAGAGGGCAATTCAGGGCATGTCTATTAGGGGTTGGGAATCTTGAGCTTATTTTAGTTTATGAAGCTGAAGAATGCTATATAAGATGAAGCTGAAGAATGCTATATAAGGCTTTTTGTATCAGGCCATGGTATCAGTCAGCTACTGCTGTGTAAGAAACAATCACAGGATTCTGCCTACCACACTTCTTTATAATTCGTTTGTGTTTTATATAACACCTTCATAAATTATACTACATTTTGTTACTGTGGCAAACTGAAGGATTGTTCCCACGTTTCCCTCCCCTGTAGGAGCATGAGACATCTGCATACTTGCCACGGCTTTACGGTGAGAAGGGGATAATTTTATACTCCTTGGTTTTGGGGTTGACCAAGCAATTTGCTTGGAAGGATAAAGGGGATGGTGCTGAGAGAGAGGGAAAATTTTTCAGACCCAGATGCAGACTTGACAGGTGTAGGAAAGGAGAAACGAAGAAGGTGGGAGAGGAGACAGACTACAGGGCAGTTCAAGGAAAGTTTTGGCCAAACTAATGGAAAGTCCTCAAGTCAAAGTCACCCAACTGAAGAGTCCCATATCTTGCAGGAATGGTCCTGCATTAGTAACCTCTATCATTTAACTCAGACATTGGCTGGGAGCAGCCCTAGGGAAATGCGGCCCCACCATAAAATGGAGGTGGATGCACAGTAGCAACAATTGGGATCTGCAGTCGGTTCATTTCTGAGTGGTGCATTCTCATGCCTCCCCTGGGCAGAGACATGTTATCAAATGTGGTGTGGACAGAGACTTGCAAAATGTGTGTTTGGTAGACTTGTCATCTGATGTTGCTGCCATTGCTATCATAACTGGCAGCTGGCATGAGATATGTGCAGCAGAGCCACCCTTCCCAACCTGCAGAGTCATGTGTGCACCCCTGAGATTTTGTGATTGTTTCTTACACAGCAGTAGCTGACTGATACCATGGCCTGATACAAAAAGCCTTATATAGCATTCTTCAGCTTCATAAACTAAAAGATGTTTGGTTTTAGATTTTTAAGGCAAGGAGGGGAAGTAAAATCTAGGTAGGATCATAAATTTTGAAAAACACAGTATTTCTTATATGAATAAATAAACTGGGATCTAGAGAGGTTAAATAAAACTTCTCAGTTCACATGGCAATTTAAAGAAATGAAAAAACAAGTTTGATTAATCTGGGTTTCCATATATACCTCAATTGTCAATCATGCAGATTCTGAGAGGTGGCTGATTTTTTACACATGAAACATTTTAAGTCTCTTAAATAATACTTGATCATAACTGTTTTTAATTAGAACCAGAAATGGGATAACTTTCAAATAGAACATCAATTTTATTTAAGTTGAGTCTGATTTTCTAGTATTTTGACTTTCTGAGATAGGAAGTTTGAAAATAATTTAAAACAGGAGGAAGAAAATATGGGTATGTTGGAAACTACAGAGAATTATAGAGATCATCATGTGGAAGCCCATACATGCTACAGATATATTTTGTTTGGCCAAGAAATTTTCTAAACTGAGTTTTATGCCTTTAGTAGGTGTAGGTATTCTCCAGGTGCCACCCTCCAATTCCACTACCTCCCATTATTTCATACCTGGCCCACTTCATTCATGGACCGCATCTCCCTGGTCCCTGAAGGAATTTTAGTTTGCAATCCCTGATTCAAGATGAACTAGTATGACATTATCCAGTAATTACAGGGCCTCGATTCGTGTATGCTACATTGTAACTCCTTAATTCACTAATTCTTTTCTACATTCATTCAAGGATAGCTAGTGAGTGCCAATTTGGACAGACACTATTCTAGGTGCTTGAACAAAACTGACAAGGATTCTTTCTCTCATGGAGCTTGCTTTAAATATAATAAGTAATAAATATAATTAGTAAATTATGTAAAGTATAAGAAGGTGATAAATAGTATAGCAAAAGAGAGAGTATGGTGAGGGAAAGGTATTGATTTTGCAATTTTAAATCAAATGGTTAGTGTAGACCTTATTGGGAAGGAAACAATTGAGTATTTGAGCAAAGACTTGAGGAAAGGAAGGGAAATAACTTTTGAAATGAGAAAATGAGTAGAGGAATCATTCCTTGAATGGAAACCTATTTTTATCTCAAATAGCTCCTGAAGATAATGGCTTTTCTGCTTCTGGAAGAATGTTGCTTACATTTTTAAAGTTCAGTTTCTTCAGTGTTTCTGAGCTTTCCTAATCTTTCAGGCACCATCAAAAGAAGTCAGCTTGCATCTCACTTTTTTTTAAAGGGTTTCTGAGTTCCCTGGCTTATCCTAGCACCCTGCAACAACACATGGACTTACCTTTGTAGAGAGAAAGTGAGATGAAGGGCTCTCCTTTAAGAGAGGAATCCGCAGGTTGAAAGCGGGATATGGGCACCCTTCCATTCAGAAGGCATCAATGGTTCTATTGTGCACAGGGCACATTTTACACTTATGGATGGCTTCCATGGAACAGAGCTGGAGCTGAGCCACAGACAGAAAACAATTTATGTCAAAGGTGACAGAATAAAACATCGACAGCCCATTGAATCACAATCGCAGGCTTTGACTGGTGTAGCCAAGTCTAATTGAAGCCATCATTTCACTCCTGAGAGGAACTTTCTCTGGAGAAGCTGAGGTATGCATTACCCAAACAAACTCGATCCAGAACTCAGAGTTTCAGAGCTGCAGAATCTGCTATGTTGGAAAAAAAAAGTTTCCCCTTCAGACAGCTATTCTGTACTAAAAGGGATTACAGCTGATATCTGATCTAGCCTTGAATACTGGAACTCAGTATTTGTACCCACTCCCTGTGGCCTAACACTTAAGATTCAAAGAGGTGGTTACAATGTTTATGCTTCAGAGAAGGAGGCTATGAGAATGGGCACCATTTCAAGAATGTTGATTTTGGAGAAGTAATCCTAAATAAAAGGCTTTTTTGTTTCTGTCACTTAAGATGAAATGGCACTGTCCAGCCCGAGCTAGCCTTAGGTTAAGTTATCGCAATGGACTGTTTTGTATGCATTTTTTCTCAGTTGTCAACACCAAAGGAAAATGTAAGGAAAGCCTTGTCACTCCTCAGGATTTTCTGAGATGTAGCTCACGTTTAACTTTTCCAGGCATGCTAATGGGCCTTGGGTAATATTTTGGTCATTTCTATCTAACAAATTGCTTTCTTTGAATCTGTTGCTGGTTGAAAAAAGATGAATGGAGAAAGGGCAACGGGGTGAGGAACTATGCTGAGCACTTTACTCACTCTCATGTCTCTTTTGTAAATGAATCAAGGACCTCTTCCAGCAGTGAGAGGGAATCTAAGAAAAAGGGACTCATGTCCAGCTAAATCCAGAAGGAACGAAGTGATAGGCTGAGGCCAATGTGTTGGCTTGGGTTTCCCTCAAAGTAGACCCTGCGATAAAGATTTACTCCCCTGGGAAGGGAGTAAAGAGTTGGGTCAGGAAGGGAAAATGGCCAATAAAGGCAAGCTACTAGTGAGTTTACATCTTTGGGAGATTCTGGGAAAGGACATAAACCACAGCTAATCCTGTGCTTTTTCTCAGCATACTAACGATATTCACCAATCCATTTCTTCAACAGATATTTTTGAGGGCCACTCAAGCAGATGCATGAGTGAAAAAAAACACACACACAACAAAAACCGATGTCCTTATATAGCTTTCATTCTGGGGGGAAAGACAAAACCAAGATAAATAAGTAAAGTCTAGACCTGTGCTGTCGGATATAGTAGCTTCCAGCCACATGCAGCTCTTGAGCACTGCAAAAGTGGCCACTCCAAACTGACATGCTGTGGGGAAGAGAAAAGGGACCACTGTTGGACCAATGTCCTTGAATAGTGATAGGGCATGGGATCAGGTGGACACGTAGAACAATTTTCACAGGTTGGGAATATAGTCCACTTATGCAAAAGAGAGAGCTAGTGACTGAGGGCATGAAGGCAGGTGCACAGATGCAATGTCTGGAGCCTGAGGAAGTTCCCTTTCTGAATAAAGCAAAATTTTCAGTAGTTTCAGAAGCAAGCCCATGGGTTCAGAGTGAGGATGAGGGAGGAGCTGTCCATTTGCGATGAGAGAAAGAAAGTATGACATAATGGTCTAAAGAGTGGGAGAGAAAATGGACTGAGGATGCATCGCAGGCTCGCTGGGCAGCATTGAGGATCCACTTGAGATTCATGACTGGCGGTGACTGAAAATCGCCATCAAAAACCTTTCTCACTTTCCTCCCTAGTCGCAGAGTCTTGGCCACCCAGCCAGTTTTATGTTCACGGCTTCCTTCTAGCTTCTTGTAGTCATTTTACCAAGTCCTTAGAAACCAGCTATGAGAAGAAATGTGTGTTGCAGCCAAGTGTGGGCAGAAGCATTGGACAAGGACTCTTCCATACCCCTTCCCCCTGTTTTCTGGCTGGACTGTTGACATGGACGTTTCCCAGCTTTGTCCACACAGACAGCGAGAATAGCCTTGGGGGTGTCAGAACAAGACGAAAGGTAGCTGAGGTCTAAATGACCACACGAGGCAGTGACACTCTGCCAAACTGTTATATGTGAGAGAATACATCTCTGTGGTGCTTAATCTAATAGTTATTTGTGATTACAACAAAGTGCAAGGGTAATAGGGAGTGGATGATGGAAAAAAGCAAACATTGTAAAAATTGACCATTATACCAAAGTGTCATTCCTCTCTGTTATAGCCTGCCACTGATGCTCTTCTGAAGTCATCAGTCTAACTATTGCTCCTTTAAAAAAGATTTTTTTCTTTTGGCTGTTTTTAAGATATCTATCTAGATATAGATGTAGAAATGGATATAGATATAAGAAAATATCTTTCTAATATATTTATTATGTCTGTGTCTATTTCTGCATTTATATTACCTAAATATATCTATATATGTATATAGATCATCCATATCTATCTATATCTGTACCTATACCTATACCTATACCTATACCTATACCCACACCTATCTATTGTTTTTAAGCAATGTGGTAGATTTCATTTTGCAAAGTGGCCCCTATCATGCAGTGCAGTCTATGTTTTCTCCTCATAAAATACAGGTGAGTTTTTTTTGTTTTTTTTATGACTGCCTTTTCCAATAGTGTCTGGTAGAAATGACACCATGTATTTGTACTACAAAACAGCCATATACTTGTATGTGACTTTCTTGGGATATTGGATCTTGGAACCCAGTCACCACGTTGTGAGGAAGCCCTGGCAGTCTGTGGAGAGGCCACATGGAGAAGAACTAAAACCCTGGCCCACAGCCCTGGCCGGGTTGCCAACTGGTAGCCAGCACCAACTAGCCAGTCTCTGAATAAGCTAACTTGAAAGCAGATACTATATCCCCCAGTAAAGTCTCCCTAGCTGGTTCTAGATGGAACAGAGACAGCCAGCCCTGTCAAGCCATAACCAAATATCAAATCCATGAGTAAAATAACTATGATGTTTTAAGCCACTGAGTTTTGGGTTGGTTACACAATAGAAAACTGCAGCAGATTTAGTTCCTTAGCATGGAGTAGGTCCATTAAAAATGGAAAACATTTGACATTGGCTTTGGGCCTGAGTAACAGGCAGAAGCTGGAAGGACTTTAAGGAGACGGTTAGTGAGAGCTTAAGAGACCTCAAGGAGAGTGTTAGTGAAAGTCTAAAGGGAGTCTGTCAGTGAAGGCTTAAAGGAACGTGAAAAAAGTGTTACTGGAGGTTGGAGGCAAGGAAATCCTTGATAATTAGTGGGAAAGAGTTGCAACACCATCATCTGTAGCAGTAAGGAAATCAATAAACATACCCAAGGACCTCTGAGTTTTTGGAGGTTAGTGCATATTTGTTAGTTATATAAATCATATATTTAGAGCTCCAGGAAAAGAGGGATAATGGAGCACAGGCAATATTTCAAGTGATAGTGGCTGAAATCTCTCCAGATATATTCACTCTAATCTTCATGTCTCCTCAACTGTTAAACCTGCCCACTGACTTTTTACTTTCAATTATATTTTGTGTTTCTATGTAAAAACTTAATTTGCTTCTTGCATCACTGTACATTGTCATACTTTGTAGCTTCCTTGGTGTTGCAATTGTTTTCAAGCCTGGATTTTAATTTTCACTCTGAACTCTTGGTTATTGTTCATGGTTCTCACTTCCTTGGAGAATTAGTTGTGGAAACTTTTGAGGTCTAGAAGGCAAGTTCCTCCAGATAGAATTTTCCAGGTGCCACCCCAATCTAGACACTAAACGAAATGGGTGGCTTGAATTTGCTTATGTGAATTTGGGCAAACATTTTGCAAAAATCAGCTTGTCATTACCATCCTTCTCCTCCCACTCCCCCCATACTTTTCTCATTGCTAAAGCACCAAAGCAAACTTTCCTTGCAGCCTTCAGTGAGGAGGGTGATAATTTTTCCCCCAGTTAATCCTTAAACTGAAAGTGGAACTCTATGGGGTCCCAGCTTTATGAGGAGAAGGCTTGTTATTAGACCACCCACGTTGTCTCTGTTCCTCATGCCCTAATGAGAACTTGAAAATCACCTCTCAAGTTCCCACTTTGGCAAATGCCCTCAGGCCAAAGGGACTAAAGCACACACTTTCTCTCTTGGCTTCCAACTTTCTGCTTACATTTTGGCCACAGACTGTCTTACTGTCTTGCAGCGCATCAATACTTTTAGGAAGATGTAATTTTTTATATGAATCAGAACTTTAATTATTTTGCATGGAAAACGTGGTCTAATACCCAGCCCACCATATTACCAGAAATGCTTCTCTCCCTGTGTGGCACAGTCGGGCCTTCTAAGTGCTTTCAGGCACTCTTTAAGTCCTCTGGGTCTTTTTCCTTGTGGGTTTTACAAACATAAACTTAAGCCAAAGGCCATATATGAAATACAAAGTATAGATTCCCTAGTCCCATTAGAGAGAACAGATGGGATTTGCTTCTCTCACCAACCCACCACGGAGGGAACAAAATTAGCAAAAATAACTTTAGAAATTGAGGGAGTTTATAGCACAGTAACGAACATTATATTGCCTTCTTTAACAATACATGGTATGTTTAATCAGAAAGTAGAACTTAAATGCAATATGAATGGCCTTCAATAGTCTTTGCCTTTGGATTAGAGATTCAAAAGATAGGTCCCTAAATGTGGCCATTTGTTCAATTGCTGGCATAGGGTTTCCAAATGCTATCTAGAGCAACTGTTCACTTTTGGTAGAGTGGCCCATTAAAAGCACAGATGGCTTGTTAGATGGACTTTATATTTGTTTCATTTAAACCCACAAGGCAGATAAGACAATTTAAAATAATGCCAAGAAAATGAGATTTGCTTTAGAATATGTGTTTAAAGAGTATTTGGTGAGGTCTCCCGACACGGTTTTACCTTAATTTCTTCATCTTTCTCACAGTTGTGCACATCACTTTGGAGTCAGTATTCATGATTTTGAGGAATGCTTATGTGTATTTTGCAGTCTTAAGAAATGCACATTTTCCAAGGGTATAATTTCACAAGAAAAATACTACCCACAAAATGAGGATTTACTAATAGATAAAAGCAATCTTATAATGACATTTACAAAGAACCCTCAATTACCCTGAAGATAATTGTAGATGCTTGGGGCCAGGGACAGAAAGGATTTAGATCAGTTCTGCACTGCATAGCTTATTCTTTTTCAAGTGCCTGCCACATACACTCTCCCCTTCTGAGTAGAGAAGCAAGAGGCTGTTTTGCATTTAGATTTCCATGGGTTAGATTATGAGACCTGTAGATCTGGCTACTACTGAAGGGACCAGGGATGCCACCTGGGCATGAGGAAGATGAGCTGCTTAGAATGCAGTTCTGCATGAAAGCTCTACCCAGTAGGGGTGTTCGGCACCTGGTGGTGGTAACTTTAACAAGCCAATGAGATCTTCTCCTAGGAGAAGTTTAAAAGTAAGATGAGAAAGACCAAAATAGATAGTAGAATAAAACAAAATTTGAGAGAGGCAGAGAGGGTGGGGTATGAGCAGAAAGCAATGAGGCAGCAGAAGCTATGAATTGGCAGAAATGATGAGGTAGAGCAGCAAGTAGAGAGAGGCAGTTAGATCACAGAAACAGAGAAAGCGGGGCACGGAGAAGGAAGTGGTGGTGGAGAGGGTTATGGTTGGGATGCTGGTCTGGCTTTAGTTTCATGAATGGCATCCAGCTCTCCATAAAGGCTATTTGCTTACTGCCTCTGTTATCTTAAGTTGCTCATGTATTGTTTCAAGAAACTCTCCTACTTTAGAAAATGTGTTTTGTTCCTTAATAACTGAAAGATATGAAACCAACTCTGATGGAAACTGTGACCAAATTGGCATTTAAATAAATTGCACATGAGCAAATTTGTCAAGGTGGCTCAGTAGGTATGTGTAGTTTTAGATGCTTTACTCTTCTTTAAACAAAACAATGACAGATTATATATATTGGAATTAACCATTTAAAAAGAGAGAAAAAAAAAAGTCAGAGCCACAATCTAAAGGCAATGTTACATGTCTAGAAGTGAAATTGAGCTAAACTAAACTGATACCACAGGACTCATAGAACTAAAATTGGACAGAGCTGTTGACTTCAAATAAATGAGTTACCAGAGGTGCCTGGATGTTCTGCTCCCATGTTAATGCAAAATAAAGTGATACGTGTGAGGTGCTGTAAAGTTCACTGCTATAAAGCAAGTGAAAAGTTGTGACCAGTTGTTGCCTATGGTCCACTTCTTAGAGAATGAAGGAGAGACAGAGTCTGTCACACCAGCAGGACATGGGCCAAGTCACCACTGGCTTAGAGACAGAGACAATAATGTCCTTATTATCACCTTAAGACAATACCTTGAATAGCTGGATGAAGGCAAAACAGCTTAATGGGAAAGGGTCAGCTCAGAGTGGCAGAGAAAAACCAAACAAAGAAGCAAACATACACCTCCTCAAATACTAGCAGAACAGAAGAAGCAGGTCTGATTTAAGACTGCAAATCAACTACTAGTATTACTTGGGTTTCCAGCTAAGCAGCCTGCCCCAGATTCTAGACCTGCCAGCCCCCATTATCCTGTGAGCTAATTCCTTAAAATAAATCCCTATCTATCTATCTATCTATCTATCTATCTATCTATCTATCTATCTATCATCTATCTATCCCTACTCTTGGTTTTGTTTCTTTGGAGAACACTGACTAATGCAATAGGCATGGATAAGAGAGAGGCTTCAACACATCAAAATAGATATTAGGAGAAAATCTTAAAAACAACCAAAGGAAAATAAGCTATCTTAAAATCTTAAGACTTATTGACAGGAAGTACAGATTACCTGCAACTGAACAACAGACTGGCAGCAATTTTCTTGACAATAAAAATACATGAAGAAAGATAATAAACCTAATATCTTCAGTCTATTGAGGGAAAATAGGTTTTGACTTGGAATATTACACTTCATTAAGATATAGTTTATGTACAAGGGTTAAATGTAGACATTCCCAAGCATCTAGAGTGTGACTGCCATGGTTTTCCATTGAAAGAACCAGTTAAGGGTAGTCACACTCTAGGAAGTGGGATGCAAAGCAAAACAAAACCTGTGAGCAGAAAATCTTAGGTGAACTAAATTAGGTTTCAACTAAACGACTACTTTTTATGTTTAAAAAAAGATAGAAAAGTTTTATACGAAATAAAAAATAAGATGGCAGGCATGTGGTAACTCAATGAACTATGTTTTATGGACTTAATTTTAGGTGAGTGGAATAAAGATAGCATTTAACTTGGAAGGACACTGACTTGTACTGAGATTCTGTGTATTTCAGTGTTGAAACACTCATCTATAGCTGTGCTAGACACCATAAAGAGACAAACAATTGCTTGCACCTATACCAGAACTACAAGAGCAGTACGCAAATGCAGAGCGGCAGTGGTGTGTTCTGGTGACTCAAGTTTCACTAGCAGTGTCCACTTCAGTAACAAAATATTGGCTAGCAGTGTTGTCTTCAAAAACACAAAGTACTGACTAACTTTTGGTAAATTTCTAAGCCAATGTACAGGTTTCCCTTGGTTTTCACAGCTTTCACCTTTCTGAAATTCAATAGAAATTAAAACATTGAAAAAATACTGTGTACATACAGTGAATCCTCATTATTTGTGGATTTCATATTTGCAAATTTTTCTACTTGCTAAAATTCATTTATAACTCCAAAATTGATCATTGTGATGTTTTTGAGTAGTGCTTTGGAAATGCAAGGACTGGAACAGGGTCCTTGAGTTCCATTGAGTTTGTGCCATACAATGAACCCTATTTCTACTCTGCTCCCTGATACGTTAACATTTTCTCTCTGGAAAAATCAGGTTTCCCATAAAGGTATTCTTAAGGTCAGCTCACTTGCTGGGGATCTCTCTAACTTAGATTTTAGTCTGTGCTCAAAGTGGCCACTCTGGTATTCTAGTTGGTGGTGAGCAGTAGAATATTTTGGAAGACTCAAGTCTTAGGAAGAGAACGTATGAACCCTTGAAGTCAATAAGGGATCATCGGTCAGGGTTAGCATTACATGAAAGTTCAGAAGGACTCAAAACTCAGTGCTCATCGGATTATTTACTGTGATGTTTGTTTTCATTTTTCTCCTCTCCAACCTCCACTTTCACCCTTTTTCCTCTCCAAATGGAGGGCTGAGAAAGCACATGAAAAGCACCACCAAGTCTTGTGTTTGTTCCACAGACCATACTGCCTTCCTTACCTGTAAGTCAGGTCCTGTCAATTGTGTAGGTTTAGGAGGTGCATAAAGAACACACCATTATGAAGGACTCACAGTGGGACTGGCTTAGGCATTGGGATGCAGAGACATGGAATCATCTATCCTTGAGAAACTCAAAGTCCTTTAGGGGAGAGACACTAAAGAACAAAACACTTGAATATGAGTTGATTGGGTAATCCCAAGGAGAGGCCCATAGCTCATCCCTGGGAGGGCGTGAGGAGAGGTGTGAAGGCTTTCTGGAAGAGGAGTCACCTTGAGCTGATTTCCCAAAAAAGTATAAGAGTTTCCCAGGCTATTCTATGCCCACCCACATAAGGTCAAGGGTCATTTTTGAGTTACCTAAAACTCTTTCCAGCCACTCTTTAGCCAGATTTATTCCATCCATAAATTCAAATTCAACAACTGTATCATAGCAGTGACTTGTGTAGTTGGAACAGTTGAACACTTTGTTTCCAACCCATTAAGTTAGTCATGAAAACTCCCAAATAGCTCCAGCACATTTGCTGGATTTATTTAACATCTTTATTTTAGGGAGGTCCAAGCTTTATAGACTGTTTCATTTATTCTCATATCAAATATCACTGAAAGGTTAAATTTGGTGTTCAGTGACATTCTCCAGGCAACCTTTCCAAAGCTAAAACTGAAAATAATGGATGTGACATTTCTTCCTGGAAATCTCCTCCACAAAGCCCAATCTCGAACCCTTAGAGGACTCAGCAGTTTGGGATTGTATCAAACCTGCCAGCTTCGTGTGATTGGAGCTCCGAATATTTCAACTGGACAAAGTGTCCGGAGACATGGGTTCCTTCAGCTGGCAAGAATTCAAAGGAGGGAGGAAAGAAGGGAGACAAAGAAAGAGAGAAGGAGGGAGGGAAGAAAAAAAGATGAGAGAGAGAGGGTGGGTGGAGAGAGAGAGAGAGAGAGAGAGACTGGTTGAATACAAGAGAGGCCCTATATCCATCATTAATGAGAGGTAATTGAAGGAATTAACTAATCCATCACTTTCTAAGGAGGCACTGCGGTATAGTAGAAATAGATGGGAGTAAAATCTGAATTTGAATACCATTTCCATCACATACTAACTATGATATCATGGGCAATTAAGCTGAGCTCTGTCTAATTATCTGAAAAAGATCTGGCTTGATAAGAGCACCTAATCCATAGCATTGACTTGAGAATAAGATGACTTTAAAGATGTAGAGTACCTTAAAGAGTTCCTGATTAATAAAGTCATTCTATAATAATATTAATAATGCTTATTATACATTATATAACATTATTATAATTATTAGTGGTGGTAGTAAGAGTTTGACTTTATAAATAAAATCACAGAAGGATGAATGAGTACAGTTACACCATTTTGGGTTAGTGTCTACTGCCAATTTGAAATCTATTAGGATTACTAGTACTTGAAGAGACACATACATATTTGTTTCCTAGGGCTGCTATAGCAAATTACCACAAACTGGTGGCTTGAGACACTAGAAATTCATTCTGCAATTCTGGAGGCTAGAATTCAAAAATCAACAGGGCCCCCTCCCTCCCAAAGCTTTAGGGGAGATTCTGTTCTTTGCCTTCTTCCAGCTTCTAATAGATTCAGGTATCTCTTGGCTTGTGGCACAGATTAGAATGATGAGGGGCAGGAATTACTATTCTTTAAAAAGAATATTCCAGGAAATGGAGAAAGGCTTGATTCAGAAACTTGTTTTTTTTAAGTTTGAGACATCTAGTAGACATCAAATGGAGATGTTAAACACAGAGTCAGATGTATGTATTTGGAGGGCAGAGAAAACTCCAGATGGGAGAATAAAGTTTTGAATTGTGAATGTATAGATGGCATTTAAAAGCATGAAACTCAGTAAGATCTCTCAGGGGCCAAATGCATAAAGAAAACAAAAATTAGCCCAGAATAGAGCATTCTGAGGTAGACAAGACAGGTATCACATACTACAAACAAGAAAACTGACTCAGAAAAATTAAGGGACTTGCCCAAGGAGAAGTAATTTGAAGTCAGAATTTCAAATTAGTTATTCTATTTTTAAACTTTATTGTTTACAATATATGCAGTGTCTTTTGTAAAATTTGCTGTAACAAGAAGAGTTTAATCAATCAAAACTGGTTTTAAACTGTTCTTTTTCTTACTGTACCCATTTGAAAGATGTAATAACAAAAATAGATTTAATTTTGAATTATTTTATAAACATGATTTTTTTCCTCTGCCTTTTCATAATAGCCTACATTGTCACCTCAATCATGCACTGAACATCAGAAATAAGTTTGCACTTGAGATAATCTGAGTAAATGTTATTATTTACAGACCTAATTCTGGACTTTATTAAAATCAAGTTATATTTTGAAAGTCTTATTTAATAACATCTTATTGATGTTCTTCTTTTTTCCATTTTGGGAAGGCATAACTTATGGTTGGCTATTGTATATTGCCTTATGCAGCTGCTATTTGAAAATATTTTTGTTTAGGTGCTCAATAAAGTTTTGTGGAATCAAATCCATTTTATAGTCCTGCTTGGTACAGTAATCATGTAGCTTTTACAGTTGTGCATTATGACAGCACAATTGAAAAACAGCTCATACCCTCGCAGGTTTGGCTCAGTGGGTAGTGTCGGCCTATGGACCAAAGGATCCTGGGTTCGATTCTAGTCAAAAGCACATACCTTAATTACAGGCTCCTCCCTGGCTCTGGTCCTGATCAGGGCTCGTGCAGGAGGCAACCAATTGATGTGTTTCTCTCACATCGATGTTTCTCCCTGTCTTTCCCTCTCTCTTCTACTCTCCCTAAAAATCAATGGAAAAATATCCTCAAGTGAGAATTAACAAAAACAACAACAACAACAAAAAAGCAAACAAACAAACAAACAAAAGAAACAGCCCAGCCAGCATGGCTCAGTGGTTGAGCATCGACCTATTAACCAGGAGGTCATGGTTCGATTCCCGATCAGGGCACATGCCTGGGTTGTAGGCTCTGTCCCCAGTGTGGGGCATGCAGAAGGCAGCCGATCGATGATTCTCTCATCAGTGATGTTTCTATCTCTCTCTTCCTCTCCCTTTCTCTCTGAAATCAATAAAAATATATATTTTTTAAAAAAGAAACAACCTTTCTCTCAAAAATAGGAGTGGACTTCAAAAGCTTAACTCTGTGAATGTGAGAATAGAAAGTGGCTTTATAAATCATCAATTCTACCCCTGCCTCTTTAGAGCTAACTAGAGCTTTTCTTCAGAGAAAACGAAGGCCTAGAGGAGTTTGGATGACTCACCCAAGGCGACACTTGGTGGTGGGAGGCTGGGTCTGGAATTCCAGCCTTCTGCTTCCCAATGCCAGGGTCCGAGTCCCCAGTTAAGAAACTGAGAAAAAGAAAAGGAAGATACACCAAAGCCCATGATGGACAAACTGAAATGTTTCATGGGAATCTAGATTTAGAGCAAAGAAAGAAAGAAGGCAAACATTCTACAGTATTTATGAGTGAAAGTGTTTCCATGAGGAGGATGGCCAAAGCATGAGAAGCAAATCCTGCCTTGACCACTTACGCCCTTACTTCAACGCCCCACACCTGCTTCCTCTTCTTAAGATGGGGAATAAAAATAAGGGGGTTGGTGTAAGCATTCGGTGCAAGAACGCATGTAAAGTGTTTAGAATAGTGCTTGTCATACAGTGAGAGCTTGGTTAATGTTAGTTATATTCCTCTTTTTATAATAAAGTGAGAGAACCCAGGCTGATGCCCTCCCTAGCTCCTCTACTAGCCCTGCAAACTCAGACAAGTCACTCAATTTCTCTGTGTCTCAGTGTCTTCGCTAAAAATGGGGTTATCATAGTTTTTCTGCCGATCTCATGATGAAGACATGCACGAGGAGTAAATAATTGTAAGTGCAGGGCTCTTGAGAGTGAGCATTTCTTTTGATGAATTCTATTGTCTTGTGTCCTGTCTGTATTATTTCCTTGGCTTACCTGCATACTTCTTTAATTTCAACGTTAGAATGGTTATTATTGTATTAGTTGAAAGAATTAAGAAAGGGCAACTTGTTTTCATATGGAAGGAAGGGGAAAAGATGCTGTTAAGGATCAAATATTAGAAGTCTAAAAAAATGTGACCTAATAAATTATTTTATATCAAATGAGACCTTCCTAAAATAACCAGCAAAAAGTACCCATTGATGTAGCTTTCCTGGCACGCTGGCTTTTTTTAAAAGCAGTTAGATGGATTTTTAAAAAATGTTAAAATGAAACATTCGGAATGAATCTAGTAGCTGTGGAACTTTTCCCTATGGTTACATTTTAACATAAAAAAAAAATGGGGCAGGGGATGGTCTTTGTTAACTAGTAGATAACTGGGATTCAGAAATCATGATGCTTGTTTTTTACTTTCATTCGAATTTTCTCCAGGCACTTTCTTCATTTATGCCTCATTTATTCCATTTTTAAAAGATACTGTTGACTTTCAGTTTTTGTTTTTTTTTTAACCACAACAGGAAATTATGAGGCTGTCTTTCTAATAGCTCCTCTGAGTTAATAACAGAATATTAACTGTTTTGAGATTATTACCCTTGTGAAAATGCTGTTTTAATTGAACAAAAGAAACACGTTTAAAATGACAAAATGCAGATATGGTATGACATGCTTTTATATATTTGTAGTCTTAGTTTTTAGTGATATGTTCATTATATTTGGATACAGTATGTGATCTTCACAGCTGAAAAAATTAATTGCTTTATAAATCAAGTTACTGATACCTAACCAAAAAAATTCTCAACAAGAGGAGGAAATATTAGTTTTTGCTATCATGTCAAACATCAGACAGATCGCATTACTGAATCAATTTTCAAAGAAATATCTTCTCAAAGGAGGCTGAAAATAAATGACAGATAAAGAAGCCTGCTTAGCAGGTTGTTCCCAAAGTTAACTTGTGATATAAATACGTTGTCATGGCATCAAGCCTTTTCTGCTTCTGGGTTGTTTCCAATTTTCTTAGTTTCTTCCTCAACTTCCCCTCGACAAGTAGTACGTTCAGTCTCCCCTCCCTCTCAGCTCTTCGAAACATGCAAGAAGGTTTTATTTCATCCATTTTTCCCTATGTAAATTGAAGCCAGTGAATTATTTCTCCCGTGGATATTAGCATTTTAAGTGTTAGCAATAAATATCAAAGAAAATACTTTCTCCCTGGTAACATTTACATTCTTAACAGGTGAAGGAAGGATAGTTTAAAACAGAAAAGGAAGGATTATTTAGTCCTTCTATGATCATATACACTGAGTGGCCAGATTATTATGATCTCTGAATACATAATAATCTGGCCACTCAGTGTAGGCCCGGTACATGAATTCGTGCATGGGTGGGGTCCGGCCAGCCTGGCCAGGGGGAAGGGGCATGGGTGGTTGGCTGGCCTGCCTGCTGGTCAAACTCCTGGTCAAGGGGACAATTTGCATATTAGCCTTTTATTATATAGAATATACACTGAGTGGCCAGATTATTATGCGTTCAGAGATCATAATAATCTGGCCACTCAGTGTATTTCATGCTTAAAATGGACCATGATGACCAATAAAGGAATGGACACTTTTTCCCTAAAATGCCTGTGGGCTACAGAGAGCAGATATGTGAAGAGTTTTGTTTTTGAGAAACAGGGGCATATTTGAGAAGTCTTGGACAATATTTGAGAAATCAGGATATTTAGTTCTGATTGCAACTCTCAAGCTTACTCTAAGGTCTTGTCTCCTTTGAATTTTATTCTTCTTTTGACAGAAATGAACCGAGGTCTGTATTCTCAGTATTGAGATAGTCACTATGTTTTACTTATGTGCTCATTCTTCTCAGAGACCAAAAATGAGTGTAATTTAGGTAATACTTAAATGAGAGACATTGAAGAATAAGAATGACCCTGTAAACATAAACTGACCATTTATTTCTAAGGCATAGACTTTATCTTATTTAACTAGACTGCTTCTGGACAAATATGTTTTAACTGGACAAATATGTTTCAATAGAAAAGAAAAACATTCTACATAGGAAATGATTGTTGTAAATCAAGTATGAAATCTGATCTATTTGCAAACCAGAAGGCTTAGAATCTGTATTCTCACCACTAGTTTAATTCTGCCCCCTTGTGTGTACAGGATGCATTGAAATGGGGCCAATAAGCTCACAGGAAATAAGGCAGGAATGTATCACACACTGCATTAAAATCATATTTAGGAACAGAATATCTATCTAAAATTGGTATAAACTTGACATTCTGCAGTAAAAGTAATATCCTAAGAATCACCTTATGCGAGGGACTAAATTGAAAAAAACGACGTAAATCTACACCCAGGTTATTCTTAAGATATCTCCCTGCTTTATCTCTAGTACTTCTGGATTAAGACTATACTAACTAAAAAGAAAAAAAAATGTATTTGTTACTTAAAACTCCAACTTATCCGAAGAATATTGACTTTCTTCTAATATATTCACTACAGTTACTTTAAATACCAAACAACCCAAATTCTTTTAAAGTCCATTGTCTTTTTACAGCAAAAATATTAACAACATACTGAGGAGTCTGTGATATATGTAGAAATGAAATATATAACAATAACAGTGCAAAAATGAATGAGGGTTTAAATGGAATTGTACTGGTGTGAGATTCTTAAATTATGGGGGAAGTCATAACATATTAATTCAATATTAATTGCCTATCAGAAGTGAAAGATGCACAATATGATTCCTCCTTCCATCTTCAAAGCCAGCAATCCCATTGCTCTAATCTCTGCTTCTGTCTGTATGTGTCTTTCTGAATGCTGCTTCTCCTGTCCCCTTCTTTCACTAATAATGACCCTCACACTTACACATATCCACCAAGGCAATCCAGGATAATTTCCCTTTCTCAACCATTAACCATACCTTCATTAACCATACCAGCAAAGCCTTTTAACCGTGTCAGGCAACATAATCACAGCTGCTAGGAATTGGAGGCATCTTTCTGTTTCCCATCTCTGGGTAGAACTGGGATAACTAGACAGGAATCATTTTCCAGGTCATAAAATAATCAGTGTAGTGTGTTTCAGGGCAAGAAGAAGCATTGTGGCTGGTTCAGTCTCACGTTGTGATGTACTGAGAAAATGGACGGTAGTGAGGGAACCAGATTATGAAGAATCTTGGTTGCCAGGATCAGCAGTATTTGACTTTTCTAAAGTCAATAGGAGAATTTTGAAGTTTTAAAAGTACGGAGTCAAAGGTTCTAGAGATATACAGGATCTTAGGGCAACTTCTGAGCCCTCCCCTGCCTTCAGGAATGTAGTGTGATAATGTTCATTTGAAAGAAAAGACAAAATAGTCCAGTCATAGATCTAGAATATTAGCTTAATCTTCTCTTGTTCTCTGCTTTGGAAGTGGCAATACAAATTCTCTACACATTATCTTGTGGAATCATTGATTTTAACTTTTCCTTTGGCCAAGTGGAAAAGAGATGGAATGAGTCTGGGCTCTCCTGCCAATCAAAACTTTTCGGATTTAAAGATGCCAATTTCATTATAGGTACCATGACAACCAATTAGCATGTGATATTTTCATATTTCATTACAGATAACAATGAGCCTTTGAAATCCATTGGGATTCAAGGGGGATTTTATAGACAAACAAAAAGAATGCTTGTTTGGTTATTAAACCCTGAAGAGAATTTAGTTCTAGTGAATATTCTCAGCCTTCAACTGTATCTAACAAATTTATTCTTAATGATCTTTCTTACTTTTGAAATTCTATCTCTTTCTTGTACCTACTTAAACAACCCACCCATATTTTCAGAATTCTTCTTACAAACATAACTTAATAGGAAAGCCTGTATATTTATGGCTATAGACAGGATTTCTTTTAGTAAGAATGGAATCAGGAATGTAGGGCCTAAAGGAAACTGATACTTAACAAAAGATTTAGGAGTCTGTTTTTAAGAAAAGAATACACAGGTTTAATATTCTTCAATAGTTATTCTTCTTGATGCCTCTTTTGGCACCATACTATTTTAAAGTTAGATCTGTATAAGATTCACTTCAGATTTTAACACCTACCTCCCCAAATTTATATACATATACTAGGGGCCCAGTGCACAATTCGTGCACCTTGAAAGGAACTGTGGGCCACGAGGCTGTGGTGGGCACAGGGGCAGGTCTCAGCCCATCTTTCGCACCCCCACCTGGCCCCTCCCACTACGGCCCCCAGTCCCTGTTTGCCAGCAGCCCCGCTCCTACCACCGCTGCCACTCCCACTCACTGATGGCATGGAGCGACTGGGGCCAGCACCAGCAGCGGGTGTGAGTGGCGGCTGCTGCCCTGATCGCCCTCAGGAGCAGGGGGAGGTGGAGAAACCCTGAAGGGTGATCAGGGCCAGCAGCCATCACTCGCACCTGCTGACGGCGCTGAGCGATCGGGGCGGGCAGTGGGTGCGAGCGGCAGCTCCAGCGCTGGCAGCAGGTATGAGTGCTGGGCGGGACCACAGTACAAGGGAGCAAAGAATTTTCAGTAACCACCAGAGGCTCGACCCAATGACAGTGACCAGCAACCCGCCTTGGTCTGGCACCTCCGCTCACCTGCTCCACCATCCCACCACAGCCAACTCCCACCATGTTCCATGCTTTGCCGCCTGCTGCCGATGCCTGTCGTGTTCTGTGCGTGCCCCTTGGTGGTCAGCACACATCATAGCGACCGGTTGTTCGATTGTTCTGCCATTAGGTCTATTTGCATATTAGGGTTTTATATATATAGACTAGAGGCCCAGTGCATGAAATGTGCACGGGCGGGGAGGCGGGTGTCCCTCAGCCCTGTCTGCACCCACTCGCAATCCGGGACCTTTCGGGGGATGTCCGACTGCCAGTTTAGGCCTGATCCGCTGCAGGATCAGGCCTAAACTGGCAGTCGGACATCTCTCTTGCAATCCGGAACTGCTGGCTCCTAACTGCTCGCTTGCCTGCCTGCCTGATCGCCCCTAACCACTCTGCCTGCCTGATCTCCCCTAACTGCTCGCCTGCCTGCCTGCCTGCCCACCCCTAACCACTTGCCTGCCTGCCTGATCACCCCTAACCACTCTGCCTGTCTGTCTTATCACCCCTGACCACTCTGCCTGCCTGCCTGATTGCCCATAACCGCTCCCTGGGGGGCAGGGCCAGCCAGGGCAAGGGGCTGTGGTCATTCTGGTCTCTGGTTGTTCTGGTCATCCCACCATTTCAGACACTGGGCTTTTATTATATAGGATGTTGTTAGCATCTTATGAGATATATCTGACAATTTTTAAAAAATGAAACTTTAATATCACTTATCAACATTACTCTAAAATCTAATAAGACCTTAGTTCTGAGTATTATCACAATAGCTTAAGCAATTTACATCTGTTGGTTTCTCAATAGGTACCACACCTATCATTCTTTCTTTCATAAAATTATATTTTTTTCTCCAAACAGAATAATCTTATACATTGGAAATGTTACTTTTTTTTTTTAGCATAACCCAATATACAATTAGCTTTTAAGATCCTACTATAATTGATGTCATAGCATAATAATCTAGGGACTAGAGTTGCCAATTGAAGGATGTGATGCCTCAACATTTTTTTTTTTCCTGAGAGGATGTGGGAAATACCTTTTGTTTTGTTTTGTTTTAAGTACATTATTGCCATATGCAGAGAATTTGAGGAGATTTTTATTCCTTGATGTGTAACTGTTATACATTTCAATTCAGGCAAAATGATAACCCGTCCACATTGTATAAAAGAATGTCAGAATGCAGAAAACTGTATGTCTTTTTTATGTTGAAATAAAGGATGAAGTATTATATTGCTGTTAGGTTCTATGCTCTAACAGACAAAATGTAGTGTCAGAAAAAGTATAGGCCCATATGTTTCAGCAGGGGCCATTTTGAATATGCCTATGATGATTCGTTTTCACCCTCATGTTGAGAACCAAATCAGAGACATTAGGAGCAGAGGAATGATAAACAGCTACTGGGGTGTTTGCTCATTGCTCCCTACCTATCTTAGTGAAGGACTTTCTGTAATTGATGAGACAACTAGCAAGGGTGCTGTGACAGGCCCAGAGTAGACATGGAGTATCCATTGAGAAAAGTGATCAAATAAGTTTCTGCAGAGAATAGAATATTAAAGCATTGGTTCTGTCTCCAAATTTGCTGTTTGTTGACCTTGTTTAAAGGCAGCCAATGCTAAAATTACTTTAAGATAACAATGATCAACCTATAACATTTAGGGCAAATTCAAAAGTAGGTGGATAATAAATAAGAAAAAAAAAGTAGTAGATGGAAACCAACAGTTAAAGTTCTAAAGTTTCCTTGCTTACACAGGTCTGATGGAGATCCTTTGGAGATTATTTTCTGTATCCCCTGAGTGGGCAAGAGTCCCCTTGGATCAATTAAGGACATTGATTGATAACTCTTAAACTAGGGGTTTGTTTTTGCTGTCTATAAATTATAGATAAAAATTGAGACTTATCAGCTAGGTTGTATGGTTTGGATCTACCAGGTGTTCTTGTGGACTGGCACAGCAGTGGTTGATCAGCTCCTGAATCTGGGAGCTGAGAAGTTGATAAATGACTGTGGGCGATGTCGACTTCCATTAGAGAAGTTGGGTTCATTGTGGAAGGCCTTGGCCATGGAGAGCAGTGTTAAGCAATCAGTAAGTTTTGGTAATATCCTTGGCAATAGGATTCAAGTGACATCTTTCTTTGACAAACTCCATAAATGCTCACTTCAGATATCTGCATGGTTGTCTTATCTCCTTTAATGTTACTATTTACTGGTTACTCCATGTAAAATGGCAACCGGATGTTCTCCACCTCCTCCACATTCCTGATACCTCCTTATGCTGTACTATTTCTTCTATTTTTCATAGTCCCTATTACCTTCCAAAGTACCATATCACTTATTTATTTTGCTTATTTTTTATCACCAGTGTCAATTATGAGCTCCTAAAGTGCAAGGATCTTTGTTTTTCCAATGATGAAACCTAAAGACCGTGCTTCTATACAGTAGGTGCACAATAAATATTTTTTAAATCAATGAATTAATGAAAGGAGTAAATTTGGTCTTTGGTATATTTCAATAATACGTTAAAATAATTGTAACCCAACATTATGCGATGCACAAATGTTCTGCCACTGTAGGGTCCTAGGTAATAATAGAAAATTACAACAACCTACTCATGAATATTTTATGTGGGGAGAATTCCAAACTTTTATTTGCTGAAGATCTCAAGCTTATCAAAGCTATAGGTAATGTATCTGGCAACTTCATGCATTTCCAATATTTACTTATTTACTTTTATTTTTATTTAAAATATATTTTTATTGATTTCAGAGAGAAAGGGAGGAGAGAGAGATAGAAACATCAATGATGATAGAGAATCATTGATCAGTTGCCTCCTGCATGCCTCCTACTGGGGATTGAGCCTGCAACCCGGGCATGTGCCCTGACCAGAATTGAACCGGATCTTCTGATTGCTAGTGCAATTAATACATTTAGGTCAATGGCTATATTTAAACAACAACTTTCTATGCAGAAAAATCCTTACCTGTAAGATCCATGAAGATCAATACACTTTGGCTATGAGGAGGATGGGTTTAATGAAAATTTAACTTTTCTGAAAATTCTGAGTTTATATTGGCAGATTTTAGATTGTTAAAATTTGCTTGTATTTAGTTGTCATGTGTTAATAATTTCTACCTCTTCCTTTAAAATTCATATATATTTAATATATGAACATTTATGCAAATATAGTATAATATATATGTGTATACATATTTAATATTAGAAATTTTATTGATATTTAAGTTGTCTGATGATTCTAGACTCTATATTGACCCTAAATTTTGCATGGTTGATGTAATGAGATCATTTTTTCCATGACTGAGAGTCTATATATATATATATTTTTAATCCTCTCCCACGAATATTTTTTCCATTGATTTCTAGAGAGTGTAGAAGGGAGGGAGAAGAAGAAGAGAGAAACATTGATGTGAGAGAGACACATCCATTGGTTGCCTCCTGCATGAGCCCCTACCAGGGCTGGGGAACCTGCAGCCGAGGCACATGCCCCTGACCAGAAATCAAACCCGTGACCCTTTGGTCCGTAGGCCAATGCTATAACCACTTAGCAATACTAGCCAGGGCAATAAATGCATTTTTTAAAATAGAAATCTTGAAGGCTCCCAACCCAAGAACTCTTGCTTAGGAAGAAAAGCAAAAGTCAAAGATTTCAAGCTGCAGAAGGAATGTATATTTGATTGCAGTCTGTTGTGAACCAACACAGATTGTGTGAGTCAAGGCTGAAATTATGACAGTCCCAGGTAAACCAGCAAATATCTGCATATTTCTGCTTATGTGCAAAATGCAAGAGAGATACCACTATCTGAAAAATCTTTGTCAAGATAGAAGAATCTATCAGCTTCTCCCGTTTAAGGTTCTAAGGCTTCGCCAAGCCACTGGGGGAAACCAGGCATTAATCTCACTATTCATGGACCTGAAAAGTCCCCATTAACCACCCTTTGAGTCTATGGATGGGCTCTCAAAATCTCTCATTTCTATGCTGGCCTACTTCTGCCCATGGAGATGTTGATACATCCAGAAGCCTGGATGCTATTAGTGCTTCAGAATTTCTATTGTCATCTCTATGATTCAAAAACCCAATGTAAGAAACTCAGAACAAAAAGCACAATGTCTGTATAGCCTCTTGGGATGAGAGAAGACTGTCTTACTCTTTTCGGTACTCTATGTCTTTGAGCACAAAAACCTGAATTAAATATTTCAATTCATTATCCTGTCACATTTTAAAAAATATATTTTTATTGATTTCAGAAAGGAAGGGAGAGAGTCAGAGAGATAGAAACATCAATGATGAGAGAGAGTCATTGACTGGCTGCCTCCTGCATGCCCCCTACTGGGGATCTAGCCTGCAACCTGGGTATGTGCCTTTGACCGGAATTGAACCAGGGACCCTTCAATCTGTAGACTGACATTCTATCCACTGAGCCAAACTGGCTAAGGCATCCTGGCACATTTACTTGTCACACAACCCTATGAAGTAATATTATAATGCCCATTGAGGAGGAGGAAATTGAGGCTTTGAAAGGTTTTAGAAATATACCTATGATTACATTGTTAGTGGGAAGTCTGTTAATTTCACAGTTATAGCACCTAGAAACCATGTCTGTTGTCATTTTAATTTGACTTCATAGTCATCTGCAGGTCTTTGCAAATTCTGAAGCTATTGTGTGAGGTAAGAAAGCGGTCTTTTGAATGTTTTAGAACACTGAGAGATGAAGATGTGGGGACGTTTGAAGAGACTGGCTCAGCACAAGTATCACAACTAGTAGACATCACTGAGGAAGAGTCATTGATTACTTAGAGGAACAGAGAAGGGGAAGTAGAAAAAGTCAAAGATAATGTTAAATTTCAACATCTGTTTTCCCTATATTTCTGAGTGTCTCAGTAAAATATCTTAGTTTTTTCTTACATCGTTATCATATAAATGGCTACACAGAGCAGTTAAAACCTTGCCATCATGTTCCCAGACTAATCTATAATAATAAAAGCATAATATGCAAATTGACCAAATGGCTGAACAGCAGAACGACCGTCCGGACAATCTTTCAGACAACCTTCTGGACGAAGCCAGGGCTGCGAGGGTGGCTGGGGCTTCAAAGGCCTACTCTTGCACAAATTTCGTGCATTGGGCCCCTAGTTTACTTATAATTAGCATTGCATCTGAGCATTAAACCTCTCAGATGAACTTTAAGGTCAATTTGCCAACAGAACAAACCCTTTGGAACTTTGATTGATATTGTATTAAATTTACAGAATAAATTTTAGATGAGTTGGCAGGTTTGTGTTATTAAGATTATCCAGATTGGAACATGAGACATTTTTCTATCTTTTAAATGTTTCTTTTATGACTTTTGGTGAAGTTTCCATTTTTTCCTTTATATTAAGCTTGAACATTTCTCATAAAATTAATTTTCTAAACATTATATATTAACTTTTGCTAATATATTACCTAAGTGATTATTGTAAACATAAAAGATAGCAAGATCTTGGTACCTGAAATATCTAATACATGACATATGGCTAACTGGTTCACTTCCAAGGACTTTTTGGCTCACTCAAATGCAGCTACACTGCTTTTTAAAATGTCTCTTTTGGGTGAAGACCAGACCGGGTAGTTTGTACTATCAAACACAGAAGTACATAAATACAACATATAATTAGTTGTTAAAGGAATTTGGAAGTTCATTCATATTAGGTACTTATTTCAAGCATAGATGTGTGTGTGTGTGTGTGTGTGTGTGTGTGTGTATGTGTGTGTTCACTTTTATTCTTTACTTCATACTCAAATAAAATGACATCATTAAAGATCATCTGAGAATAATTAGGATTGTGTCACTACTTGGATTCTACGTGGGAACAAACAGGCACATTTGTAGGGAAAGTGCTCTGGGGGAATGCAGGACACTCACTGGAAGAGACAGAGTCTTTGGTGCAGTCTGAAGTGGAGTCATGTGCTCAGGGGAGGATGCTGGAGAAGTGAGCCCAGGGGGGACCACTGACCCTGGCCAGGAAATGAAACAGGTGTCCAAGATAAAAAAAGGACAGTTGGCTGTTAGGTTGGGACGGGAATCAAATCCCACGACACAAAGGAAGGTGTCATGACCAAACCTCCAAAGTGAATGTCAAATGAATAATTGCAACAATTTTGCCTGACTTATTTTGCCAAGGACATGTTTTAGTGGTGATCCTACAGGGTTATAAATAAGTACCTCACAATAAGCTCTTATCTGGTCAGTTCTCGATACTTGGTTAAATCTTTTCCTTGGTTTCAGATATGAGCTCCTGATTAGGCAACTGGGAGCAGAGCTGAGTCCATACTTACATAATCCCTTGGCTAAGAAAAATAGGTGCTACTTGGAGAAAAATTGGCACGAGAAAGTTAAAATAAGGGGAGTGGATGATGCAATAGAACAAAAAAGAAAGGAATTAAGTGAGCATAGTAGAACCTCAAGACATCGCAAATGCATGGAATTGAATTAATGTTGACATAAGACATACAATCCTGCCTTGCTTCTCACTAAACTGGTGTTTCCAGACCTGTGAAATATTCCTTTGCTGATCTGTAGGATCAAATGTGCTTCTTACTCAAGGTTGGCCAATATAAGACATGTTGGGTAGGCATTACATGCCAAACTCTGTGCAAATGTTTCTACATTTTGGTCCTTGATAAGAAATTTACTTGTTATGTAATAACATTTCTTTAACTGACTGTGTAATACTCAGGACACAAACAATGGTATTAATTGTATTTAAATAAAAGTATAGAAAACTTTCAGTTATCTAGGATATTAAAATTAGGATCTTCTGGTAAACTAATCATTTTGGTTATTTGAGGATTATGTATTGACAAAGCAAACACTGAACAAAAATAACATGATTTAGTCCATTTCTGATAGTTCTCAGGGATCCCGTTGTTCCCAAAGGCCCTATTTTGCAATAATAATCATATGACACCATGCACAAAATTCAATCGCTTGTAATTGGATTTAACTGTTATTTAAATTGTAGGTAAATACAAGTTACAAAACACAATTCTGAATTTATTTCCAGAGAATCAAGAAATGTCCTGAAAGAGAGAATAATTCTTCAAATGGCTTTATTGTAACAAAGCTGTATTCCTGGAATGTGTATGCTCCAGTGAAATTTGTTGTCCAAAGAACTTATTTATGATCAGACCAATAAAGTTCACTTAATTTTGAAAAGCAGAACGAGAACCCAGTACTGGGGAGAGTGGGCCCCAGTCACGGTGGCTTTGAAAACCCTTCCAGCCTCTTGGTGCCTTAAAATGAAATCTGCAAATCTGCATGGGTCTGGTACAACTGAGCAAAAGAGACCAGATTCAATTTTCATCATATGAAGGGCATATTACAGCCGAAATTAGTGGTGATTGTACAAGGTTTTAAACACTTTCCACTACCAACAAATGCCAGCACTAAAAGAAAAGATGCAATTAGTGCCATAGCAGCCACTACCAACTGCCAAATTCTGCCACCCGGAAAAGGAGTCCCAACCCTGCTGAACTGTTTTTACATTCTATGCTCTATGTAAATATTATGTTTTCAATAAAAAGACCCACATGTAGCAAAAATACTTCATTTACTTTTGCAAGGCCTCTGGTATGACTCTAGAAGCAGCAGCAAAGGAGAAACCTTCAGATATAAACTTCCAAAGCATCTTATGGGACTCCTGCTGTAGGTGGCATGGAGGATGTGGCATATGACTGCAGCACCTTTCCTGGCTTTTAATTTAATTTCAACAATGTTTTTTCATTGATTTTAGAGAGAGGAGTAAGGAGAGGGAGAGAGAGAGAGAGAGAGAGAGGAGAGAGAGAGAGAGAGAGAGAGAGAGAGATTGGTTGCCTCCTACACACCCCCTACTGGGATTAGCTGCCAACCCAGGCATGTACCCTGACCAGAATTGAACCGATGACCCTTTGGTGCATGGGATAACACTCATCCAACTGAGGCACACCAGCCAGGGCTCTCCTGGCTTTTTTGAAGTGAGTACTTATAGTTGAATTGCCCAGCATTACCTCCCCCGCACCGCCTTTTTTTTTTTTTTTTTTTTTAAAGGATAACTCAGCTGATTTAGAGGAACTGCTCCCTGGTTGGCCAGGGATAGTATCCTGTCTGCCAAAGTATCATTCCTGTGCTGGAAACACACAAAACTATTTGTCTTTTATCCAATTTATATACTTAATAATAATTAGTAAATATAGTCACATAAAAATGAAATATAGGCACTAAACCTTACTAATACAATTGTATCAGATAAATTTGACTCAGGAAATTTTTAGTTGGTGTTAAGAGTGGACAAGAAATAAATTTACAGCGGCATAAGCTCTAACCAATAAAAGAGTTCTTAAATTAGTTGCTTCAGAAAACCAAGTTTACCCTAGTTTCCACAGAGAATGTGATAAAAGCTATGTACAATTTATGATTAAATAAGCACACACACATACATGCAATTTATACACATGATCACATAGAGTATCAGAATGTCCTTGCTTATCATCCCTGAGTTGATAGAAAATATGTGCACTAGGTTGCTGATTACTCTTCTCATTCCATTTGGTGTTCTTTAGAAGTAAAACATATTCCGAGGTGATTGCTTTATGTTTTATACTTCTGCATTAATTTCCAATTGTGTATAGACTATTTTAAATGTATATACCATTCCATTTTGGACTTCTTAGATGGCATTTTAAGCCATGAAAAGAAGTTATATTATGTATATGGACAAGGTGGACTGACACCAAAAAAGTTTTTAGAACCAGCCTGGGGCCATTCCAGCATCTCTAGATCCTCAGAGACGAACTCATCAAAGAAAACTGAACAGGAAGAAAAACCAGGAACTTAAGGCAGTGCGATGTCCTGACCAATGGGGTGGGTCACCTGTGATGAATGTTGCTGAGCTGGGAAGTAAAGTGAGTTTGGAAAACCAACCACTGGATTGGGAGCAGTGCGGTTATTGACAAGAGCAATGGCACGGAAGCAATGGAATAGTATCTACACTGCAGTGGACTGAGGAGCGAATGGCAGCCGAGGAATCAGAAACAGCGACAACAGACAAATCTCTTACACATTTTTGTTTGAAAGAGAGGAGGTAAATGGCAGATAGAAATGGAAAGGCCTGAAAGGACAATGAAGGAATCTCTTGTTTAGATGGTATTTATTAGAGCTCGATTGTACACTGATGAGGATTATTCAGGAGCAAGGCACAGATGGGGTAGAACTGAAGCCCTTGGGAAGGTGAGAGATGGTGAGATCCGAGGATCTTAGGGAATCTGTACTGCTTCCGTCTCTCCAGCTCTCCTTATACGAAGCTGTAGGTCCAGGTCCGCCCTCCATGGCACCTGGCACAATCTAACTGCAGAATCCTCTGTGTGATATTACTCTCTTAGACGTCCTTTCCCTGAGAAAACATGGGCCTCTCTGTCAAATGTGTTTAGATCTTAATCTCTTGCAGACAGAGGCAGTGTCTATTTTTGTCTGTTGTAGAGGCAACCGTGGTAAATCATTCTTTGCTTAAGACCAGCAAGAATCAGCGAGAGAATGCATTGAAAAGCAGAGGCCAAGTCAGCCAGGAAGATATCTCTGGGTGGAGCATTCCTCCCTTGGTCTGGGAGAGTGAAAGAAATGGTAATGGAGAGGAAATTACAAAGGCTCAGGGGCTGGTCTTGAAAACATCAGTAAGATGGCTGGGGTGATTGCTTATGTCTGCTGATCACACAGTCCCGAGGTGCACCGCCAAGTGGCAGAGCTGGGCAAACTTACTTTTGTATGTTTACAGGAGAGGAAAATCTTATATTTTCACGTGTGTCGGAAAAGGCCACAGCTCTGAACTCGGAGCATAATCATGAAACTTCATCCGTGAGTTCTCAGTGCTGCTACTCACAGGACCCACCCACCTTTGTCCAGCTTCTCAAAGAGCTGCTTTTGTGTAAGCACCCTGACCAGCACTGCTCGCATTTTCTAAATACCTTTCCCATTATAACAGCTTTAAAAACAATGGTCCCTTTAAAAATCAGTGTCATGGACAGAGAGCTGGTCCTGGAGTCCAGTCACTCCTCATGCTGGTTCCAGTCTTTTTTGCCACATTAGGAGAATGACTTAGAGAAGGACACGTTGCCTTGCTGGCCTCAATCCTCTCAGCTGTAAAGTGAGATGATTTACCTGTTCTCAGTTCTAACATCCTGTAAGCCATAAGACAAAATTCCAAGAGGAGAGAGCAGGTAGTGTAATGTCCCCCTTAGAAAGGAAAATTGTACCCCTCTAATCAAAGAACTAAAAGTCTAAAAGCAATGTTACTTTACTTTTTGCTCACTGAGATAATAAAGGTAAAACAAACGAGTGCCCGGTGCTGTTGTAAGTACAGGAAAATTGCCCCTCTCAAGTACACTGATGAGGCCGTAAACTGGCACGTCAGATTGGAATGCAATGGGACAATAGTATAATGAAATTTAAAAGGAATACAAGCCCAGCCCTGGCCAGTGTGGCTCAGTTGGTTGGGCCTTGTCCCATGCATCAGAGGGTCCTGGTCAGGGCACATGCCCAGACTGTGGGCTGGGGTAGTGGTAGGGGAGTTGTAGGAGGCAGGGCTTGTGCAGGACACAGCCAACATTGATGTTTCTCTCTCCCTCTCCCTCTGTCTCTAAAAATCAATAAAAAATATTTTTAAAAGCATATAAGCCCACATGTCCGTGCCTGAAACACTTGTTTATATTTTCTATACTATATATCTACTGTTTAATTATAAAGAAAAATAATGTGATGAAGAAAAGAAGTAGGAAAGAAAATAAGGGAAAGAAAGTAGAAAGAAAGAAGGAAAAAATGTTATTTTTTATTTACTGAGATGAGAAAGAATGTTTTGTGTGTTCAGAGACAATCAGGAGTTCAATATTTGGCATTTTATGTTTGAGAGGGATATTAAACATAAAAGTGGAGTTATTTTATAGGTTTCAAATAGAAGTGACTTAGGCACACCCCATTCTTTTATTCCAGTCTTTTTGTCTAACAGCATGACTTAAGACTTGATTGGGTTTGGAATTTGGTTTTGTCGTAGAATTTATAGCAGTATAGACCTAGGCCCTATGGATTCAACCTTCAATTGATAGCCTTCAATTTCCTGGTCATATCAACATCCTTTACGCATTTAAAACTGACCTATTTTGGCATAAATAAACATTTTAATAACACAAACTCCTCCTTGTTTGAGCAAGTCTCTACTCCCATAGGCCGCCTTCTTGATGAAGCACTCCTCTGTCAGAGGCCCCTTTAGGAAGAACTGGGGAATCACTTATTTTGTACCAAAGGAATGCTTGCTTTGTCCTCAGAGAAGACTTCAGATACCCTCACCCAATGCTGTGCACTTGAGCGTAAGAGGTGTCCCCCATCTCATTCAAGAAATGTGGTTACTCCACCATGGGAAGGAGCAGGAGGAGCAAATCTAATTGCCATTCTGAAGCATTTTACAAAAGGTGTCCTTTCTTGGATTTAAGTCCATCCAAAGTGAAATATCTTTCTTAAAATAGTAAAAAGAGCATCATCACTTTACTAAGAAACAATATCTGGCTGGTTAAGACACTAGTGAGAGAGAAATGGTCATGGCTCTATTTCACATTTCCTTTTAGAAAACCAAGTGGCCGCACCCTTCCGCACGCCTCTCAGCAGAAACAGCTGTACCAAAGGGGGTCCTAGGGGCTGACGAGCTCTGATATGTGATCAGAAGATTTCTGGGAAATTGAGCACCTCAGCTTTGGAATGTGGCCTGTTTCCATAAATAGACTAGTGTATCCTGTGGATTTAGGCAAAACACTTGATATTTTATGAGGGATTTTTAAAATAAAAATAAGTTTTAAGGAATTTAAAACATATAATTGCTACAAATATTTAAATAACACGTTGCCACTTATTTAGAGAGTATCAAATCATGATCAAACATTTACAAAGGAGGAAAAGACTCAGGCTCCTGCTTGTGTCAGCGTTTTCTTAGTGGAAGTGAGAAATTTGACTCAAAGTACCTTCATCACGGGAAGGGATTGGTTGGCTCCCACGATACCAATTCTAAGGTGGATAATACCAGGCAAGGTCAAAGCCAGGTGCACACATGATGACATCTGGAACCTGTCTCTCCCCATCTCCTGGCCCTACTTTTTCTGTCTTGGCTTTGTTCTCAGCCAGCCCTTTTCTTCACGGTGACAAGGTGAATCCAGCAGTTGCAGGCTTACAGTCTATCAGCCGAGTGACCTCAGAGGAGAAAAGAGCACCCCCGACATGCAACCTGGGACTCACTCTGATTGGCCCAGCTTAGGTCGAATGCTCGACCCTGAACCAACCTCTGGAGCCTGGGGTGGAATTTTATGATTGAATGAGCATGGGTCACCTGCCCAATTGCAGGGGTAAGATTAGGAGCATTCCTACCTGAATTATAGGGTCAGAGTTGGGTATCTATATATATAAAAAGCCAGTGTCCATGATGACCCTGATGACCAAACAACCAGTCACCATGAGGTCCATTGAGCACCTCTTGGTTTCTCCCCTGTCGCCCACAGGCTCCGATAGCAGCAAGGTGGGCGGTGAGCGGGCGGGTGGGCAGGGCTGTGAGCAGCAGTGGGCTACCGTGTGCGATTTCGCACGCTGGGCCTCTAGTTTCAGAATAATGGTAACTTGGACCAAAGCATGTGATATCGGAGAACTGATGTGTGTTCTTGTCAGAGTGAGCTCTCAGCAGGGCTAAAAACAGGAATGGATACTCAGCTCATATGTGGGACACCTGCAACTGAACTGTTAATCTGCATTCCTTTAGGAGACACTGAGAAATGGGAGGGCAGAGGCAACCAGTTTCAAGAAGACTTCCTTTAGACTACATGTGGTCTTCTTGGAAGACTACATCAGGTATTATATTTTCCCAATTAACATTTATCTCAGACTTCCTGCCATAGAGGGAAAGATTAGACAAAGTTGGCTGCCATTGTACTTGTCCCCCCGACCTTTTTCTGAGCACAGGAAGTAGGACCATCAGTTCAGATTTATGTCAGTTTACAAACCAGAGAGGATTATCACCTACTAGGTGTACCGCAGAGGAATTAACTTTTAATTGAGGTGACCCAGAAAGGAAAGCTGTTTCAGCAGAGAACTTCTGCCCGGAGAAATTGGCTTTTAATGACCAATTTCCTTTCATGTCAATTCACTAGAGGTGGCGAGGTTCATGAATCTTATTTTACCCACCTCTCACGCTCTTATCCACCTCTGAGGAAGGATAGACACTAATTAAATTTGCTTTTGTGAGAGGGAACTGAGAATGCCATAAGTCTGCTAAAGAATGTCAGACTTAGGAAGGAAGACAGCATTGTGTGTTGTTAACTAATGGAACATCAATGCAGTTAAGCTCTTGACCTTGAAGTTCCCTTATTACAGATTAATTTATTCTGCTAGGGTTTATAAAATGACTGGGGACACAGGCTCATTAGAAATAATAATCCTTGATTACAGTTGTTATATGCCTATGTTTCTTCTGCTTTCATCCATGGATTCTGTAAAACTAATACCCATAAAGTAGCCCATTTCAAAATTGATAATATTAATTTAAAAATTTGTTTCTGTTTTTATCTTTCCATTTTCTACTCTTTTAGGGTACTTAATAAGAATGTGCCATCATGATAAATCTGTGGAACTATTTTCTTGCATGATTTAAGGAAATCATGCACAATATTTTATAGTTACCACCCATGTTGTGGGACCATTATCTAATGACTATTCATGTTTAAGGAAGAAAAAGGTTTATTACATTTGAAACAGGCTAAACAGCATGGGATTATTTAAATTCTAATCATGTTCTTATACTGACTCCCTATGTGACCCAGAGAAAGTAAAGAAACACTTTTACTTGGAACAAAGAGAATAGCCTGCTAAATCAAACCATTGATACTTAAATATGCTCATTAAACACACCCCCTTTCTGAAGGAGATTCTATGTATAAATATATATTGGGGCAATCTTGCTTTGACACCCTTCTGATTGAAATGGGATTATTTTTTCTTCTCACTAACATTTATTTTCTTAGATAAAGGAGTGGATGGAATGAAAGATAAAATAAATATAATGAATAACTATTTTTAACTAGAGGCCTGGTGCATGAAATTCGTGCAATAGGATAACAAAAGTGGACTGACTGTGGTATCTTGGGGACACAGGCATTGGGGTACTGGTACACATGGTCTTTCCCTCCTCCCCTCCCCAGGCAGGTTTCCAGGGTTGGGAGAGGAGGATGACTTACAATACAGGCCGTCCTCAGGTTACGTCGGAGATCCGTTCCTACGGCAATGTAACGTGATTTTCGCAGTAAGTCGGAACCCACCTACATAAGCACCTATGTCAGTGACATGGAGCACAGACACAGCAGTGATGAAGTGAAACAGTCAAAAAAATTTAAAAGATAACTCCTGACCTTTACTTGTGGTAAATAAAGAATAAAAAACATAAAGCACATGTTCTATGTTCTCAGCCATAGCACTATTTTGATATTTGCGGTTTCCTGGCCTCTAGAGGTAGTGTGTTCGGTGGCGGGGAGGGTGAAGGAGCAGAAGGCAGACTGGAAGATCGAGGAGTTCTGCTTGAGATGTGAGACTGAGGTATAGGAATATGAGCCCTGAAAAGTCTAGAGATCTCAGACCCAGCTTTCTGAATACTTGTCTCTATAACCCAGGGAGCCTTCAATGCCACTAGCTTGGAGCCTGTTTTCTAAAGGAAATATGCACCAAGATGAGTTCAATGAAAGAGAATGTTAGTCATATTAAATGTACTTAAATAGTAATAAACAATTAAATGTATTTAAACTAGACAAGCAAGGCTTTGAAAAGATTGTTGAGTATCTACAGGTCCATTTGTCTATCTATTTATCTATCCATTTGTGAGACTCCACTTGTCTCAAGAATATGTCACTGAAATGTAATAACTGGAGTTACATGAACACACACAAAATAATGCTATGAAATAATTTTTTTTACAGTAAGTCAAGTAATACTTTCAGTTCTTATTTATATGTGGTTTACTTGGGGGTGAGCTTTCTCAGTGTTTTAACCTGAGTCAGTTAATAGGGGCCAACTGGAGACAGAAATCCTGCCCAAGAGGAAACGGGAAATTTTTAAATTACTTCCAGTGCCCAGGAAGAGTTATGGAAACCAGGGAATAGAAGGTAAGATGGTCACCTCATATTAAGATGAATGATATCTTGGAAACAGAGAGAAGGTGGTTTCTCTTTGGTTTCATTTGTGTAAGTTAATAGTATTCCCAGAATATTCAAAATAATGTCATATACCACTGTGGTGATTTCTAGAAACCACAGCCTTGGTTAGCTATCTTTTGAACTCATTCATGGCACTGTTGAATTTGCAGTTCTGGAAATTCATCCAGACAAGAAAATGTGTGCTAAGGGTGTTATTAGTGGGGAGCTCTTCGTGTCCCCGCTGGTTGCCAGTGGAAGTGGGCTTTTTTGCGATGTTATGAGAAAGGGAATTTTCTGAGACTCACACAGGAGAATGAGTGGTATTTATTTGCATGGAATTAACCCCTGAGTTTCCAAGGTCCCCTCTCCCTCCATCCTGCCATGGAGGAAGTCCAGCTGTTTCTTCAGTGGAGCTAGGGTTAAAGCCATTGTCCAGAGTTTCCATTCCTTATTTGCATCAGACTAGCTTATTTTGCATTCCCAGCTGTAGTCTGTTGCATGTGAGGTCTGCATGGGCATGGGCCATGCAGGTTCTAGGTCCACATGACTATGGAGGAAACACAGAGAGTGCAAGGGAGCAGGAGCAACAAGAGAGATAGAATTCCTTTATCTGGGGGTTTTAATGTCTAAGGTTTCATACACTTGCATTGGTTCCACCCTCTCTAGCCAATCCATGGTGTCCTAGGCTAGATTGACAGGCAAGTATCTTCCCTAGGCCACCCTGACTTTACTGCATGTGTTCTTCTTCTCCTTTTTTGGACCCCTGCCCCCAGTAATTTTCTGGGAATGGTGGTTCCCTGAGGAGTGTAAAGTTGCAGCTTCCAGATGAAGCCTCCCAGATGGCCATGTCTATAATGTCTGGCCTTTACTTTGCTTTCTTCCTATTATTAATAACTAGCCAATTACAATGGTAACAAGGGGGCACTAGGATGGTTACTTAGCATAATATGGAAAGAAGACTGCATGCAAAGCTGTATTTGTTTACCTTCAGAAAAGTTTATTGGCAGCAAAATTGTATTTACCAAGTCAATATAAATTTCTTTCACTGCCAGTAAACAATGTTTAATTGTTTAGCTTTAGTCTTAGAATTTCTAATTTTTGAATTGTTTTTGAATTCCCCTTAATACTTTTAATATCATGCTCATCCATTTATTCACTCGCTCATTCATTCTTTTTCTTGTATTCATCCAACATGCCCTTGGATAGAACAAAGGCTATTCTATTCTTGCTGTTGACCAGCTGACTGTCTAGTAAGTTTGCTGATGAATGATTTACTGTTATGCGTATATGAACAACAATGAAAGGGTTAGAAATATACACTTAATGCCAGAAGAATTAGCACAGCAAATCAAGGAGGAGAACAAAAATGCAGACATATCCTGAAGTGTGTGTAACTGGCTTGGAAGATTTTTGAAGGCAAAAAAAAAAAATCCATATTCTTATTTTGAATTCCCCAAAGCAACTGGAGTATGCTTGGTGGGTGTTCAACTGATTCTTGTTGAATGAATTCCACACAATAAAATGTTGAAAGGCAACAGACCGTAAACTTCTGTCCCATAGGCTTGTTGTTGGGACATATTGAATTCAGAATGTTTCCATGGAAGGTTTAGCACTATATGAGTCTTCTGTTTCCATCCTCCATCTATTTTCAGCTATTTTCATTACATTACTCACAGCTCTCAAGAGTTCAATTCTTTCTATTATTGTTTCATTGTTCTGGACAGGTTTTAACACATTAGAAATGCTCAGCAGAGTGCTTTTTTAATTCACTGTTTTTTAAGTAAGATTAATTTTCACATTTCCCACAGGTTCAGTCTTTAATCTTCTATATTATATGAGTAGAAAAACATAGTAACAATGGGCAAATGAGGTTTTAAATTTCAAGACTTGGAGCCAAGGTGATGATACAACAGAAGGGAAAAATCAATCAATCTCTCTTCTCTCTCTCTCTCTCTCTCTCTCTCTCTCTCTCTCTCTCATAAACAGCAGTAATGTGCTTTGTGAATATTTATTGGTAGCCCTCAAATTTAAACCAAAACCCAAAAAAGTACTCAAGCTAGGGAATCTGTGAATAAGTAAGCAGAGCAGAACAAGTTCTACCATTCTCAGTGGATTTGTCGATTTCCTCTAGTCTTGGGTCTAAATTTCTCTTTATTATTCCTCAAAAAAGAGCATTAAAATTTTTATAAGATAAATAGTCTTATTTCCTCTACACTGTGATTTGATAAATAGATTGAATAGTTGTAAAATCATAAAAGCCAGCATTTCAGTAAGGGCCTGAGGTCAGTTGAAGACAAGGTCAGTTGAAGACAATTAGAACAATTCAGCCAAGAATGTTGAGATAGAAACCTATAATCTAAATCTATAGCTGGGGGGGAACTGATACCAAGAGCTTGTGCATAGATAAAGAAAAATGTTTATATGTCAACAGACTTAATTGTCTTAACTATTCCAGGAAGCAGAAAACCCACTGTGGAAAGTTACCGGGTTGTAAAATGGAAAGACCCTGCCCCCTAAAGTGTATTTAACCTGTGTTCAAACCCTGCTTCGGGGCCCACAACCTCTGCTCTGTGTTCAGAGTATGTTGTGGGACCGGGCATGCCTGTACCAATAAACCCTTTGCTTTTTGCATGAGAAGCCTCTCTTGGTGCTTTGTGAGTGCGGCCAGCGTTCCGGGCGTTACATTTGGAGGTTCCACCGAGATTGCTGCAGCCGCCTTCAGGCTCCAACAGACGCTTCTTGGGGTAAGTAACGGCGCCTCTTGGATAGCGATCGCTTGTCCTTGTCTTCTGTTTGCTGTTTAGTTTGAGGGTTAAGGCTGGCAAATCTGTTTGGTCTGGTGGCTGTCGGGGAGGGGCGTAAGTCTCCCCCGACTGCGACGACAGACGTGTCCTCGGGTCGCAGGCCACATCCCCGGGGGACGCCCTGGTGGAATCTGGGGAGGCCCAGGGACGCCTGGAATCCTCCCATCTGGGGAGGCCCAGGGGCGCCTGGAATCCTCCCATCTGGGGAGGCCCAGGGGCACCTGGAATCCTCCCATCTGTTAGAATACTCTGAAATTCTGTTGCCAGCCAGGTCAATTGGTGCTGTGAGACCTTTTGGATTTTTGTCTGAGCGTGTTGTGTTTGTCCTTGTCTTCTGTTCAATGTTTACTGTCATTTGTATGGTTCTTGTCATGGGTCAGTCCACCTCCACTCCTCTGTCCCTGACCTTGGATCATTGGTCAGAAAGCCTTTCTGGCTCCTCAGTTCTCTCCCAGGACCCTGCCGACGATGTCGCAGGCCGTGATGTTGCCTGTGAAACCAGCTACCCCTTCCCCGCCGCCCTCGGCCCCTCCCGTCTTCTCGGCACAACCTGATCTGATCCTTTTAGACTCTCCTCCGCCCTATCCTAGGTTAACAGGTCTCGTGGAGCCCTTAATGTTCTCCCGTCAACCCATTTGGGATGGCTGTCAGCAACTCCTGGGAACCCTCTTCACCACTGAGGAGAGAAACTAGGCTCCTAGAGGCGCGGAAAAATGTTCCCGGGCGGGACGGACGACCAACGCAATTGCAAGACCGAATTGACGACATCTTCCCCCTGCGCCGCCCAGACTGGGACCCTAACACCCAGGAAGGTAGGGAGCATCTGTCCTCCTACCGCCAGGCTCTTGTGGCAGGTCTCCGGGCAGCCTCCAGGCGGCCCACCAATTTGGCCAAGGTAAGGGAAATCGTTCAGGGGCCCCCCGAATCGCCCACAGTCTTTTTAGAGAGGTTAATGGAGGCCTATCGGAGGTTTACGCCCTTTGATCCACAATCAGAGGAACAGAAGGCCTCGGTGGCCATGGCCTTTATTGGCCAATCAGCTGCGGATATAAGGCGTAAACTACGGTGCCTTGATGGGCTCCAGGATTTGACTCTCAGAGACCTAGTTAAGGAGGCAGACAAGGTTTTTCACAAAAGGGAGACAGAGGAGAGACAAGGCATTGACTAAAATCCTGGCCACAGTAGTTAGTAACACAAGAGAAAGGAAGTAGAAAGGGAGGAGACCTGGGTCCACGATGGCGGTCAGATTTGGACTCGGACCAGTGCGCATATTGCAAGGAGAAGGGCCATTGGAAAAGAGACTGTCCCAAAAGGTCCAGGACATGACGGCATGGCTTGAGGAATACCCAGATGCTTGGGCCGAGAAAGCCGGGCTAAGGCTGGCAGAAAATCAACCCCCAGTGGTGGTTACCTTGAAGACCTCTGCAGTCCCAATTCGAGTCAGGCAGTACCCCATGAGTAGGGAGGCTCGAAAAGGAATCAGACCACATATTCAGAAGCTAATCCAGGAGGGGGTTTTGAGGCCCTGCCAGTCGGCTTGGAATACGCCGCTTCTCCCTGTCAAAAAGCCAGGAACAGGGGACTACCGACCAGTACAAGACCTAAGGGAAATTAACAGTAGGGTACAGGACATACATCCCACTGTACCTAACCCCTACAACCTTCTAAGCACCCTCCAACCTGACAGAACCTGGTATACTGTATTAGACTTGAAGGATGCTTTCTTCTGTCTGCGGCTCTGTGAAAGCAGCCAACCATTGTTTGCCTTTGAGTGGACTGATCCGGAGGCCGGGATAGCGGGACAACTGACCTGGACAAGGCTACCCCAGGGCTTTAAGAATTCACCCACCATTTTCGATGAGGCCCTCCACCAGGACCTGGGTCCCTTCAGAACCTGACACCCGGAGGTGACTCTGCTCCAGTATGTAGACGACTTACTGTTGGCTGCACCGTCTCAGGAGGAATGTGAGTATGGGACCCGTTCCCTATTGCAAGAGCTTGCTCAGCTGGGGGACCGGGCATCAGCTAAGAAGGCCCAGATATGTAGGCGGGAAGTAACTTTCCTAGGATATACTCTCCGGGAAGGAAAGCGGTGGTTGACGGAGGCCCGGAAAAAGACTGTTGTGCAGATTCCCGTACCTGCCTCCAGGAAACAACTCCGAGAGTTCCTGGGGATGGCCGGGTTCTGTAGGCTATGGATCCCGGGGTTTGCGTCATTAGCCGCCCCACTTTATCCACTTCTAAAAGGGGATGCGGAATTTTCCTGGGGGCCAGAACAGCAGCAGGCCTTTGATGACATCAAGAGGGCCCTATTGTCAGCCCCAGCACTGGCACTCCCCGATGTTGAGCCGAGAAGTCCTAACTCAGACCTTGGGACCCTGGAGGAGGCCAGTGGCCTATCTGTCCAAATGTCTGGACTCAGTAGCAGGAGGATGGCCCCGCTGTTTGAAAGCTATAGCTGCCGCCGCTCTGTTGGCCAAAGACGCTGACAAATTGACTTTGGGACAAAAATTGACCATCATAGCCCCGCATACTCTGGAAAGCGTCATCAGGCAGCCCCCAGACCGATGGCTCTCAAATGCACGCATCACCCATTATCAAAGCATTTTATTGGATAAGGATCGAGTAACCTTTGGGCCCCCGTCTACCTTAAACCCTGCCACCCTGCTCCGGACGAAGCTGCGGATCCGGTCTTGCACTCCTGCCAGGACATCTTGGCAGAGGAAGCAGGAATTCGCCGCGACCTGAAGGACCTTCCATTACCCAACTCAGAAGTAACCTGGTTCACGGACGGTAGCAGCTTCCTGCGAGATGGTAAGAGACATGCGGGGGTGGCGGTGGTCAGCAGAACTAAGACCATACGGTCAGCAGGGCTGCCAGAAGGGACCTCAGCCCAGAAAGCAGAGCTAATCGCTCTCACGAGAGCCTTAGAATTGGCTAAAGAAAAAAGGCCACCATCTACACTGACAGCCGCTATGCGTTTGCTACTGCTCATGTACATGGGGCCATATACCAGCAAAGAGGACTACTAACCTCAGCCGGAAAGGACATTAAGCATAAGGCTGAAATCCTTAGGCTACTGGCGGCCGTTCTGCTGCCCACCGAATTGGCTATAGTCCATTGCCCCGGTCATCAGAAAGGATCAGACCCCATAGCCGCAGGGAACCGGCGGGCAGATGAGGAAGCAAAGACAGCAGCCCTTCGAGGGGCAGAAGTTCTAGCAGACAGAAGTTCAAGTCCACTAGTAACTGAGACCCAAGAGGAGAATCTGACACCCACAACTGTTACAGCATGTTCATCAGCTCACTCATCTAGGTGCCAGAAAATGCAAGAACTGCTGAGGGAGCAACCCTTTTCCTTAACTGCTACAGAAAACAAGAGGCTGACGGAACAAGTGGCTAAGAATTGTCAAGCCTGCCAGGTTGTGAATGCACATCCATCCCAAACCTCAGAGGGAAAGAGACTAAGGGGGAATAGGCCTGGCCAATTCTGGGAAGTGGACTTTACTGAAATCAGGCCAGCCAAGTATGGGTTAAGATTTCTCTTAGTTTTTGTAGATACTTTCTCAGGATGGGTAGAGGCCTACCCCACCCGGAGGGAAACAGCCCAAGTGGTGGTAAAGAAGATTATGGAAGAACTTTTTCCTCGGTTTGGACTGCCCCAGGTAATTGGGTCAGACAATGGACCTGCTTTCGTGGCCCAGGTAAGTCAGGGAGTGGCCAGGGTGTTGGGGATTAATTGGAAATTACATTGTGCCTATCTTCCCCAAAGTTCAGGGCAGGTAGAGAGAATGAATAGAACCATTAAGGAGACCTTAACTAAATTGACCTTAGAGACTGGCGTTCAGGATTGGACCTTGCTCCTGCCTTATGCTCTGTTTTGGGCTCGAAACACGCCCTCGTCCCCTATGTATAATCTCACCCCTTTTGAAATTCTGTATGGAACCCCACCTCCGGTCTCAAGAATATCACCCATTCTAGGTAAAGGCTCATTACCCTATACCCCTCTGCTTGCCAGGTTAAAGGCTCTGGAAGGGATCCAGTAATTTGTCTGAATGGAAGCCGTTGGCCTCCGCTTATCAACCAGGAGACCTTAAGGTGCCCCACTCATTCCGAGTCGGAGACTCGGTGCTCGTAAGAAGACACCAGACCCACAGCCTAGAGCCCCGGTGGGAAGGACCCTACGTGGTGCTGCCGACCACCCCGACAGCAGTAAAAGTAGATGACATCACGTCTTGGATCCATGCCTCCCATCTCAAGCCTGCGCCGCAGCAGCCGGGACCAGAATGAACGGTAGAAAAGACTGACAGTATTAGACACTTGGGATCTGGGAGCAGTAGAAGACCCCACCAAACTCCCCCTGCTCATACGAGATGATGGGCACCATCCCAGCGGTGCCCATACCTCGGGGTGCAGTGATTCCCGCCAGGGGTGTGTTCTCGGTAACATTGAATTTTATGTATGCCCCAAGGAAGGGAGGGACCGGGGAAAAATAAGGACTTATGGGGGGCCTGAATCTCTATATTGTGCTGCTTGGGGGTGTGAAACAACAGGGGCAGCCTGGTGGATACGAGGTCCCCCAAGGGACTGGATACAGGTATTGAGGAATATCACGGGAAGAGCCAGCACTGATTGTGAAATATGATCCCCTTGTGGGACAGGCATTCTATGTAACAGGTTAAACATTTCCCTCACTGAGAACGGGAAAAAATCAGAGAATCTACAGACATGGGGTCTTAGATTCTATACTCCGGGCTATGATTATAGATTATGGTTTACAATAAGACTGAGACAGGAAGCTGTCCCCGTACCTGTGGGCCCAAATCTTGCCCTTCGCCCACCAGCATCACTTTAATCAGGCAGCAATACTCAGCATTACATGAATCTGAAGGTCTCTAGGATTAGAGACCGCCCACAGAAAAAGGGGGGAATGAATAGTTGTAAAATCATAAAAGCCAGCATTTCAGTAAGGGCCTGAGGTCAGTTGAAGACAAGGTCAGTTGAAGACAATTAGAACAAATCAGCCAAGAATGTTGAGATAGAAACCTATAATCTAAATCTATAGCTGGGGGGAACTGATACCAAGAGCTTGTGCATAGATAAAGAAAAATGTTTATATGTCAACAGACTTAATTGTCTTAACTATTCCAGGAAGCAGAAAACCCACTGTGGAAAGTTACCGGGTTGTAAAATGGAAAGACCCTGCCCCCTAAAGTGTATTTAACCTGTGTTCAAACCCTGCTTCGGGGCCCACAACCTCTGCTCTGTGTTCAGAGTATGTTGTGGGACCGGGCATGCCTGTACCAATAAACCCTTTGCTTTTTGCATGAGAAGCCTCTCTTGGTGCTTTGTGAGTGCGGCCAGCGTTCCGGGCGTTACAAGATCATCCCTGGTTCTCTGGAGAAGGTCATTAAAACCTGTTTTTAAAAGCCACTTAATTGACTCATCCTGGGAAAAGCAACAACTCTTTTTAGAGTACTCAGAGTGGCCTTAGGGATTTTATTTATTATATTTCTGCAGAGTACATATCAATCCCAAGCTTAAGTTTACTTCTCTGCACAAAACAAAACCTCTTAAATGGAGTATTTTCTTTTGTTAAAGCTAAGTGAAGAAAACAGAAGATGGTCAATCTTTTTGCTGTGAGAAAAATTGTGAGGTAGAAGAAAATTGTCTAAGTAGATCTCCAAATTTATGAAGTTAAATAGAAACTGGGTCAGAGATGTCAACTTGTCCTTACAGTGGGAAGTTCTGAACTCTGAACTTTGAAGCCCATTAGCGATGCTTTTGTTTCTAAGAGGGCTGTATTTTGGCATAACGGTTTCCATTGTTCTCCTTGACGTAGTGAGCACGCCCCTCATCTAGCCTGCCATGCTTTACAGCAATTGACTTATATTATTGCTTCCTTCTTTCGCTTGCAAAATTCCTCAAAACTGTCTGCTACCTCTCATCCTGTTCCCATGTGACTTCTTCTTCTACCAACACTTCAATTTCTGGGGGAAAAAGGAAACAAGTCAATAAACAACAGCAAAAGGTTCAAATTTTCCCCCTGTATTTTATTTCACTTTAAGATAGATCTTTGTGGCCCTAGTCAGTTTGGCTCAGTGGCTAGAGCATCAGCCTGTGGACTGAAGGGTCCTGAGTTCTATTCCCATCAAGGGCATGTACCTTGGTTGCAGGCTTCTCCCTGGCCAGGGCCCTGGTCGGGCACGTGCAGGAGGCAACCAATTGATGTGTTTCTCTCACATCGATATTTATCTCTGTCTTTCCCTCTCTCTTCCACTCTCTCTAAAAATCAATGGGAAGATATCCTTGGGTGAGTATTAAAAACAATAAATAAATAAGATAGATCTTTGTGGTTTAGATAAGATATACCTCCATGCCTTAGACTCCCTCGGTCTGAGAGAACCAGCGGTATATTGAAGAGAGACAACACAATTTTTTGGAAGAATCTTAGGTCTCTTTGGCAAAGCCTGGAAGAGAGATAGTGAAAAGTAATATCCACTGGCTTCTCAGATCTCATCTTATTTCACATTTCTGCATTTTCCCACCCTCTTGTCCTCTAACTGTATCTGGCAGCTTTCTTCCATTCCTCCTCACCCCTGCTGACTTTCTTACAGCAAGGCCTTGCACACCCCACCTGCTCCTTCTCAGTCTCATCTCATTTTTCAGTGTTAGAATTCTCAGTTCTCTTTCTGCCACAGCCTATCATGTCATTTCTCAACTGCTGCCCATATATGCTGGTGGGCTCCAGTCAGTCTTTTCATACGTGGCCCTTCCTCTGAGCTCAAGACCCACAATTCCCTCTTCCCCAGGCAAATCACAACCTGCTTATCTTTTATTGTTTTCCACCTTCCCTTCAAAAGCAGGAGTCTCCTGCATAAATTGCCCTAAAAAAATGGAATCATGTTGCCTCAGTATCTTCTTTCACACTCTCATCTTCCATATCCACTCATCCCCAAATCTCTTGTCTACTTTCTAGTTAGCTGCTTGATCTGTCTTCTTTGATCCTCATGACCCACCTGTCACTGCACCATTGAAATTGTCTCTTGCCTATGCCCCTTTCCCTAGCTCCTTTCATTGAGAGCTTGTTTGGAGGTTCTAGCAGGGGAGCGCAGCTACTCGTATACCCTTGACCAAAGACCGGTCCTCTCCTCTGGAGGGAAGGTCGTCCTCTTCAGGAGGGACGCACATGGATCAGTGAGGGAGGAGGGGGACACCCGCCTAGCCAGCCAGATCAGCCGAATCAACCCTGGCGATCAATGGGGTGACAGATGTCGCAGCCAGATCGCCCTCACATCCCCTAGCTCCTTTCATTATCAAACCTCATCCAAACAAGAAAAATGATATTACTATCACACCTAAAATCTTAGAATGGTTTTTGAGCACCCAAAAAACTAAGATAAAGTACAAAATTTTAGCTTATCATATAAGAACATTCAAGCTCTGGCTCCAGTTTGCTTGGCCAACTTTATCTTCTGCAAGTTCTTACTCTATACCAGGTCAAGCAGCCCAAATCCTTTGTGACTACTGGCCAGTACCCCCACCTGGAAGAACCCCACTTTTCTCAATTCAATTGAATTTTGCCTAATTGTCCAACAAGACCCAGATGAAATATGTGCCTGGATAACGCCTTCTCTCAATCTTCTTTCATTCCAAAGATGTTACACCTCTGTGATACCACCATACCTCTGTCAAAACACCATAGAAGATGCTGAGGACATCTCCCTGTATCCGAAGAAAGCCAGGGTTTGCAACCAGTCAATCTAGCTTAGATTTCTGGCTTGACCACTTGCCTGTTGTTGACCATGATTAAGACACATAGCTTATTTTGAACAGAGGTTTAATAATAAACCATCTAATAAATTTGTGAGGATTAAATAAGAAAAAATATGTGAAAGGACTTTGTAGATCATAATAATTGGTAAGTATGCTATTGTTCACTATCCATGAACAATTTCTCTTTATCTGGATTATTCTCTCTCTAGGCATGAACAGCTTTTTTAGGTGTGTGTGTATTGGGGGGGGGAGGGGAGGGTGAGCAGGAAAAAAATATGTTTATGTCATTGACAATATTTTGATTTTGTTACTGTTGTTTGTATACTTGACTCTTCCTGCTTATTGAAGTATGTGTTCCTAAGGCTGGGGACTACGTTATACTCATTACCGTAATCCCCATACTGCCTAAAATATATCAGAGGCTCATTTAATATTTGGTGAATTGAATATGTAATTCTATTTTAAATTACTTGAATAATATAATATTAGAAATATTATATATGATTTTTATAAACTTTAAGCCAATGGTTCTGAACTGAAGGTAATTTTTGTACCCCTGGGACATTTGGTAATATCTAAAAATATTGTTTCATTGTCACAACTATGGGTTGGGGGAAATGCTATGGCATTTAGTGGGTAGAAGCCAGGGACGCTGCCCAATATCCTACAACAAAGAATTATCCAGTCCAAGTGCCCTTAGTGATGAGGTTGAGAAATCCTTCTTTAAACTAAAAAGATTATCTAAAAGAATATCTGTTTGGGCTAATATAGACTTGTACTACTAATTACCAGAAACATGAAATAAATATCATTTAATTAGGTCCAACATTTCTTTAGAAAAACAACTCTTGTCATCTTGGGAGATTACTGAAAACTTTATTTTTGAGAATTATTTTATGATTTTTTTTTTCATGCCAGTGTGAATTTTTATTATCCTCATTGCTCATCTCAACTTACGGCATAAATTCAATAGAGTAATACTTCAGTTGCTTTAAAAATCTGATTTAAAAATGTAAAACAGATCCCAACTTTGCATATATTTTTTAAAAGTACTCTCAATGTTTTCAATAGCCTGTGTTTAAAATTTCGAAATATGATCATAGAATAAAATGTTCCCATGAGCATATTTAATTTTTTATTATTCAAATATTATTTTGCAATGGAGAAATTAAATGGAAAGGGCATGCTAAGGATAAAGAAATAGGGAATAATACTTTTTATTTTTGCTTATGACCTGAGATATCCATTTACTACTTCAGCAATCTTAGGCGAGCTGTGGTAATCTTAGGGAAGGAAGTGGCGGGATGGTTAGTGTGGGAATCTGAGAAGAAGCTGTCACAAGAGTCTTTTAAACTAGAAAAAGGACTTACCCTCTATTCCCCTTCTTCTCTATCCACTTCCTTCTTGATGGTTAAGAATGTGGTGTGCCTGTAAAGCAGCTTGGTCCTCGAATCGGATTGATGGCAATGTAGTCCAGCAGTACTTTAGGGAATGCCAGAGTTGTGACATTTCTGCCATCTCTCTGCTAAGACACTGTCCTGATGTATATTTTTTGTTGTTGTTGTTAATCCTCACCCTAGGATATTTTCCCATTGCTTTTTAGAGAGAGAGGAAGGGAGGGGGAGAGACACAGAGAGAGAAACATCCAAGTGAGAAAGACATACCAGACACATTGATTGGTTGCCTCATGGCACATGCCCCAACTGGGGCTAGGGATTGAGCCTGCAACCGAGGTATGTGTGTGGGAAACTGCCTATTGTCTTCACTAGCAGAGGGGTGTGGACAAGGAGCCTAGAATGCTGGTGACCCTTGAGCCCTGGCAAAGGTCAGAGCTATGCACCCACTGCTTAGTTGAGACAATGGTAGCTGAAGCAACTTCCCCACCAGACAGTCATGTAAATCCTTACTGATAAGATAGTCCATCTGTTACTGGAAATTGCCTGCCTAAGGGCTATAGGTGTTTCCCAAATTGAATAAAAGGATGGCAAGGCCTGAGCCCAGGCGGCCCTCCAATTTCCAAATTATTATTTCTTGTCTCATCTCTTTCATTTGCATGAGGCCCCTTCTCCAGATCCTGAACCCTGAACCACGCGGGACGTGGGTCATTTTCACACATGTGCCCTTGACTGGAATCGAACCCAGGACCCTTAGTCTATGGGCCAATACTCTATCCACTGAGCCAAACCAGTTAGGGCTCCTGTTGTATCTTTTGACACAGATCACACAGGGGAAAAGGAATGGAAATTAGTTTTCTATGTGGAGAGGTAAGTTTTCACCTAATCTCTCTTAGTTTGACAAAAGGCATAATTTTTATTGAATGAGGATAATAATAATAATATTTATCCTATATAAGTGAAATTACTGGTTTAAGAATCAGATTTGATTATGTACATGGCTTTTGAAAGCTAAAACACTGTAAAAGTGACATGAATTATTATGGTACTAAAGGCCTAGTGCATGAAATTCATACACTGGGGCAGGGGTGTCTCTCAGCTCAGCCTGCACCCTCTCCAATCTGGAATCCCTCTCACAAGCCAGGACTGCTGGCTCCTAACCACTCACCTGCCTGACTGCCTGATTGCCACTAACCACTCTGCCTGCCAGCCTGATAGACCCATAACTGCTCCCCTGCTGGCCTGATTGACACCTAACTGCTCTCCTGCTGGCCTGATCACCCCCAGCTGCCCTCCCCTTGCAGGCCTGGTCCCCCCAAATGCCCTCCCCTGCAGGCCTGGTCATCCCCAACTGCCTCCCCCTGCTGGCCATCTTGTAACAATGTGGGGGTGGCCATCTTATGACAATGTGGGGCGACCATCTTGTGATGACGTGGGGTGGCCATCTTGTGACAACATGGGGATGACCATCTTGAGACAATGTGGGGTGGCCATATTGTGATGCTAGGGCATGAGGGTCAATTTGCATATTACCTCTTTATTATATAGGATGAGTATCCACTTGAGTTTTGAGGGGACAAAAACAAAGCTCTTTAAAGCTTCTAGAATTCTCTTTTTCTAACAATATGACAGTAAGAAAAAATATTGTTTCTCGAGGGTCCCGGGGGCTGCTATTTTAGGCCACTGTCCTTGAAAGTAAAGCAAGTTGTTTGTAAGGAATAGTTGATAGAAAATGTGCTAACTCCCCCTTTTTTAACTTCAAAAATCAGACTCTAATTACAGATATCTTTTCCAGATTGAACCACCACTAATTTAACCAAAAACATGTGTGTATAACAAAAGAACTCGTAAAAGGAACATTTGAGGTTTCACATGAATTTCTGCAAAAGACAAACACAGTAAAATCACAGAATTGGCTGATGGATGCTCTGCTGTGCTAAAGTTATAAAGGTTTTATTGAATCCTTGGGACTTATAATCTCCATTCATCCTTTAAGAGAAACTAAAGGTCTTAATCCATGGAGGATCTTTCCTCTGCTTACCAGGGAAGCAAATCCTCCCACCTTGAATGGCACAGTCCAGAGCTTTCAAGAACCCACTGTGGTCCATGCTTCTGGTCTCCCTCCAGCTCTCTATCAGACGTGCGATGGAGAGGTGTTAGCTCTGTTGCTTAGCAAATGACTTGAAATGGCATGGAGCACTTAAAACTAGAGTTATTATAGTATGTTTCTGATTTAAATATTGCTTATTTTGCAACTCTTATCCTGGAAAGATGCCTAATAATGCTAAAAATACCAAATAGACATTCAGCAAATATTTTAAGTTTAATTGACTCATACTCAAATGAATGTGCCCCAAACATGACATATAGGGACCACTTACTCACCAGGAGGGCTGACACATGGAGGAGAAGTCCAAATCCCTAATGGAAAGCCCTCAATGTTGCAGAATGACATTGAGAAAAAGTATTCAATACATTGAGTTTAATAAATATTTCTTTTTCCTTGATGCAGCTTCCTGACTCATTCCTATTTCCTTGTCTCTTCTCATGAACTGTTCAGAGAAATCTTTGAGAAACTGATCAGACCAATACACTAGACATCAATCTTGGAGGCCATCAGCTACCTCAGATAGATAGGCAATGACTGTGGTAATTTTACACTTCTTGGAAATGAAGATTATTGTCATGACAAATGTTCTCAGAGTGTCAAAACACTAATTAAGAAGGGAAAGAGGATAAAATGGAGGTGGAACCTATTTGCTAAATAGCTGTTTAACTCTTGTGAATTCTAGAAGTCCATAATATGCATATTCCAAGGCATAAACAAAACAGCTTCTTCTGACACAAAGATACAGACTTTGGGGGAACATGATTATTTTTCCCCATTTGGATTTAAGGCATTTGGAGGTATTACTTTATTTCTTATCATTCAAATTCTTCTATTCTGTAATAAAAAGTAACTGTGAAGACACCATCTCCAGTAATCACTGGGTTATCTGGTGATATGCATGCCAGTATTACTAGTATGTAGGATATTATTATCTCTTCTGCACTAAATATTTTTTGTAAAAATTAACAAAGAAAAAGATGGAAGAATAATTCAGGATCACAAACATTTTTCCAAAATCTATCAAAATAAAAATTTTAAAGTTAAAAGAAAAGCTAAAATTTGCTAGTAGCAATCAAACTAGGAAAATATATAATTTTATGTTAAAATTTTCTAAAACTGGTAGCCAAGGACAGAGCTACAAGTGGTTCTGCATTGATTTAAGCAACAGCCAGACCAACAGTCATAAACATTACCAAGAAAATAATGATAATCAACAGAATCCTGTGAAATTTTAGCAAAATAGGAGTCATTGATTTCGTTTCATTAGAGAGCTGAACGAGTGGAACAGAGAAAAGCACACAGAGGAATAATACAGGAAGCTTCCCCCTAAATGAAGGCAGACATAAATTATAGATTGACATGGCATGTGGGCACAAGGGAAAATGGATAAAGACGAGTTTACTTGGAAACCTCACTGCAGATAAAAGCCAAAATCCTTTAATTGCCTCAAGGCCTGTGTGATATAATAGTATATGAACATTTACATCATATCTTTGTGATAAATCTGTATCACTAAGAATGCTTTGTGGCATAAAGCCTGTTTTGTGTGTTACTAACATAGACATATCTCCTTTCTTTTGGGTAGTTTTTCCTGGTGTCTCTTTTCACCTGGAAATTCATCAGTCAGTCAGTCTGTGTCTTAATGTGTTAAGGTTGTCCATTACAACACATATACCTGGATTTTGTTTTTCTCCTTTCTCTTTTGTTTTTGTGTATTAAAAATACACAATTGAGTGATTTAAATTTTTATTTTTATTTTCCTGGAGGTTATACATGGCATTCATATAATTTTAGTGGTTACTCTTTAAAAAATCAATTGAATAATTGATTTAACACAGTCTAAAGTTAATCTTTAGTCTCTTGTCACATAATACAAGGACTTTAGAACAGTTTAAAACAAACCAAGTCTCCTACCAAGCAAAATAGAGTCAGACTCATAGATTGAGAGCAGGCAGACAGCTCTGGTGGAGGTTGGGGGTGGCGGGATTGAACAAAAAGAGAGGGAACTCATGGACATGGACAACAGTGTGGTGATTGCAGGGGGTGGTGGGGGTGTAGGAAGAGGGCATAGAGGGGCTAAATAGTGATGGAAAAATAAAGTAAAAATGTAATCACTTATCCCCCCACTTTAAAGGTGAATTTTTAAATTTTCTGTAAATGAAGACATCAGTGGAGGCAAGAAAAAAGCCAGTGTCATTCTCCATTTTTTAAAAGTGCTTCTCCTTTCATGTCCCCCCTCACCCAGGCACTCCTGTACATGCTCACACACTGCCCACTCCAGACACTTCTAGGTGTCTTCCTCCATTTCTGCTGCTGCTCTTCTTGCTTCTCTTCCTTGCTACCAAAGCCTGAAGTGTGGGATGGACAAAGGGGACAGCTTCAAGCTAGAAAGAAAAAAGGGGGTTCAATCCAATTTTATCTCCTTCCCCCTCTATACCCTGCCCTTAGACCTGATGAAAAGGATGGCAGTTTCCTATATTACATAAGCAAGTTACATTCCATTAATGTTGTAATCTCTCTGGCCCCATCTCTAACCTGGCAAGCATGGACAACATGGAAAGTTTACATATTGAAAAAAGACTTCTAGATTAGCTCATGTTTTGTTTGGAAAATGTATGACTGCCTGGAAATAGCATAGTAGTATGGTTCCTTTATGGTGTGGGGGGAATGTTGTGACATTTCCTAAACATAATAGGTTCATGGTTTCTTGGGATGGAAAGTGTCTAGAGGAAACCTGTAAAAAAAAATGTTTGGTAAACGCAATAGAAAGTTGAGATAAAAATGTCATTTTTGGCTCTAACTTCACTAATTGCTTAGAGAGTACCATATGTGTATTTAAAAAGATTTAAAATAAAATATTTAATCATCTGCATACTGACTTATATCTGTAACTCTTTAGTAGGAACATTCCGTTTTAACACATTTCTGGTATTCTCTTATTGTAATGGTAAGTATAATTCCTCTCTATTGTGGCAAACCTTACGTAAGCCTGATATACAGGGTGGGGCAAAAGTAGGTTTACCCTTGTGAGAGTTTATTCTTGTATTATTATTTATTAATTATTGTAGTATTTTCCATATGAACAACTATAAACCCACTTTTGCCCCACCCCGTATATCACCAGGAGAAGATATATAAAAACAATGCCTGGATGGTTCCATCAGGGATTCCAAAACCTTTGTGCAAGTGAGATTTTGGGGGTCTGCTCACTACTGTACACTTGGCAACTGGCCCAATGCCTGGTTTATACATAAGATGCCTTACATTATTTGTAAAATAAATAAATGGGAGGTGTATCTGAGAGATATAACCAGTTTCCATGTGACCATTTAATTACTTCTTGAAGTTTGGTTATGCCTCAATTAGGTTATTTTCTTAATTAGGTGCTTACTTTTTTATTATTTTTATTTTTTTAATTCTCATCTGAGGATATTTTTCCATTGATTTTTAGAGAGACTGGAAGAGAGAGGGAAGACAAAAATATCAACATGAGAGAAACACATCAATTGGTTGCCTCCTGCTCATGCCCTGACCAGGGCTCGAGCTGGGGAGGAGCCTGCAACAGAGTACATGCCCTTGACCAGAATCGAACCAGGGACCCTTCAGTCCACAGGCTGACACTCTTATCCACTGAGCCAACCTGGCAAGGGCTAGGTGTTTACTTTTAGATGGCACAGGTATCTCATTGCAGTGACTCAGTGCATTATTGCTGTGTTGACAAAACGCTTTCACATAGAACTAATTGGTTTTGATTTCCTCCCCCAGTTACCTGCTGAATTCCTTTGCCATTGTGTAGACATAGCAAAGACAAATTTTCTAGGAATTCCAAGAGGGGGTTTTAGTCCCAACTGCAACTTTCCCAAACTCTGTTCTATAGATACTAATGTGACTCAAGATGCTAACTGAGATCTGCCACAAAGACTTTATGGTGGCCAGGTAAGTTTAGAAAATACAGCATTTGGAGACCATACATCTGGGAGAGTCTCGATGTATATCAGTTTCTTAAGGGCTCTGAAAAGTCCTTCAATAAAAGAACTGGTCCAATTTAATTTACTCAAGCACTCCCAATTTTTTGGCCATAAGCTCTATTTCTAATGGTATTAAGTGTTCCATACACATGGCTTAGAAAATGCTGTCCTGCCCTATATTTATATCAGTTGTGCTGATTCTTAATGTATTCTTAAGTAGAACAATAATAAAAAAGAAATTTGAACATTATTTATTTTCTGCTGCTTGTAAGAGTTCCCTTTATTTCTTTAAAATATATAATAACCTCAGAAGTATATGAAAATATATGAGTGGTTAAATTACCTAACAAAGTTCTTTGGTTTCTAATATTTTTCTAAGGCAAAAATGATACTCTTCAGAAAGTGAGGAAATAGTTACAGCCACCTACTTTAGTGACCATTTTTATTTTTTCTGCAATAAATTCAAAATTCCCAATGGCACAGCATTGTTGTCACACAAAACTGATTCCACTTTGAACATGAAATGTACACCACTCTGGTATGGGCAGAAAATTGTCTCTTGATATGTTACACATGCCACAGAATCTGGAACATTCTTGAGATGAGAGAAAAAGTGATACTGTCTGTGTCAATGTGGAATGGACTGCACGGTTTAAGAAACTGAAGTTCTGTTTCTATTAGGCTCACATACATTGCTCCACTCTTGGGGAAAGAAATATGTATAGCAAACATATGAATGGAGATGTTGAGAACTGACCAGCCTTATTTAATTTATTTCAAAATCTATATGCATACTGTATTTCTACAGAGTCTGATGCACCCACATTTTAAAAGTGGGCAGCTGAACTGCAATAGCATGCATGGCTAGGAATTCAGTGTCAAGGGTTTTGTCACTCTTCTCCCTTAGGAGTGTTCTAGAAGGTGAGCAAAATTATTTTAGTCTCTCTCTCTCTCTTTTTTTTTATGGAAACAGGTTTAACACAGGTCAGGATATGGAAGGCTAAGCCTAGCTGTGTCTTCTTCAAGGATTAAGAAAAAACCCACACAAAATAATTGGACTGTATAAGGAACTAACCTGTGCAGCTTAACTTCTTGAGCTATGAAAAAGCTGAATAGATAAGATCATGGATTCTAGCACCTACAGAGTGATGGCTGCATGGGCACCAAGGAACAGCATATAGGGGACCAAGGGACAGTAAAGTGAAGCATTATCACAGAAACCTTTTATTGTTCAATCCTGAGGAAAGCACATGACATAGAGCATGAGTGTACCCACTGGCACTGCTTTACGGAAAAGCGTAGACGATACTATAAGAAGAGTTTCTTACAGCATTTGATGCATTTGGATGCTGATGAACATCATCCTTTGTGGGAATCCAGAGTTCCCTAAACAATTATGGTTCCAAGGTGGTCAATTCAAATTATATGACAAAGCTTGCCCTGGTCAGCTCAGCAGAAATACTTAATTATCTCTTTATCTATATGTCTATATCTATGTCTATGTCTCTAGGTCTATAATATCTATATCTATATATTTCTCTATATGTGTACATATAAGTATATCCTATATAATAAAAGCCTAATATGCTAAGTGTCTGGTCGTCTGGCCGGCCATTCAACCAATCAAAGCGTAATATGCTAATTATATGCTAAGGCTGCTCAACCACTCACTATGATTTGCACTGACCACCAGGGGACAGACAGTCGACCTGTCAACTAGTCGCTATGATGTGCACTGACTACCAGGGGGCAGACACTCCAACCAGTAGGTTAGCTTGCTGCTGGGGTCTGGCCGATGGGTACGGAAGGAGACAGGCTGGACATGCCCTGGAGCCCTCCCGTGGCCCTCCCCAGCTGGCCAACCTTCCACATCCCTCCCTGGCCCCAATTGTGCACCAGTGGGGTCCCTCGGCTTGGCCTGTGCCCTCTCACAATCTCGGCTGAGGGAGGCCCCCCTGAGTGCACGAATTTCATGCACTGGGCCTCTAATACACACACACACACACACACACACACACACACTAGTAATTATCCTATCTAATAATAGACAAATATGCAAATTGACCATACCTCCAACACACCACAAGCCACACCCACAAGCCACGCCCACCATCCAATCAGAGCGAGCATGCAAATTAACCCAAACCAAGATGGCTACAGCCACAGAGAGCAAGGTTTCCTAGGTAACAGAGGAAGCCAAGCTTTCCGCCTGCCCTTGCCAGGCCTAAGCCTCCACTCAAGCTACAAAGTTTCAATTATAGAAGGTAAACAAATTCAAACAAATGGTGGCAGAATGGAGCTTGAGAGAGCAGGTCAGGGTTGCCGCCAGCAACAGGGGAAGCAAAGCTTTTGCACAACCTGGCCGGGCCCACCCGCTTAAGGCAACAAAGTTTCAATTATAACCCCAATACAAATGGCTGCCGGCCTCGAAGGGAGCCCTAGGCTTGGCTCCGCTCCAGGCTACAAAGTTTCAATTGTAGAAGGAAAATAAATTCCAGATACCAGGGCCTCCGCTTGGGTTGCCAGGGGTCGTGGCTGGCCTGCAAACCACCACAGGCCCCTCGCTCAGGCCATCCCACACCCCAAGGGAACCCCCACCTGATCCAGGACACCCTTCAGAGCAAACCAGCTGGCCCCCACCCCTGTACCAGGCCTCTATCCTATCTAATAAAAGAGTAATATGCAGATTGATCATCACTGCAACACACAATATAGCTGCCCCCATGTGGTCAAAGATCCTGCTCCCATGTGGACACAAGATGGCCACCACAAGATGGCCAGCAGGAGAGGGCAGTTGGGAGGCAACCAGCCTGCAAGGGAGGGCAGTTGAGAGGGACCAAGCCTGCAAGGGAGGGCAGTTGGAGGTGATCAACCCTGCAGGAGAGGGCAGTTAGGGGTGACCAGGCCGGCAGAGGAGGGAAGTTGGGGGCAAACAGGCTGGCAGCAGAGTGGTTAGGGGCAATCAGGAAGGCAGGCAGGCAAGCAGTTGGGAGCCAGCAGTCCTGTATTGTGGGAGAGATGTCCGACTGCCCGTTTAGGCCCGATCCCGTGTCCAGGCCTAAACGGGCAGTCGGACATCCCTCAAGGGGTCCCATATTGGAGAGGGTACAGGCTGGGCTGAGGGACAACCCCCCTCCGTGCACGAATTTTGTGCACCGGGCCTCTAGTATACATATATGAATGCATACATTTTGATAGACAATCTGTATTGGATTATGAAACTGGGATGACAGTTGTGGATAGGTCAGTCATCTCCTCTTCTCAATACAACCTCCTCCCTGCACATCTCCTCCCTCCTTCTAGTCCTTAAAAAGAAGCTTTTGAGGTTTTGAGAGTAACTCTTCAACAGAGAAACCCCTCTAATGCTAGTAACTTCTTGTTGGTTATTTCTCCAAAACAGAGAATGTGGTGCTTTTGGAATGATGTGGTTGCAGAAGGAGACCAGCTGCATAGACATCTCTCTTTCAGTGTGGGCAGAAATGAGGCTGTGTGCCTCCCTTGCCATTGCCTTCCATGGCAAAACAGGAAGACTGCCTTCCTCAACGTCTCTGGCTGTGGGGTTGGGCTATGAAACTGGTTGCTGTATTGTGCATGGAACTGGTGTGTGCTACTCCCAGGTCTGGCATTTGAAAACACCCCATGAGAGCAGTTCAGATCCCTGAAAACTTCACCACACTTTGTGTGAGTGACAAATAGACTTTTTGTATTATGTCTCTGATTTGGGGGTTTGTTGCAAAGAGTGTTAATTATCCTGACTAATAAACTCAGAAAATAATCAAATATGGTGACAGTCAAGTACCTCCATCAGCCCAGCCAGTGGTTGAGCATCAACCCATGAACCAAGTTTAATTCCTGGTCAGGGCACATGCCAGGGTTGTAGGCTCAATCCCCAGTAGGGGACATAGGCAGGAGTCAGCCGATTGATGATGTTTCTCATTTATGTTTCTATCTCTCTATACCTCTCCCTTCTTCTTTCTCTAAAAATAAATCATATTTTTAAAAATGTACCTCTATCAAATTTGGTCCCCTTAAATATTTTTATGTTGGTTGATCTCATTAACAAGGGCAGAAAATGTTCTTCGGCTCCTCAAACACATCAATAGACTAGAATGTGGAGCGACGTAGTCTGAATGAATGTGTGAAAGGGTCATGGGTTGTTATTTTGTTTACCTTGATAGAAATTGTATTCACTGCCCGACTTCTATTTTAGCAAGAAATAAATTCTCTTGTAGTGTGTGGTATCAGGGATTTTGCAAATGTGTATTATAGGTTGATTTCTGGGAATTTTGTCCCAGAGAAAAGAGTCCTGTACAGTTCAGGCAAGAATACTTATTTGTTGTGTTCATGAGTTTCAATTTTATATCCCACATATGAGTGAAATCATATGGTTCTTAGCTTTTTCTGACTGACATTTCACTTAGCATAATGTTCTCAAGGTCCATCCATGTTATTGCAAATGGCGTTATTTCAGCCTTTCTTATGGCTGACTAGATAAAGAATACTTCTTAATTTTAAGTATACTCCGTATTCACTAATGTGTATTCCGATCTGTCTCATGCTCTCATTTCAGTCAGCCTCATGGAGAGTTATTCTCTACAGCACATTTCTGTCGACTGATGAAAAAATGAAATTTGGAACCACACACAGGTTATCAAAAATACGGATACTTTCCCTGCAGAATAAATAGACGCTCTTAGGGAAGATGGCACTTTTGAACATAGGAAAAGGTTGACATGTGTGCCCAGTGAATGAGGTGATAAGGAAGTGGGCCAAGTGGAAGAAATGATGGTCATGGGGCTGGAAAATCTGCTGACGAGTATTTTCTGATAATGACTGGTCATGACCTTACCATTGGTCAGGAATCATTCAGTCTCTGAGAACTTCAGTGTTTTAATTTGTAAGATAGAGATAATAAATATCTTCCCAGTCTGTGCATGAAAGTGCTTTATAAAATGTTTTATACCAATGGATTATTACTGTTAATTTAGGATTCTTAGGGAGTCACCAATGTCGAAAAAGCACAAATGCGCATGCCATTTGCTAGTAGATGCTACGACCCTACAGAGGAGGTATAGGAAGGGGCTGCACTAGAGTCTGTCACTGCAGTCATCCCAATTGCTCATTTCTTAGCATCAACGGGTTGGAGTAATGTGTGTTCCACAACACCGATTCCACTGTCCACCTGAACAGTTTCCTGCTTCAGCTTTTAAGCTCTGTTTCATCTTCACCAAAGGTGCACCATCGGTCATACTGCTACCGTCTTCTTCCATTTCTTGCTTTACCTTTTCTAGTTCCTTACAGCTTTGGTGGTTGACTCCTGTGGGTGCGCTAACCTCACAAATAAAATGATATTTTTGCTTCTTAATTATTTAGCCCTTTAATATGAAGAAAATAGACTTTGCTGGAGGGGCTTTCCAAACAGGCAGAGAAAGCATCCCAGATATATGCAGAATCATGTGCCTCGGATCATAAAATTTCTCCTGAGCTGGAATTAATTAGAAATTGCTGGAACTCTCTGGCATGGAAACAGCTGCTGTCAGGTCTGCACAGCATTTCCCAGCCTTGGAACAGCTGTACGTAGTTTTTCTTTCTCTTTCCAACTAGACCTATGGAGAAACCTGTTATGCTCTGACAAGGGTTTGGAATTATTCTCATGAGATAATCAGATCAGCTTAGACAATACATGGAAAAGATTGGGGTGTTTTCTATCTAAACAATTCTTTATCTTTTTTGTTGTGGTGGAAGCCTTTTCAGAATGTTGTCAGTGTGAGCTGGGGAAATTTTCTGGAGGGAGAATGTTTCTGAAGTGCCCTGGCAGTGGGTTCTGTGACACTTGAGCAGGTACGGTTTCAGCGCCCTTAACCTCACCTGTGAGCTGGAGGCACTTTTTAGCTTAGGCACTTAGAATGTACTACTCATTACAATAAGGTGGTGGAGGAAGGTGGCTTTGAAATTTGTATTAAAAAATTAGGTGTCAGGAGAGACAATGCTTTGTGCCCTGGCCAGCCACCCTGCTAGGTTCTGGGGCTGCAGGAAGAGGGTAAGCGTTCCTATGTCACCCAATGCCTCTACCAGGGGAAACATTAATTCAGACATGTGCTTCACTGGTGATCAGTAGTACTATATAGTGATAGACAAGGGAGTGCAGTGTGTGTGTGTGTGTGTGTGTGTGTGTGTGTGTGTGTAAGCTGTTCTGAAGAATTCATGGGGGTTAAGATCTGCTATGGGAGCCATGGCCAGTGTGGCTCAGTTGGTTTAGCATCATCCCATGCACTGAGAGGTTCCTGGTTTGATTCCTCAGTTGGTTTAGCATCATCCCATGCACTGAGAGGTTCCTGGTTTGCACACGCCCAGGTTACCGGCTCAAGGGGGGCATGCAGGAGGCAGCCAATAGAAGTATCATTCTCATTAGTGTTTCTCTTTCTCCTCTCCCTTTCCCTTTCTCTCTTAAAAAAAAAATGATGTGCTCTGGGAGTCATTCTGACTCTGGCAATGCAAGTCCCCTACCCCAAAGCAACTCTAAAACTCGATGAAATGGTCAAAACCAAGCATTGTTTAGCACTCTGGAATCTGATCAAAAACATGCTATTGAATCCACTGCACAGGCAGGAGAGCAGGGCCTGGTGTGCATTTCCATTTGTTCAAGTTGGTTTTCATAAGGGGACTTGTGGTTGTCATTGGGACAACTTCCCACAATCCAGTTGTCCTTTCTGTCTGGACCCCGTAAAGATTGAATTTCCGGACCTGTCATGTTTTAGTGGGCCTATGGGAGTAGCACTGCCCAGTGAGGTGAGGGCTTCGTCATTACTGGCAGGTTCAACATCCTCCAATATGTTCTTTCTCTCTAGAATAGAAATGAACAGCATTTGAACTATGGCTGTGCCATTAGTGTGAATCACTGAGAGATTATGCGGAACAGAACACTACTGCCAATCTCTGATGGATAGTTTGTATGAGGGAGAAATAAATCTTTTTTCCCCCTTAGTCCTCTAAGATTTTGAATCGTTTGTTACGGTGGCATAACCCATTCTATCCTGACTAATACAGGGTCTGAGCCAGATGGCTATGCATCTCTCTGCAGAGGGTGAGGAAGCAGAATTCCTGTTTCTTCTGAAGACAAATTTTGCCTAGGACTCCTTTAGGGGAAACAAGAAGACAAAATACACAGAATTTTCAGCTCAGGCTTCTTGAATTAAAGCAGCTTTTTTTTTTTTTTTTTTTTTTACTTCAAGTCAGAGAACTAAATATTTTATTTTATTTAAAAACCAGTATTTGGAAAGCTGGCAACTTTCACCTAGGGGTAAATTGAATATGATGCCAAGTTCACACCCATGGAATTAATTGACTGTTCTACTTTCAACATAAGGTATCAAAGTTTTCTACATTAGTGACCCATGTAAAACAAACTTTGCCACATGGGCTGTGGTTTTCAAGAAGGCTTCTATTAAATGAACTACTCAATATAAATTTACCCTGGGGGTGCGTGTGTGGATGGAAAAGCATACACGTACTTAGAATAGCCCTTTTTCTATTTCTTCTAATTTTATACCCAAAGGCTTTTAAAAAAAACCTTTTTGGTGTTCAGAAGTCAACATTTGTGGCAGAATTTGCTTTTAATCACAGACTTCTTCCTAGAGCTGGAACATAGGAGAAACTAGTTCTTTTAAAAATAGTCTACATGTAGAAACCCCATGGATTGTGCATTTTGAACCACTTACTGAACTTCTGATGGTCCTCTTTGGCATGTAAATCCTTAAGATCATCTTCAGCCACAGCCTGCTTCCTGTAGGCCTTCATTTTCTGTCTTATGGACCTTGATGATTCATCTTCTGTTCATCTCCTGTCCAGGTCTTTCCTGGGGTCCTCTCATTTCAAGACTATCTTTGGAAAAGCTTCACATTCTTGAAAGTCATGCACAGCTACAGCAGCATGTTCTATTGTATTAACGTCTGTATTTTTCACCCTTTACATTTATAAAAAGATTAGTAACATAGACTGAGAATAAGAAAGACCCATGACCCATGATATTTAGTGATTGGGTTGAGTAAATAAGACGGGTATGGTATTTAGACAGAAGCAGGGAGGAAAGTGGAGTTTCCTTTAAACCTATAAAACTACAAAAGGCATTTCTGATTAGAGGGAAAATGAAAGGAGGAGTGTTTTAACATGTCAATGAATTAAGAGGAAATTTGAAGTACAGTATGGCCAATAGATCAGGACACCACTGGCATTGAAAAGTCAGTCTGTTACAATTCTCAAGGGGAAGGGGCACACCAAACCATGAGGGGCCACTTGGGGAAGCACCAGGGTCAGTTGGGAGCCAGACGGAATGGGAGGAAACAGGTGAGAATTTTTACTGTGGTTTCTGCAGGTAAGAATGGGGAAGGCAGGATAAGCAGGCTTAGGATTGGCTGGTTTGAATGATTTTCTTGGGCTCTGGAGCCTAGAGGCTATTCCTAGTTGTCTGGTACTTGACCCTGGGGGTGATTAGGGCAGGTGGCTAGTGGCCTGTAGTATGAGAGTCAGAGAGAAGGTGGTTGAGGTGTGGGCTCTGGGTTGGTTTATTTGTACTTGCAGGGGAGTTGTTTACTATCTCTAAGTAGTGGCTCATCCTGGGAGAAGAAGTCTCTATAGAGTCAGCAAGGCTCCAGATGTCAAAGAATCAGAATACAGAAAATAGAAGACATTGTTGTTATGAGGAGGGATTTGTTTCCTAATTCCTGGCATCAATGAGACGGGTATGTAGGGCCCAGGAACAGAAAAGGCTCTCTTAGTTTCATATTTGCATGTAAGAAATTACCCCAAACGTGGCACCTTAAGCCAACAAAGATTTACCATCTCAGTTTCTGTGAGTCAGGACCTAAATTCACCCTAACCTGGGTCATCTATTCAGGGTCTCTCACAGGCTTCAGTCACCTCATGTCTTGACGGGGAGATGATTTGCTTCCCAGCTCACTCATGTGGGCTCTTGGACTGAGAGCCTCAGGTCTTTGCTGGTTGCTCCTATGGACCTTTAGGGAAGTTTGCAATATGGCTACTGGCTTCCATCAGCAATGAAGCAAGAGAGCAAGAGGTGGCACACAAGATGGAAGCCAATGTCTTTTGTAGCCTAATGTTGGAAGTGACATCCCACCACTCTTGCTGTATTCTATTAGAAGCATGTCACTCAGTCCACCCCACAGTTGAGGGAGCATGAATATCAGGATTCCATAGCAGCCTGCCTTCCACATGGGCAATGGCATTGTATCAAGGAAGCAGCCAGACTCTAGAAGGAGGTGTCAGCTTCTCTGCATCATGGCATGGACAGACTCAGAAAGATGGCCCTTCCCATGCATGGCAGAGAGGTGGCAGAAAGTCCCAGCCCACAGACTGGCTGTCTACACATGCCAAAAGATGGGCATTTCTGAGGAAACAAGTGTAATTTAATGATCTGACCCTTGTCCCCTCCTCCTACACCAAAGCATGTAAGCCTCTGGGAACTTAGAGATGACTTGGGGACTGGGGGAGTGATTTACCAAGGTGAGCACATTTGAAAGTACTTACAATTATTCCGGAATAAACAGCATAAGCTAGGACTGTCCCAGGCAAAGCAAAACACCCAGTTGCCCAGCCCTAACCCAAAGGAAGATGGATTTGTTTCCTGCCATCCTACTGAAGGGAAGTTCAAAGTGGAAAGAAAGTTGAGATCTGAAAAATAAAGTGTCTGAGCTGCAAGTAGACCGGCTATTGAAGTCATTCACCTTTTGTAGCTCATGCCTAAGAAGTATTTGCTGGGAGGAAGAGAAAAGCTATCAAGGAAAGTCTCAAATTTGCCAATAATTGCATGTGGCCATCCATCCCAGCCATGGTCAGTGCTTCTGTTCTCTTGCCAGGTGGAATCTCCACATTTATCATGCCTGAGCGTGGAGAGCATTCGAACTCCTTTCTCACCCAGTCCTTGCTGTCTCCCGGGGAATATATCTTTCTCACTTTACCTGAAGGTAGAGTTACGACAGGACAGGGCCATTTGGGCATCCCCAGGCCCTCCTAGACAGGACGGGAGCATAGTTGTGTGAGGCAGAAAGCTCCACTCTTCCTGCCTGTCAGTGTTGGTTAGCACCGGATTCATGCTCCAAAGCTCCCTAAATCCTTTTCCTTAAGAAGTGACATTTCAGCGCCAGGTGCAAATAATGAAATTTTCAGCATGCAGATGATAACATAATGTCTTTTGTTTGCCTGTGTATGTTTTGAAGACTTTTGAGGTGTCCGGTCTGTGAGAACAAACAGATGATGAATTAAAAGTGAATGCAGGTGTCTCCTCATCACCAAATGTGGTAATCACATTTTCATCAGCAAGTAATCTCCGTTGTCACTCCCTGTGCACCTCTTTGGGTAGGGAAAAAAAATACTTGTGATTTGTAGTTGCTTGATGTGAGAAAGCATACTTTTCATGGATTTTTTTATGTTTTATGTTTATAATGTTAAAAAACAAAATTCAACTGAGTAAATTTGGTCATCTAATTGACTTTATTGAATAATTCATAAATTGGCAAACATCCAATCTATCAACTGGAAAGGCGCTCTGAGGGGTTGTACAGATGGAAGGTTTTTATAGAAATACTAGAAGCCTGGTGCACGAAATTCGTGCACGGCGGGGGGTTGTCCCTCAGCCCAGCCTGTACCATCTCCAATCTGGGACATCCCTCTCACAATCCAGGACTGCTGGCTCCCAACTGCTTGCCTGCCTGCTTTCCTAATTGCTCCTAACCGCTTCTGCCTGCCAGCCTGATCACCCCCTAACCACTCCGCTGCCAGCCTGGTTGATGCTTAACTGCTCCCCTGCCAGCCTGTTTGCCCCCAACTTCCCTCCTCTGCCAGCCTGGTCACCCCTAACTGCCCTCTCCTGCAGGGTTGATCACCTCCAACTGCCCTCCCTCGCAGGCCTGGTCCCTCACAACTGCCCTCCCTTGCAGGCCGGGTGCCTCCCAACTGACCTCTCCTGCTGGTCATCTTGTGGTGACCATCTTGTGTCCACATGGGGGCAGGATCTTTGACCACATGGGGGCAGCTATATTGTGTGTTGCAGTGATGATCAATGTGCATATTACACTTTTATTAGATAGGATAGAGGCCTGGTACAGGGGTGGGGGCCAGCTGGTTTGCCCTGAAGGGCATCCCGGATCAGGGTGGGGTTCCCTTGGGGCGTGGGGCGGCCTGAGTGAGGGGCCTGTGGTGGTTTACAGGCTGGCCACGCCCCCTGGCAACCCAAGCAGAGGCCCTGGTATCTGGAATTTATTTTCCTTCTACAATTGAAACTTTGGCCGAAACCGGTTTGGCTCAGTGGATAGAGCGTCGGCCTGTGGACTCAAGGGTCCCAGGTTCGATTCTGGTCAAGGGCATGTACCTTGGTTGCAGGTACATCCCCAGTAGGGGGTGTGCAAGAGGCAGCTGATCGATGTTTCTCTCTCATCGATGTTTCTAACTCTCTATCCCTCTCTCTTCCTCTCTGTAAAAAATCAATAAAATATATATTAAAAAAAAAAAAAAAGAAAGAAACTTTGTAGCCTGGAGCGGAGCCAAGCCTGCTGCTCCCTCAGGGCGGGAGCCATTTCTATGGCAGTTAATTCACCTTCTACAATTGAAACTTTGTAGCCTTAAGCGGGTGAGCCCAGCCAGGGTGTGCGGAAAGCTTTGCTTCCCCTGTTGCCGCTGGCAACCCTGGCCTGCTCTCTCAAGCTCCATTCTGCCACCATTTGTTTGAATTTGTTTACCTTCTATAATTGAAACTTTGTAGCTTGAGTGGAGGCTTAGGCCTATGGCTATGGAAAGCTTGGCTTGCTCTGTTACCTGGGAAAGCTTGCTCTCTGTGGCTGTAGCCATTTTGGATGGGGTTAATTTGCATACTCGCCCTGATTGGCTGGTGGGTGTGGCTTGTCCGGTGGGCGTGGCTTATGTAGCAGAGTGATGGTTTATTTGCATATTACCATTTTATTAGAGAGGAAGGGTGGGACAAGGGAGCTATGAACAAAAGAAAAGAAAATAATAGTTTTAGAGCATTGCATCTTCTTTTTAGGGAAAGAGAATGGCAAGGATTTTATCATGCAAATGGTTTTTTTCTTTCTATGGGAGATAGAGCAGGCCCAAGTGACAGGTATCTCGTTGGTGTTGACCAGAAAACTCCACACTAGTTGATTAAGATTGTATTTCTGGGAGAGGTTAACAACAACTAGGTCAGGTATTGAATCTAGGTTTGGTACCATGGGCTTTCGCACAGTGTTGCCATTTTGGGCCTATGGTTTTTTCTTTAACAATAAATAAGAAACACCTATGTTTTGTACTTTTAAAAAATCTAAGATATGATATAAAAAAACTAACTGATTGACAATCTAAAGGATATTTTTGAGCCAAGATTTTATTCTCACTTTTTAAAAATCTAAAGCAAAGAGTGATGAGGATCTCCATCCGAGTTTCTGCAGATCTAGTCTAAATTCCCATTTTTACCAGCAAAATCTCCTTATGTTCTATTGTTTCTTTTCATAAAGATGATATATTGATAAAGTTTCCTGGGAGACTTGTGAGTCTCTACTATGTGGGGGAGGAAGGAACTTTCCTCTACCCTTCTAGGTTCTTAGTCTAATAATCAAATCACACAAGACAGATTAAAAAGTGAAAAATAACTCAATTTAGTTACACACAATCATATGGGAACCTCACATACATGAGAGAGGCAGAGATTCCACATACATGTGAGGTTCAGAGACAGAAAGGGAAAATGAGACATCCTGAACTAAGGATGAGGTCAGGTGCCTGGGGCTTCAAAGGGGAGGAAGGTCATTGCAGGACAATAAGAGTAGATGTTCAGTAATTGGATGTTTGCTCTGGCCTATAAATAGGTCATCACAAGTTACCTCTGTTAAAAACTCTTATTATGGGCAAGGCCCCTAATTTAAATTATTTAAGGGAAAGGTAGAAATTTCTTGTGAGCCTTCAGGGTCTCGATTGTCTTCAGCTCAAAATAATTCACATGCCAAATGGCACATCCTGAGGAGACCTGTTCTGAACCCCTTCAATTACAACTGACATGTGTGTGTGTTTTTTTTTTTTTTACATGTTTTTTTATATATATATATATTTATAATATATATATATATATTGATTTTAGAGAGGAAGGGAGAGGGAGAGAGAGATAGAAACATCAATGATGAGAGAGGATCATTGATCGGCTGTCTCCTGCATGCCCCCTACTGGAAATCGAGCCCACAACCTGGGCATATGCCCTGACCAGGAATCAAACTGTGACCTCCTGGTTCATAGGTCAATGCTCAACCATTGAGCCATGCTGGCCTGGCTTACTATGCTTTTATATATATTCTACTTTGCAGTTCCTCGTGAACACATTTTTTTTTACTAGTACTACATTTATAAATTTTGCATTATATAACTCTTGTGTCTTTAAAACTCTTAGCAATATTGGAGATTTTCAATGTCTGTTGTAAAGAACCTGAGGAGGGAATAATGCCAAGAATTTTTATGTATTTTTTTGAATAGTAAGATTTATTAAAGGATAGGATAAGATAGATAGATAGATAGATATAGATAGATAGATAGATAGATATAGATATCAATTCTTTCCTATCAATGGGATGTATAAAATCTGGATATTCAGTGTGATCTCTCATAAAGTATTATGAATATAAACCAGGTATAACATTATTTTCTGTGTCAGACAACATAATTGGTACCAGGAGTGGCTTCAGGAAACCGAGCCTGAAAATGTGTTTCTGGGATTGGGTGATTCTTAATATTAGGTGAGGTCTTAAATAACCATGTTGCTGAGGAAAATAGGACACTGGTAATTTATGGCATGCAGTAGCATCATGGTAAATCATATCATCACTAGTGATAACATGGGATGAAGTGCATGTGTAGGGCGGGACATTGGAGATGTAGTAGCTGTGGCATTTAGTCACTATGCCAACCCTTGTGATTACGAAGGTTGTAGCCTCACCTGAAATGATAGAATGGAGTACTGTTCTGCACCTCTTCACTAACCTCCCCCTCTGTGTTGTGTCATCTCAGTCTATCAACTGTGATGCTATCGGCTAGGAATGTCTGGGGCACTCACCTGGGTGCTTGCTACTGTGGCAAGCCCCCACAGACATTTCCCAGATGGGAACCAATGTAGTTAGCTCAGGCCTTGTGGTTCTTATTATGATTGCAAGATACACCTCAGCTGCAACCATCAGGGAACTTTGAAAAAACAAGAAAAGATTTATTACTTACAAATTCTGGAGAGTGCACAACACATCCAAGGGCCACACAGTAAGTTAATGGGGAGAGAGAGAGGGAGCAAGGACCTGGGGCTCTGTGTTTATTGAAGTGGAGGTTGTGGTGCGTAGGGTTTCATGAGTTCCCTCTTTATTGGCAAACTGAAGACACAAGAGCAAGAATTAAGACACAGCAAGGGAAAAGTGGGGCCATTCAAGTGGTCACTTATCTAGGTTACCCAGGCCTTTCCAAAAGGGGAACTTTATGGGTGGGGCAGCCTGGTTTCTTATCTAGTTGTTTTACTGAATGCTGTGTTGTACAGCTGGTAATAAGTCTTTGAAATGGATGCCTCAACAATCAAAAGCTTAACGTTAGACATATTACAATGAAAAATCTTAATGTTAGGCACTGACACTACACCCTCCCACTGGGTGGGTTTTCTACCCCCTGACTTTGTCTTGCTTTGGTCAATGGAATGTGAGCAAATGTGATATTAACTGAGTGTGCAGTTTTTCTCAGTTCTGCATCCCAAAGATCACTGTTAGAAGAGCTTGTCCCCACTAGCTACTGATTCTTCAACCTGGTTCTCAGAATGAGACAAATGGGACAGATATGAACTTGACCTGAGGCCAATCCAAATGAATTTCTGCCCAAATCCACTTCAGCCAATCCTCAGGTCTGGGGTCAAGAGAAGTGAATGCGGTGTGAGAAGCCACTGACATTGGGGATAGCTTATTACATAGCATTAGTTGACAACTGACAACAATATCTGACTTCTTATTGCACTACATAAGAAAAAAATTAAGAATATGCTTAGAGAGCTGGAAGGCTCCAGTGAAGCTTTTAACTTGTCCCTCATCTCCTAAGAGTAGCCCCAAGCTGCCTTAACTCATACTTAGCTCAGAATGACACATATACTTCATTTTAACTTTCTGCCCCTATGCCTTTTGTGTATGTGGAGTCTCTGCCTCTCCCATGTATGTGGGGTTCCCCTATGTACGTATGTAATTAAATTGGGTTATTTTTTCTTGTTAATCTGTCTCATGCAGATTTAATTATTAGACCAGCTGAAAGAATCTTAAAGAGTAGAGAAAAGATTCTTCCTCCAAGAGGTAAAAATGACAATGCATACTGCCTGCCAGGACCTTCTTGCTGAGACCAACACTGATTGCCTGCTCCATGCCCTTGACTTTCTTTCTTTCTTTTTTTTTTTTTTTCATGCCCTTGACTTTCATCCATGCACCAGAAACTTCCAGCCTTGCCTGTCCTCTGCTTCCCAGGCCTCATTCATTAAACTTTCTCTACAGAACATTTTTCTTTTCATCATATTCAATCTCTCTATCTGTTGTCTTGGCCAGGATTTTGGTTATATAAGAATGACAAGAGGTATTGAGCCACAATTTCCTGCAATAAGTTAATTTCTCATGAAAAATCCAAAGCTTATAAAGGCCCTGACTGTGAACTCCTTAAGTGTAGGGCTACACTTCACTTCATCTCAGTCCCTATATCAGTACCTTCAATTTACAGAAGCTCAATCAATCAATATTGACTTTTTGTTCCCTAGTGAAGAGCATTTCTGAGAAGGCTAACCCCTAATTTGTAAAACTACTGATTGGAATTCTCTGCTGTTTTGTTTTGTTTGTTTTTTTTTTTTTTTTTAGATGGCCTCTTATTCTAAAAAATAACTTTGCTTTCTAGCCAGCTTTAGCCTGCTTGAATAATGAGGAAAATAAACTTAGCTGTCTGACCTTGTAGGCCAGAGACTAGATATGCCCATACTCTCAATGCCATGCCAGGTGTATTTTTTAATTGGATAGAACTGTGTTGTTTTCAAGGCCAGCAGCGAGATAACCACTAAGCGCACATAGGGCTGGCTCTTTAATAAGAAGGGAAGTTCTGCTTGTAGCCTTGCTTAGAATTTGAATTCATTTTCTCTAAGCCCACCGATGAATAAAGTGTGACTCCAAACTCTCCGAGCATTGCTTGATTTATTCCGGTTCTCTGTAACATTTTGACACCCTCAATCTTTTTTAAATATATAGTTAAAAGCAATAAAACATTTGTGTGATATTAAAATATGGGATAAGTCTCTGAAAGGGTTAAATATTTGTGAGGGAAAATTTCAGACTTGACAGACACCTACCCCTACTGGATGCCGACACCCCTCAACTCATCTGAAGCACTTATGTGCATGCTGCTATTCTCCTGCTCAGGGTTTGGAGAGTTTTGTGTGTTTTTTTCTTCTAACTTCTCCTCACTACTTCCAAACCATTATGGTTCCCCTCTACTCCTGAGGGGATGACTATTCAATATGTCCAGTGGAGTAAGAGATAGATTGGAAAGACAGGTTGAGTCAGATCATGAATGTGTTAGGGGCAGAAATAGAATATTGGGGACCGGCTATAATGGTAAGAAATATTAATCATGCTTTGCTACCCATGATTGCTTTGTTCTAATTAAAGAAGGTACATTCTAACCTGGCTGGGAGTTGCACATGGGACCTGGGAGCTCAACCTGGAAATGTAGCCCATTCTCCCCATCAAGGAGCTGCTTATTATCATGGAAAGGTTAACAACCTTGTTGCAGAAACCAGAGCCACCAGCCCTTTTCATATCGCCTGTCCTTTGAAGACCCCCAGCCTGTGCTACCCTCAGGCCTTTGCAAATCTCCTGTAAACTGCCCATTTGTCATACCCTTTTGCTTACTTCCCCACGTAATCTTTGTTCTTCTACCCAATATTTGCAGCTGGCTTATGGTGGGATGCAGAGCAGATTTTTGTGGATGACCTGCTGCCGGCAGTATTGGAATAAACGTTCATATGATTCAACCCTGTCTCTGCTTAACTGGCTCAAGTAGTAACTGGCAGCACAGACCCATGATTTGTGTGGTTACAAATGGTCTTGTGAGTCCTGCTATAGAATTAGAAATTTATTTTGTAGGGGCTATTGAAACTTTTTATCAGTGGCATGACATGTCAGCTTTATAATTTTGGAAAATTTTTCTGGCAGTGTGAGAGGACTGGGTGAGGGGTTAATGCAGTAGAGAGTAGTTAAGGTGGTATTAAAACAACTGAGTGCAGGCTAGAACGTAGCACAGAAGCTGTCGAAAGAGGACTGGTTCGGAGGATAACTTGGTAGTTCAATAGTTAGTGCTTGTTATGATATCCCTTCAAGGCTCTTTCAATGTTCACTGATCCCCTCTCCTCCCATCCATGGTCGCATGAGGGGGTAGGTTGAGAGTGCCATTCCAGTGAAAGATGACACATGCAATCGGAATTCTCATTTTTCTATAACTGTGTTGATGTAGGAAATGTGAAAACCTGTAGAGGTTTTTATAAGTTTATGTGAGACAAACTGACGGCATATGCTGGGGAGCAAAATCTCAAATGCTCTGGAGAATAAGTTTTGCAGCTTCTTTTATGCATTTGCAATTGAGAAAGTTTACATGGCGGTGGAAAAAAGCAAGGATGGGATTGGATTAACAAGATTATGTGCTCCTTTGAGGGAGGTTATGGCTCATTTCAAAGGAGTGTCAATGCAGAGGCCCAGAAACAATGGTCAGGGCTTGCTAAAGGCAATGATAAGCCTGGGGCGTCACTATCCATCATGACCTGCCCAATCAGGAATTTATGATCAGATTACCTGTGAGGTTTCTTTCCATAGAATCCTTTTTTTGTTTGTTCACAACTACTGTCTACCGTGCACCCATTCTCACATGCCCTCTATTTCACATCAATTTTTCCTCCTGATACATTCTCTAAGATTCACATTATATGAGCAAAAGTGTCTGTTTACTTAACATTCTGTTATTTTAACTCTGTTCTCTAAATACCAGTTGGCACATAGGAAGAGGAAAACATGATTTGTATTGAAGTCACAAAATAAAAAAACAAATAATTACCCCTAACTAGTGAATAGAAAGCTGTGTATAAGAGGATCTCTCAAAACTGCTTCTCTCAATTTAAACATTAAATATAATATACCAAGGAAATAATGGAAAAGTAATAATTCACTTAAGTTACATTGTTTATCTTACACATGATCAACTGTGTGGAAATTGCTGTGGTTTGTAACTAGCCTCCATATGGTGTCAGATTATTCATCCTGTCTAGCAATCTGCAAATAATTTGTTCATGTAATGCCAGGTTTTAAATGTATTAAATATGAAAAGTTTACCAAAACACCCTGAATTCGTACATATTTTTTGAAATAATACTCATGATTTGTCTAACATTGTAGAAACTCACATACAGATTCATCTGAAATTATATTTTAGGTAAAAAATGTAAGTTGTTCAGCAGAACTGATTGTGGACCTTTTTTCACATTTTACAGCTCCCTGATGCCAATGTGGTGGTAATGAGGGATGTACACATTTAGAAGTCAAGGCAAGTGATGGGGGAGACTTTATCAGAAGGGATCAGCCTAACAGGTTCTACTTAGGGGCAGAGATCTCAGTGCTAATGAGTGCCTTGTGGGAAATTGGGAGAAAACCAAGCTTCTATTTGCATGAATAAAATCTCCATATGGCGTCAAGAAGTGTGGTGGGATGTGAGTTTTTAAAGTAGCTTGCTCTTTCCCATGATTATAGGAAGAAGATCATGCTCTAAGAATTTCAATTTACAACAGCCAAGCAGCTGTGCTTTAAAAAAAAAATCAATAGTTTTGTGTATATATGTATAAAGTAAATATTGAAAGAAAACAAGTCAAGGGACAAAAGTATGTGAACAAAACGCAAAAGGTAGGTTATTGTAATGACAGAAGTTTAGTGGCTTCTCTACAACTTACTTTCAAGACTCTGATGTGAAACTTCAGTGCAGAGAAATGACATTTCTCTTTTCCTTGCCATACTCTCTCTGTAAGGATGGGATGGGCTACAGGACATCGCCCCTGTTTTTGTGTGTGCTGTTCCCTCTTTTCATTGTCCCATTCACTCATTCCGCACTACCTAAAAGGACCAGCTGTGACTTTCTAATGATGAGGAGGCATTAGGGGACACATCTTTGTGGCGGGGCTGAGACCAGGGTGAGGCAAATGCAGCACTTGCCTTAAGTTGATAGTGGGCCCCCTCCCCCAATATACTATATATCCCAGTCCTAACCCTTGGAACCTGTTAATGAGATCTTGTTTGGATAAGGTTCTTTGCAAATGTAATTAAGAATCTCCAGATGAAATCACCTTGGATTTAGGGTGGGCCTTATCAGAGAAAGGCAGAGGGCAATGTTGGCACTCAGAGACACAGAGCAGGCCATGGGAAGACAGAGGCAGTGAGTGGAGTGATGCTGCCACAAGCCAAGGAACCTCTGAAGCCACCAGAAACTGGAGAAAGTAAGGAAAGATTCTCTTCTAGGCTTTCAGAGGGAGTGTAGTTCTATTGACACCATGATTTTGGATGTCTGGCCTCCAGAACTGTGGGAAAATAAGTTTCTATTGTTTTCAGCTGCCCAGTTTGTGATAATACAAGCATAAAATTGAAGGTGTCAGAAAACTCAGTAATCAAAATAAACAATATTTTGTTGTAATATTTTAAAACATGAAAAATGAAAGCCAAGAAAGAGATAACTCATAATGAACAAAACGTTAACACTTTCAGACAACATCTGTGAGGTTGTGGCAGGGATGGCCATGCTGGGCAAGCTGAACCCAGTAGGTTAATGAACTGATGCCTTTTATATACAACAACTTACTATCTATTTGGATCAGAGGCAAAAGCATCCATGGGATAAGGAAGAAAACTGTAGCTGCATCCAGTTTCCCTTCTGTGGTTCAGACCAATTCAGCCCTGGTCCCTAGGTTGGACCAAATCTCCAAAGTGCACTGGACCTGCAGCAGAGACAAATATTGTTCCCTGACACGGAATCTCATGTTCTCTGAGAACTGTTTGGTAGGTATTATTGTCTCCGTTTTGCTACATTTCTTTCGGGTTTATGACTCCAGCAACTGCCTGCCTGGCTGCCTCTGGACTGAGCTTTAGTTAAAAACGTATAGCCCATTTTATTGTCATCTGCTTCCAACTGGGAGTGTCAGAAACAAACTGAATGTAAACGGAGGGACTACTGTCAGTGGAAACCAGCTGTTTGTGCTCCTCTCTCATTTTCTACTTAGGGTCACGAGGCTGTCTTCCTGGTCCTCCAAGATCATCAAGGGATCTCACTAAGGAATGAGGTGGGGCACATCTGCCATCCAGCAGCGGGGGATGCTCTTATCATCAGAGAGACACATTATATCCATCGGTCAAAGGTCAAGTCTCTCGTATCTGGGGTTCTCCCCTCTTCCAGACTGCATGCTCTCTGAGTAAAGAGAGCTAGTAGTCTGGGAGAAGGGTCTTCATGCTCCCCACAAGCTCCTGGCTGAGATCTCGGAGGGAGGTGCAGTCTCTACCAAAAGTCCCAATTCAATCATATTTCCACACTGCTATTGAGCTCTTCCAATGTACCAGGCATTGTGGCAATTTAGAGCAGTGGGCGGATGAGTAAGAAAGTGGAATGGGATATATTTTCCAAATAAGTGAAACTATCTAGTGATAACTCCCAAATCCTCATGGGCTATGGACATGTAAAAACAGCAGTAGAAGGAAATGTCTACCTGGGCAGCTCCGGCACAAGGCTTAGATGTCCTTATTTCTCCCTAGGACTCTTTTCACACCCACAAATTCAGTTTCCTTTGATTATTCAAGCCATGCCAAAGACCTTATCTGCATATGGAGACCACAGAAGAAAGATTCTGCACTGCTTCCTTAACTTGTATTGACTTAAAGTCATGTCACAGAAAAGAATCAGGAATACAGGTGTTTTCCTTTGCATTCCAATAATCGGTGACTATAACTTAACACTTTTTTTCCTATAATATAGCCACACTGAATGATTTCAGAGATTTCATGGTGGTTATTTTTTAAAATATATTTTATTGATGTTTTACAGAGAGGAAGGAAGAGGGATAGAGAGTTAGAAACAGCAGTGAGAGAGAAACATCAATCAGCTGCCTCCTGCACACCTCCTACTGGGGATGTGCCCGCAACCAAGGTACATGCCCTTGACTGGAATCAAACCTGGGACCCTTCAGTCTGCAGGCCAACGCTCTATCCACTGAGCCAAACCGGTTAGGGCCATGGTGGTTATTTTTTAATGTATGGTACACACGTTTCAATTACTGAGGGTGTCTTACTAGTATATTAAAATGTATGCAGATAATAGTAGGAAATACAGTAACCAATCTAAACTTTTAAAGTTGTAGAGCTGAATAGCCAAGTACAGCTTTTACTTGAATAGATGTGACACCAGCTGAGAAGTGGATGTAGCGCATATGGTCCGGGTCAAGGAGAGTGGAGGCCGTTAAGTTCTGAATGCACATGGTGGGGTGGTGGGAGCTGAACCGTGCTGTGCAGGAAGTGTCATGGTGTCCACGTTTCTGCACAGTGTGGGGTTCACTTTCATCTTTCTCTCTGGGCAGGAAGTGATTCTTTCTGCCAAAAGAGTTTAAAAATCCATCCTATCACCACAGCCTGCAGAAGACTGATGATCCTGCAGAGAGAACACAGCTGCCAGAGAGGGAGAGCGCACTGGTTCCCACAAAGAGACCGAATGAAGCTGCTGGCAGACACAGAAGCCTGAGATCAGAGAGAAATGCAGTGAGGAAACACCGCCAGAACTAGAATCTTGCATAGGATTTTGGATGAAAGCAAAGCCTTCCACTGAATCAATTGGCAAAACTTCAGCCCCAATGATGTACTTTGAGCATATAGATATAAGGATATATTACTAAGATTTAGTAACACAGGCTCAAAGCTAGATATGGCCATCTCATACCATCTCATGTGTGCCAAGAACACCTAGGGCACTTTGAATAGGATCCAGCCTCAACCAACATGATTTCTCTAGGCCTAATAAAAGTTATGCTATGCTCCACCATAAAGATAAATTATAGACTGATTTCAGAAGACCTAAAATGTATTCTTAAGTAACTAGGTATGAATTTAAGATCACAAATTCAAGTGTTCTATGATATACCTCCATTTTTTAAAAGTTGAATTTAATTCAACTTGGAGCCCCTGTTCCATCAGATAGTAGACATTTAATCTCAGGCAATTCAAGTTTATCTCACCTTAATCAGCTCCTTCCTCCAAATGTGTGTTTACATAATGAGGAAACTGTGTTGTGCTCTACACTAGATGGGAGGAAGGAGCTGATTTGCCACTCATCTGGCTGTCCAAGCATTGCCTGGCTCTACTGCTCCATCTGGTCCATTGAGGTCCATCCAAGGGCACTACTGACTCATCCCTCAAGTCCAACTCAAGGCCCTCAGCTCTGTCCTTCTCTCTGCTATTTCACAGCCATTTCTGGGCATGCTACAGTGCTGGACATCATCTGAGGTTACCCCCAGGAACTCCTTGGGGGTTTTTCAGCTGTTCATCCTCCATTATGGGCCAAGGGTACCCTGTGCTTTCTAGGATCCCATCTGCTTAGATGACCTTATAGCCATTATTACCTTGGGGTCTTGCCAGCTCCTCAGATCTCTCTGGAAATGGTCATGTGAGGCACTCTGCTTCTGATAACCGGGGAGTAGGGCGAATGACAGGGCCCATATCCCTCACTGGACACTCAATCTCAGTGTTGTCCCTCTGGGTCTTTTCTGTTCCCAAGGATTAGAAACATTTTTTTTTTCTTCTTAGTTTATAGTAAGGAAGGAGGGAGAACACAGAGCAGAAGGTGTGCTTTTCTTCAACAGATGCTCTCTCAAATCTACTGTTTATACGTTTTCCCTGAGCGTGGAGCTTCTGAAACCTGGAATGGCTGGTCTGATTCCCCTGCTTCCCACTCCAGCTCCTCTTCTGGGAGGCCAGTGTGCAGAAGGTCTACCTGTTTAACGTAAGAGGGGCTGAGGGGTAGAGAAAAGATCAGTAGTCAACAGTACATTGGTCAATATCTGAAAAGGTCAGCATGCCACGCCACTTGAATAAATTGATTATGGTTTTCACAAAATGTGAGTTTTCAGTGGATCCCATTGTGCATGAAGTTCTAGGTTTAGGCAACCTTATGGTATCACTAATATAAATATTCCTGATCTTGATAGATTCTGTATATTAGAATTAAAATTCTTGTGTTTACAGTAGAAAACATAAAAATATGAGTGCTATCTTTTGCAGAGTTCTCTCTGGGGATGCTATATTTCATATCAGTTCATGGACACAATCTGAAACATAGAGTTTGCTAAGTATGTAATATCTCAACCCATTCAAATACAACCTTTTGTAAGTCAACCTTAAAGTGAATTACTAGGAAATCACGATCTAAGCCCAAATCTTAATCTGTAAAAAGATTTCATTATCTCTATGAGGTTAAACACATCTTGCTGTTTTTATTATGACACAAAGAAAATGAACCTGAAAATGAAAATTCTTAAGATTGAGTCTATGCATTACTGAGAAGTCAGTTATTGAGAAACTCCTCAACCCATTATTCACTTCTTGATTAATTTAATTTTAATGTGGCAACCAAAATATTAGCAATTCCAAAAAAATTAGATTTTGAGTAAAATATTTTTTATTTCTAATAGAAAAAAAGCAATTAAATGGTTACCTGTGTCTAGTTGAAATCTACCTCGCAAGATTTTCTCCTTCTTTTTACAATTCACTTAAAAGAAAATGGTTTGTGGAATTGAAAATAGTGCTAGAAGAGAAAACTAACAGAAACTTTGGTGAAATGAAAAAGCAACAAATGTCAAATGGAGTTTAGGCTTATTAACACCATTCACCAAGTTTCAAAAGGGTTGACAGGCACACATTTATCTTGAATGGTTAATGTTCAGCTCTTACCTCTTTGAGGAAAAGCTGCCAAGTAACCCAATAAAACCACGGGCCCCTTACCAGGGACAGCTTAAAGTTTGTACCCTGAAAAGTTCCATAACATCTCAGATAAAAGATAAGCACCTCAATCCTTTCTGCAGGTTTAAGCTCCCCAATTAGGACACTGACTTTATGACACTTGACCCGGATGTGTGAATATTCTTCAATGGAAATGTACTTAATTTAAGGATAAAGCAATTGGTTGTCCAGTTTTACAGTTGCCTTGTGGTGAAACAAGAATGAGAATGTTGATTGCACATGGGATGTTATAGTTCACACCATTTAAAAAATAATCCTGATATTTTTATACCTTCTACATCTTGAGAACTCTTAAATACATTTTTTTTTTTCATTTGATTCTTAGAGGACATTTGTGACTGTTGAAATGGAATCACAAAGCTCGGGGCCATATAGATTTGGAGGCTGGAAGTCCAAGATTAATGTAGCATTGATTCTGTTCCTGGTGAGAACCTTCTTCCTAGCTTGTGGACAGTGCCTTCTCACTGTGTCCTTACATGGCAGAGAGAGGAAGACCTCTGGCCTCTCCCCCTCTTCTTAGAAGGGCACTAATCCCATCACAGGGCTACTCTCATGACCTCACCTAATCTTAATCACTTTTCAAAGGCCCTACCTCTTAATGATACCCTCACATTTGTGGTTATGGTTTCAACATATAAATCTGGGGTAGGGGGGACTCAAACATTCAGTTCGTAACAACCAGCAACTAATTCTTGCAGATGTGACCTCCTCAAGCCTTTCCTGTCATCTCGTTTTGATTTGGGTTACTGGTCTCCCTTACAGGCGATCCAGAGCATCTGGATCTTCCTCTGATCAGGTTACTTATAATGGTGGGTGTGAATAACAGAGTTTCTAACTGTGTTTATCTAGATGGCCTTGGAGTTCAGTCTCAACAGTAGAGTATGGCCAATTGGTATACAGCTTTGCAGTTCTGGCCCATAATTCTCCCATGCACAATTTTTGTCTTTTCCTCTATCCTCAGTGACTTTGGAGGCCACATGTTGAGAATAGCTTGAGTGATGGAACATTTTGAATCTTGCTTCCTATGAAAATAAAATACATACATAGAAAGTCCATATCTTTTATCAAATGATAACTTAAAATTGACTATAATTTTAATGGATATATTATTGCAACTGGCTACTGGTGAAGAATTGAAAATGACTGTTGAAAATGCATCATTTGTTTCATTTAGGATAAAAGTAAAAAATTAATATTTTTAGTTTATTGAAGATGCTTTAAGATCTCTTCTGCTTCCAGTGAATCTAAAGAGAAATATTGATACCAGATACTGTAATCCCAAGTGTTAAAGGGAAGAGACAAAGAAAGGAAACCTAGGTATCCTGAGAAACCAGCCCACTCATCCACAGGAATAGATGGGAGTAGATAGGCCTAGTTCTGTTGGGAGAGTGGGGCAGAGTTTGGTGTATAGCCCAAGGCAACAGAGAAATAGGCATTGGCCTAGTGTGTATGGGGTGCCTTGAGGAAAGATTTCTGGCTTTGGGATTCTAGGAGCCATCTTCCTCTCTAGGCAGCTTAAAGAAGGTGGAGGACAATGCTGGGAATGACTGAGGAAGGGACTCCCAGAGGCTGCAGAGAAGGTGAGTCCCAGGGACAGGGACATGTGGGAGCCCTGGGGTCCTTCTAGAGAGCAGTGAGGAGAAGTGGTTGTTGGAAGCCAAGATGCCTGAGAGGCAGCCGACCTCCAGGGATCTGTTTTGTGGTGTTTGGAAAGGTAAGAGGGAAGCTTGGCTGGAATATGGGGAGTTGAGGATAGATGTTGTTATGGGTTAAATTCTGTTTCCTCTCCCAAAATTATGTTAAAGTCCCCCAGTACTTCAGAATGCAACCTTATTTGGAAATAGTCTTTACCGAGGTAATCAAGTTACAATGAGGTCAGTAGGGTGGGCCCTAGTCCAATATGAGTGGTGTCCTTATAAAAAGAGGAAGTTTAGACCTAGAGACAATGCATACAGAGGGAATATGATGGGAAGACACAGGGAGAATGCCATCTACAGGCCAAGGAACATCTGAGACTGCCAGGAGCTAGGAGAGTCATGGGACAGATTCTCACAGCCCTCAGAAGGAAATAAAACTGCTAACACCTTGAATTCTACTTCCAGATTCTGAGACAATAAATTTCTGTTGTTTAAGCCAAGAAAAAAAAAAAAAAGGATTTTAGCTTCTACCAAATATACTGTGGAAACAATTGCCCTGTTATGAGGATTATAAAAACAAATTGTATTAACAGTTTAGATGCACATTATGCACTGAGAGGTGTTGCTATCAATCCAACCTAGATTGTATGAATTAACAAACTAGAAACCAGTTCATTTTTTACATTTAAAACTTTACATGTTGACATGTATAGTGTTCATTAAAAGTTTACATAAAGATGTTTAATGTAGGAATCACTGTTTTATTTATACCCCATATAATTATCAATATTAATCTCCTATGCATATACTTTTAATGAGCAATGACTATAACTTTGTAAACTTTTTGGTTTCTTTGTGCTAAGTTTATTATTATTTTATCTACTGAAATTTAATACTGTGATTTTTTAATCTAATATAAAAGATCAAGACTTGTATTTTGTATGTATTTTCCTTTTTATTTTTTATTTTTTTTTTGCAGTCCTGTATTTAAATTAAATTTTTGAATTTTCAGTGCATGATGTATTAGGGGAAAAAACTAACAAGCAAGCATGTTAAACTAGCCCCTCCTCACAGATAGTTTTAGGAGCAGTGAGTTAGATTTCAGGTTTGGGGCATGTGGCAGGTGGAGGCATACCAATCAGTGCCATAGCTGGGTAGGACGGATGGGTCAGACAGCACAATACCCATCAATCCTGGACATAGCGACAGGATGGGATTTTGTGTTTTCTCCCTGGGAGGTGGCAGTGAGTGAGTATACTTTACATGCAGAAAGGAGACAATTTCAGAGAGAGCACTCACATTATAAGAATTCTGTTTTAATAATGTCAGCAGAGGAAAAAAACAACAACGATCACTCTAGTAAGGAAGTACATGGGCTGAGAACAGACTAATAACAACTCTTATTGTTTGAGTTTATTATATGGCAGCTTCTGCCTGAGCCAGGATTTCTCAGCCTCGGCTCTGCCGATACTGGATGGAGTGGGGGAGACCATCCTGCGCTTTGCCAGATGTTGAGCAGCAGCCCTGGCCTCTACCCACTAAATTCCAGTAGCATACTTCACCCCACTTGTGACAAGCAAAATTGTATCCAGACATTGCCAAATGACCCCAAGGGGGCATAGTCACCCATTGAGAAATGTTCACTTCGCAGCAGCAATTCTCTGAGTAGGCACTATTACCATCTGCCTCGTATAGATGAGGACAATAAGGTGCAGGCTGGTTAGTGAAGTGGAAGTAGCCCAAGGTCAGGAAGCTAAGAAGCTGCAGAACTTGGACTTGAACTAGGGCAAGTGGCTGGGATCCAGACAGCCAGGGTCAGGCAACCTGAACTCTACCCAGCTTCTGTAACTAAAAGATGCTGGTGGCTTTAGCCCTTGGAATGACATAATTACTTTAAAGGGAAATATTGTGGTTGTGGTCTCTCTGTGACCTACTTCAAAATGTTTTAAAAAATGTCAGTGTTTCTGTAATGGAAATTAACATTTTTCTTAGAAACGTACTCCTCTCTCTTTTCTTTCTCAACAAAATGACACTCCTAATGACCCAGCTGCTTAATTCAGAAAATTTCCCCCTTTTCCTAAAACCTATAACCTATTTCCAACTTGTGTGCTGTCAAACTCATAAATTCAATTTAGAAATAATTTGAAGTAACAACCTGATTTTTCCCCTCATATAATCATCTTAAGACTATTTCCATAGATGTTAAGTGTTTATCTTCAAAGTAATTTTTAATAGCAGCTTAGTATCCCATCTTTGGAATGTACCCACTTATTTAACTAATTTACTGTTTCGGGGCATTGCGAGGTTTTTTTTTTTTCCCTAGTGTTTCGTGCACCATAACAATTTTGTTTGTGCTTTTCCTGCCCACAGAGCCTCAGCTGACACCACTGTCCAGGGCTAACAGAATCTCCTCTGACTCATCTTATCAGGGGACTTACCTCACAGGTTCCTTGGATACACTGGGAAATTTTATGCAGAAGAGTATTGTGGTTGATTCTTATTCTAGAAAAATTACTATAGATTTGAGGCTGAAAATAGCAGAAATGAAACTGGATTCAGAAAGAAGAGTTAGAAGTGAACTGAGATAAGATTCTGAGATAAGGCAGTGTCAATGGGAAAAGGCTTAAGAGGTATTAAGGAGTAGGATTTACAGGATCTGGGGACTATTAGGTAACAGGGTTAGAAAGAGGGAGAAGTTTAAGATAACTTCTGGATCTACATTTGCTTATTATCCTAATTTTAAAAATTAACTATGGAAGGATACGTTGGGTTTCAGTTGATTGACAGGACCAGAAGAAAAATAATTTGAGAACGATTTAGTCTCCTTGAAATCTAAACCATTTTAATTCCACTTGGGATCAATTCTGTTATTCATTATCATATGAAACATTATACTTTTAAAAATCTCTGAATGGTGAAAAAGGAACTGACTCCCCCTCTTCCATTTTATTTTAAAATATGTGTGATATATACTGTATATGTATCTGGATGGAAATAACAACCTTTAATTCTCCCCTGTATAAAATATGGGCAAGAAGGAAAGAAAAGAAAATGGAAGTTGCTCTGTATCATTAATGATCTAGTAATCCCAACAGCTCAATTCAAGTAAAAGCCATTTACTGAGTGATTTCTTACTCCTTTCCAGGGGTGATTAAGCCCAATACCTCTTTTTTATATCTCAATGTCTTTAGGTCTGAAATCAACAAATAAAAATTCAAAAGTAGTTTCTCCTTAAATAAAAATAAAAAAAGAAACAGAAAGACTTGTATAATTATTCTAAACAGATTTTTACAAAATGATTAATTATATATATATATATATATATATATATATATATATATATATATATATAATCTTTCTCTTTCTTTTTGGATAGTTCCTTGCAGTTCAGTTTCATTGCCTGGCACAGAAACGTCGTGAAGAAAGGACAGCCTTTCAGCAGCTATGGAGAAATGGAGTTGGGTAGGCTGTGCCAGAAACACTGGGAACTAGCGGCTTTACTGCTAGGCTAGACGGCATAAGGACAGCAGTGGTGCCAGGTGTGCAGATGAACACAGCACATCTGTTAATTGCATATAGTGGCTGATTGTAGTTTGTGAGTTAATTGAGGAGTCCCACTCACCTACCTCTCCCGAGTGAGAGAAAGGCTTAGTGGGTATGAAAGTTCCCAAGAGTAAATCTAAAGAAAAACAGCATTATCATTATCTGATACTTGGTTACCTGAAAGAGAGAGATGATACAGATAGATACAGCAATAGAGAAAGAATGAGTGAGAGCTCACACTAGCTATAACCACATTTCATTCTTAGGCATGAGAACTGTGTAATTAATGATTGACCTTTGCTCTGTCTGTCACAGGGATCTCCAAATGGCCCTCTGCTCCTCCACATTTCTCAGCCTCACTTGTAGTTGGATTTGATTCTGGCCATTGGGATGTGGATAGAAGTAATATAAGTCATTTCTAAGCCCGACCCATCAATACATTCCTCAAGATTCTCCAGCTCTTTCTTTGCTTGCCATGTGACTTGGGAGGATGCATTTGGCACAGGGACAGGAAGGGCCATTGGATTTGCACTGGACTTTATGTGTTAAGTTCCTCAAACTTATCTGTTGTGGCAATCAGGGTTGATGACCTTGACAACCTCTATCTTTGCTGAGGTGATGGGATAGAATTGCCACTTCCTTCTTTGAAACACCTCTTCAAAAGGCCATTTTATAATTATTCCCACATTTCTCCAACTTGGAGGCTGCCTTTTTTGTTCATTTTAGACTAATAGGGTAACAAGCTAGAGATAAGCACAATATGTATTGACCCAAGTGTGTATGACCTCTACTTTGGCTCAAGAATGGCTCTCTACAAAGTAAAAACAAATGGTATCTATAATTCTGGAACATGTGGACTAATGAGAAAAACAAGATGCAATCAACTTGGAACCATTAGAAAAATCATTGCCAATACCAGTGATCCTTCCCTTATTTCAGGACATATCCATATTGTTAATTTTCTACATATGTTGTTTAAGGACAGAGATTCTGATCTTCTTAGGGATGACTTTTATGTTAAAATGAAGAGTTCTGTCTGTCAGATATTAGCCTTACACTCTTCTAATTTTAAATAATATAATAGATCCTGGGACAAACCAATTATAGTTATATTTTATCTCTGCACAAGTTGATCTGGCATTTCATATTGATAGAAATGTTTGTAATACACATTCTGATTGGTCTGATATCATTGGAGAAAATACATTTATGAAGCAGAATGGTAAGGGAAAATTTATATATCACTAAGTAACACCCCTTCCATTCAAAATGTTACCTTCAGAAAACAATAAGTGTCTTTTGTATTTTGTTGCCTTCCTTAGAGAAAATAAAAATCCATTGCACTGAAAAACAGTTTCCCTAATCAACATTTGGAACATGTAACTAGAGATAATAAGTTTAAAATAGGAAAAGGAAATAATTAAATAGATGACCATAAAAGTTTATTATGCAATTAGTTATATGCATACATTTGCTTGTTTTTCATTCTAGACTACTACTATCATTAGAAATACTTTAAACACATGAAAGAAATGAACAAAGTTATAAAATATGTAGTTTTGCTTACAGCTCAATGATGACTAATTTAGATTATCAGATGGGTAATAAAGTGGGAAGTTTCCCAATAAAGCACACCATTTAACATCAGATAAAGCCTTCTTTATAGAGGTAGAAAATATATAATTTTACTTCTCAATCTTGATTTCAATAACACAGTCTGAAGATATGACGTGACTTGCCCATTTAACTCTAGGAGAAATCCCTCAAGAGATTTGAATTGGAATAAATATTACATCTTGAATTAGAATTATCACAGTTAATGATTACTTAATTTCTGGCTTTAAAACTAAACATTAATCATGTTTTCATGATCCATATGGTATCATTTTTCTAAGGCAAAGCGTTCAAAATTAATGATTTTACTTTAATCAGGAAGGTATATAAACTAGGCACAACAATGTAGTGCTGATGTCATCACAAATCTATAGTAAATAAGATAAGAAACTGCAAGGCAGATGGCCTGAGTTCAGATACATTGTTACAGATATAACATTTAATCTCACTGTACCTTGAGGTTTCTTATTTCACATTATTTTTCTGCCTATATTATTTTGATAGTTATTCCTAAAATTGTGCCTTTTTAAAGATACAAAGCGTGGTATTAACAGAAATGCAGTTAGAAGTAAAACATATAAACAAAAAATGTTATATTTTTAAACAATTATTATTTACATTTGTTTTAGGTTCCCTTTTCTTTCTTTCTTTCTTTCTTTCTTTCTTTCTTTCTTTCTTTCTTTCTTTCTTTCTTTCTTTCTTCCTTTCTCTCTCTCTCTCTCTCTCTCTCTCTCTCTCTCTCTCTCTCTCTCTCTCTCTCTCTCTCTCTCTTTCTTTCATTCTCACCCAAGGATATGTTCATTGATTTTTGAGAGAGAGGAACGGAGAGAGAAACATTAATGTGAGAAAGAAACATTAACCAGTTGCCTCCCATATGTGCCCCAACTGGGGACCAAACAGACAACCTAGTTATGTGCCCTGACCGGGAACCAAACCCACAACCATTTGGTGTACTGGATGACACTGCAACCAACTGAGCCACCCAGCCAGGGCTGTTTCAGGTTCTCTGTATGTATATTCAATCCTCTCAACAAAAATGAAGGAAGTTCATCATAATTAACTCCAATTATAAAGGAAGAAATGAAAGTTTAAAGATTAAGAATGTTATCCTAGTCCATCCATCTAGAATTGATAGAATTGAACTTATATTTGATTACGGTTAGTTTATTTGGTTTGAGACATTCTGAAAAGAAGTCCAATTCTTGAGATTATATTTTCTCTCGATGGTTACTGTGTCAGATATTCTCTGTTGAAACTTAGTACCATCCCTGCCTTTTAAGCACTTCTCCATACTGCAGGTGGGAAGCTCCAGACGTCCTAGGGTCCCATTTAGATTCTGCCATTGAGATGTTCTTAGTGAGCTTTGGAGGGTAGAAGAGAAGAAGCTCCTATTCTAGTGACAAATGGCTGTGGGCTGTTGCCAATGGCTCTGTGGTGACCTCTTAGAACCACCTAGTGTAGTGCTGCAGGCATGTCAACTCATCCCGTGCCTGTTTCCTGGGATCCACACTTCTGATCTCCCCTTGCTAATCGCAGCTCCCTGGTTTTCACTCCTGTCCTCTGACCTGTTATTTACAGTGACTATGCAGCCTCTACACATATCAACTGTGGGTTTTGATTTCCTGATTAATTCTCTTGGGTATGGAATTTGGTACCAAAGATTGATACAGGTACAAAACCTCATAGATGGGAATCAGAGATTGTTATCTGACTGGGTTAGATTTGAAGGTGGTATTAATGATCTCATTGAAAATAGGAAATGGGTTAAAGGTAGATCATAGCACAGAGACAAAACATTAGCTTAAAGTAGCATCCGAAGACACTTGTGACTGTGTGCCTGCTTGATGTAGACATAGTTAGGGACTGTCAGGATTCCCTTATGGAAACAGGGATATTAAGGGAGGAAGGGAAAATGGAAGCCTCAGAACCACTACCAAAGAGTAAACTAAAAACAACAACACAGGGGAGCTTGCAGAGATTAATATCACCATCAAAGCATGAAAGATGCTGGCAGTTGAGTCCTATTACATCCCTCATTTAATTCAACTAATTGGCTCATGGGAGAGGCAGATCTTGGAGAATGAATAGATTATTGTAAACTGAAGTAGATATTTCCTATAATGACAGCAATTTCTGGTATTCAGCTAGTTGATCTAGAAAATATCTTTTTTTTTTTTATCATTGGTAAGTAATAAAGAACATCAGAGGCAGTTTGCTTTCACCTTAAAGAAACAGAAATACAGCTTTACTGATTTATCTTGGAGTGATGTCAGTTTTTAGTAACTTGTGTCACTGTTCCACAGAACATTAATAAAATCTGATGAGCAGGATGTAGACAGTGCTGTAGGTGCCTTGCTGAGACACATGTATGATGAATGATGAGGGATGACCTCATTAAAATTCAGTGACCTGCCACCTCAGTGTATTTTTTAGTGGCCCAGTGCTCTGGCCTGGTTGAGATATCACATATCACATTCAGTGTGAAAAACAAGTTGCTCAAACTTTAACTCCCTCTTCCTAAGAAAGAAATGAACTGCTTGAAAGCCTCGTTTTATTTTGGAGGCAACCTACACTATTGTGCTGCTCTGACCCATTTACTAAGCATTCCTTAAGGCTACTACTTGTCCAGGCCACTCTGCCAACTATGCCTTTATGACCTGGACATCCAACGGAGCTTGCATCGTCTATGGGGCAAATAGGAATGTGTATGGAGTTATTGGCAAGCTCCCATAAGAGTTTCACTGTAAAGAACCTGTGGTTTCAGAGCAAAGCCATACTCTCTTTTGCACATAACTTTCTCCTTTTCAGAAACAACTCCTGAAAAAGCAGTCAGAGAAAGACAAATACCATATGATCTCACTTATAAGTGGAATCTAGTGAATAAAATAAACTGATGAACAAAATAGAACCAGAGGCATAGAAACATGGAACCGACTGACAACTGTAAGAGGGGAAGAGGAAGGAGGGGAGTAGATGAAAGAAGATGAAGAGATTAACCAAACAACATGTATGAATAGCCCATGGACACAGACAATAGTGTGGTGAAGGCCAGGGGTGGAGCTGGGGCTGGGGCTGAGGCAGGGTGGAAGTGGGCAATGTGGGGGGAAATGGGGAGCATCTGTAATAGTATCAACAATAAAAAAAGAACAACTTCTGATTTGCTACAGGGCCCAGGTAGGGACTCATTGCCTGGTCATGGGACAGAACATGATCACAAGATTATAAAATGGTTGGTTTGATATATCAAGTTAACTTGATATATCAAATCACAAAAAGGCAGAGAATGATGGGGCAGCATGGAAGCACTTGTCTTCAAGTGGAAATGGCATACAAACAAGGTCAACCTTAAGTAGGTTCTGAAGGCTAATAAATTTAATAAGCACGTGATTCATGAAACCATTCCTAATGCATTTCTACCTCTCCTTCAACTCATGCTGCGTTTCCTCACGGTGAGTTTCCTCTACCATTGACTGAGAATGTTGGTTCCTCAAGATATCCTGGCACTAGTCACAACTGGACTGCTGTAGCTTCGTGCATCCAGGGAGTGCCCTGAAGGCAGTGAGGAAGAGAAATACTTTCAGTGGAAGGAACTCCAAGCATCTTGTCTTTTATTGTGCATGAGAGGAGAATAACTAGGGACAAGTTTTTATACTAATTCATGCGTAATATCTAACAACTTGGCCAGATGGTCAGGGTTTGGGATGAAATTATTCTGTAGGATAGGTGACAGGGAGGTATAAGAATGGAGCTCTCAGAGGGCCTGAGCTTAGGAAAATATTTGTTTTCCATGAGCATTTCTAAACAAAGGTTACTCACTGTGAATGTCAATCAGCATCTTTCCCAGCCACCTCAGTGCTCATGAACTAAATACCATGGCAATAGGATTGAGGTTATGACTAGAATTAAAAACATGGGCTTCCATTACCAAGGGTGATCTGGTCATGATCATTGCTGGGTGTCCAGCCTGCCAACAGCAGAGACCAGCACTGAACCCCTGGATATGGCATAATTTTCCAGAGCAACTACCAACCCTCTGATGCCAGGTGATTCCATTGGACCTCCTTTATCATGGAAGGGTAGTGCTATGTGCTCACTGGAATAGATACTTCTTCTTGTTATGAATAAGTCTCTGTGTTCTCAGTGCTTCTGCCTGTAACATCCTCTATAGATTTAATTATAACTTTATGATCATGGTAATAATGAATTCACCACCTGCAACCAAAGAATTAGTTTTATAATAATAGAAGCTAGCCTAATAGGAAGATTCAATAGCCTGCTGAAGATTTAGCTTTATGCTGGCTAGGAGACAATACCTAGCAGGAGCTAAATCAAATACCTAGGTCTATGTACATAATATGGTAAATTTCTCCTACAATAGGATATCACAGGTCTGAGAAACAAGGAATGGAAATCTTTTCACTTAATAAGCTTTCCTCAAAAGTTATGTTTCCTGTCCTCATAACCTTGGGATTTTCAGATACCAAGATCTTGGTTCCCAAGAAGGAGAGTTTCTGTAAGGGCTGCATTGACCTTGAAGTTCAGATTGCAATTTAGCCATATTGGAATTTCAATGTCATTGAAATAACAACAAAGAAGGGAAATACTCTACTGGTGGGTGACTAATCCTGATCAGTAAGGGGAAGTAGAGGTGATGCCACAGTAGGGAGAAAGCAGTATGCAGAAAATGCAGGGCACTGTGTGAGTGTGCCTCTTAATGCTTTCAGTGTTGTTAAAGAAATATCACAGCTACCCAAAAAAGGCATGACTATTAATAGCTTGGACCACTCAGGAATGAAGCTTAGGGTTGTTCTGCCAGGGAAAAGTGCAAATCCACCTGAGATGCTCACTGTGGACAAAGTGATTATGGCATGGGTCATAGAAAAATTTCTAAAGCAATTATAGCTTTGTGATAAGTTGCAGAATAAAGGAATATAGTAACCATGCTTATATTCTTCCTCGCTGTATTATGCATACATTATATTAGATTAGTTTTCTCCTTGCTCTTCTAGTTTATGTAAGAAATATTCATGCTACTTGAACTTACAGTATAGTCTGCAAATTACAGGATATTAAATAGGGACTGTTATTGAGCTGAAAAGGAATGCATATCCAGTAATGGATACAGTAATATTTGGGTTTTTGTAAATTGCCTTTTAAAGGAGAGTGTGAGCACATCTTCATTAGATCGAGGGATATAGTCAAAAGCATAATAGTGTTGTTTGGAACGTTATTGATATACGTATGAAGAATCAAACAAGAGACTGTGTCTTGATATATATCACAATCCCTATTCTTTTAAACTCTAGCATGTAACACGGCACTTGACAGTTTGAAAGCCACATTAACCAGATTTACTGGCCAATAGGGATTTGCTTTAAATTCTGCCAATGGGAGACATTTGAGCAAGATTTGGAAGTGGAGGAGAGAGAGAAGCCATTGTTCTCCAGGACCAGCTGGGCATCTGCAGATGGCAGCTATGGGGTTTTGCCAGTGGCTTTCAGTGTCCTTCGGCAATGCTGTAAGAAGCATAGGTCATTGGTGCAGGTTTATTGGGATTCTTCTACTTTCTGATTGGTTGATTCTATGTTTACCTTCCTTGGCTTTGAAATAATTGTGTAAGACTGTAATTCTGTGTACTACTCCACCTTCTGTTAAAATACCTAGCATAATTTCTGTTTTTCTGGCCACGTTCTCACTGATAAGTGTACTGAATCTTTATTCCTATATTTGGCCATTAGCTACTCTGAAGATGTTATAAGACTGTGATGTGAACATTGAAAATGTCTTCCCAAAAAGTATTCCAAAATGCATGCCTAAGGAAGCGTTTATCTGCAGCAGTTCTGAAAATACAAAGGTACTCCATAAAAGGAGTATATGTAAATAAATATACTGTATATTATAGAATATAGCTCAAATGGTTCAGCTGTAAAACAGAATAGATTTAAGTGGCCTGCTTGAATATTCAGCCAATTTATTATGTTGGTGTCCCAAAATGTTACACTGCCAATTTTTTTGCCAGTTTAACTGACTGTGAGTTTGCCAACATAAACAGGAATAAAAGAACAGGTTGAGTTGTATGAAAGTCATTACAGATCCAACCATGTGCCTTTTAAAACATTATTATTTAAAATTTATTTCTATCTTACTTGAACTCCATCTTCTGCGTTTCAAAGGGAGAAGGAAATGGGAGTGATAGCTACTTTCAGCAGGGAAGAATGTATTTATTTTTTCTTTTAGTTAGACAAGCTAACTCTCCTCCATATCCTTTAGACAAACTGCCTGGAAAATCTTTGTCTTTCTAATAATGTGTCAGTGTTCCTTGAGTGACACTATGCAGATTTAAAACACTCCACATCACTCCCACGTGGGACCATTTGCTGCTTCTGGACCTACCAAGAACTTTCAGCTCTTCCTTGGGCAGTGCTCAGATCAGAATTCTTTTAGCAGTTTACAAATGTCTCCAGTTGTTTATCTGTGTTTCTCTGCTGGATCGAGCTCAGCAGCGTAGAGATTATTTTATTCGCATCTGCTTAGCAAATATAGATAGTAGGCACCGACAAATGTTTGATAAATAAATGAAATAAATCAACGGATGAATAAATAATAGGATTTTTTTATTTGGAAGAAATATTAGCAGTTCTCCTGTCCAAATTCCATGTTTTACAAAAGGAAAATGGGGCTCAATGAAGCTTTGTTTGGGCCGATTTCGCACAGTAAAACTTTAAACAGTATTGCTGGTCCTAGACCACAGGTGTCTTGGCTTCCCGTTCAGAGTCTTTCTACTCGGTCATTCCTGGCTAATTTGGAATCTTGCTTGAAGAGATTGTGGTTCATTTTCTAAATATTTGCTCTGTAACATTCCTAACATCCTTGGGGATATCATTCACACTTTAAAAATACTTGAATAAAAGCACCTATAACTTCAGGCATTCAAATAGCTACAGTAGCCTTCTAGATTTTCAGCTGGCTCCTTGCCTGTTCAGCATTTCATCACTTTCATAAAACAGCAGCACTGTTTTATGTGGCATTTACTTAAATAGTGTTTTAGAATCTATGTTGGATGTAGATTCTATATTCTATATCTATGTTTGATATTTTATTATTGACTTGTAGATCTTCTTTATAATTTTTAGATACAAGTCCTTTGTAAGATAGATGGTAGATATAATTTCCACCCAGAATGTGATCTGCCTTTTTGTTATCTTCCTAGTATTTCCTAAAGTGTAGAAGAATTAAATTTTGATGAAGTCCAATTATTTCTTTTTTTAATATTGTGGTTCATGCTTTATATTCCTAAGCACCCTTTGCCTACCCCAACATCATGAGATATTTTCTGAAGTGTTCTCTGAGGAACTTTATAGTTATTGCTTAAAGTTTAGACTTATTTTCAGCTTAAGTGGTATCCATATATTTATCTAATTGTTACAAAATTATTTTTTGAAAATATTTTCCCCCTCATTTAGTAGATTCACATTATTCTTGAAAGAAAATTTATTACACATATATTTTTTCCCTGGATTCTGGATTCTATTCTATTGTTATATTCATCTATTTTTCCAAAATCACTCTATCTTGATTATTGTAGCTTCATGGTAAGTCAAGTGGTGTATATATCCAGCAACTATGTTCTCTTCCTTCAAGATAGTTTTTTTTCTCTTCTAGGTTCTTTTCATTTCCATATAAATTTTAAAATCTGCTTGTCAAATTATACCATGCATTCATTAAATCTATAGATCAATTTTAGGAAAAAGGATATGGGAACATTCCTATTTTCCAATCTATGAATATGAATTTTTCTCCATAAATGAATGAATCTGTACTAATATTTGCAGTGCCTTTTAACTTTTCAGTTTAATTTAGCTTTTAAATTAATCATTGAAGTTGGACTCTTTTTAAAAATATATACTTTTATTGATTTTTTACAGAGAGGAAGGAGAGGGATAGAGAGTTAGAAACATCAGTGAGAGAGAAACATTGATCAGCCATCTCCTGCACACTCCCTATTGGGGATGTGCCCGCAACCAAGGTACATGCCCTTGACCGGAATCGAACCAGGGACCTCTCAGTCCGCAGGCTGATGCTCTATCCACTGAGCCAAACCAGTTTTAGTGACTTTGGACTCTTAAGTAGCCTTTATGGTTAAATGTACATTGAGGATGAGGCCTAACATGTGACATTGTGTCCAGCAGGATTGGTGATGACAAAAGTGCCTGAGGCTAGTACTTAAGTCTGCAGTTAACACTGTGATCTTTCTATCTAGTAGGTACGAGCAGTTATGAAATCTTCAAAGGAGACTAGAGGAGACCACCAGGACAAAGAGGCAGCATAAGCCCGACCACTGTAAGTTGGTATGCATTCTTGTGTTTCAGCAAAGGTGGGAAAAATATAAATTACTTATTGCTTCTCTTATTTACTAGAAATCAATAATATATTTCTATTTCAAAAATCTTGTGAATGGTTGAATTTCATTGCATCTAGCAAAACGTAAAGAATCAGTTCTAATAATAAAACCACCACATTTTCAGAAGAAATGTCATACATAATATATTAAGAATACATATCTATATGTATTGATGACTTTTCTCTTATTTTTCATTCTCCAGAATGTGTAGGTGTTTGAGTGACCCTGGCTACCTAAAACCTATTTTATCTTTGATAACACCTGGTAATTCATGGAGTCTGATGATGTATGTGAGAGCTTTCTTTTTCCTTAAAACCAATGAAGGAAAATCATACTCTAATTTTACTTTAGCTATTTTCTTTCTAATTTTCTTTGTTTTTAAGTTCCTTCTCCATTATGAGCTTTTGTTTTAAACATTCTGTTCTTATACTGTTCCACTGATAGTGTATGATGTCCTGAAAATAGAAGATCCTGGTCCTTAAAAATTTATTTCAGGTAATGTAAAACTGACACTTCAAGATACTTTTCCCCAAAAGGTAGTTTTTCATTATTTCAGCCACTGTCTTCGCAACTTCTTCAGACTCAGACTCAAAGAAGGCACAGCCTTTGCAATGTCCTCTCCTTTTTACTTTTGTGCAGTGTGAGTGTTGTAATGGTGCCAGACTAGGAGCTGGGGTTCACAAAGCCCTCCAAGTATATGGCCCACAAGAGACTCCGGGAGTAAGTTTTCCTTGCTGGTTGCACACCAGCGATTCTCACCAAACCCCTCAAAGCCTGCCTGTTCCTGCAGGTTATGTGGCAGTAGCATCTTGCTGCCCCTGCAGAAACCCGTTCGTGGTGCCCTTTACCCCCGGCGCTCCTGGAAAATCCTGTGGGTGCTCTTTTAAATGGCATTTAAATATTAATTTTTCTATTTTTTTTGTATACAGAAACCCAATTAACATTTGTACATTCACCTTTTATCCTCTGATCTTGCTAAATTTTATTTCTAGTAGTAAGGTGGGATTCCCTCTCAGATGAGCTCATCTGGGACTCAGTCTCTGCAACACGTCTGTGGAGGTGATGAGAAGTGCTAGTGGCCTGCCTCTCTGGGAAGATACTTGTCTTGGTCCATTTGGGCTACTTTACAAAATACCATTGACTGGATAGCTTGTAAACAACAGAAAATTATTTCTCCCAGTTCTGGAGGCTGAAGTCTGAGATGAGGGTTCTAGCATGGTGAGGTGAGGGCCCTCTTTGAGACTGAGACTTGGCATGGTATCCTCATATGGCAGAAGGGGCTAACAACCTTTCTGGAACCTCTTTTGTAAGGCATTAATCCCATTTGTGAGGATTCACTCTCATGATTAAAGCACATCCCAAAGGTCTCACCTCCTAATACCATCACATGTGGTGGTTAGGATTTCAACATATGAATGGGATGAGGGGCACAAACATTCACAGCATAGCAATGCTGTAGACCTCAACTGGGACCCGAAGGAAGAAAGATGCTTGTGTTCTTGTCTGCATCTACATGGACGGGCGTTTCCATTATGCTGAGCTGAGGGGAATGAGGAAAGCAACGGGTTATAGTTCAAAATGCAACACATTCTCAATGTGCAATGGAGTTCTGGTAGATTTTCTTGATTTTTATTTTGTTTCTAGTATGCTTTTAGGACAGTTTCTCAAGAATTTAAATGGTCTTGTTTTTCTAATAATTTTCACCAGTTATGTTTGTTTACCTGGGTAGGGAGTTCACAGAGCAACTCTTACTACTATCTTGGAACTAGTACTCCCACAATCCACTCAATTCCACCTAGTACTTTTTAAATTTTTAGATATTATACTATTCTAGTCTATAACTTCCATTTGTTATTATTTTTATTATTTTTTTTTAAATTTCTTTATTGATTAAGGTGTCACATATTTGTCCTCATCCCCCCATTCCCATCCCACCCCTCTCCCCACGCATGCCCCAATCCCCTGTTGAACTTAACCGTTGGATAGGCTTATATGCATGCATACAGGTCCTTTGGTTGAACTCTCCCCCACCCCCAACCCTCCCCCTACCCTCCCCTATCCTCCCTCTGAGGCCCGATAGTCCGATCGATGCCTCCTTGCTTCTGGTTCTGTTCTTGTTCCTCAGTCTATGTTGTTCATCATTTCCCTTAGATGAGCGAGATCATATGTCACTAGATATATACTAATAAGAACTGAATGTGAGACGAGCAATAATAGTTATGCTGACAGGCAAATGAATCAATCTGTAGCGAGCTTCCCCCTGGACCAACAGTTCTTTTGAGACCCAATTTCGATGTCCAGTAGTTCCTTATGTGTACATGTCAGCACTGACCCCTCAGCTCTGGATGGTGGACAAATGGTGGTAATGGAGGTCTGACTCCCTCTGGTTTGGTCTCGGCCGAACCCAGGGGCACGGCGTCACCCGGACAAGGGGCGCGTGTTCTCACCCGGGCCTGGGACCCAGCCTCACCCGGATGGATCCAGGGGCGCACGGCCTCACCCGGACCCAGGATCTGGCTTCACCCGTACCCAGGGACGCTTGGCCTCTCCCAGACCCAGGGGCACGTGGTCTCACCCGGGCTTAGTTGCACAAGGCCTCACCTGGATCCAGGGACACATGGTCTCTCCCGGACCCAGGGACGCTTGGCCTCTCCCAGACCCAGGGCCACTTGGGCTCACCCGGGCCTAGGTGCACGCGGCCTCACCCGGATCCAGGGACACATGGTCTCACCCGGACCCAGGGACGCTTGGCCTCTCCCAGACCCAGGGCCACTTGGGCTCACCCGGGCCTAGGTGCACGAGGCCTCACCCGGATCCTGGGACACATGGTCTCACCCGGACCCAGGGAAGCTTGGCCTCTCCCAGACCCAGGGCCACTTGGGCTCACCCGGGCCTAGGTGCACGAGGCCTCACCCGGATCAAGGGACACATGGTCTCACCCGGACCCAGGGACGCTTGGCCTCTCCCAGACCCAGGGCCACTTGGGCTCACCCGGGCCTAGGTGCACGAGGCCTCACCCGGATCCAGGGACACATGGTCTCACCCGGACCCAGGGACGCTTGGCCTCTCCCAGACCCAGGGCCACTTGGGCTCACCCGGGCCTAGGTGCACGAGGCCTCATCCGGATCCAGGGACGCATGGTCTCACCCGGACCCAGGGACGCTTGGCCTCTCCCAGACCCAGGGGCACGTGGCCTCACCCGGGCCTAGGTGCACGCGGCCTCACCCGGATCCAGGGACACATGGTCTCGCCTGGACCCAGGGGTGTGTGGGCTCTCCCAGACCCAGGGGCGCTTGGCCTCGCCCGGGCACGGGATCCAGCGTCATCCGGGTCCAGGGGCACTTGGCCTCACCCGGACCCGGAGTCCGGCCTCACCTGGACCCAGGGGCTTGTGGCCTCACCTAGACCCAGGGACGTGAGGCCTCACATATACCCAGAGGCGTGTGACCACACCCGAGCCCAGAGGCGCGCAACCCCGCCCGCACCCGGGTCTCAGCGGGGCCCCGTCTTCCCGATCCCAATTCCTGCCGGTCAATCCCCCCTCAGCAATTCCCCTGGCCATCCTTCCAGAGCTCCAGTATGGCTGCTGCAGAACTCGTCGGGCGGCGGTTCGGTGAAGCTCCAGTGCACCCGGTGTATGGCGGTGGGCCGGTCTGGCGTCGCTGCGTCGGCCCTTGGGTCTGCATCAGTGGCCGGTCGCCGAGCATGCGCACCTGGCCGCTTCCGGGGCGTTGAGATTCTTGACGGACTCGGAGGTCAGCAAGCGCGGAGTCTCCCACCCCATGTCTCATCGGGGCTCGTCTGTCCGTGCTTGGCTGCCAGTGGAGCCGTGCCCTCAGCCGGAGACCGCCGGGGGAACTGCGCCGAGCACGTTCCAGGCCGCTGTTGTATCGCCTGAGCCATAGTTCTTTTGTGTCGCCTGAGCCGTAGTTCTTAAAGTGTGGTCTTTGGGTCACCGGCATCAGCATCATCCCACATACCCCTCTTTTATTCTAGTTGTAGAGCATCTACTCAGCCAGCCCTATGGTGGTCTTGGATGGTGTCTGCTCTGCTCTCTTGTCGTAGTCTCAAAGTTGTTGTGGTAGGCAACAATCAGGCTTCCGCCCTATGCCTCCATCTTGGTCCTCCTTTGTATAGTTAAGTCTTGATTGTTGTTGTTGTCACTGGGGGGGCTCTCTTTGTCTATAAAGGAAGAGTTGCTGTGCAGGAGACACGTTTATGGGCCGGGTCTTGGTGCAGCAAAGCTTTGGCGCTCACTGAATATTCCCGTTGAATGTGTCCCTTATGCATGTGGTTGAAATCTGGTGTCATCTCCCACAGACCACTAGATGCCCTCGTTTCTGGGTCTCCAATGGGGTGTAGATCAGCTACTGCCTTAGGCACTCAGCAAGGATTACAGCAAAAACTGTAGTTTCTTCCTCCTGTCTGAGTGGCCCTGGAGCAGTCCGACTAGAACAGCAGTTCATCTGGTCCGCTGCCAGAGGGCAGGCCACCCACATGCATAAGCTGTTGCTTGGGGCGCAGGTGTGCCTGCAAGACTTGCGGGGCAGGTCTTCAAAATATGCGGGGCGGGTCCCAGGGCGGGGCGGGGTCTCAGGGTGCCAACAGGCCATGGTGCGGCGAGCCGCGATGGCTGTGAGTCTGGTCCTTCTGCCTTCCACGTATCTAAGTCCCCTCGTTCCGCACTCCAGCGCAGCAAACACTGATTGCTGGGTGCACCTCCGCAAGAGTCCCGCCTCTCCCCGCAGGCATCTGGGTCTCCCGGGGTTCGCCAGAAGATGGATTTCAGGGTGATGGAGAGCTAATCTCCCCTAGGTTTGGAACAAAAGCCCCTTTCCCCCGCCACCAGCCAGACCCACGCACCTCCACACCTCATCCCCTCCGATTTCGCTGGGTGCAAGGCAACAGAACAGCCTTTAACCTCCGCCGCCATCTTTTTCAAACTTCCCAATTTGTACTTCTTAATCCCTTCATTTCAGTCAACTCTACTGAAGTCTAGCGCTGCCGGGAGATGCACGGAAAGGGCGCCCGGGCCTCCATCCGGTGCGCGCATCCCGCGGAACCAGGCGCGCGAGGGCCGCGCGGCTGGGACGGGCGCTGGGCGGCCGCCGAGCTCCAGGCACCGCCATCGCCGCGTTCCGGACGTCGCCGCCGCGGCGTCCCCCCGATTTGTACTTCTTAATCCCTTGAATTCAGTCAACTCTACTGAAGTCTAGCGCCACCGGGAGGTGCACGGAGAGGGCACCCGGGCCTCCGTCCGGTGTGCGGGGCGCGCGGCCCGAGGCACCAGGCGCGCGGGGGCGCGGGGGCTGCGCGGCGGGGACGGGTGCTGGGAGGCCGCCGGGCTGGGCTCCGGGCGCCGCCGCTGCGGCGGCGTCCCCAGCGTCCCGGGCCGGGCGGCCTGCGGGGGCGGCGGAGTTGCGAAAGTGAGTGAGTTTCCCAGGGTTTCGCCCGGAATGGGGTTCAGTGCAATCGGAGCCGGTGCTCAGCGCACTCTGGAGCCTTTATCTCCTTCCTGCCAGTGAACTCCGGCCAGGTCATCAGCCGCCCCTTCCTCTCCGGTTCCATCCTCCCCGCAGGCGCGTGTGCTCGTGTCTCCGCCCGTTTCTCCATACCTCAGGCTTTTACGGCTTCCCCGACTGTCCCCGTGGCCTTCTCCTTCCCCCCAGCTGTGGGCATTTCAGTCCACCAACTTTCCTGTGGTTCTGGACGATGTCCGTTCTGACCTCTAGTTGTATTTTTGAAATTGTTGTGCCCGGCTGCAGGTTAGGTGTTTAACCTATGCCGCCATCTTGGTTTCTCTCCATTTGTTATTATTTATACTTATCATTTCTCTCATGGTATTTCTTTTATGGTCCCTCATTATGTTAATATTTTCTTTTAATATCCTGCATGCTAATTCCAATGCCTTGGTCATTTCTGGGTCTGTTTTTATTGCCTATTTTTTTCTTTCTTTTTTTTGAGTCTTTTTAAAAATATAGATATTTTTATTGATTTCAGAGAGGAAGGGAGAGGGAGAGAGACAGAAGCATCAACCACTGAGCCACGCCACTGAGCCCTACTTTTTTCTTGATTGCTGGTCACATTTTGCTGGTTTTCATTTGCCCTGCCTTGTTCTTTTTTCTTTTTTCTTTCTTTTTTTCTGTATGCAGAACATTGTGGATATTTTGTTGTAAGGTGTCTAGGGTAAGTTGTCTTCCTTCAAAGAGTGTTGAGTTTTGTTTTGACAGCAATGAAATTATGGGAACATTCTCTTGATCTTATCAGACTCGAATTATGCTTTGTTAAAGCAGACCTGCATTGGACTTGTCTTTTTTCCTACAGTTTGTTCCTTTCTCTAGGGCATGCTCTTGATTCCTGAAGCATCACCTTTCATGGTTCTATATTAAATTGCTCAATCATGTCTCTTCATCCTGGCTGCTCCGAGGTTCCCCTATCTTTGAGCTGCATGATCCCTGTACCTTTGCGAAGCTTTCGTTCTGGCAGTCACTCTCTGCCAGGCATTATGTGGTCTTTCCTGGTGCATGTACAGCTCAGTCCTAGCCAAGGGCTCAAGAGCAACCCGTGCAGATTTCATGGCTCCTCTCTGTCCTTTCTCTTCTTAAGTATCCCGACACACAAAATTTTATATGACTCAACAGCCAGGAAGTCTTATCTTAGTCTCCTAGGCTAGCAAAACTCAATTCTGTTTTGCTTGTGTACAACTTCTCTGTGCCATAGTGAGGTAGGTGCTTGTGGTCTGAATTCTGAAGCCGATGTAGTATTAACTTTGCATATTTTTCTTATCTAAGGATGACTGTAATTTGATGCCAGTTAAATAAGGCCAGAAATGGTTTTGTAATATATTTTGAGCAATATTATAGCTGTTTATATCGGGAGGGTGTTTTAGTCCATTTGAATTGCTATAGCAAAATACTATAGACTGGGTGACTTACAAACAACAGACATTTACTTCTCACAATTCTGGAGGCTGGGACGTCCAAGATCAAAGTGCTGGAACATTTGGTGTCTGGTAAGGGCCTACTTCCTGGTTTATAGACAGCCAGCTTTTCACTGTGTCCTCATATGGCAGAGGGGATGAGGGATCTCTAAGGGGCCTCTTTAAAAGGGCACTAATTTCATTCATGAGGGCTCCATTCTCATGACCTGGTCATCCTCAAAGCTCCCACCTCCTAACACCATGACATTGGGGTGTAGATTTCAACAACTGAATTTTGAGGGGACACAAACATTCAATTTATAGCAGAATTCTGCCCCGCCCCCCCCTTGTAAGATATCTTTAAACTTATTTATGAATTTTTAATATTTACATATCTAGTTTGCTTCTCTCTGTATGCAACCTGGATACCAGAAATGTGCACTATTATAGTAAATTTACTATCATTAATAATGTCCTACCCTAGGAAAAAGAACAACAGTACTAAGTAGCATACAAGGAAGTTCCAATAGATGGTGCCATTGAATCTAAACTCTTTTTATTCCTCCTGTGCCAGTCAAGGACTAGGCAAAGCATGTCTTACCTTTGTATATGAGAGGGGATATCTGAGAGGGATACATATTCCTGAGAACTTAAAAAAATATAATTTTAATTCAGGAAGTTGGAAATTTGAGCTTAGGGAGACAGTAAAATGGTCCATACAAGTTCTACAATCAAAGTTGGGCATTTAGAAGGGGAAAGATCCCAATAGTAAGAGAATAAATCCATTGCAGTATAAACAAATAAGAGTCAAAATGTTTAGTTAGTATAGTATTGCTACAATGGGGAAAGCTTTATTTATTATTTCAGTTGACAAAGTATGTCGGAATTGATACTCTCCAGACATGCTAAATGCTGGAAAAATGTAATTAGTGATATAACTTATGTGAATTGACTTAAAAAAGTCTCTCACTTGTATATTTGTTAAACATATTGCTGAGAGAATGTCAAATCAGTATAATCACACTTCATATTTAGAAAACATTTCAACATTGAGTAAAATTCCCCCATATAGACACTTAATTTGAAACTGAAGTGTGAAGACCGCCAAAGTTAATGTGCCTATCAAAGGAGGATTTTGTCAGTGGCATCTTTGCATGAAGTAGACTAGTTTAAGTGTCTTCTTTATGTTGTGAGAGAAATGGCAATTTTTACTTGTAGTTTGTACTTTATACTTGAGATTTACCATGTGAAAGAAGGAGTAATTTTCTGTGAACCAAGATCTCCTAGTGCCATAGTCGGCAAACTGCGGCTCGCGAGCCACATGCGGCTCTTTGGCCCCTTGAGTGTGGCTCTTCCACAAATACCACGGCCTGGACGAGTCTATTTTGAAGAAGTGGCTTTAGAAGAAGTTTAAGTTTAAGAAATTTGGCTCTCAAAAGAAATTTCAATCATTGTACTGTTGATATTTGGCTCTGTTGACTAATGAATTTGCTGACCACTGTCCTAGTGCAATCATTGTTCTGCATTGTGAGTCTACATTTCACCTGGTTAACACATTTCATCAGGTGCTCAAACTGCTGCTGATGTGGGTTGGGTGAACTTATGGGTCATGAAAACATAAGCCAAGCACTGACCATTTCAGGGCTGTGGCAAATTTGTTCCACTCCTTATAACGCCTAAAACACAGAATTCCCACTTTAACCACACAGATGCTGTAAATACATGAAAGAAAATTCCATCATGATAAGATCAATCAAGTTCTGCAAATTGCTCATGTAATAAACATCTATATATATAAAAGGCTACTATGCTAAATGTCCCTCCAACTGTCTGACCAGTCACTATGATGCACACTGACCACCAGGGGGCAGATGCTCAACATAGGAGCTGCCATGACAAAGAAACAGCACTGGGGACCTGGCACTGACAAAGCAACACTCGGCTTCCCCCAAGTGGAACACAGGCCCCGCCACCACCCCGGAGAAACAGCCCTCCAAATCACAGCCAACACTGCCGAGACCCCATGGCTCAAAATGCAGCCCACAGCCCAGCCCAGCCCGGAAATGGTTACTGTGGGCACTGGATAATGATGTCCCATAGCAACGCCCGGCTTCCTCTCCCTAACGACTAGCCTCCTTGCAATTTCTTCAGCCCAGTTACATGACTTGCTTCATAGCCAGGTGCAAACATTTTACACTTTAACCAAATGTCTGAGAAGCGTTTTCCCATGCCTCATCTCATTTGATCCTCACAGAAGTTCTGGAGTAGGTAAATAGGAGACTTGGTAGAATCCTATTTTCTTTTCATTAGCCGGAAAACGAAGATTTAGAAAGTTTAGAAACTTGACCCGACTGAAAAGAAGTAAGAAATGGTGGACCTTGAAAATGACGTTTGGTTTTCTCACTGCACAGAATATAGTCAAACACTGCTGCAGTTAATATTTTATTTACCCTTTGTTCTCCCTGCATGATCTACAATAATAATCTGCTTCATGTTGATATTTACTTCTGTGTTGCTGACAATTACCTGAAAGAGAAGTTGGGGTGCTTCAATGGGCTGGAAAAAGTTTAGCTAAATCAGAAAGCAGGTCTAATTAGGCAAGTTTATATATATATATGGCTAAGTTGACTCACACATGCACGATACATACAAAGCTCTTACTGGAAACAATTGCATGTGTGTGTTTTGATCTGTCATTGTCAATCATGAATTTGGTTGACACTTCTTTTATAGAGAAAGGGTGAATAGTGATATTAAAATATTTCTTCAAATTAAAATTTCCTTTCAATGTGCACGAATCCATGCACCAGGTCTCTAGTGGTATTTAAAGAACATATTTTCCAGATTGCCCAGGTGCCATTCCTGCATTCAGAAAAATCACTAAAGGTAAATGTATATATCATATTATCTTAGATTCATCAATAAATGCTTGTATCAAGTAAACATTAAATATTTATGTGCTCAGCCTATGACAGTGACAAATTGAGAATCATGCATTTGATCAGTTTTTCTGCATGTTTTGCAAATCTGTAGTTTAAAGTTACTTTTTTGTCATTTGGTGGCCCTTAAAAAGAAATCCCTATTTTCTTTCAGTTAGTTCCTATGGAAAGGAGGTCTCTGCAAAGTATTTGGATTTCTTGCCTTTGTCAGACAATGAATAATGACTAATTCCATGGGTTTTGTTTGCTTATGTATTTCTTTTACCACACAATTCATACAAATCAAGGGCTCAAGAGTGATATAGCTCATCTCACGTAGCTGGTAAGATCAGATGGCTATATAATATTGTAGGAAGAGGAACATATACAGGATCAAAGAGCCTTGGTTCAAGTCTTGAGTCTGGTACTCTTTACTTGAAATTTTTATTAAGTTACTTATTCCACTGAGAAATTTTACAATATATAATGAGTCTTCAACAAGTTCGTAAACTTTGATTAAATAATTTATTTTTAGAGATTTTTTTATAAAGAAAGATGGGCTATATTTTCATAAGAAACATATGATAGTATTTTCTTTTAAAAATATATATTTTATTGATTTTTTTACAGAGAGGAAGGGAAAGGGATAGAGTGTTAGAAACATCGATGAGAGAGAAACATCAATCAGCTGCCTCCTGCACACTCCCTACTGGGTATGTGCCCACAACCAAGGTACATGCCCTTGACCAGAATCGAACCCGGGACCCTTGAGTCTGCAGGCCGACACTCCATCCACTGAGCCAAACCAGTCAGGGCAGTATTTTCTTTATGTGGGATAAAGAAGAGAATCTAAATGCCCTATAATAAGAAAATACTTATATGAGTTTCATGAAATATCATATTTGAAATAGAAATAGTATTTTCAAAGAATTTATGACATAAACTTTTTATAATATAAATTTTAAAATAAAAATACAGAATTTTTTTTTGTGTGTGTGTGAGGAGAAAGAAGAAAATGCTCTAAAATATTACCAGTGGCTATTCACTTCCTCCACTCCAATTTTCTCCCCTGTACTTTGTAATTGGTTTCTGACCCCAATTTGCTACCTAGCTGTTCTCTTAATAACCTACTTTTCAGTAGGATCTCATTTTCTGAGTTCTTACTCTTTTTTGAGCTCTTCAAAACTATTTAACATTGTGACCTGAAACAACTACTTCAAATATCTAAAAGTTCTTTTTTTCTTCTGTCAGTGCCTTTCTTTGAGTCTCTTGTCTTTTAATCCCTGTTTCTCTATCTTCTGATTGGCTTCTCTACCTCTTCTGGGATGTAGAGTTCCCACGAGTTTCAGTCCTCGGCTTCTTTCTTTTACAACATGCACATTTTTCCTTCTATAATAATACAGTTCATTACTTCTAAGCTTCTAATAGTCATTATTACTTGGTTGTATATCTCATTGTACTTGGACTTTAATATGACCATTTGAGGATTTATTATTTTGTGACCAGGACTGAAGCAATATGGGTCTATATGAACTTACCTTGTGATGGCTTCTGGAAGGACCTTCTTTCCATTCTCTGAGTTATTTTCTAGCCATTAATAAGGTCCAATCTGCTTTGTGAGAATAGTAGGTCAGAATATATTTTTATTAAAAAATATTTACTCCTTTTCTCTAATTCTTATGCAGAGTAAAATACCTCTCCCATTGATATTGCACTTGGCTGTGTGAATTTTGCTTTGACCTCATATAGGTAGAATGAGCTTTCCTGAATCATGACCTTTGTTTCAACCTTGTATCTTACTTTTGGCTAAAACAAAGTTAGCAGCCATAAAAGCAGCAAAGACTTGACCCATACTCACATGTTTGGGCTTGTCATCTTACATTTAGGCCATCACTATGAAAACTTGCCTTGTGTAGCTATTGGCCAATTATAGACTTCGGAATAAAGAAACATGGGGTAGACCTGAGTTAAATCTCCAGTGAGGAGTCAGAAAGAGTCAAACACACAGATTGATGCCAAATTACAGTGCTGATCTGTCTATTTCAGCTATCCTCCAGCCAACTCAAAGACCTGTAAACAAGAATAAATGATTATTATTTTAAGCCATTGAGTTTGATATGGTTTAATGCACAGAATTATTGTGTCAATAGCTGACTGATACAAGTAGACCCTTGTCTGAAGATAGATCCCTGGACTAACACACTTTTGGGAGGGTTTTATGGTGTTCTACTTTATCAGTTACAAGTCTTTCCTTGGCAAAAGTCTTAGAGTAGAGACAGTTTAAGCAAGGTTTGACTCAGGGCTCAAACAGTGTCATCAGGTCCTAGTGTCTCTTGCTCCATCCCAGTTTAAGTTCCATTTCCAGGCTTTCTCTTTTTCTTTTTCTCTGAGTGGCAAATGGTTGCTTTCATTTATTAAAAATTATCATTCAACATATACAGTGTAAAAGTCAATTCTAGCTTCCAAGTACAATTTCAATATGAATAATCATCTGTTTCTCTTTAAGAGAGCCCAACATCTATATACGTAAAAGGCTAAGTGACCGTCCAACCATCCGACTGGCTGGTAGATATGATGTGCACTGACCACCAGGGGGCAGACGCTCAACACAGGAGCTTCCGAGCTGCGGTGATTTGGCAACTGTGGTTCTCGGGTGACACACCCCGGAACCAGAGAGGAGGGAGCCCAATTCTACCTTTGGCCATGGGTTATGTTGTTGCTGGGGCATTGTCGGCCCCCAATCTAGTTTACTGAACACTTGTGTTTGCGTTCCACACCCTGTATGACAGCAGCTTTGCAGAGTGCCCTCTCATACTCCGGGACCCCTCGGGGGATGTCGGAGAGCCAGTTTCGTCCAGATCCACACAGGCCAGGCCAAGGGACCTCACCTGCCGGAGGGACCCCACTCACTCCGCAGATGCCCTTCGAGCAGCATCGTCACCCCAGGTGCCACCAGCCCGGAAGGGACCACGGGAGGTTGGCTCCAGGGCATGTCTGGCCTGTCTCACCTAGTCCTGCCCCACCAGCCACCTTCTAATTAATTTCCCTTTCATTGTGCACGAATCTGTGCACTGGATCACTAGTAGTTACTATAAAACCAGTCATTTATAGTTAGGGGAAAACACTTTTCTGTGGATGCCACGTAAGTCAAATGTAGACAAAAGTTGAGTCAATGACACTTGAAGTCCATTGGTTGGGAGAATTGTCCTCCAAAGGGAACCAGAGGAACTGTTTTAAAGGAAAAGATCATGAGTGCTTGGTGTTGTACAGAAAGCAAGAGACAACAGACCTTGTCTACAACAACTTATTACCATTCGTGTCTCCAGGTTTTCTCTATTTCAAATTGTCCTCCACATGCACCTTGTCTTCATAAAACACAGTCATGGTGGTATCATTCTCCCAATCAAAACTTTTATAAGTCACCATTGCAATCAGAATATGGGCCACAGCCTGAAGGTTGAAGTTCAAGGCACTTTATCATTTGTTTCCTAACTTCTTTTCCAGACTTGTACCCTCCCAACACACATGCAAACCTTCACTTCAATGACAGTGGTAATTCTTCCATTCCCTTAGCACATCCCACAACCCTCCCAGTCCCATGATAGCATTTGACATGCCATGGGTCTGTCAGGAGCTCATCCAAATTCCACCCCTCAAATTGTGCTTCTACCATGGCTTGTATCACAGTCAACCTCATGTGGTGTCAAGCACATATGTGTTCTCCAGATGGTGCATCTCTGGAGGATGAAGGTAAAATTCACCTCTGTATCCTCCAGAGCGACTCACAGAGTACTTTTGAATCATCAATAAATGTTTGTTGAAATGTTGAGTTGTAAAATTACCGAGCCTCGGGCTCAAGAGCAGAAGTTGGGATTGGCATAAAGCTCAGTATTTTCAGCATGTAATCTCTTTAGGCTCCTACAGGTGGCCAAATTCTGACAAGCTGCTGGACAGGAAGGTGATTTAAATTACATATCTAAAGGAAGGTGTAATTTAGCCCATATGGTGGGATAAAATAAGCAGACAGTCAGAAACTTCACACAAATAAGAAAGAGGCCCACAGTCAGCTGCAGGGGCCCAACTGAAATGTGTTTAAAATGCATTGCTTGCCACTTGGGGGGTGTCTCCAGGGTTACTAAAGGAAGGGTTCCTGGGCAGTTTGGAACTTAATTGATTGGTGGCTGGACCCTGAGTAAGAAATGCTGAAGGTTTTCTATATTACAAGTCTATCTTTATTTACACAAAGTTCTAACAGCTCAGAGAATACTCTGAGTATATTGAGAGGGGAGAATTAAATTAACCAAAAACTTTCATTTGACATTGTACCTAAAATACTTGTCTTTCTTCTTGTGCCGTTTTCACACACAAAGTGCCACCAAAGAGCTGTAGGAATTATCCTAGGGTGGTTAGAAAAGAAATATATTGTAATCATCAGTTCACATATGCATATACATGTGAAGAAGAAGTCACTTTTTGAGGTAGTAGAAAGAGCATTGAAAGGAGGATCCTGGTACATGGTCTCTGGATGAGCACTAGGGCTCATGAGCTCTGTGGACCTGAAAGGGTCCTTTAAAATCTTTGAGCTTTGCGACATAGTCTGAGAGATTAGGCCATAGTTAAAATTACCTTTAAAGTCACTCGCATTGTTTTGAGATTACATGATTCTATATTTGATAAAATATTATAGGTAAGATATATGAAATACCAGAAAGCAGGTGGGTAAGTCAATCTGACAACAGACAGTCATCTATGCTCCTTAAGTATCTTGGGGCTCAAAAGTTTAGAACTTTCTATTGTTTGGGGAAAGGGAACAAAAAAAAATATCTATAGGTCTGATTTTTTTGCTGTTGTTTTTAATCTTCACCCAAGGACATTTTTCCATTGATTTTCAGGGAGAGTAGAAGAGAGAGGGAAAGACAGAGAGAAACATTGATGTGAGAGAAACACATTGATTGGTTGCCTCCTGCATGAGCCCCAACCAGGGCCTGGGCCAGGGAGGAGCCTGTAACCAAGGTACATGCCCTTGACCAGAATTGAACCCGGGACCCTTTGATCTGTAGGCCAATGCTCTATCTACTGAGCCAAACCGGCTAGGGCCATAGGTCTGATTTTTTTAAGTAAAATTCTTTCTTTGTTTCAGCAGCCTTCAGTGCTCCTATTAAAGTGCTATTGCAATGGTCCTGGAAAAAGATGTTTTATTAGACTAGAGCAGGTGTGGTGGGAGAGGTGACCAAATTTCAAGTATGTTTTAGAGATGGAGCATTATATTATACTAGAGGCCCGGTGCATGGATTCGTGCACTAGTGGGGTCCCTCGGCCTGGCCTGCGGGGATGGGGCTGAAACTGGCTCTCCAACATCCCCCTAGGGGTCCCAGATTGCAAGAAGGCCGTTCTCAGGTGATGCACCCCAGAATCGGGCTCCCTACTCTCTGGTTCTGGGTGCATCACCCGAGAACCACAGCTGCCAAGTCACCGCAGCTCAGCAGCTCCTGCATTGAGCATCTGCCCCTGGTGGTCATTGTGTGTCATAGCTACTGGCCGGTCACTTAGGCTTTTATATATATAGATTGCAATTATGGGATATTAGGGAACAAAAGAACCAAGGTTAATTCCTAGATATAAGGTTGAAACAACTGAATTAATGGTGGTGTTATTTATTAATATGGGCAAAGGTTAGGGCACAGGAAGATTTTGGACAAATTAAGTTTCAGATATCTTTTGTACATCGAAGTGGGGAGATTGGGTAAACAATTGAATATACAAGTCTAAAAATATGCTTAGAAAAGAATGTGTGTCAAAGAGGGAAGGGTCAATGATATCCAGTATTACAGAGATTTAAATATGATGAATTCTAATATAATTTCCATGTGATAACTGTGGTTATAAATTTGAAGTAATCCAGTAAATTTGATTTTTGTCATTTTTAAATCTATACTTACCTACCCAGATACAGGTGCTGAGTAAGAAGATAGTAGATTTAACAAGGTTTGAGGTCTACATGAGTTTTTTAAGGAAGAGAGGTATAAAGGAGTATTTGCAAGAATGTGGTTCTAGCCCAGCTGCCGTGGCTCAGTGGTTGAGCGTTGACCTATGAATCAGGAGGTCATGGTTTGATTCCCCATCAGGGCACATGCCCAGGTTTTGGGCTTGATTCCCAGTAGGGGGCATGCAGGAGGCAGCTGATCAATGCTTCTCTATTGTTAGTGATGTTTTTATCTCTCTCTTCCTCTCCCTTCCTTTCTGAAATCAATACAAATTATTTTTTTAAAAAAGAATGTTGCTCTAATTTCAGAATACATTGAATGAGGACAGAGACAAAGCAATAGGGCCCTGATGGGTAATGAAAAAAATGTGAGATTTCTATGGATTGAAGTTATTGATAAGTTTGAATATTTTCATGGTATATCAAGGTAGGAGTTAGTGGTTTCCTTCATGAGATGTTTTAATGAAGGATTGGGGAAGAAAGGCTGACTGAGTGAAAAGTAAGTGGAAGAGAGAGTGGAATCTGAGGAAGTAGAGACAGAAAGCTGAGACAATAATTTTGAAGATAATTCCTATTAATAGACACCAAAAATAATGGGACACCAGCTAAAGAGAGGTGTGAGTCAAGGGAGGATTTTAAAATAATTACCTGTTGATGAAAATGACATAATGGAAAAGGTTAAATCAACAAGGAAGATGAGAGAGGGTATGATTATAGAGGTGATTATGAAAAAAAATTGAGTTCACTGTACCAGTTTGCCTTATATAAAAGCAATAGAAATTCTCATCTGAACAGGTTGGAAGTTGACATACATGAACACAGAGATAGACCTGCTGGTAAATGTGGTATTGCAAATGTACAGAAAATTTCTGCTGATTGCTTCCATTTTATCAATGAAATAAAGAAGCATGGCCATCAGAGGAGAGTGGGGGAAATGGTGGAGGTCCAACAACAAAATGAGAAGGTATGAAATCATCTCAGAATGTGTGAGAGAAAATTAACCGAAGAAGTACATTAGGATTGTCTGACAATGCCCATTTGAGATTTGTGGTGATAAATTTGAAGAATGCCCAGAAAATTTGATTTTGTTATAGTTTCCATCCATATTTACCTACTCAGATATAAGTGCTGAGTAAGAGGATAGAAGAATTTAATAGATTTGGCATCTGCTATATAAACTTGTTAAAAAGAGATAGAGGACTTTTTGCAATAGTGTGGTTGTAATTTGAGAATGTTTTGAAAAAGGAAGAAATATCTAGAGATAACATCTAGGCCTTAGTTGTATTTCAGCTCCAAAACCAGCCCTGGATGAGGTCAAGACCAGCTGCATTGAATAATGACCTCCTGCCCTGGTACTGGCCAATCAATCAGTGGAGACCACAACCCTAAAAGGATACACTTAAAAAAAAAAAAAGAAAGAAAAGAAGGAAGGAAGGAAGGAAGGAAGGAAGGAAGGAAGGAAGGAAGGAAGGAAGGAAGGAAGGAAAGGAAGGAAGGAAGGAAGGAAGGAAGGAAGGAAGGAAGGAAGGAAGAAGCAAAACCATAAAGGTTCTGATGGCTAATGAAAAAATGAAAGAACTATGGATTGAAGCACTTGATAATGTTGAATATTTTTATGGTAGGAAAACCAGAATGAGTGAGGATGAGGAGGAAATAAGACAGGGAAGTATTTATAAATAAGAGAGCTTTCAGAGATAGAGCAGTCTCAGAAATAACAACATGTAGGGCAGGGTTTCCAAAAGTTTTGACCATATCTATTGCTATGAGTTGAATTTGTCACCACCACCCTCCCTCAAATATAGGATGATGTCCTAATTCCTGGTATCTTATAATGTGATTTTATTTGGGAACAGGATTATTGCAGATGTATTTATTTAAGATGAAGTCATATTGAATAGGGCCTTTAATCTTATATGATTGACTAGAGGCCCAGTGCACAAAATTCATGCATGGCGGGGGAGGGGGGGTGGTTGTCCCTCCCTGGCCTGCACCCTCTCACAATCCGGGACCACTGGCTCCTAACCGCTCACCTGCCTGCCTGCCTGATCACCCCTAAACCCCTCTGCCTGCCTGCCAGATCACCCCTAACCACTTGCCTGCCTATCTGATCACCCCTAACTGCTTGCTGGGGGTCAAGGCCAGCCCTGAGAGGGGCCATCTGCTTACCTGATCACCCCTAACCGCTGGCTTGCCTACCTGATTGCCCCTAACAACTTGCCTGCCTACCTGATCACCCCAATCGCTAGTCTGCCTGCCTGGTCACCCTTAACCACTGGTCTGCCTGCCTGATTGCCTCTAACTATTCTGCCTGCCTGCCTGCCAGATCACCCCTAACCACTTGCCTGCCTACCTGATCACCTCTAACTGTTGGTCTGCCTGCCTGATCACCCCTAACCACTCTGCCTGCCTACCTGATTGCCCCTAACCCCTTGCTTGGGGGTGGAGACAGCCCAGTGAGGGGCCGTCTGCCTACCTGATCACCCCTAACCACTTGCCTGCCTATCTGATCACCCCTTACTGCTTGCTGGGGGCATGACCAGTCCTGTGAGGGGCCGTCTGCCTACCTGATCGCCCCTAACCACCTCTGCCTGCCTACCTGATCACCCCTAATCACTCTGCCTGCCTGCCTGATTGCCCCTAACCGCTTGCTTGGGGGCAGGGCCAGCCTGGCGAGGGGCCGTGGTAGTTCTGGTCTAACAGTCGTTATGGTCATGACACTGTTATGGTCTCTGGCCTTTTATTATATAGGATGTCTTTATAAAAAGAGGAGAAGAGACACTGACCCATGAGGCAGGAATGCCATGTGATGATGAAGGCACATATTAAAGTGCTGCAGGTATAAGCCAAGGAATGCCTAGGACTGCCAGCATATTGCTAGGATCCAGGAAGAGGCAAGAAAGTGTTCCCTTGTAGGTTTCAAAAGGAGCATGGCCCTGCCAACACCTTGATTTCCAACTTTTAGCCTCCAGCTCTAAGACGATAAGTTTCTGTTGTTTTAAGCAACTCAGTTTGTGATACTTTGTTACAACAGCTCTAGGAAGTAATACATATACAGTACCTCCTCTAACGATTTTTATGTATTTACAAAGTATATACATTTATAATCATACTAGAGGCCCAGTGCACGATTAAATCATGCACGTCTAGGGTCCCCTAGGCCTAGCCTGCCATCAGGGCCATGTCTGCCGCCCCGCGATGCCTCTCATGCTCTGCGGAAGCTGCCGGCACTTCACTCTGCCCGCTGCAAGAGCTGCTGCTCATTTGGTCATGACAGCGTCACGACCACAGGCCTTTTATGATATAGATTCATGTCATGTAACTTACAACACACAAGCAAAATGAAATGTTTGCTTTCATTATATGTTTGATAAAACTAATATGACTTTCAGAAAATCTCATTTTAACACTTATTATACACTAATCCCAAGGACCTGTGCTAAAGTCAGTTCATGCTGTTACTTAGTGTTAAAGACTGACATATCTTAAAACTTCATAAGGAGATAAAATTTATGACTGCAAATCTTGAGTAGGCGTTGTCAGAAAAATTCTGGTATATTTCACCAGTCAAGTATTGGCTGATATTTTTCAGTCTATATTTTCTAATTTGTTATTGCTGCTTAGCTAGTAAATAGTTATCTTTCAAATCGCTTATGTGGTCAGTGCAAGAGACAGATGCATCCTGGAAGATGACAGTAGATTCTTGTAAACTTAACTAGGCATGGACTCCAACTGCAGCTCTGTTCCTGTTCAGTTTTTCTCTAGGTCAGGGTTTCTTAAATTTGGCACCGTTGACATTTTGGACAGATAATTCTTTGTAGTGAGGGCCTGTTCAGTAAATTGTAGGGTGTTTCCCAGCATCCATGGCCTATCCACTAGATACTAGAAGCACTCTCTACTCCAGTTGTGACAACCAAAAATATCTCCAGATATTGCCAATGTCTTCTTGGTCATACTCCCCGCCTCCCCTCCCTACTGCCACTCCATTGATAACCACAGTTGTAAGCCAAATCAACACATCTCCTGGTACCTGCCATGTAGTTATTGGTCTGGAAAGTGTTCTTTCTTCTCTACATCTCTTAGTAAAGATCATTTTCTTTCACCTGACACAACCAGCAATACATTTTCACTACCCAAGCTATAGCTACATCAACCCTCCAGCCCTTTCTCATAGTCTACTTTATGGTAGATCTAGTTCACCTCTCTGTTCCACAGGATGGCACACTGATCCATTACATGGATGGTATCATGCTAATTGAAATTAAAGAGCAGGAAGTGAAAATTGCTCTTGGTAATTTAAGAAGTTTCCCCAGTTTGCCAGCTGCCAGATATCTCAGTGTAACTGGCCAGCCACCAGCCAGCAGACAACTGACTCCATACCTGTGAGGATGCCCAGCAAAGACTAACCAGGCCAGCATAGATCAGAATAATTGTTCAGCTGATCCACGGAATTAAGAACTAAATAAATGCTGTTTTAAGCTGTTAGGTTGTGAGGTCATTTATTATGCCAGAAAAAGCTAACTGACACAGTGCTCTTTAAAAAAAATCCTGGTGAATTGTAGAAGCTGGAAACCATATGAAGACTATAGACACACAAACCATTGGGCAAATGTGGGAGGCTGCTAACCAGGTTCTATATGATTTCATTAAAAATATTTCTTGGGGTGGTCCATCTGCCCTATAAAAGTACATAGGGACATTATAAAACTGAAAACGATAAATATGTCTGTTCAGATAATGAACAGAGTGTAAATCCCAATGTTATGATAGAAGCAATGAAATTTCCCGTGTGAATCAAATCACAGCAACGTTTAACTGAATGCCTAAATGTTGAACTTAATGCTTGAAGATACATTATGAATAGCCATTCATCCATGGCAAGTAAAGATGGAACCAGGAAAATGTTAAAGATGGTTGTTTTATTTATTTTTATTACCTTTATATTTCCAGGAAGGGTAGTGCTATGTTTTGAAGCTGGAATATTTTCTTTACATTTTAAGAAGTTGGAAGGAAGTAAAATATAGAGTCTAAAGGCTACGTTTGTGTGAGTGTTGTTTTGACCAATTACCATGTGACTTTCAACTACTTTCTTTTCATTTCCTCACTGGCAAACTGAGGATCATGATATTATTTCCCAGGATTAAGGAGGATCAAATAAAACAATACATTAAAGGCACCAGCACATTGTAAATACTTAATGGGTATTTACCACAACCTTGCAACTGTAAAATTCTTAAAACTTGTTCTTGAATACCTCTAGATCAAGAAAAAATAAGGGTGAATAAATGCCACAGTATTATAAAGTTGATGGTTATAATAAAGTAAAGAAGCCCAAAACTAGGCTTATTGCAGTGATCACTTTGCAAGTTACATAAATATCTGACCACTATGTTGTACACCTAAAAGTAATATAATATTGTGTGGCAACTGTAATTGAAAAATATTATTTAAAAAATAATAAGTAAAGCAAAAAATCTGAATTCAAATTTTTTTGTTTTTTTCACTAATAGTGTTCCATTATATTATAAAAAGTTGATATTTTTATAAAATTCTTTGTTCCACAATAATGATTATACATTTTTACTGCTGCTCTTTTGGATACAATGTAAGTACATAGCACTTTATATTTTCCAAGGGGCTGTAATGTCCCGTACATGCCTTGACTCTATCTTCAACACGTTGACAGAGGCAGGACAGGTCTTATTAACTCCATATTCTTAAGGGGGAAACTGGCATGTTATCAAAATAATGACTGACCAAAGATGATTGCACAATAGAATAACCTAAGTACTCTTCCTGATTCCAATCCATTGAGCCAATATCTATTTACAAATCAGCTGGTAGATGTTTGCAATTGTGGATTTGACTGCCATATTTAGTTAATTATTTTAAGTTTGTGTTCACCTGGCACTATTCTGCTTATTTTGGAGATTAAAACTTGTTTTCTTAAGGTTTCTTTAGACACAACACAGAGATGACAGGTTTGCAGTTTGGGACTCAAAATGGAAACTTGGATGTGTAAAGTTTATTTACTCTTGGCAAACCACAGCTTCCTGTTATTTGACCTTTTTTTTAGAGTTGCTTTTTAAAAAGTACTTTTAAACATTTACTTTAAAAAATCTTCTTGGACATTAGATAACTATGAAATAAACCAAATTTTAATGATTGAAGTGTAAATGAATAAAAAACATATGGGTAAATTTTTCCTTAAAACACACATGGGTTTAAAAAAAAATGAAATTGCTCAGGGCCAAATACATCTGGAAATTTATTGAACCTCAAACATTTGGAAAGTAGTTTGTGACCTTCAGCAGACTGTTATCATAGCTCAATTCTAAACTCCTTTTGCATGGAACCTAAGTCATGGTGAGTTGATATCAAGCTGAAGTTGAGTGTACTGAAATGATGACCACTTTCCCAAAATACCCTTGTACTGACCCCTCCCAGGCCTGAAATCTCATCATTATAAGCATGCTTTTTTTCAAAAGAGATTTAAAACCTGAAAAAGCCAGATACAGTCTAAAATGTGAACAATATTGGGAAAGAATAATTAGAAATTAATGTTTAAATAGCCCTTTATAATTAATAAACACCTTCACACATTTAAGTGCTTGGATACAAACTCTATCCTATATAAGAAAAGCCTAATATGCTAAGTGTCCAGTCATCCGGCCATTCAACCAATCAAAACATAATATGCTAATGATATGCTAAGGCCGCTCAACTGCTTGCTATGACGTGCACTGACGGTCAGGGGGCAGACAGTTAACCAGTTGACCAATCGCTATGACATGCACTGACCACCAGGGGGCAGGTGCTCCGACCGGTTGGTTAGCTTGCTGCTGGGTTCTGGCCAATCGGGACTGAGTGAGATGGGCCGGACATGACCTGGAGCTCTCCCATGATCCCTCCCCAGCTGTCCAACCTCCTGTGTCCCTCCCTGGCCCAGATTGTGCACCAGTGGTTCCCTCAGCCTGGCCTGCACCCTCTTGCATGAATTTCATGCACCAGGCCACTAGTTGTTTATAAAATATGTTCATTTCCTTTATGAGGCCCAGAGATGGAAGTCATTCACCCCAGACACACAGTGGTCAAGCCAAGACCAGAACCAAGAACTTCTGTGCCTAGTCCTTCTCTTTACCTCATGCACCCTCTTAGGCAGCATGATGTGTTTGCATTCGCCAACCCATAGTTGGACTGAGAGATAAAATGGCAAAAGAGGCCACTGGCTACTCTTTCCCCAAGCTTGTCTGGGAAGGATATAGTTTGAGGTTTCTTACATGCTGAGGTGGAGATTCCATCAGAAGACAGAATTTGAAGATCTAGTAGAGAATGGGAAAAACAAATGGAATGAAACACCTGGGGAAGCAAATAGGGAAGGGATCCTGAGAGCAGACTGAGGAATGGCCATGCCTTACCCTGAACAAGAAAGCAAGAATATGGATATACAGAGATGCATGAAAATTGATAAGCTGGATGGGGGAGCAGGTGATGGAATTCCTGGCTGGGAGAACTCCAAGCAGCAATGAAGCAAGAAGTAAAGCACCAGCTGAGAGTCAAGATGGGGCAAAGGGATGAAGAGAGAGATGAAAGCATAAATAGTTCCTAAGAAGCAGAGAGGTTGGTGAGTAAGGACACTTAAAGGGATTATTGGGTACAGCTAAAGGCCAAGCTTGACATTTTTTCACCCAAATGATTTTTCCAAGCAGTGTCAGCAACTTGGTTATGGGAGCAAAAATCTTATGTTTAGATTGATTGAAATCAAAGTTCAAAGTTTTATAAACTCTCTGTGGTTAATGGGCTAAGAGATTTTTTTACTTCAGAGATAAAGTAGTTTTGCCTACAAGGACCAATTCCAAAGTGGTAGTAGTATAGAATTGCAAGTCTAGATGGAGCCACAGTTGAATTTTTGGAATCAAGGTATGAGAGTGGGGATTGAGACTTTAATAACTTTTTAAAATATAAGTATATATTAGTCTGCTTGGCTGCCATAATAAAATACCATAGACTTTGTAGCTAAACAACAGAAATTTGTTGTCTCACAGTTCTGGCCAAGATCAAGGTACCAGCAGGGTTAGTATCTGACAAGAGTTCTCTCCTTGGGTGGCAGATGAGTGTTTCTCTTCTTAAATGGTACAACCCTGTTAGATTAGGGCCCTATTCTTATAACCTCATTTGACTTTCATCACCTCCTCATAGGTCATACCACCCAATATAGTCACATTAGAGTCTAAAGTTTCAATATATAAATTTCAGGAAGACACAAACATTCAGTCTGTAACAGAGTTCATGGCTCATCCCTTTGAGTCCCCTTATGTGTGTCTTCATGCTGGTACTGTACAAAATAATGAAAAGAAGTTTCCCTGGTGCTTTGAATTATAGTGTGAGGGATCTTAGCCTCATAGAACTTTAGTGATGGAAGGGCTTGAAGACATGACCTAATGCACTAGGCCCATTGAATTGGGTGAGGAGACTTTACACCTGAGCGATGAATCACTGTGCACAACTCATACCACCAATAACTCTTAGACACCATTTTGAACCAATTTTTCCAACCTTAAACTTATTGCTCTTTCCAGACTGAAACCATTAAAAATTCCACACCCTCTTTCTTCCAGCTTAGAAATCCTGTGAAATTCTCTTTGTCTTAATGGCATGTAACATGTTCAAGCAGGAAGAAGGAATCTATTTATTTCATCATGATTTTTTTTTTTCATGAGTATTTCTCACAGATAGAACAGCAGCAGCCTGGTCAATTTATCTTCTTCCTTGTCAGCAAGAGTTTCAGACTCTTGGCTTCTACTACCTGCCTGTGGGCAGGTATCAGAACTGCCATCCAGTCAAGAAAAAGGAAATGATTGAATGTTACCAGAGCAAAGAAACTGTGGGAACCATTTTATTTCATGAAAACTTGGAAAGTCAGTTTTTTTAAAAGTGTTGAGATGACACATGGTTCATCCATTCTTTTAAACAAAAGCAGCCTCTACTTATTAGCTAGAAGATTTGGGTTCTGGGAAGAAAGTTTTGTGTCTGGGAACAACCTGGAGGAGGTGTCTGATTCTAGTCTATTTCCTGTATGGTGCACATTTTGGGGTCCCAGAGCAGATCCACAAACTATCAGGGCTTTCATATGGCTTTCCTATGGAACTCATTTAATCATGCAAATGAAGGACATATTTCCCAGCACTTCATCTTCATGTCTATTGAATAATGTATAGATAAATACTCCAGCTCAGATCAGAGATTTCTTCATGACTCCACTCAATTTGAGGCAAATTTGGGAGTCCTGTTAGCTGGAGTGGATGGGTTTGTCAGTTTTTCTCTGACACAGAACACTCCCACTCTTTTCATCTTTCTGGCAGGCAATGATTCTGAACCTCTCTGTAGCTGGGTCTGAGGGTTGCTGATGTCATTCCACCACATGGTCGAAGCCCACTCTGCATACATTATGGAAAGCAGCTCCAGTTAGTATTTAAATGCAACTTGACTCCCTTGCTGAGGGAAATGCAGTGCCTCTAATAAGGCCCATGTGTGGGGAAACTTGTTGGAAGTTTGAAATTTGCCAGTCTTTGCAGAGGAATGTTCTATGAAAATTTAGTTTTGTATTTGTCATATAGCATCGCAGTTCAAGTGCACTTGGGGGTTTAATGACTGTGAGGAATGTCTTCTTTCTTACATTCATATAGTATCATGCCATGTTGGAAAGATAGGATGACCGACTCACCCTGGTTTGCCATGGACTCCCTGTCTTAGGATGTCTTTGGGCCTTAGTTTCTCACCTGGATCCTGTAGGAAATTTAATCAGATGAGTTTTATGGTCTGCTAGCAATAAATGGCTCTGACTTCTTTGCTAATCTTTACTTATTAAATTTTCACTTCCTTTTCTTATAAGCTGCTGCCTTGTCCACCTTCAGCCCTAGATAAAGGATGCCCTCTCTTTTACTGTTTTGCTCCAGAGCTTCTGCCTGTCAATGGAGGAAGACATCTCACCTTGCTGATTGTCCCATTAATAATCCATATGACCTATTTTCTGAGCTCCATGTACTTTTTTGAAATCTTTTGATTTGTTTACAATTAACTTGCCATGTAACCAGCACAAAGCAGGTGCTATGGACTGAATTGTGTCCTGGCCTAAGTTCATACGTTGAAGCCCTACCACCCATGGGACTATATTTGGAGTAAGGAGGTTACTAAGATGAAATAAGGTCATTGGGGTAGGGCCCTATCTGATAGGATTACTGTCTTTACAAGAAGAGACATCAGGAAGCTGGTTTTCTCTTTCTTCCATATGAAGATGCAGTGAAAAGGTGGCCAACTGCAGGCCAGGAAGAGAGCTCTCCCCAGAAACCGATCACACTGGCACCTTGCCCTCAGACGTCCAGCCTCCAGAACTGTAAGAAATAAAGCCACTCTGTCTATGGTACTTTGTCAAGGCAGCTTGATCTGACTAAGACAACAGCCACAACCTTGGAGGCGATTTCAACCGCTTAAAGTGGACACATTTGCAGGCAGGTAAACAGCACCTTGGCATCCTAACACCTAGGACTTTAATAGAACACTTTATATCTAGCAGAAGATGCCTGTAAGGCTAAGCTTTCTAACTGTCAGGGAGCCAGTTAAAGAAATTGGTGTGTTGAAAATATATCTGGTGGTTGAGTTTTAGTAAATAAAGCCCATGGGAAGTACATTCCATCGATTAGATGTGAGTCAGAGCCACATGGGTATAGATAAATGATGCAGCAATTTGCTGGTTACCAAAGTTCAGATCAAAAGCAGAAATGGTCAGGTGTGTTATTCAAAATGTAACACCAGGTCACAAACAACCATGCTCAGCTTAAAGTTTCCCTTTTTCTAGGAGGAAAAACGAGTAGGATGTAAAACCCTCCTTCCTCACCAACCCAGGTTGACAAAGACAGACTTGATGGAACAGGGAGAGGCATGGAGATAATAAAGCATGAAATCAAATCCAGACAATAAAACTGAGGAGACATTTTTCAGAAAAGCACACTTTAGAAGAAAGCAAACCTCTTTAGAATTGCAATGTTCCATTACTTCCATAGAGAGGGAGGATATACGTTAATAGTAACACCACATATAGTACATGCTGCTTATTTTAGGTAAATTTATAATTAAGCCAACTGTTTACTAAACCTGCCACATGTTTAGATTTAAACATTTCAAATTAAGCATGTTTTTTCAAAATTCTAAATTGGGAATTGTGTCTTAATGTCAATTGACAAATTTTACTGAGCATTTGCTATAAGCCAGGCACCATGCTAAGGACTTTATATTTATTGGAGGTGGGGAATGAAAGAGAGGAAGAAACAAAGGTAAGCCTATTCTTTTAGCTTTTGTCACTGGCTGTGACCACTGACACTAGAACACACAGGAACATGAGGGCCAATTTGAGGGAAGCTGATGAGTTCTGATTGGTACTTGTTGAGATGTGGGTCTTGGTATGACAGCAGGTAGAGATAAGATGGTAATACTTACTATGAGTCTATAACTTGAAGAATGGCTAAGTATACAGATTGTGAAATGGATTGCCATATATACAAAAATTAGCTAAAGGTTGGGATTAGAGTAGATCTTCCAGAGAAAGCATAATGGGAAATAAAATAGAGGAAATCTAAGCTGGAACCTGGAGAAAAGCATTATTTGAGAGGAATCCATGAAGGAGATAAAAAAATATAACTGAGAGAAATATGTGCAGAACAATAAAAATTCTGTCACATGTGCAAGACAAAGAAGCAGGATAAAGAATAAAGTGCTGTAGAATTGTCCAGAAACAAACCCTCCAGCTTTGTGAATCCAGACATTGGGTGGCTCCCGAGGGAACACGTTCAGTAGAGCAGTGGAGAGGGATGCCATGTCACAAGGGTTTAGGAATGGCAGGGAGTGATGAAAGGAACATAGAAAACATTCAACCCTATTTAGAGGTGTTTAGATGCAATGTGAAGTCTAATGATAACTAGAGAATCCAGGAAGGTCTTTTATTTAAAGATGAGAGAAACTGCAAATAGTTGTGGATGGAGACAATATTGTATTTGGTGATAACCAGATCTAGGATATGAGACTAGACATGGTGAGTGACAAAATGCAGATTGAATGGTCATTGGAATTAAGGAAACAAGACTAGGTTTCTGGATGCACTTGCTACATGGCATTGCCATTCCGGAGTAGAAAGAGGTCACCTGAAGGTCATCAAGTTTCTCCAGACAGGCAATACCTACATAGCTCTAACCACAGACCATACCGACTAAGTAATTTAAGTATTGTTAGAGAAGAGAAAAGTGGATCAGGTCTTAAAGTATTCAGTGAGTAAATGGAATTGACCAGAAGGTCAGTAGAAAATAGTGATGAAGAAGCAGAGAGGGTGGTGCTGGTTGGCTGGCCTGACCTTCAAGGCCAATTCAAGGGAGCAGGAGTCCACGAATGAAGGTATAGCAATAATGACATGGAAGAGACAGTAGGCTGTTAGGAAAGTGACAGCCCAAGATCCTCCTCCCCGCCACCGCCAATCTGGTCTCTTTGTGCAGACTGACTAGTCCCTGTCTAGAGAGATGATAGTGCAAGGCACGGGAACACCTCACTTATCATTTAATTATCCAGCATTCATTTATAAAACGTGTCAAGGCTCACAGAAACATACCAAAGCAACACAGTATGTTTTGAAAACGTACTGCCTTGTGGACTAAAGCAAGTTCTTTTTACTTTCTAATCACTTATTCTGAATAAAGAAAACATAAATGGTTAGATTTTTAATTAAGAGAATTTCTACTCTGCACTTTATTCCCCCTGAAATATTTCTGGCCAGGGTAAGAGATTTTGTAGTAATTGCCAGCAGAGTGTGGATTCGATTTGGTTTGAGGGGACATTTAAAATAACCTAGCTCAGCAAGCCAAACCTCACAAAAGGTTTAAAACTTGAAATAAAGGCGCAGGCCCCTCGCCCCCTCATTAGTGCCCACGGATGCTTTGCATGTGTAGGGATCCCGGGATGAGCCCTACCAAACAACCAAAAGCTCCGGCCATTAACCTTTGTGCCTGGATCTTGAAGTTGAAGGGAAAAATAATAAGAAGCTGATGGTTTTAGAAAAGTCAATAAAGCAGGTACATCTAACGGGAGAACTGAAGTTGGAATTGTGAGACACAGGGCCATTCATGGAACTGACATGTTCCCCAAGGGTACAGGACAAAACAGCTCAGGAGACAGAATTCTCCCATGGTAATTTGGTATGAATTACACAGCACCTTCAGTGTTCCTAGGGCACTCGGGCAAAAGAATTATTCATGCCTCCCTGATCATTTCAGCCTAACGGCATGAACCAGTACAAAAGAAAGGCTGCCGGGCAATGCTGTTGGGGCTGGAATGCTTTGCAGAGTATTTGGTTCCCCAAGAGACTCTCAATGGAGTTGGGGGTGGGGAGAGTTGCTGTACATTAATTGGGAAGTGGTTCCAAGAACTAGAATTGGCATGCAGTGCAAGGGTTTTCCAGGGTAGGTGGGAGATGCCGGGGCAGCCTGGAGAAGGGAGGAAAGGAGAGTATAAAAGCCAGAATGTTGCAAAGGGTTCCGTTAGTTGCCAGGAGCTCTGAAAGTGGGAAAAGGATGCATCACCAAGGTAGAAAATCTCTGAGACGCTAAAGGCAAAGAAAGCATGCAATTCAAAACCAGAGCAACTTTGCTGATTGAGGTATGAGACCAACTCGGGGGCCTATTCAAAGCGTTATTATGCATGGTGAATAAACATGGAATCTTTTTATGAACTGACTCTATTATTATTTCAGCTCTGTCGCTTTCTGCTTAAGCCTCTCTTACTAATACCTTAAGTTCAATAGACTTTACTGTCCAATAGTGTATTCAGGGCTGATCTATTCTTTGGCATGGTCTGCAATTATTTTAGGTCTCTAAGAATGGTGTCTTTTAGATTATATTTTGAGTATTTCCTAAATAATTTTCATTCTCTGTAGAGTTGGTGAAGGTACTAAAAAGACAGTATATGAGAATGCATTACACTGATAACCAAATCAGACAGCTTCTGTTTGGAGCACAAGTACTCTTTAGAACAAATTTGGGGGGAAAATCTTCATAGATTTTCATCAATATTTATGGGATAAAAAAATTAAGTTAAAAATTTTAAGCACATTTTAAAGTAAAGTCTAGCATTTTTACCTCCCATTTGACTTTTGAAAAGTAAAATCAAGTAGAAAGATGACACTTGTGAATTTTCACTTGTTTTTTCACTCATGTTTCTCCCTCATGAAATACCCTTTCCTCCTTTTTCTATGCACCTAGTTCTTTAGAGCTCAGTGACTTTTCACCTCCTCTATAAATCTGCTTGGCAATCACCGCTTTTACTGATGCATCACTCTCACAGAATTTCTTTTTCTGTGTTTAATGTTTCATAAATAAGTGTTTTGTCTTCATACCCAGAAGAAGCTCTTTGTGAAAAGAGAACCTTATAAAATAATGATCATTTATTATGTACTTCTGACTTTTCCTCTCCATTTAGCTTTGCAAATTGGTGGGAGGGAGGTAAACTCAACTGGTATTTATTGATTGACTATAAATAGGTAATATCTGGGACTTTAACATAATTTCTTTAACAAAGTGCATATAAACCAAAGTTTCTTCTTTGCCAAGATATATGTTTTCTATCTATATGACTCATTTTATTGCCTGAGGTTAAAAAGCCCTTGTTTTTTGATTGTTTGTTTTTTGTTTTGTTTTTCCCTTGGGGAAGACACTGAATAATAGGGACTTTAGAGAATCTCAGGATGATACTGTGCGACATGCCTGTCTCCTCTGTCGTAAATATTGGGGAGGTTTCATGGCACCCACATTACTCCAGAAGCACAACTCTGCACTGTTTTACACCTAAAGGAACTGAGTGAATGTGGAGCTGCTCAGAGACAAGAGCACTGCTCACTCTGCAAATTTCACTTGCTTCATTACACTGAGAAGATACATCTAGAACAAAGATATCATCATAATCAAAGGTGTTGAGTAAAGTACTGAGACTGAGAAATAAGCTTTCTCTATCTCTTCCTTTTTGAAGCCGCTCGTGCCCCAATTATGCCAATTTCTCTGTCACTGTTAAGCCTTCTTAGCTGATAGGCAGATTCTATACATTGTTCAAATAAAATGTAAAAACTAGATGAATCAATTTTAGTGAAAATTGCAAATCTTGCAAAAGATTCAGGATTTCACAAAGTCAATGAATGTGATTATGGAGAAAATATGATTTAATCCCTACCCCACACCATACACAAGTATAAATTCCACTTACGTTAAATATCTAAATTTTTAAGGTAAGAAATTTAAGTTATGAATAAAATATAAGAATATTATTTTATAATTTAAAGCTGGGGAATCCAAAATCCATAAAAATAAAGACTAAGGTATTTAATCACATGACAGGATAAATGAATACCACCATGTAGTTAGAAAACAGCAAATAAAAAGCAGTAGATCAGGCTAGCAACAAGCATGAGTTATTAAGGGTTAATTTTGTGTAACCTTGGCACCTTTACGCAGTATTCATGGAAAAAAGTTCTTTTCCCTTTCCATGGTCTAGGGAGAAAGACGGGAAAAGATTTACTCGTAAAATAATATAAGAGGTATCTGCAAGAAGGAAAATACATTTAATTCTGTGGTTGAATGTCTGCTTGTTCATCAGGGCAGCTAACCTTCACCTGTGTTGTTCCTGCAGGGAGTCCTGCATTGGTGAAAACCAGTTGGAGAAAGGAAGGTTGTTTTTGCATTCCTTGTTCTTAAGGAATGGGGAAGATGAATCTTGGAAATTATTGGTAGTTGCAGAGCTGGAGATTGAGATGGTAGGTAAGGTTGTGAAGGGTGAGAGATGGTTTGTTACAGGCTTGCTAAGAATGAGGGCAGCCTTACCTGGAAGGATAAAAAGACTCCCTGCTAGTGGGTCTGTGGTATGATGCTGCTAGCTAGTGATCAGTAAGAGATAGCCTAAGCTCACCTGGAGCCTCTAATGCATAGGAGACCTGGCCACCACTTTCTCTCAATAAGCCAACAGACAATGAGTCAGAGTAGGAGTCAGAATCAACCAAGAGACTTGCAGCCTCGTAACAAAGCAGAAGAAAATAAGCATGAGGTGTGTGGTGTGTCAACTTTGCAACACCCTTCACAGGCCAGTTATCTCACAACAACATAACTCCCCAGTGCATATTATCTCAAAATGCCTTCACTGTTATAGTGTATGAATACAGGCAGAGCACTCTTCAGAAAAAGAAAATCTCAGAAAAATCCCAAAATAAAATGTAATGGAATGTAAACCAAGAATGACCAAAAGAAAAAAAAGAAAAAGGCAGACTGAAACAGAAAAGAAAAAAGAAACCCCGACATTTTTTCAAAAATTGATAAAAATCCCTTCAAAATTCAGGAATAAAATGCAAATATAAAATAAACATGTGAAAAATATGCTGTTTTCCTCAATACTTCCAGCAATATAGCCCAACCATTGCCAAAAGAGCAGGGCTCAAGTTTTAAAGAATGACAAATTTAATTGCTCAGCATACTTGCATGCGAGGCTGAAAACACATAGGGGCATGCATCCCACTGAATGGCCAACTGAAACACATACACTATAAGGGGCTGGGTTTAAACAAACTATGGTTGGGACCAAGCAGACAAAATCAGGGCATTCCCATATGTCCTCCAGAGGAGATGGCCAATGAGCCATGCAGCAGCCCAGGTCAGGCAGCAGCATCTTTGTTTGTAATCAACAAGGGGGACAGCCTCCAAGATAATGCTGACTGAAATGGAAAGTTTATAAGAGAGAAAAGGAACATGATTGGGCCACAGTTATTGTTGCTTTTCCTGCATTATTGATCTCCCTAGTCAGCTGGTCATCAGAGCAGCTTGGAAGCTTGTACTCAACAATGGGCTTTTTCAGCTTCTGTATGGAAGGGCCTTGGGTTGACACTGTGGGTGCTAGGAGGGAGGTTGTGAACATGCATGTGAGACACATCCTTACCCTCAAGGAATTTGTAAGATCAGACATGTGTGTATCACACACACACACACACACACACACACACACACACACACACACACACGACTTTACTACAAAGCAGAGCTCACTCAGAGTCACAGAAGAAGGAAAAACCTAGTGCCCTATGAGTACAGGAAAGTCTTAATCTCCTCAGGCCAAAAGTAATTTCACTCTTTTAGATTCACATAGCACTTGACCTGTCTTAGATTTATTGATTTAGAAGAGGAATGACAGCAATGAGCTGACAGAATATAATAGAAACAACAGAGAACAAAAGTGTGGAGAATACTGAAAATAGATTCAGAAATAAGCAAAGCATTTATGGAGTGGCCCTCACCTGTCAGTTCCATGTGCATCATGTGATATAGCCTAATAAAATGCAACTTGATGGATTCACACTTAAGTAGGTGACAGAGTTCATTCTGTAAGGAGAATGTAGAGTCTCCTTTATATAAGGGCTAAGACCTTTCTACAATAGAAGCCCTGGGCAAATGCTTCCAGCATGAGATTGCTATTCTCCTGAAGCCTAAAAATCATGAATGGTCACCCAATATTGATGTTCTGTATCTTAAATGTCTAAGGGATTGTACATTTATTCACAACTGTAGGGTGTTTCTTTTACGGGGCGTCTAATCAAGTTTGGGAGGTAACACTGGTCATGCTGATCAGGAGATCAGGAGAGTCATATAATGTGGAAATGAAATCTTACCAAATGTAGTTGGTTGACTAAATATATCACTCACCATTAATATCTGAAGTTATGTCTAAATGGAGTTTAGGTGAGGGGACATAGAAGAATGTAGGTTTGTCAGAGACTCATTTTTTTGTGGCTGTTGTAACAAATTACTATAAACTTGGTGGTTTAAAACAAAAGAAATTTATTCTCTCACAGTTCTGGAGGCCAGATGTTTTAATTCAAGGTTTTGGTAGGACTATACTCTCTTCAGAGGCCCTAGAGGAGAATCCTTTCTTGCTCCTCCAACCTCAAGTGGCCACTGGAATTCCTTGGCTTGTGGCAGAACAACTGTGATCTCTGCCTTGGTCTTTGTCTGACCCCCTCCTCTTGTGTCTTCTCTCTGTTCCTTATACTGACACTTATCATTGGATTTAGGGCACCCCTATAGCATGATCTCATCTCAAGATAGTAATGTAATTACATCTGCAAAAATTCTTTTCCGAATAAGGTCACATTTCATGAAATTCTATGATTCATGAAATTCGCCCAGTTCTGCAATTCTTTGATTCCATACTATTTCTAGAAAAATACCGGTCCTAAAAAAATTAATGAATGATGGATCAATAATTGGCCTGAAAGGAAAGCTGGCCTTAATTGACTTCTATAATACAGCAGAGGCACCAGCGAGTGATGGAATTCTGAACTGGCAGGCATAAGACTGATCCAGGGTGTTAACTCACCATTCCATGGACTGTTCCAAAGAACAGGAGTAAAGCAGATGATTAAGGAAATGCTTATACTTATTTACCCCACACCATGCCTTTTAGCAGGAGTTTTCAAGTCAGAGCCTGACAGCCTTGGCAGGAAAAACATGAACAGAGAGTACTCCTCGTGGGTACTCCATTGGTTATTTATTGTGACAATTTCTACACTCTGGAAATTTTTACTGCTTTCTCTTATTTGCCCATATCCCAAATTACCTGATCACAATGTGTCCGTGACAAATAAAAGGGGGCTCCATCAGGAAGGAAACGAATTAAAGGGCTTGGAAAAGCGAATCTTCACACCACCTGGAGCTCTCCTCACTCCTGTCACACGCAGCTCTGGCTTACACAAAGGCCCTCTGTGCTCTGACTCCAAAACATCAACTACTCTTGGAAATGGGAAACCTATTATCATGGCTCATGGTTGCTGTTTCCATTTAAAGGGCTTCAACTGAGGTGCCAGGGATCCAGAAATTTCCATTGCTTAACTGATGCAGAATGATAGAGAAAACAAAAAGAAGCAAAACCTTTGATAAAAACAAGCCCTTCTCTGATGTGATCCTCTCCTCTTAATTTTACTATTTCCTCGCCCATCCTCCCCTGCACAAAATGAGGTCACCAGGGAAGATAACTACGTTGGTGGCATTTATTGTACAGGGATTCCAAATGTTTGTTGTGGTGCTGTTTGTTTTTTTTATTATTATTATACAAAAAGAAGAACAAGGAAGATGTGTCAGTATCTTGTCGTTGCTTACATAACTGTTTCCACGCTGGAGTTTGACAAAGTTAATCGAATCAAAATATTTGCAGCACCTTATTTGTGTTGGTTTCATGTATGATTAGCAGACAATGAGCTTGAGTTCTTAACATCATTAATTCTTTAAAAGGAACAACTGGATAGACTTAGGGGGATTAGAGGATTTGGGCTGTATTATAAATAAAAGTTCACTTGGACTGGGTATTTCATGCTTTCTCAAACAGACTGGCCAGATTTTCCCATGCCCTCTGCTGGGTTCTGTCGAGCAAGGGTGTTGTCAGAATTACTGCATGTAGAACAATGCCGGCAGCTGCCAAGTGCTCAACAGTCATCAAAAGAACAAATAAGATGCTTATTCATATTTAGAATGGATACTAAATAACACAGACCAGATGAAAGTGGCATTTTACTGAATAATAGTGCAATAGCATCTGGCATGTTTTCTTGATTTTTGGTAGGCTCGCTTTGGGGTGGAGAAAGCCAAGGCTGAAGAAGTCCAGAAAAAAGAGGACAGATTTGTTAAAAAGCAGCACGTGTTTTATTCCAGTTTGCTGCAAATGTGTGGTGCTCAGCTAATATTTCTACAGTTCTAATGGGGAATGTGCCACTTTTCTTTGCTCGTTGGGCAATTCTTGGTGATATTTTTAAATGGTGCTTATGGCATTTTAGAACTCGGTTATTTTGTACCTTTTTCCTGTCTAGGATAGAGTATTTATTGTTGGGCTTGTGAAGGGTTAAACCAATCCATAGACATTTTCTGGTAGTACTCCTGTAGCACTAAGCTCACACCTAGGGGAGAGACAGATGTGTCTTCCAGTTCCAAGAACAAGTGCATAGGACATCCCACAGAGGTGAGAGAGAGAAGTATCACCTTTTTTTTTTTTTTTTTGGTCTATAACTATTAAAATTTAATGGTAATATTCAACATTGTTTTTAGATAGTCACTCTCTGAAGTGAAATAACTGCTCTCCAACCAAAGGGGCGCAATCTTCACTACAATAGTCTGAGGTCGGGTCTGGGGGAGTCAAGAATGCTAAAGAGCCGAAAGAGGTACCAGGAGACTCTGATGACACTTTCTTAGGTCTGGTCCACAGAAGCAGCTCCTAAAAGGACCACATTATGACATTTATGGGCCCTAGACACCCTGATTCATGGTAGATGGATGAAACACTCTGCTATTGTGCAAAGCCAAGATGTGTAGAACCAACTGGAAATAAAAAGGATAGCAAGAAGTAAGACATAGAGAAGGGGGAAGAAAATGAGAAAGAATGCTGGCACCTATAGTGTGGCAGTAAAGAAGAACCTGAGTCCATTGATACACAGCAGATTCCATGATGATGGAACCTTGGAGTGGGTGATGAAGGGGACCCCATGATAATGAGGATCATATGAGGTCCACCTCAAAAGCACAAGCCAGAGAGGATTTTAAATGGAACATGGGGGGACGTGCAGCCATCTACACAGAACAGTTCTAGGCAGGACAGAATATTGCCATCTTTAGATGTTAGTGGGGCTGAGTAACTAAAATCCAAGTCTCTTAGTGCAACATCCAAGGTTTTTTCTTCCATACTTTGCTTATTTCTTTTTTAGTTACTGATTATTTGTTTGTATGTTTGTTTAAGAAGGTTTGCAATTCATCTATTTCTAAGAGTAACCTCTATAGTATTTGAAACTTGTGGTAAAATTGTCCTGCTCTTTTTTTTATATATATATTTTATTGATTTTTTTACAGAGAGGAAGGGAGAGGGGTATAAAGCTAGAAACATCAATGAGAGAGAAACACCGACCAGCTGCCTCCTGCACACCCCCTACCAGGGATGTGCCCGCAACCAGGGTACATGCCCTTGACCGGAATCGAATCTGGGACCTTTCAGTCCGCAGGCTGACGCTCTATCCACTGAGCCAAACCAGTTTTGACTGTCTTGCTCTTTATAGACATGAATATATAGAAGATAAGCTCACATGATAGTAAGGACTTTGAATATTTTGTTCACTGCTATATTTCATTGGCTAGAGTACTGCCAGGCATGTAGTAAGTGCCTGAAAAAATATTATTTGTGTTTGGATGAATATAGAGATATCTTTCAAACAATTGTACTTGCTGAAAAATTATATTAATTTCTCACTCAAATTATTAGCCAAAGCAGATCTGATAACTAAAGACATTGTAAATTTATGTTAAAATATGTTAAGAAAGGGGGCAAATAGAAGGAAAAATGTGTCTGTACTATTTTTCATTCTTCTATGACTTCAAAGTGGTTGCTATAGTTTAGGCCAAATATTCCACTTTCTTTGGACTAAAATAAGTAGGATATGTGACCAAAGTAAAGGTATTTTTTTATAATATCAAGACATCAAGTCACAGTTGAAAATTTTCAGGTCACTATATCCTTTAACTGAAACCTATTATTCATGCTTTCATTTTGATTCATTATATACACAATTTCTTCCCTGTTTTTTTTATAACTTTTGTCTGTATGAATCTGTTGCCAAAAATCAAAGAATAAGTTTATTACTTTAGGCAATGAAATATAAAATAAAACAAATAAATTATCATTATTTCCTATATAGCTACAACAGAGGTGCAATAGATTAAATTTTACATTTTAAATTGCTTTAGTGAACATTTATTCACGCATTCAACAAACATTTAGTGAGCACCTACCATGTATCATGCAACATTCTAGGGTTAAGGATAAAACAGTGACAAAAATCCTTATCATCATAAAGCTTATACTCTGATAATTATGTTTCCATAACTTTATCACAAGTAGATAAATATTCAGTGAATTTTGTATTTTCCAGAACTGGAGTCACCAAACTTTCCCTGTAAGGGACCAGATAATAAATATATTAGGCTTTGTGGCTATCCTTTTAACTTGCCCTGAGGTTAAGCTAGGATTGGAATGGGAGCAACAGCTAGCCACAAAGTAAGACATTTTCTAGGCAACAGTCCCATTGCTCCTTGAGTTCATATCACTGCCTCACCCCAGTTTTTGCTAACCTATTTACCCTCCTAATAAAAGCCAAGCCCTTTCTGCCTGACTTTTGAAACACTATGAGATTTTTATGGCATTGCAAGAGTCTCAGCTCCTTATTGCCATCATCTTTTGAATAGAGTTTCTCCTTCTCTAAATCCAAAATGAAAGTTGGGTTTTCATTTGACAGGTTGCTAGCTTTAAAAAAAGGAGATTGGAGGGAAGGTGGGAAGGAGGGCAGGAAGAGATTAAACAAATAATTTATAAGCATATATGCATAGCCCATGGACATGGACAATACACAGGTGAAGGCCCTAGGTGGGGTAGGAGATGGGTGGAGGGGGAGCAAAGGGGAAAAAATGGAGGAAAATGGGGGACATCTATAATATTCTCAAGAATAAAATATATAGTTTTTTAAAAGGTGATTACAAGATTTGCTTTCTCAATCACACTGAAATTTTCCTATTTAATTGACATATCAGTGAATTCTCTGACCCATGGAAGGGAAGAATTCACTCCAAAGAAACCGGGCCAAACTGCAAATAAGAAGTGGAAATATGCCAAAAACGATCATTCCTTCAGCTTTACAGATGCTAGTAATGTACCTTACTGAGTCTTATGCAAGGACATGTTTTTATACTGTTATAGTGCTAGTTAATTTGCAGCCTAATTTTGAGACCAATCATTTAAGGTTTAAAGAAAAGGTAATTGGTTATTTTAAGTGTAAACATGATGAGCTCTTTAAAAGCCAGAAATTGTTACAGCTTTTAAAATTAGAAATAAAAATGCTACTGAAGCATCCTATAGGTTTTAATTTTTAATAAGATAAATATATATATATATATTATGTAAACAAAAGACACACACAAAGAAATTCCTTGGAGACCTCACTAATTTTTAAGAGTGTAATACATTCTTGAAGTAAAAACTGAGAGAAAACCACTGTTGTAGCTAAAACACGGGTTCACTGTACCCTGTCCTAGTTGGTTGATTTTTTTATATATATAACCTCATAAGAAGTCAATCAAGAAGTTCCCGAGAGTGAGTAAGCAGAAAGGCAGAAAGAAAGTCACTTGTGGGGTGTCAACAATCTGGCTGTGAAGGGAGCAGAGAAGGGGTTCAGGGACCAAAGGATAGATTCTAGTGAGGTGCGTGTATGGACAGGGGGCTCACAGAGGAGATGCACCTTTGAAGGGAGGAAGGGGAGGGCATCCCTTTGTTTTGCTGGGAGGAAGAAAGGAGATTCATCAAGATCAGGGGTCAGCAAACCTATCAGGGGCCAGAGAGTAAATCTTTTCGGTGCCATCTGGTCTAAACCACAACTACTCAACACATTGTTGTCACAGAGAGAGCAGCCATAGACAATAAGTAAACAAATGAGCATGGCCGTGTTCCAAAAAGACTTTCTTTATGGACACTGAAATTTGAGTTTCATATATTTTTCACATGCCATGAAATATGCACGATTCATCTTTTTCTTTTCAGTTATTTAAAATGTAAAAAAAAAACAACAAAAAAAAACATTGTAAGCCAGTAGTCTGTATAAAAAAAAGGGGCCATTGTTTGTTGGGCCCTGGTCTAGATGCTGGGAAGGAAGGTGGAAATGTTTATTAGAAGTGGGTGGTAACGGGGTCCTGGGAGCATGGCTCCTGCTCACAGATCTCTGCTCCTTCAGTGAAGTACTAAGCAAAGACTCCAGCTGGAATAGGGATAAGTATGAATTGCCAGAAGCAGACGTTTCTGGTGGGGGAGACAAGGAAGCTGGTTTACAGGAAAACAGCTGCAGGTAGAGCAGGGTGGACATCCAACAGAGGCTTGATGGTGTCAACCAACGGGAGGCTTCCCGAAGGCCCTGCATGGAAGCTGGGTCCTAAAGGATGACCAGGGATTGTTAACTGATTGAAAAGTGGGAAGCCATAGTAAAGGACTGAAGAGACAAAGAAACGATGACATGCCTCAACATGACCGTTTTCAAGTGACAATAATCACTTTCCAGAATTTGTTTTAAGCAAATTGCCTTTTAATGATACTAAAATAGAGACTGACTGTAACGTAAATGTCCAGACATCCCCAAACAGGCCAATGGGCTGAAATGCGCACACATCTGGTCAACATCTGGAGTGCACATGGGACAAAATCCATCAGATTTGTTCTGCATGTTAAACTTGAGTGTAGCCAGAGAAGTTGATGCTCATTTCAGGTCTGGGCGAATTTGGTCCATTTGGCAAAGGGATATATACGGCCTAAAAAGCAAGTTCCACTTATAGTTTCTACAGAGTCTAATGTAAGCTCCAGGAGTATGACTCCGCCTTAAAACCAATTCAGCTTCGTTCTTTCTGGCATGGTGCAAGATAAATAAGTTGAACTTCAAACGAGTAAAGTTAAAATTACAGAGTGATTCACAATGCTGTGTTTTTCGTTGCTTGTATACCTTTTCGAATTTTTAATTGTGGTAAAATGCACATAAAATTTACAACCAATTTTTTAAAAGACTATTATTATTATTTTTTAAGAGCAGCTTTAAGTGTCTAGCAAAATTGAGAGGAAGATACAGATATTCCCCATATACTCCCAGCCCCCACACATGCATAGCCTTCCCCATTATTATCATTTCTCATCAAAGTGGTACACTTGTTACAATTGATGAACACATCATTATCACCAAAAGTCCATAATTTACATTAAGTTCACTCTTGGTATTGTGTAGTCTATGGGTTTGGATAAATGTATGATAACATATATTTATCGTTACAGTATACTGAGAGTATTTTAAAAATTTTAACAATAGATTCTGTTTCACCCCGTATATATATATAAAATGTTATCATTTCTACATATAATCAATATAAAAATATTTTATATTCTGTTTGTGCTATATTCCTAAAATCTAGTGTGTATTTTATACTTATGGCCCATTCATTTGGACACCAAAATTTTTATTTACATTTCAGAATGTCTGTAATTATTTTAGATCTTATGATAACTTTTTAAAACATTGTCCAATTAGATTTATCTGAAGTTGTAAAAGAAATGTTATCCAAACACATCTTTAGGAGGTGATGAAGTATTTTAGACAGCACATGCTTTGCTGTGAAAAGAAACTTCAGGTTTTGTCAAATTCCCACTCCAAAACGCCTACAGTAAATCAATTAAAAAGATGGTCATATTCATTATACCACTTGCTGGGTACAGATTCATTATAGATGCCAGGTGCCTCTGAGTAGCTGATGCTGACCTGTTGGGTGTAGCTGGGCAGGTCACAGTTCCTGGCATTAGAGGAAGTGGTAACTGCAACTAAACTGTAACTAGACTTACAGGGATACACACATCTTCCCTTTAGACCTCTTTTTCTGACTGTTTGAACAAAAGGCAGAGAACAAATTAACTTCATTTTATTTATATTGAATATTACAAATTAAAATAAATGAAGGAAATTAAAACAAAGACACTGGATTTTCCATGAGTACAGATAATAGTGCTGAATTTAAAGGGCTTTGATTACTTTTCCCAGGAGTCCTCGGAGGTTCAGGGGTCACAGTCGTGAAAATGGGAATTATTTCCTAAACGTCAGAACTCTAGACAGAAGTTTCCCCAGTGAGCTGACCCAACTGGATTTTGACAAATGTCTTTGTTTTTACATCTTCTAAATTCTGGACCATTAGAATAGCTTTGCAATCATTTTTTTTTTTTTTTTCTGGCAAAAAGAAACTGGTTTAGTTAAAGAGTTATTTTGGCGGGCACACTGGCATGTGCTTAGGTATAGGATTTGCCTTTTAGCCCAAGCTAAATAAAGTTAGACAATTATGGTTTGGGGGTTCTTTTCCAGGAGACAAATCAATATTTTTTTTTAAAAGGCAACATGTAGCCTCTAGTTATTAAAAGATTTGTTCAAGAACATTCATATTCCATCGCCTCATGTCAGAAAAATTCAAGCAGAAAGACATTTAAATAGTAGGGTTTTTGCAGTTGTACTCTTTTCCTTGTTAGCACTTCATAAAAAGTGACAAACTAAATATATTTTGGCCTTCTTGCATTTACTTTAACTACTGCCCTAAAGTGTTTTTTCTCTTTAGATGGCCCTCATTTATACTTTCTACTTCTCTGTATTGGAGAGTATTTGAAACCTACTTTCATTGTGAGATTCATCACCAGTCTTCAAAAATAAAGGGAGAACTGGGAGATTTTTCTCAGATAAAATACATATGGCCAAGGTCACCACTCTTCCTGCTTTTCTATGCATCACACATTAATGCCGATGCTATGAATTTCCTTGATTTGGCAACCATAATGCCAAGGAAACATTAATTTTCATTTTAAAGGCCAATAAACTAAATTTGGCAGGAAATAAGGTTTTACTTTTATAAAAACTTATTAGGAGCAAAGAAGACATAGCTTAAAGCTATCTTGAACACAGTTTTTTTGGTTTTGTGCGTTTTGATTTTTCTTTTGTATTGAGGGGTATGAATGACTAGGATGATGTTGAAATACCTTTAGAAGTTTTTGCTTCTAATATTTGAAGGGTATCGCATCAGGACTGAAATAAAAAACTTATTCATATTAAAGGTAGATTAATCTGTTCTTACATATAATTGGATATATTATAGGGTTTTTAGGAGTTTGGGCCAAATGAGAAATACAATTCAACTTTCAGTTGGATGGGGAAGATTTTTGTTTGTAAAAAAGGAGAAGGCAAATGGGAGTCATACATTTTACTTATAATAAATCAGTTAGAAAATGATAGCAGGATTATAACACTCTCCAAATACAAGGATTGCAGCTATTCTTTGCTGTTTGCATGCAATTCAAAGCCAACTCCCATAGAGGCAACACTGCATAAGGAGATGAATTCTTTTCTACCAAAAGAAAAACACTTTGAGTGTTTCCATATTTTGTTGCTATAGAATGTCTTTTCTATTAAAAAAAAAAAGTTGTTTTTCTTGGTTCTTCAGCCGACTTCCAACCAGGCACATCTAGGATCAATAAAGGAAAAGAAACATTTTTTATTTGAAACCTAAAGGGTTAGCTGAGCTGAATATTCTGACTTTGATAAGGCAGTCCCAACAAGATGGCCGTGTTATTTTTTCTGCACATAATTTCTCACTTTCATGTTTCCATTGGCAGCCCAAGTCCAACTGGGCTGTTGCCTGCAACACACTGCAGGGGCTGTGAAGAAACTCGGGTTTGAGCATTCTTTGGGAGATTCCCTGGTGCTGGGAATTCCTTAGGCAATGCTATCACAATCCTGACTTTTGAACTACCCATCAAGCAAAGGATTTTCAATTCTTTTCTTAACTGGAGAAAGACAAGATATGATTGAAACAAAAGCAATGCCAGAGGGGATGAAAATGAATGATGATAACGTTTTAATTTTCTGAGCTTTAGTCTCTTGAGAGCAGACAGAACAAGATAGCCCCTCTAGCCTATTTGCTTAAAGTATAGAACAAAAATAGTTTTATTAACTACTAAGATAGCACTACTCTTAGACAACTGATGCTATGAATTCCCTGGGAAAAAGCAGAAATATTTTATAAACATTATGTTAAAATTTGCAATGTTGTTCCAATAAGAAAGACACTATTTTAACATATTTACAAATACTTTAGTTCATCAACTTAACATTTATCAATAAAATAAATAAATATAAGTTCCATGAGAGTAAGTGTTTAATCTATTTTATTTACTAACTAGAGGCCCGGTGCACAAAGTTTGTGCACTGGGAGGGGGGGGGTGTCCCTCAGCCCAGCCTGCACCCTCTCAAATCAGGGACCCCTTGGGGGTTGTCTGACTGCTGGTTTAAGCCCGATCCCACAGGGACATCCCTCTCACAATCTGGGACTTCTGGCTCCCAACAGCTCGCCTGCCTGCCTGATTGACCCTAACTGTTTCTGCCTGCCAGCCTGATCGCCCCCTAACCACTCCCCTGCCAGCCTGATCGACGCCTAACTGCTCCCCTGCTGGCTCAATTGCCCCTAACTGCCCTCCACTGCTGGCCTACTCACCCCCAACTGCCCTCCCCTGCTGGCCTGATCACTGACAACTGCCCTCTTCTGCTGGCCATCTTGTGGCAGCCATCTTGTGACCACATGGGGGCGGCCATCTTGTGCACGGGCATGATGGTCAATTTGCATATTATCTCTTTATTATATAGGATATAACTCTGGCACTTGGAACCATATCTGACACAAGAAAAGCTTTCAATAAGTATTTTTGTGTATAAACAAATAAATGAATATTGAGATCAGGCTTGAAGAAAAACAGGAGATTCACAGGCCTCAAACTATTCTATTTTGAAATTATTATCTTGGTCTTAACGTAACTATTACATTTAACTTGCTGTTATTGTTATATTTTATTTAATCGGTGGCCTTTCCTTCTACTCTTCTTTTTTTCACCATTTTTCTCTTCTACTTTGATATTAAATAATGTTTTTTTCCTTAGGCCACACCAATACTCATAATGAATAGGAATATTTGACTTGCTACAGACAATTTCTGTGTTATTAGTATTTTATTTTCTGTTTCATTTCTTACCAAGCAATGATTTTTCCTTGTCAAGGTTGCTTTTCTGAGATATTTTTATATTTCTCATTTTGTCATCTATTTATTTTAATCTGTTTTCTTATTTATGATAATTTTATTTTCAACTTAAAAAAAATTCCTTCAACTCTTACTAGCAAAAATAAATTATCATTAATATCCAATCTTGTTATCTTTGTTTTAGGTTAAAGTAAAAATTTGTCCATAAGTCAAAAGGACATTCTTCCTTTTCTTTAAAATCATATAGTAATTTATTTTGCACATCACAAGTAGTTCAAGCCGATTTCAATCTTATTTTTTGTCCAAGTTTGCAAATGTTTGTTTGCAAATGTTTGCGCAATTCTTCATAAATCTCTTCTAATGCAGTATTTCTTTATGTAAAAAATTTATTGACATGTAACTTTAAATAAACTCAGTAAAAAATAACTAACTAAATAAATACACTGAATGTATTTAAATTGTACATTGAGGTAAGCTTTAAAATACAAGCAAGATAATAAACATATCCATCACCCTTTAAAGTTTTCTGATGACCTTCCGTAATCTCTTAGTTGGTCCACTTCCAACACCTCCAATCTGGTCTCCAGGTAACCACTGATCTGTTTTCTGTCACTGTAGACAGTTACTAAGTTTTATATAAATGGAATACCTCATATGCAATGCTCACAAACAAAATTTATCATCTTTCCTCTCCATATATGAGCCTCTTAGTGTGTTTTCTATTTAAGTTAATAAACCTCTTTTATTCAAGATTAAAACTGGAGTTGTCCTCAGTTTTCCTTTCTCTGTTGTTTAGATATCAAGTCAGTTTTTCACAATTGCCAGCCCAGCTTCTGAAATGTCACTTTCCTGTCTCTACCTTCCTGTTACCAGTGGGGTTTGGGGGTGCAAGAAGCGTATCTCTCTCATCAATATTTCTATCTCTATCCCTTCCTCTCTCTCTAAAATCAATAAAAACACTTTTTTAAAAACAACAATATAGTCATCTCATGGTTCTTTGGGTTGACAGAGCTCAGCTAGGTAGGTCTTCTGCCCCACATGGTGTAGGCTGGGACTGAAATAATCTAGGCGCTTGAACTGATGTGGGATATCCAAGATGGCTTACTCAGAAGGTTGGCCAAAGGCAGTTGCTTTTACTTGGAAGTTCAGATGAGGATGGCAACTGCAGAGTCAGTCATGTACCATGCATGCTATCCATGAAAAGTGGGATTCTCAGAACATGGAAACTGAGTTTTAAGAGGGTGTTTTCCAAATAGCAAAAGATAAAATTCAAAATTTCTTAAGGTTCAGCGTTAGAAGTTACTACACAGCTTCATTTTCACCACATTCTAGTGGTCAGTGTTGGTATCAGGCTATCCCAGGTCCAATATGGAGAAGACTGCACCAGGGCATGCATTACAGGCAATGTAATTCATTAAGGTCCATCACTACAGACATTATGTGTTTGTTCTCTCTTGTTAAATTATGAGATATTTGATTGCAAGTCATTGCGTCTTATCTTTGTTTATGCAGCAGTTAGCATAGTGCCTGAAATGATCATAGTTTGATGAATGCTTGTAGAATTTAATGGTCTTACCTCTTCTTTCTTTCCTTACTCATCACCGGTTGTAGACATTCCCAGGGTTGATGTTGGCCCTTGCTTTTCTCTCTCTCTGTTCCTCCCTCGCCCCCCAAACTTCAGCTGTGACTTCTGTGGTCATTCACATCTCTGTCACACAATCTTACTCATTTTCCCTCCACCCCAGGACAAGGCCCCTCCTCCAGCTGCTACATGGGGTCACTGGCACCAATTAACTTTTAATCCTTTGGAAACAACACCATGGAGGTATTTCTACTTTTTTTGTTCTCTTTCATGTATATTCCTCTTCAAGATTATCATGTTGTCCTTTGAGATGTCAAGGTTATTTTAGTAGTAAAATATGGAAATGTAGTTAAAAGATTTTGGGGAAGTATTTGTTAAATAAAATTGAATAATTGTACTGATTGTGAGAATTCTGAGAGATTTTGGTATGGTTACATGAATTCTGTTTCTCCATAGAAGAAATTTAGTGTGCACCATTCTCCAAGTTTTATCAAACATAGACACCCTCTTAAGAACACCCTAACTTGAAATCCATAACACATACCAGGAACCTGCTGTATCATTGTATCCTGATTCCAGCTTTTCCTTAATGTTTACAGCACTTACTACCTCTAAGACTAATTTAAGTACTTATTTATACATTTATTTCCTTTGACATTTTTCCTTTTATAACCTAGAACAGTGCTGCCACATAGAAGGTACAAAATAAATACTTGCTAAATGAATAAACTTTTCATTTTATTGATGAAAAAATTGGGACATTTTAACACTGGAACAAAGTCTCCTGACTTCTATTCCAGTATACCCAGGCATTTCCTGGTTAACCAGCTACCCAGAATTAAGGTTTTTACTGCTGAATTTCAATTTTGTAAGCTCTCTAGAATTTGGGTACTCATTTATCTTAAAATACCATTATAAGACCAGTTCATATAGCAGTCAGAGGAAGATTATTTTAACAATGCTTTCATTTTTCTCTGGAAAGTTGGGGAATTTCTACCAATATAGTCTTATTTTATCCTCTAATTTACTTGAAATTACAAAGCATTACAGAAATATGGAGCCATGAGTTGGTATATTGGCAAAGGATATAAATAAGAAAGGAGTTGAGAAGCTTTCTTTTTTTTAACTACTTAAGAAAAAGCTATTTAATCTTTCAAATTTAGTCATAACTTTCATGCTCCTTACCATGAAAATAAACAAACAAACAACATTCCATGTAAACTCTTCTTTTGGTCGAGTAATATTTATTCAATCAATAACAACTATTTATTGAAGAATCATTATCTCCCAGGCTCTGCAGTAAGGGATGTATGTGATTACTTCCATGGATAAGATAAAGGCACCATTGAGTATATAATCATTATAATGATAGATGCTAAAAGGGAAAAGTACAGGTTTCTAAGTGTGCATATAACAGCAAGACCCTTACTTAGTGTCGGGACCATAGAATGCTCCCCTAAGAAAGGTCCATTTAAAATGAAACTAGAAGGGCAAGTTAAGACTCAAGCAGAGAAAAATGGTGGGAAGTCTTGGAGAGTTTGAGAGACTGAAGTATAGCTGAAGAATATCAGGCAAAGAAGAGGTATGTAGCAAGGGCCAGCTATGGGCCAATAAATGATATCAACAGCTAATCTCACCCTTTCTTTTTATTTTTTCCTCATCATTTTCCCAGAGTCAAAGGGTAAATATATATATATATATTACTATTTATTTTTATTTTTTAATTGAATGTATTGGGATGACGTTAGTTAATAAAATTATATGTTTTATATATAATTCTACAATGCATCATCTATGTGTTGTATTGTATGTTTACGACCTCAAGCCAAGTCTCCTTCCATCACCATTTATTCCCCCTTTACCCTCTTTAACCTCCCCCAACCTTACTTCCCTCTGGCAATCACTATGCTGCTGTCTGCACAGCTGTCAATACTCTTAGCAGATGGACAAAGAGTACCAGTCTAGCTATTGGATAGGGTCCTCCAGGAAAGAGGAATAACCTTGAGTGGGACGAACTCTTTAGTCAACAGCAATTTCTAGAGAAAGAAGGAGATGTCAGCACAGCTGTCAATACTCCCAGTAGATGGACAAGGAGTGCCAGTCCTGAAGAGGCATCTGGGAAGTGCCCCATAGCATCCGCTATAATGAGGTAATATAACAAGAGTTACTGGCACTAAGTAGATGCTCAATAAATATTTATTCTAAAAATTCTTTTATTCTACTCATTTTTATGGAATTTTGTTTTGTTTTGAGCTCATCTCAAATCATAGAGTCTTAGATAGGGAAGACACCTTAGGGACTGTTCAGAGCAGCCCAACATAAGAATGTTTTCACAAATAAGCACCATGCCTTACACAGAGTGGGTGATGCAAAGAAAACATTTGCTGGGTGCTATAGACCGAATATTTGTGTCCTTCTACATTATGTTAAAACCTAATTCACAAGGTGGTAGAATTTGGAGGTGGGGGCCTTTGTGAGGTGATTAGGTCTTGACCTCATGAATGGGACTCATATCCTTCTAAAAGAGGCCCCAGGGGCCCCTATTTGCAATATGAACCAGGAAATAATGCTCTCAATCCCAAGTAAGTTGGGATTGATGAATAATTACTATTTTTTGGAATGGCTCATAGACTAGTTCATTCAATCACTCTATAATTTTATCTTATTTATTTTATTCAAATTGAAATATATTTGATGTATAACATTGTATAAGGTTAAGGTGTACAATGTGTTGATTAGAAACATTAATATATTGCAATATGATTACCACCTCAGCATTAGTTAACATGGCAATTGCATCACCTAATGATCATTTCTTTTTTTGTGTGTGGTGAGAACATGTAAGATTTTACTCTCTTAGCAACTTTGAAGTATATAACACATTATTATTTACTATAATCACTAAGCTGTACATTAGCCCCCCAGAATTTACTCATCTCCTAGTTGCAGGTTTGTATCTTTTGACCAACATGTAATTAATATAAACTCTCTTCCTTTCTCTTTCATGGCAGTGACCCTTGTGTAGGTCTCAACCCTGGGCATTCAAAGATGCCACCTAACCTTAGATAAGTTGCTAGGGTGTTTAAGGAAGACTATCTGCTGAGGCACATTCGGTAAAGGAAAGTATAAGCTTCCAGAGCCAAACAAATTAGCTGGGGAGTCCAAAATCTATATATATAAAAGCCTAAGCGACCGTCCAACCATCCAACCATCTGACTGGTAGCTATGATATGCACAGACTACCAGGGGGCAGATGCTCAACGAGTGAGGTGAGGAGAGAGCCTGATTCCAGGGTGCAGTATCTGAGAACCGCCCTCTCACAATCCGGGACCCCTCAGGGGATGTCAGAGAGCCAGTTTCGGCCCGATCCCCACAGGCTAGGCCGAGGGAGCCCACTGGTGCATGAATCCATGCACTGGGCCTCTAGTGATATATAAATTTGGAAAATATGATGTGGTTTTTCTTTACTCAAATCCCCTATATACTTGCCTCAACTTTCCATTTCAATTGTGGGTTCAGAAAAACTGTGTGACTCAGAAATAAGGAGCACGAGGAATAAAAAGGAAGACAAGAAGGAGGATGTGAATATGTGCAGATAATGCAAAGTAAGGTCACTGGAATGCCACAGTAATTACAGTGGGAATAAATATACATTCCAGAGGTCTCCGCAGGATTAATTTTTGACACAATTAATTTTATTTGCTTTGAAAATATGAAGTGGATTTGTTCCTCATCTGGATGCAATCGGGTCTTCCCAGTCTTAGGCTAGATAGTTATGTGTGTGTGTGTGTGTGTGTGTGTGTGTGTGTGTGTGTGTGTATTTCTTTTCTGATTTTAGTGTGCTGCCAGTGCCAAAAATCCTCTGGGTAAATATATTGGATTTATAAAAATGCCACCCCCCAATCACATTAACCAAATACTGCTGAATGAATGACTCACAAAATGGGACACGTTCACTGAAGAAGTAATTTTCACTTTCCACTATATTTAGCTAAGAAAAAAAACAACACAAAAAATCCAACAGAGCCAAAAACTTAGTGTGTTTATTATGAATATATATACAGTGTAGTATTAGAATTTCTCATACAGGTAGGTGTGGCAGGTGACCAACAGTTGGAGCTATTTAAATGCCCCTCAAACTAGTTGTTTTCGTGCACTCTAAAATTTTTATACACTCTTCAGAGAGATTCTCCGAAGGTTAAATTGCTATAGCATTTTGGTTAGAAAAATAATGCATGACTCTCAGTTTAGGTTGTAGAAAAAGTTCGGTAAACTGAAAATACATTTTAAATCTGTAATTTACCAGCTCTCTAAAAAGTATCATTTTGAAAAGTGTTCAGTTATTGAGCAAATCAGACCCAGTTTCTTGGGAGGAAGCGAGAGGTGACAGCTGGTGCTGGCGATCACTTTCACAACAGACTGGCAAACACTTGTATCAACAGGGATAGCTCAGGGAGGTAAACTGTTAATTTCATGTTGCTTAAGCATGAATGGTTTGTATCAATTACTTAAATCTCTGTGTGTTTATGTCAGTGTCTCAGTATCTTGTTAATATGCACGCTGATTTCCCACTTCAACAATCTTGTGTTGCATAAAGCACTATGAAGTCCTGAAGAGTCACAGAAGTGGGACAGAGGTCCAACTGGACAAGGGACACCAGAATACTGGTGCTATATTGGGGAGAATTAAGAAAAGAAAACATTTATTTGGGTTGTGCTCACCAAGAACCTAGAGACAACTTTGAAATGGTTCTGCTTATAGTTTATCATGGAAAATACACTTTTCTTGAAAACCAAATCTATCAACCATCAAAGGTTAATTTACTAAGGCAGGGAAATTGATTGAAAATGTCACTAAGGACATTTCTCCATAACTGACAATACAGAGATCATTACAAAAATGTAATACTAGACCCTGTTTATAAAAGTAGGTGGGAAATGGATGACTCTGACAGTGTAATAGACATAACCTGTCCTTTTATTTCCTCAATTACAGGAGTCCCCCGTATCTGCAGGGGATATGTTCCAAGACACACAGAGGATGCCTAAAACAACGGATAGTGCCCTATATACATACTGTTTTTTAATATACATATGTGTGTGTGTGTGTGTGTGTGTGTATGTATACACACACACACACACACACACACACACACTGAGTGGCCAGATTATTATGGTCTCTGAACACATAATAATCTGGCCACTCAGTGTGTGTGTGTGTGTGTGTGTGTGTAAATTCGTGTATGGGTGGGGTCCAGCCAGCCTGGCCAGGGGGAGGGGACATGGGCGGTTGGCCAGCCTGCCTGCTGGTTGAACTCCTGGTTGAGGGGACAATTTGCATATTAGCCTTTTATTATATAGGATATACACTGAGTGGCCAGATTATTATGCATTCAGAGATCATAATAACCTGGCCACTCAGTGTATATATACACTAGTGGCCCGATGCATGAATGAAGATCTGTGCAAGAATGGGCCTTTGTTCCCCTGGCTGCCAGCACCAACTTCACTCTGGCCAGAGCAGCCTTTCCGCTCCGGCCCGGAGCCGCCTTTCTGCCTTACCACACTGCCCAGAGGCCCGGAGTGGCTGGGGTGGTACGGAATGCCTGTGTTGTCACCATGGCGATGACGCAAGCATCCCGCCCCATCCCTGGCTGCTCGGCGCCTGCAAATTAACCCGCCATATTTGTTGGGTTAATTTGCATACTCACTCCTGATTGGCTGGTGGGCGTCACAAAGGTACAGTCAATTAGCATGTTACTCTTTTATTAGGTAGATATATACATATATACATATCCTATCTAATAAAAGTAATATGCAAATTGACCATCACTCCAACACACAAGATGGCTGCCCCCATGTGGTCAAAGATGGTTGCCCCCATATGGACACAAGATGGCCGGCACAAGATGGCCAGCAGGGGAGGGCAGTTGTAGATGATCAGGCCAGCAGGGGAGGGCAGTTGGGAGGGACGAGGCCTAAATGGGTGATCAGACATCCCTCTCACAATCCAGGACTGCTGGCTCCCAACTGCCCTCCCCTGCAGGCCTGGGTCCCCCCCAACTGTTCTCCCCTGCAGGCCTTGTCCCCCCCCAACTGCCCTCCACTGCAGGCCTGGTCCCCCCCCAACTTCCCTCCCCTGAAGGCCTGGGTCCCCCCAACTGTCCTCCCCTGCAGGACTGGGTCCCCCCCAACTGCCCTCCCTTGCTGGCCTGGTCTCCCCCAACTGCCCTCCTCTGCTGGCCTGGTCACCCCTAACTTCCCACAACTGTCCTCCCCTGCAGGCCATCTTGTGGTGGCCATCTTGTGTCCACATGGGGGCAGCCATCTTTGCTACATGGGGGTGGCCATCTTGTGTCTTGGTGTGATGGTCAAGTTGCATATTACTCTTTTATTAGATAGGATAAAAGTTACGTGAATGTGGTCTGTCTCTTTCTTACAAGTCCTCCGCTGTTAACAAAGCATCCACTCTCCACGACAATCTTTAGTGTTACCATGTCCTCTATACTAATCAAGAACAGTAGCTATGAAGTCCCCCAACGTCCTGCTTTCCATCTGCATAATATCTCAATGATCAATAGGGGAAAGCTTTAGTAATTGTTACTACCTCACATGTCCTTCATATGACCTTCAGACAGGTGGAAAATCAAATTCCAAAATCCTATGCCAAGGCACTGCTCTCTATGACTGGTTGTCTTGGCCTAAATACCTAGAATTAGTGTAGGGCAATGTTTCCATTCTCATCCAGTGAAGCAACAACAAGGGGGAAAGAAAGAAAATTCAAGTTTGGCATTACCAAACTGGTCTCAGCTTCACAAGGACACATAGCTGGTGTCATGGATTTATGAAATGTCTCCAGTAAGGCAATCTGAAGCTCTTACCTCAGGACACTCCATGGGGGAGGGGTGGAGAGGACACTCCATGGGGGAGGGGTGGAGAACAATATATCTGTCTGTTTTTCTCCATCTTTAGTTGCTCGAAAATCCCTCCAGGTGGCATTTAGCATCAGCCTGTCTGTGTAGCTGCTGAAGAAGCCAGGGCCCCTTAAGTCCAATTGGGCAGGAAGGAGATGCTAGAGTTCCTGAATCTCATTGCTGAAGTCCCACCTCCTGCTTAAAGACTGTTAAAATCAATGGTGTTGCGACATGTGCTGGCATCATGGTGGGGCTTGACCGTCACAGCAGAAACATGAAGTATCGGTGGCTTCATGTGGACCAGGAGGTGGGATAAGTTGCCACGGCCCTTGGGACAGCCATATCTGAGCAGATCTGTGGGGTATATAAACTGGGTCCAGCAGTCCTATGTGCTGGCTCCCTTTGTAAATTCTGGTAATTTAGAAATGACTCTTTGTGAGAAGGGCAGTGGTCTTTTAATATTTCTTCCTATGGCCTTGGGCCCAATGTCCACTTAGTTGATGTAGACTCTGGCTTATCTGTATCTTTCAATAATTTGTCCTCAGATTATTAAAGAACACTGAACAAAACTAAAGGCCTAGCCTGATGGAATAATATTCCAGTGAGAGAGTCAGATGGTAAACAAATAGTGATATTTAATATAATGCCAGGTTACAGCATGTTCAGAAGTAAAGAAAGGTCATGAATAGAGTGAAAGCCAATGGTCATGAGTGGCCAGGGAAGGTCTCTTTGTGACATGACACTTGAGCAGATGTGAGGAAAGTTAAAATTTCATTCTATCAAAGAGCGTTTATCCAACACATCTTTATTGGTTCAAAGGATCTATCAGGCAACTAGAAATCAACTGTAAAAAGGACACCCACCGTTGCTACTTAGGAGCTTACAGTGTTGAATTTAACAACAACAACAGAAAAAGAAGAAAATAAAGAGATTAAAAATCATTTAAAGTGCTTGAGTGATAACCTCAAAAGTTTGACATATGGGTAAATATCTACCATTTTGTGATTGGGTTTTATAAAGTCATTAGAGGCCTGGTACACGAAATTCAGGTATTTGGCGGGGGAGGGGGGCCGGGGCCCTCAGCCCAGCCTGAGCCCTCTTGTAATCTGAGAGCCCTCAGGGAATGTCCGACTGATGGCTTAGACCCTAAGCCATCAGTCGGACATCTTTAGCACTGCCTCAGAGGCGGGAGAGGCTTCCGTCACTGCCACTGCACTCACCAGCCATGAACCCGGCTCTGGCTGATCAGCCCTCCCCTGTGGGAGCTCACTGATCACCAGGGGGCAGCTCCTGCATTGAGCATCTGCCCCCTGGTGGTCAGTGCACATCATAGTGAGTGGTTGAGCGGCCTTAGCATATCATTAGCATGTTACGCTTTGATTGGTTGAATGAACCAAACACTTAGCATATTAGGCTTTTATTATATAGGATATAGAAGACTACATTTTTAGTAACAATGGTACTTATATAGCCAGAGATTGTTAACACATAATGGAGACAATTTGGACCCTGAAAAATAGACTCAGGGATTTCAGTGATTCTGTGTTTTTTAACTTAACTCAGAGGCTGTTACAAGAGGTTTTCTTCCCTAATTGTTTCAGTAAGGAATATTTCCTTGAAAATAGTGTTTAATAGACTGTAGCAAAATTTCTACAACTTGACCTTGCTTTATTCTGTAGGATGCCATAAGTATTCATAGTTTTGTACCTGGGTACCTGAACTACCTGTACCTTTCAATATAAGTAAAAATGCACTTAGTGAGAAGGACAGCTCTTAACAAATATGTGCTACATGGAAAAACCAGCTGTATTTTGGTTTATGAAATATCTCAATTTATTTTCCAAGTATTTTGGATTAGATAAAACCAAACTAGGTTTTGCCAAGAACGTTTCCCCCTTAATTTTTGAAATGATGTGCAATTTTGCAGAAATTTACTCCATATGTTTCTGTTTCATTTACATTTAAATCACCAAAATATTGCTTTGTAAGATCTGTTTGATGTCCGAGAAGCCATTTGAATTAGTCCAACACAGTTTTTATACATTGAGATATAATTCACATTCTATAAAATTCACCCCTTTAATGTGTACCATTCAGTAACTTTTAGTATCTTCTCAAAGATGTGTAACCATTACCACTTTCTAATTTCAGAAGCCAATAGAGGTTTAAAACACATCGTCTTAAAGAATGTTGAATTTTAACAGTAGAAAATGTATGCATGAGCTGCATAGTGGAGTTCACCTTGAAGCTCCTGGTCTGGAACTTGATGTGAGTTTTTGCTGTAGAAAAGAGACTCGTTCCAGCCCTCATACCACAGCCATAAATCAGAAAAATTCTCTATTTAACAAAGTAGCTGCAAAGCTCAGGGGTTAACACAAGGACGGGTTTCTCTGTTGTGAGTAATACACCACTGTGGCCAAAGTTCAAAAGTCTATTCCTTTCCTGACCAGATCCATTTCTCTACGGATGATATTTATGACAGTTTTTTGACCTGGAAAATCCCAGACCATTGGGTCCTGATCACACAGTTTTTGGCTCCAAACAATGTTCTCCTCGCTCTCCTTTCCTACCCCATCCAGCTAAGCCACTGCCAGAAAAACGAGAGACTATATAAGGCTGACTTTGAAGGCAGAATATTTCCCTAGTGGCCTCTGTGTATTGAATTTGGAACTGTCTGCTTAGGAAGGAATGGGGATGGTGAGTCATAAAACAATTTGTTATCTCAGCAAGGCCCTTCAGATAGTGTTTAAGGATACTGCCCTATCAGGTGCTTCAAGGATGAAAGATTCCTGTCAAATACCAATATCCCTCTTTCTCAAGTTAAGTTCTCAATGAAGTATATTTGATTTAGGATATAAAAAACATATGTACTAACATGAAATAAAATAGCGTGACAGTGCATTAGCCATATTTCCCAGCTTTTTAGGAGTTGTGACACCCAAACTTTGGAAGTTTGATTTTCTATGACCCTCCTTCCTTTTACAAAGAATAATGCATGCTAAAAGAAAAGGGAAAAAAAAAAGCATCGTGTTATTTGTAGAAGTAATCAACCTGTGGGATTTGAGAGTTTCCTTCATCTTCAAGACCCAGATTCCAACTTTATAAAATGGGAGTAACAGTAGCAACCATGCAGAATTAATGTAGAATAAGTTAAATGATGGCCAGCACAATACCAGGAACACCAATGATAAGTAATTCTTGAATTTGAACTGAATCTGGCCTCACAAATTGACCTCTGATTAGGCAACTAGAATCAGTTTCTATATTTGTTCTCCCAGATTATAAAGGAGGTTTTAGTAGTCACTGTTCTTTTCTATGAATGCATTGCTTCATTTCTAAAATAAACACAATGTCAAATAAAAAAGTGGTTTGTGTGTTTTCTATTAAGTGTCTCGTAATGGAGCTATCATTTATTATGAACCCGTAGTAAAAAGTTTCTTCCAAATCAGTCAAGAATTTTTGAAAAGTAATTAGTTAATATCCCATTAGTTGTCCTCCTTTCCCATAATAAGCTTAGCAATAATTCTTGAACTCTACAAATCAGGCAAGTTTTATTGTACCCTGTATTCCTTTGTCCCTAACTTGGCAGTGCTTTTTGTCTACATGACAACAAAATGTCTGGATGAAGAATAAAATACTCAGTCATCTAGATGTTTTGTCTACACAATGCTACATGTTTTGATGTTATGTAGACAAAACATCCAGATAATTGTTTTTTTTTTCCTTTTCATCCAGATGTTTTGGCATTATTTATGCATAGCTCATGTCTAGTTTACTATTCATTGAAACAGGAAGAGAACACAAATGTAAGAGGTGAGTTCAAATGACATGAAAAATGTCTTGGGCATTAGATCACAGGTGAACATTTCCCTGCATTAAAATAACTCATTTCTTGAATATCTGTGGTATTTACTCACTTAACATTTTTGTACTTTAAATGTATGAAACATTACACAGAAAAACATGGTTGGATATATATAATATCTAAAATATTGCTTACAAACATGAGTTAGAATGGAGAGGGAAAAAGGGGGAAAGTTTGGTTTGATGAAACAAATCCTTTGATGTCATGAATGTGGGAGACAGTGATGATTACCTATAAAAGCTATTCTGAAGCATTTTCTCTCTTTCTGCCTTCCAACAATGGGGCTGAAAAGGCAGACACTTGATTTCTTGGCTTCTCAGTTGTGGGTAGATGACCAAGTGACCCAATTTTTGATAATGGGAAATGTGATATGAGATTTCTGAGAAATAGAGTTTGTTTGTGGATGAAAAGAACAGCTATAAGGGAGAGTTTATTAATTCTATTACTTCCTTATTTGCCTTTTGTTGGATATGGATATGATATGGAAGCTGCAGCAGCCACTTTGCAACCATAGGACAATAAGCAAGTAGTGGAGTACAATGGATATAAAATAGAATGGGTCCTTGACACCATTGCTGAGTTACTGGTCCATCCTTGGGCCTCCAACCACCAAACTTTTTATTAAGTAAAGAATACATATTCTTATACCCTTAGCTACTGTTAGTCATGTATTTTGTTACTTGCATCTGAAAACATTCCTAACTGGTAAAGTAATGCAGATATGTGTCCTGTTGACATATAAGAGAACTGTAGCACAGGTTGCTGAACTGACTTCTCTCATGTCATAACTGCAAAATTAGTGTGAAAACAAAATCAGAGCCCAGGTCTCCTGGCTTATAATTCCCTCTGCTCCCACCACAAGAACACACTGAGTTTCTGAAGTCACTAAATATTGACCAGCCAAATGTCCAGGCCTTAACTTAGAAGAATAAAATGCCACCAACCAGTAAAGGTAACTTTGGAAAAACTCTTCAAAGATACTTAAATCAGCATAAGAGACTCCTTTTATTTGCTACATGTGGGGCATGTCAGAGTAGCTTTAGAGATTTTAAAATCTGATTGGTTTAATAATCAGAATTCCATATTCTGACACTCCATTCCAGCATGCTAATCTCTGGATCCCTCAAGGATTTATCTCTTAAAAAGTTTTAGTGCCAACCATTATGTTGAATAGGATTTGAAAACAAATGAATAAACATGTGTTTTGAGAGCCAGATTTACTGTATATTCAAGTCCAGTCTCTATACTTGCCAGATGTACTATCTCAGGATAGGTACTTACTCAGTTTCCTCATCTGTAACATTATGTTAATCTGATCCACCTCTTCAATTTTTGTGAGGATTAAATGAGATAATACATACACACCTGCCCTTGTACATGGTGAATAATAGCAATTTAGCAAGTAGTAACTATTGTTATTATCCAAGAATTAAGAAACTACCAGATCCAGATGATATGGATGCCCTGAGCAAAATGCCTCTATCCTCTATCCAAGTGGCCTCCTTAAGCATGGCCCTGATGATATTAGATTTATAGGTCTTGATAGTAGACCTGGAGAAAGATACCCCAAGAGGTACTAGTTCAATGATAGTTGGCTGTGGCTTGTGGCACTGCCATCAGGTAAAATGTTCAGACTAACATTGGGAATCATCTCATTACTTAATCCTCTTGTTATCTGAAAGGTCAAAGTGAGCCATCAGACTACCTGAAAGATAAACTTTGGTTTTCATAGATGTACTCAACACAGTGAATAACTTAGTTCCATTCTACATTTAACAAGCCTCTTGTCAAAGCACCTTGGTGGTTTATATCCTGAAAAAGGAAATTAAAGTAATAACATTGAGGCAAATGCCATGGCTGGTCACACACACACACACACACACACACACACACACACACACACACACACACACACACACACACACACCACACACACACACACACACACACACACACACACACATACACCACACACACACACACACACACACACACACACACCGATTTCTAAATTCAAATGGGCTCTTCTTACAATAAATTTAGCTTACTGTGTGTTTTCACAAAATAACAACTACCGGAGAAGTTCTTTCTGTTCTGAATTCTCAAATGCAAAATAAAACCTTGGGCTCTTGGCTGAAAGGCAGAACCTGCCATTTCATTCCCAACACGGGGAAAGCAGCTGGATTGAGAGAACGCAAAGCCCCGCTCCACTATTTTTGCATCGTATAATGTTTTCTGTAAACCTGGCAGAGGCCTACAAAGAAAAGACAGTTGGGTTTTAGGAATTGGCCTTGATTTTCTGCTTGGACAGTGAATATCAGGCATCCATTCCTAATGAAAAGCAAACAGAGGATCACTACTTTTCCCCATACATTCCTTACATATTTATACTTGAACGTATTCTGTGGAGACAGTTTTTTTCTACCAGTTCTGCATGCAGAGGGTGTGCACAGGAAAGCCTCATCTGGAGGGCCGGGGCTAGAATAACCAACTGGAAGTTAACCCTTGTGTGCTCGTGAGGCCCTTGGGCCTGCACCTTCTCTGCCTTCTCAGAGGCATCCCGTTCAGGTGCATCTCCAATCAAGGGCCAATCAAGTCAACTTGGACTGCTCTCTGGGACAAGGAGTCACACTGCTCCTGATATTGTCAGCCTGGCCCTAATGTGTCACTATATAGTTCTCCAATGATTCTGATTTTATTCTAAGGACTATAGAAGCAGTTCATCTTCTATGGCTAGGCCAACTCGTGACGCTTGTTGAAACAGGAAAAGTTCCTCAGTCGGTGTCAAAGCCTCAGTCACTTATTAGTTACACAGCTATATTCAAGCTAGCTTACCTCTAGACGTTTTAATTTCCTCACCTCTAAAAGGGCAACGATTGCTCCCCAGCATGTAACATAGTTCTTGTAAGAGATGTTGTATAAAAACACCTGGAACAAGGTCAAGTACCATATTAATGGAAGGTATTAATCTTATAGCACACTAAGGCATTCCAAAAAATAATCCTAAACTAAGATTAATTTTCAATATGAATACAAAATTTTATTCTTTTTAATTAAACCTTTTGTTTTGAGATTCTTCTAGATTCACATTCAGTTGTTAGAAATAACATGGAGAAACCCCGTGTACCCTTTACCCAATTGCTCCCTTTTCTAGTCCGGTTGGGCTGCCATAACAAAATATCATAGGTTGGTGGTTTTAACAACAGAAATTTGCTCTCCCATGGTTTTGGAGAATAGAAGTCCAAAATCAAGGTCCCAGTATGGTAGGTTTCTGGTTGACAGGATTTTGTTTTGTTTTGTTTAGTCCTTGAAAAATACTGTGCCACTTTCTTCCGGTCTCCCTGATGGCTGTTTAGAGATATCCACTATCCTTTGAATTATTTTTTCCCCTATATATAAGGTGTCTTTTTTTAAAATTCACTACTTTACAGATGTTTTCTTTGTCTTTAGTTTGCAGAAGTCTGACTGTAATGTGGATTTCATTAAATTTATCCTGTTTGGATTTCACTCAACTTCTTGAATCTGTATTTTACATCTATTGCTAAGTTTGTGAACTTTTCAGCCATCCTTCCTTTGAGCCCTTTTTTAGCCTTCTTACCTGCCTATCTATATCTCTATTAACATATTTTATATGAATAAATCTATACCTATATAATAGATAGATTTTAAGGAATTAGCTCACATAGTTGTGGAGGTTTGGTAAGTCCAACATCTGCAGAGTAGGCTAGCAGGCTGAAGATTTAGGAAAGAGTGACAGTTCAAGTCCAAAGATGGCCTGCTGACAGATTACCTCTTTATCTGGGAAGGTTATTCTTTTCTATTAAGACCTTCAAATGATTGAATGTAGCTCACTCACACTATGGAGAATAATATGCTTCACTCAAACTCAGCTGATTTAAATGTTAATCTTATATAAAATATACTTTCAGAGAGACATATAGAATAATGTTTGACAAAATATTTGGATACCATGGTCTAGCAAAGTTGACTCATAAAATTAATTATCCCAGTCCCACAGATCTCACGTTCTGTTGATACTATTTTTCAATGTATTTTATCACTATTGTTGTACAGATTGAGTAATTCCTATTGTTCTATATTCCTTTATACCTTTTTTTCTCTGTTTCCTCCATTCTGCTCCTGATATTATCCATTGAGCTTTAATTCAGTTATTATATTTTTAGCACTAAAATTTCCATTTTTATTTTTTAAATATTTTATATTTTATATTTCTTGGCTTAGGATCTCTATTTTTTATTTTTTTCAAACATGTTCACAATTGATCACTGAAACCTTTTTTTTGATGGCTTCTTTAAATATTTGACATAATTCTAACATCTCTTTCATCTTGGTGTTATCTTTTTTTAAAAATGTATTTTTATTGATTTCACAGAGGAGGGAGAGGGATAGAAAGATAGAAACATCAATGATGAGAGAGATTCATTGATTGGCTTCCTCCTGCATACACCATACCAGGGATCTAGCCTGCAACCTGGGCATGTGCCCTGACCAGGAATTCAACCATGACCTCCTGGTTCATGGGTCGATGCTCTCCCACTAAACCACACCCGCCAGGCGGTGTTATCTTTTTTCTTTTTTTTCTTTTACTCACCTTACTATCTTCCTGGTTCTTGGTATCCTGAGTGATTTTCTATTGAACCTGGACATTTTGGGAATCATGTTATGGGTTATTTAAATCTCTTATCTAGCACCACCCTGACAGGAGAACTGTGGGGGAGACTGTCTCATTACTTGCAGGTTCCCTTCTCAGCCTCCTCTGATGCTGAAAGGAGGTAATCCTTGTTAGTGCTGGGCATATGGGAATTTCAATGCCCAACTAAATATCCTAACCTGTCTGGAGGGTAGAAATGCCTCATTGTTGTTTCCCACTTGGCTTCCAATGATCCCATAGGGAAGTGGGTGCTTTGTTACTACTCAGCGTTCTCTGACATCATCTCAGTTGGGTGGTGGATGGCCCCTAATCCCTGCTCAGTTGCATAAAATCTGGTGTCCTACTAAGCCTTCCCTGACATCACCCCAGCAGGAAATTGGGGCATCTCATTATGGAATTCAGGCTCTTTACTCAATTTTTGTTGGTAAGAAACTCCCAAATTCCCGTTCTCTTGGCTAGAGAATTTTATTTGCATTTTTTGGTATTTCCAGGTTGCTGGCTTTTTTACTTCCAAACAGGACATATAAGACAAACACACACACACACACACACACACACACACACACACACACACACACACAACACAACAAAAACAGGGGATTCACCTCCATGTTGTTCTTTGGGTCCTGAGGTCCTAGCTTGATTACTGCCTTCTCCCCATCTTTCAAAATAATCTTATGTTTGCTTTATATCTAATGTCAAGGTTTTTAGCTCTATGTACTTGGCAGGAGAAATAGGGAAAAGTATACCTATTTCAAGTTTGTGGAAGAAGAAACTACAAAAACTCATTTTTAGAAGAGAGGTAAGAGGATAAATGATGTTAATAATACTTTAATATTGTTACTACAAAGGGGTTATGACTCACCAGTAAGCAAGAAGTCATAAAAGTAACTCCTAATTAGGCTTTCTTACTAGAATTTTGTTTTTACTTTGAGATTCCACTGAATTCCCACCTCGAGTTTTCTCACAAATATTTTAAGTGTTTTATAGTAGCTGTATCTTTAGTTTATGATGACATTTGAATGTACTCATTCCAAATTCTGGTACAGGATATGGAAAATATTTAGCACTATATTTCATATCACCAATTCATACTGTCTTTGGAGCAAAGTGAGCTATTTGTCTTCCCTCTACATTCCTGGCCAGTTCCCAACTTTATCACCTATACTCATAAGCAAGGGTTACCTAGACTGTACATTTTTAATAAACTCATGGTCAAACTAAAAACCTCTCTTCTGCCTTCTTGACATTTGAAAATATTAATAAAACTTTAAAAAATATTTTTGTTTGCCAAAACATGAAGTCTAGAAATGCTTGTATTCCAAGTACTATAGTCCTGAAATAATTGTAATAGTAAAAATATTATAAATTATGTAGATAAGTTCAAGATCTGAATTTCCTTATTTATAAGTTAAACATACTAAAATTCATACAAGATTGCTCCTAATGGTTAACTTTCTATAGTTGTAGTCAGTAAAGCATGTTAATGGCTGAAATGGAATTAGAACTCTCAGATCTTAACATCTACAAATCTGATCATTCTTATGCCTTACTTCTCCAAGGAACCCTATGAAAGAGATGGTTTTACCACGGTTTTGCTGGTAAAGAAACAAGTTCATTTACCAGTGTCACCTGTTAAGTAACTATTTCATGAAACTTTCTAAAATAATATAATTAGTATTTGGAAGAACCAGGACTTACTCACTCTCAGCCTTCTAACTCCAAAAACAGTTTTGTTTCTTTTCTGAATCAAAGCTCCCTCTCTGGGACTGATGCCAAGCTCTACTTCCTCTTGAAGGATGGATACCAGAAAAGTCCTAGAGAAAGTGTCCAAACTGTCTGCTCCTCATTTTGCTTTGATTATGCCATGTTTCTTCTTAATATCTTACAGTGACTTATCTTCACATTTGGGATAAAGTCAAGGATCATTATGGCCTTTGTCAAAGCTCTTAATGAGGAGATGCTGCTTCTGATTCTTCTCATGATAGAGTAATGGCTTCCTTTGAACAACTAGAAAAGTGGGCAAAATATATTAAACAGTGGTTTTCAGACATTGGACAACAGATAGTGCAGTGTTCTGATTCCTGAGAAAATAAAAACAAAGGAGGTGATACCTATGATGGCACCAGCTCACCATCTGGATGCAATTCTAGGCTTTGGTAAAGGGAGGAAGAACCCAAACAGAGCCTCGCAGTCTCACTGAGTTGGGCAGATATAGGTTAGAGGCTTTGTCCCTTTCATGGAGAAAAGGTGCAAATGCCAGACAGGAAGGAATTCCATAAAGAGAGGTCTGGATATTTATGGAAGTGATGCCTCAAGTATTTCACTGAGTATTGATGTCCATGTACAGACAAAGAAAATGCCCAAGTCTGGAGGGAAAAAGCACAGAAAAGCTATAGGCAGAACAATTCCCAGCATTCACAAAAGCTGAGAATAGTTCATGTGCCCACCAGCCAGAGTAGAAAATCCCTGTGATAAATGATGCATCAGATAGAGTCCACAAAGGTATCACCTTAGCAGTGGAATTAAATAGCCTTAAACTATATGTTGCTCTAGCATGTCCTAACAAAGCATATAGACATGCCTTAAAAGGATAATGCTGATCCAAAATAATAACGTGTGAACTAGAAACAATTCAAAGACATATAAAAAAATCTAGCAACCAAAACCAAATTGTAAGCTTCATGACAACCAACATCCAATATATATATATATGTGTGTGTGTGTGTGTGTGTGTGTGTGTGTGTGTGTGTATGTATGTATATATATGGCATGAGAGAATACAAGAAAATAAAATCTACAACCATAAAAAATAATGCAATAGGAACATACCCAGAAATGACAGAGATAATGTAACTAGCCAACAAGAACATTGAAACAGCTCTTGGAAATATGCTCCATATGTTCAAGAATGTAGGGGGAAAAATGATTATAGTAAAGACATAAATGAAAAAGTTTTTAAAAAGACAATAGAGAACTTATACATTGAAAATGTGATCTCTAAAAATGGATATTACACAGGATAAAATTAAATGAAGTAGGCAATAAATTTTTAAAAATATAGTTACTTTGCAGACATAATAATAGAAGTACTCAAAGTACACAGAGAGAAAAACACCAAAATCATTAACAGTGAATCAATGAGGTGCCATTTCAAATACTTTAATAAATATGTAATTGGAGTTCCAAAAAGAGAGAAGGAGAAACAGAAAAATATTTTAAGGAAATAATGGCCAAAGTTTTACAAATTTGTTGAAACCTATAAACCATAGATTCGAGAATCCCAACAAATTCCTAATAGAGAAAGCATAAGTTAAATCATCTCATCCTATCTAATAAAAGAGTAATATGCAAATTAACCGTTACTCCGCAACAAAATGGCGGCCCCCATAGCCATAAGATGGCGGCTCCCAGTCCCCTCAGCCCCACTGCTGGAGTGTTTGGGCCTGTCGGCCCAGCCAGGGGTCACGGAGACCAAGAAGAGAGGTGGGATCCGCCCACTCTGGTAGCGGATCACACCTCGCTGCTCTGCAGCCTCTGGAAGTGTCTGGGCCTGTCAGCCCCTCTATGAGGGTGGATGCTGTGTCCAGGGGGCACATGCAAGTGGGCGGGGAGTTGACTCTGGGTCTTTTGGCACAGGGGGACTTGATGCTGTGTCCCAGTTTGTGCTGGCCCAGACTCTGACAGCAGAGAATCAGCCAGAATCAGCCATTGGTCAGACAACTCTCAGTGGCCTGACAGCCATCTGACAATGGGGAGCAGGAAGTCCCACCCCTAGAGAATCAGCCGTTGGTCAGATAGTTCTCTGCCACCTGACAGCCAGGACTCTCATTCACCTGACAACAGGGAGGTGGGACTATGTCTAAACATCTACTATTGATACAAGGTAGCTCTGCAGCCGAAAGAAGCCGGTGTTATCGACAGAAAATGTCTGAAGACCAACATGCGTCTGATCTTGAAGGCAGGCAGGTGAGCAGTTGGGAGCCAGCAGTCCTGGATTGTGAGAGGGATGTCCGACTGCCCGTTTAGGCCCGATCCCGTGTCCGGGCCTAAACGGGCAGTCGGACATCCCTCAAGGGGTCCCAGATTGGAGAGGGTGCAGGCTGAGCTGAGGGCCACCCCCCCCCCCCCCATGCACAAATTTCGTGCACCGGGCCTCTAGTTATATCATAATTAAATTTTTGGAAATCAGTGAATAAGAGATCATTTTAAAAGCAGCCAGAGAGAAAAAGACCCATTAAGAATAGAAGAACAAAGATAAGAATGACAGTGTAATTCTTGTCAGGAAAAATGCAACCCAGAATACAATGGACCAATATCTTAAAAAAATAGAGTCAGGAAAATGTCAACTGAAAATTCTGTACTTAGCAAACATATCTTATAGAAATAAAGGTAAAATAAAAACTTTTATAGAAAAACCAATATTAGAGATGTTATTGTCATCAACCCTCTATAAGAATTCTCAGGGAAGTTTTACAGAGGGGAGAAAAATGATTTTAAAAAATCTGAATCTGCACAAAGAAGTGAAGAGACTTACAGATTGTCAATAAGTGGGGAAATATAAAATATATAAACTAACAAATATGACAGTTTTAACAAATTGGAGAAATTCTTTGAAAAATACAAACCACTAAAGCTCAGTCAAGAAGTAATCTGCATAGTAAAAACCTTCTCACAAATAAAAAGCCCAGGAGCAGGCAGCTTTACTGGTGTAGCAAATATTTAAGAAACAAACTAGAGCCCTGACCGGTTTGGCTCAGTGGATAGAGCGTTGGCCTGCGGACTGAGGGTCCCGGGTTCGATTCCAGTCAAGGGCATGTACCTTGGTTGTAGGCACATCCCCAGTAGGGGCTGTGCAGGAGGCAGCTGATCTGTTTCTCTCTCATTGATGTTTCTAACTCTCTATCCCTCTCCCTTTCTCTCTGTAAAAAAATCAATAAAATATATTTTTTTAAAAAAAGAAACAAACAAGAGTGGATGCATAAATTCCTCCAAAAATAGAAGAGGAGGGGATACTTTCCAATTCATTTTATAGAGCAAGCTTCACACTGGCACTAAAACCAGACAAGGAGTTACAAGAGAACAACAGACAAATAGCCATATGAGCACAAGTGCAAAAAAAAAAAAATTAACAAAAGATTGAAAAATTTAAATCAAGTAATATGTACATCCTATATAATAAAAGGCTAATATGCAAATTGACCAAATGGCCAAACAACTGAACAACCAGTCGCTATGACGTGCGCTGATCACCAGGGGGCACGTGTGGAACAGGGCAGGCACCGGCTGTGGTGGGATGGTAGAGCTGGTGAGTTGGGGCGCCAGACCAAGGCAGGTGCCTGTCGCTGTCATCGGAGCGAGCCTCTGGTAGTTACTGAAAATTCTTTGCTCCTGCACATTGCAGTCCCACCCGGTGCTCGCACCTGCTGCTGGCGCCGGCCCCACTTGCACCTGCTGCCTGGTGCCCAGTGCCATCCCTGATTGCTCGGCGTGGTCAGCGAGTGCGAGTGGCAGCTGCTGGCCCTGATCGCCCCTCAGGGCTTTTCCACCTCCCCCTGCTCCTGAGGGGCCATCGGGGCCAGCAGCCACCGCTTGTACCTGCTGCCGGTGATGGCCCCACTGACACCCGCTGCTGGCAACCGTCCCGCTCACACCCATTGCTGATGCACGGCACCAGCCCCGATCATCCCTGAGGGCTTCTCCACCTCCCCCTGCTCCTGTGGGGCTATCGGGGCAGCAGCCACCGCTCGCACCCACTGACAGGTGCCGGCCCTGCTCGCACCCACTGCTGGCAACGGCCCCAATTGCTCCGCACTATCAGCGGGTGTGAGTGAGGCCAGTGCCGTCAGCACATGGGAGTGGTGGCAGTGGGAGGGGGGCTGCTGGCAGACAGGGGACCGGGGGCCACAGCAGGAGAGGCTTGGCGTGGGTGCAGAGAACGGACCAAGACCTGCGCCTGGGCCCACCGCAGCCTCGCGGCCCACAGTTTCTGTCAAGGTGCACAAATTCGTGCACTGGGCCCCTAGTATTTATATAAATATAAATCATAACCAAATTTATCCAAATAATGAAGATTAGTTTAACAACAACAAAAAATCTTTAAATAGATACAGAAAGTTTTTTTGGGAAAAGACAACATCCATTCATGATTTTTAAAATCTTGCTAATATTAAAGGGATTAATTCATCAAGAGGACATATTAAAGTTTACTTGACTACCTATCCAATTATTTTAAAGCTCTCAAAATAGATCTTCCTGGCCCTAACTTTACTTCCCTTTAGAAAGACAGTGTCTAAAATGAGTTTTTGTTGTTGATTTAGTGTGGCTTGGAATGGGGGGTCTTTTCTTCCCCTAAATAGTGTGCTGGAATGTTTTTGGCCAATTTCTCAAGATCTACCGTAATTACATTGGCTAACTCTGTTCATATGCTAGAGAAGTTATTGTCTTTCATTCAGAAGTCTGAAATTTACTACCTTCACTGACAGATTTCCCATGTTACTCAGTATAAAAGTAACTCAATCTGTCTGAAAACTTCTTTCACTTTGCCACATATTGTAATATTTAGGAAGATCAACAAACGTGAATCACCACAATTGACCAAACTGATGGCCAAAACTAAGCTGAGTTCTCAAAATGATACTTAAATCTCAGAGCTTCCTCTCCTTCAAAAAATTTCAACGTGATTATGGAGAACCCCCAGCAACTCTGCCTCCTTTTCTGTTAATGTTTTTGCCCTCCAAAATGAATCTGCACATTCTGTTACTGCCACAGTGGTGAGCATCATGGCTATCCATCCCTTATCTGTGACCTTCTTGACCACATTCTGATATTGCCTGTTTCTTCTCTCAAATGACCCTCGCTGCTCTGTTTTCCTTTCTGCTGCCATGGCCTTGCTCTTCTTTCCATGTTTTGACCACAGAATTCTTCTCTGTGCATCTCAACCCCCTATTCTCGTCCAGCTCATGGTAACACAGTGTAGTGGACTCGTAACTCACCTTTGCTTCATGAGATTTATAAAACATACTTTCTTTCAAAAGCAGAGACTGACTTTCTTGAAATGAATGTAATTCAGATGTCCATTGAGGCCCTCCAAGCTCTTTAAATGGGGAAAACGTTTTAACTCACACGTGGTGGGGAGTCCAGAGCCTCCCTAAATTTGTTACCTCCCAGGAGGCTCGTGTTCTCCTGGTCACCTTTGGCTCCTACCAAGCTCTTGTTCTCACCTCCCAGCATTTCTCTTATTACTCTGCTCCACACCGACTTAAATGTGGAACACTGCTCATTTTCTGTGATCCCAATGAAAACACTCACACCTACCACTTAAATATGTAGCAGAACCTGCAAAAGGAGAGGTTTTGTATTACCATCTTACTCATTCCAAATCCCCTCACATTTTCCCTTTCTCTCCATTTTCCTAGATCCTCACCTTTGAGGAACTCTTGCAAGCTCTTCTCTCTTCATTTTACCAAGCAAAGTAGTGAAGCTCAAGACCCCTCAGTCAGCTCAGGGCTGTCCTGTGTATCTTGAGAGGAGATATCCAATGCAATCTAAACAGAACAACTATCTATCTCCCTGAGGCCGAATTCTCTGATAGATGATGCTACTTCCTTGTCTTTCTCCACATTGAGCAGAAGAATTAAGATTCTAGTAGATGAGCAATGTTCACCTGATTCAGAGCTGATACATTGAATATATGAAATGAAATATACGATACTGGCACGCCTTGACCTTCGAAGCTCATGTAGCTACTTGTGTAAGAATGTTTAATCTGAAATCAAGTAGGGTAAAGTCTTCCCACTGCCAGGACATGGACCCCATTCCTCAGGGACATATCACAAGGTGTCTGGGCCCAAAGCAAGTAACTCCCTGACATGACTGCTTTCATCATTAACAATATCCCAGACATAGCCATCCAGGACGCACGGCACCATATGCATAGATTCCTTCTGATTCTCAGAACTTGTCTCTGGATAGAAGGCAGGGGTGAGTGGCTAGTTGGCCCAGAGCGGCAGCAGCAGAGCACAGAGAGGAAGAACTGGTAGGCTTCTATGGGAGCTGGAGGAATGAGCATGTGTGTTTGGATGAAATACCCCCAGATAATGACTTTCTGAACTAGTTGGGGAAAATTTAAGGGAGGCTAAATTTCTTACAATCCTGTGGGCAAGGCCTGAGTCAGAAAAATACTTCCTTGTAGCTGCTATTTCAAAACTGTTTTTCCTCCAGGCTGCTACAATCCAGAGAAACATATGTTAAATATGTTATCTTTAACGAAGAACGGGTAAATCGAATTGTTTGCAATTTGTTTCATTTTTATTTTTCCCATGTTTTTGTTCATTGTAAAAACATATTATAATAGCAGTAAAAGAAATGAAAAATGAGGGAAATTATTCAGAAATCTGCCCATGAAAGCAGTTCTTTTTATTTTCCATGTTTCCTCTTAGGGATTGTCTATCTGCTGGCAGTGCAGTTCTGTGCTACTTCCCAGAGTGGAAGTTTTAGAAGAAAGACTGAGCTCAGCTTCTAAAAAGTTATGAGACATTGGCTATATCCCTTAAAATCTTGGGAGTTTCCTTGCATTTAAAATTAAACGATTTTATTTTTAAAAGTATATTTGTATTAATTTCAGAGAGGAAGGGAGAGGGAGAGAGAGAAACATCAATGATGAGAGAATTATTGACTAGCTGCATGCCCCACACTGGGGATCAAGCCCTGCATGCCCCACACTGGGGATCGAGCCCCCAACCCGGGCAAGTGCCCTGATCAGGAATTGAACCGTGACCTCCTAGTTCATAGGTCAATGCTCAACCACATAACCACACTGGCCGGGCAAACGAATTGATTTTTTAAATGGATCCTTCCAGTTTAAAAATTATTTGTACTTCTAGACTTGTACCAGAATGAGTATTCTTTTGAAGTATCATATTTGGGGCACTGGACATTTTTTAAAGCTGAGAGAATAGTACTGGCAAGTGAAAATGGCAATTAGCAACACCACAAACAATAGACAGGAGCAGAAACTGAAACTCAAGAGTAACCTTTTGATAAACATACTTAAAAATAACTGTTTATTTTGTTCTAATTCTAGAGTTTCCCAAACTTGTTTGCAAGGCTTAAAGTTTTTCTAACTGCAGCTTTGCTTTCTGCCATTAAATATACCCATCATTAACCACAGAGATACTATATTAATGTTATTAAAGATTAACAAATTATATTTCTACTTTTAAAAGTTTGCATTTGCATGCTGTATAACTTAGAATGGTGCTTGTCTTAGTCCATTCTGGCTGCTATAACACAAATATCATAGACTGGGTGGCTTAAACCAGTATTTATTTCTCACATTTCTGGAGGCTGAAATGTCCAAGATCAAAGTACTCATAGATCCAGTGTTTGGCCAGAATCTCTTTCTGGTTTACAGAGGGATCTTTTATGTCTCTTTTTATAAGGTAATTAATCCCATTAATTAGGGCTCTGCCCTCACAACCTAATTACCTTCTAATGGCCCCACCTCTTACCTCTTATCACATTGGTGGTTAGGATTTCAACATATGAATTTTGAGGAGACACGAACATTCAGTCAATAACAGTGCTAGAGCAAAACACCTGTGGTCCCTATACTGGACTGGTGTTGAAAGTGTACTTACCTTTAGCATGGTGATTATAGGTATTATATACTTCAAAGTTTCTAGGAGAGTAAATCTTAAATGTTCTTACCACAAAATATAAATGGTAATTATGTGATACAATGGAGATGTTAGCTAACACTATGGTGGTAATCATTTTGCAATAGATAAGCATGTCACCTCAAACATTGTACACCTTAAATTTAACGCATGTTATATATCGACTAGTAGCCCTGAGCATGAATCCGTGTGCCAGTAGCTCTCTGCAGGGCCTGGCCACTCCGCACCCGTGGCCCAGAGGCCCATCTGTGGCCAGGCACAGAACGCTTGCATCATCGCCCTGGCGATGAAGCAAGCATTCTGCCAGGCCGCTCATGCTGCCTGCTCTCAGCAGCCGCCTCCCACCCCCCCGGGACTGGGGGACTCTGGCGGGGCTGAGAGGACTGGGCACCTCCATCTTGTGGCTATGGGCGCCACCATATTTGTGATGGAGTGATGGTTAATTTGCATATTACCCTTTCATTAGCTAGGATTATATCCCAGTGAAGCAGGAAGGGAAGAGAATGTCATGAGAAGAGAATGCTGATAAACATAGAGTGCTCAAAGACAAGAAGTAATATACTCATGATTTCAAGGAAAAGAAAATGATTCCTACCACTCAGCAGAGAATTCTCAGGCTAAGCAAAGTCACCCAGAGAAAGCTATCAACAAAGTTCCCCAGTGACCTGGGCATTTTCAGAGTGTGGGATCAGGTGTCCACCTCCTGTCATTGATCAGTTCACTTGAAAGCAAAAAATAAATTTTTTTTGCCTTATATAAACAAAAGAAGAGCAAGAACATTGAATCAAGCAAAATATTTCTCATTCAGTTTTTTACAACTGGTGTCCCTAAGGGTACTCCTTGCACCAATTCTTGAATAAAGGTGGACTTCCTGGAGACTTCAAGTGCTCAACGAATAAAGTGCATTTAAAACAGTCCCTATAGTCACTGTGTAATTTATTCTTGGAGAAAAGATCCTATCCACACCTGTCATTGTCCTGGCTTCTCCATAGCAAGGTAACAGTTGTTGTAACCAAAGACATATTTATAGGTAATGTTACTTATGCAAAGGGAGGTGAATATCAGAAAGTTCTATTTAGAATTTTCCAATTCTTCAAGAACAACTCGCTTAATTGAATCAAGAGTATGGTGAATAATTAATTCACGGGAAGATTTAGGAATACCCATACAACTTCAGCACAACACCACTGGTGTTCACACCATAAACGTGTGCCCCAAGTGTAATGTAAATGCTCAAAACAACAACAAAAAATACCTTCAAACTACCCTAGATTTTTCATTAATCTTTGTTACTCCCACAAAGATGGTCATTGCTGAGCCTCTTCAGACCTGCTTAAAAAAGCAGACTATGCCATTGAATTTGTCTACCGCATGGTACTATTTGTACCATCAAATAGTATAGACTCCCAAGCCCATGGTGGAATATTCCTGTAAACAAAATTCTTATTTCTTAACCACCAACTCTTCATCTTAAGATGTTAAATTTATGTTTAGCCACACAATATCAAATAGCAATGAGAATAGCAGAATGCTTTAGAGATGTATTAATTAATAACCAGTTCTGAGTGGTTTCATTAATGAACAGACTTCACACAAATTAGCAAAGATAACCATAGAAGTAAAACTCAGTTTTCTTCTATATCTGGGTCTTTTAGTATCCTACCTAATAATAGACAAATATGCAAATTGACCATACCTCCAACACACCCACAAGCCACGCCCACCATCCAATCAGAGCGAGCATGCAAATTAACCCAAACCAAGATGGCTACAGCCACAGAGAGCAAGGTTTCCTACGTAACAGAGGAAGCCAAGCTTTCCGCCTGCCCTTGCCAGGCCTAAGCCTCCACTCAAGCTACAAAGTTTCAATTAAAGAAGGTAAACAAATTCAAACAAATGGCAGCAGAATGGAGCTTGAGAGAGCAGGCCAGGGTTGCCGCCGGCAACAGGGGAAGCAAAGCTTTTCGCACACCCTGGCCGGGCCCACCCGCTTAAGGCAACAAAGTTTCAAGTATAACCCCAACAGAAATGGCTGCCAGCCTTGGAGGGAGCCCCAGGCGTGGCTCTGCTCCAGGCTACGAAGTTTCAATTGTAGAAGAAAAATAAATTCCAGATACCAGGGCCTCCACTTGGGTTGCCAGGGGGCGTGGCCGGCCTGCAAACCACCACAGGCCCCTCGCTCAGGCCACCCCATGCCCCAAGGGAACCCCCACCTGATCCGGGACACCCTTCAGGGCAAACCAGCTGGCCCCCACCCGTGCACCAGGCCTCTATCCTATCTAATAAAAGAGTATTATGCAGATTGCTCATCACTGCAACACACAATATAGCTGCCCCCATGTGGTCAAAGATCCTGCCCCCATGTGGACACACGATGGCTCCCACAAGATGGCAGCAGGAAAGGGCAGTTGGGAGGCAACTGGCCTGCAAGGGAGGGCAGTTGAGAAGGACCAGTCCTGTAAGGGAGGGCAGTTGGAGGTGATCAACTCTGCAAGAGAGGGCAGTTAGGGGTGACCAGGCCAGCAGAGGAGGGAAGTTGGGGGCAAACAGACTGGCAGCAGAGTGGTTAGGGGGTGATCAGGCTGGCAGGCAGAAGTGGTTAGGGGCAATCAGAAAGGCAGGCAGGCAAGCAGTTGGGAGCCATCAGTCCTGGATTGTGAGAGGGATGTCCGACTGCCAGTCGGACATCCCTTGAGGGGTCCCATTGGAGAGGGTACTGGCTGGGCTGAGGGACAAACCCCCTCCATGCACGAATTTCGTGCACCGGGCCTCTAGTTGATTATAATAGTCTTGAAACAATATATTTTTAAAAATATGTTTTTATTGATTTTATAGAGAGTGGGAAGAAGAGATAGAAATATCAATGAGAGAGAATAATCAATTGGCCCTTCTGCACTCCCCCTACTGGGGTCAAGTCCAAAACCCAGACATGTACCCAAACTGGGAATCAACCAGCGACCTCTGACCTTGGTACATGGGATGACACTCAACCCACTGGGCCACATCTTACAAGAGTAGAAACACACCTTAATTATGTCACCATGTAGGCCATGCTAGTTTCTTTCTCTCACTTCTTAAATGTGTGTATTTTTCCCAATGACTAAAAAAATAATACCAAATGCCAATGCAATCCATGCTTCAGAACAAGTGAAAGATTTTGACTAAGATACCACATTAACAGTACATGAATTATGTCGGCAAGGGGGAGGAGTGAGGGAGGGGGGCATGCAAAAGGTTTCTTGATTGTGAATGGCTACTCTTGTGGCTAGACTGACCCTTGTGGTTCTTTTTATGGTTGCAGACACCCTCAGTAATAACATCAGAAAACTCTGGGTGGGGAGAGGTTTATTACTCACAGGCCCTGAAAAGTATATACCATACCTGAGGCCACACAGAGAGGTCATGAGGGGTGGGGGGTAGAAGAGGGGATGAGGTTCTGCCTTTTATAGAAGTTGAGGGTAGGGTCCTAAAGTTTCATGGGATCAATCTTTATTGGTGAATTTTAAACATAACAAAACAGCAGGAATTTAAAGTGCAAGAACAGAGAAAAACAAGTGGCTCAAATGGTCAGCTATTATCTCTAAAACAAAGGATTTGAGTAAGGGGAGGACCTGGACTGGCTCTTAGTCTAGTCCTGCCGCTGACAATGTGTTTATGGAAATAGCCATCTTTGAAGTGGATGCCTCTGGGGAGTGGATGCCTAGTGGCAATCAAAGAAAAATCAAGGCACTTGTATTACAAAAAGAAAAGCCAACTGTCAGGATTTATACTACAGCTACTCACAATAGCTCCCATGATCTTAGCTTCATCTAAAGTCTTGTATAACTCAGGGATTGAGTCACCCTATTCATTCCCAAAATGGTCACCAACTACCTGAGCTGGGTTTGACAAGAACCATAAGTGACCTCAAGTCAAATTTCTTTCCTGTGCTCAATATACTTTGTGTAATAACAGGAGTCAATTGTGCCAAGATAAAGACAGAGCAGTGTCTCAAGAAGTGTCTTGTCTGTCTTCACTTATACTGTAGATTGTCTTTTTACTTTCTGATGATGTCATTGGAAACATACTCGTAAAGTGATGAAGTCTAATTTTTCTTGTTTTTTTCTTTGTTTTGTCGCTTGTGTTTTTGGTTTATAAAATGGGAGTAAAACATTTATAAAATGTTTTCTTTTAAGGGTTTTATTATTTTAGTTTTTATATTTAGGTCTTTGATCCATTTTGAGTTAATTTTTGTTTATGGGGTGATGTAAGGGTCTAACTTTATTTTTCCTCATGTCCAGCACTACTTGCTGTAAAGACTTCTTTCCCTAAGGGATGGTCTTGAAAACCAGTGGACCATAGATTGGTTGATGCCTTCTTGAAATGTCGGTTTCATTCCATTGGTCTATACGACTATAATTATGCCAGTACCACACAGTTTTCACTACTGTTGCTTTATTGTAGTTTTGAAATTGAGAAGAATGAATCCTTCTGCTTTGTTTTTCTTGGGTGAGATTGTTTTGTGTATCTCATTTTGATCCAATGATTGGTCTTTGCTTAAAAATTGAAGCAGTAGAAAGAGGTAGATTCTTGTAATTGGGTGATGACAATATCTGTAACAGGTCCCTCCCACACTCAAGGGGAGCAGGTATCCAGAGCATGAACATAAGAACTGCCCTAGGGTCTGTCTGCCACAACACCAGTGCATTCTTTCGCAACTATCTAAATGTAAATAGCAGCAACTGGCCCTTTGCCAAATTATCTCTAAATGGAGAACTTTAATGATTTCAGTAAATATCTGGTAAAACTAATTAATATCAGGTGGGTAGTTAGGGTAGCCCAAACATTTCATTCTGACAGAGCACTCACAAGCATAAACATAAATAAGTGTGCACAGAGACACACATAAAAGCATGCCAAATTCCAAAACCAGTACTATGAATCATTATGGTCCAAGTAGTTTAGCAAATGCAATTCTTCTTTATGATGAAAAAGTGGATTAAAGGGCAAAAATCATCTGGATAATTTATTCCAAAATTTTCCCACATCCTCCACCAGTTTTACCATTTATAACTTTTTGCCAAATTATCTGGATAGCTGGGTCAACCGTACATGTCACCTTTTCTTATAAAACTGCCTTTATTTGCTAATGTAGATGTCACACCTGAGTTCCATATGTGGGCCCCCAACTATGCAATAGGGAAGTTGAATCTTACAAATAGAACAGAAAATAGTTTCCATGGTAAGTACTGCAGCTCCAATGTTTTGCATCCCCTTTCCTGTTGGTTGCAGTGTTTTACACTTACTCCCTTCACTGAAATAGCAGAAACATCTGCATCTCCTCCCTCAATCAGTATAACACTTTATGAGTCCCAGATTTACAAATAGTATCAGTTACATGCAGTAAACCTATTCTTGGTCTTATTAATTACTTTCCATCAACTTATCCCTCAGGCATTTCGGTTACAAAAGTATGCAGACAATGGACAGTAATGGCTGTAAGTTAGTTATTTGACAAGTAGGTTCCTTTGCAAAGAGTTTCTTGTTAATTATTTAAAGAATCAGGGCCACAGGGAGGCTCTGCTTGTTTTTGCGTAAGTCATATTTAATCACCTATAACTGGTTTTCTCCTCATCTATCCTCTCTTTACTTCTCCACAGAATTTTTAGAAGTCTAAGATCTAGATATACTAAGGTGCATTAAGTTGTTTTAACCTTTTATGTGGCAAATTCACCCCAAGTCTTAGACCAGCCTCTGATCTTAAAGATTTGTGTTATGCATATCCATCTTTTTGACATTATGTAAAAACAATAAACAAAACAATAAGCATATCACATAAAATATATTTTCACAGACTCTCCTTGCATCTCTGTTTCTGGGGAAGATATGATTAATGAATCACTAAATGCCTATGATCAGTAGTTCACATGGGAAAAAGGTAAGTGGAAAACCTTTTATTCCAAGGTTGTGGGCAAATGATGTGTGAAATTGTTGACAAATTGCCTTCATTAAGCTTTCGAAATGGGCATTCCCCACCCACCACCCCCATAAATTTGGCTTCTTTTCAAATATGAATGACTGTGCAGAGTTTTAAGACATTCACTGTGAAGTTAAAATTTGCCATAATGTTTGTCCTTGAAAATCTTTATTCTAGAGAAAAGTGCTAGAAAGTTTAAAATAGGATTCTTACATGGATAATACTCATTTCTGTACAAAACACAGACTTAAATGCTACCCTATTATCCCCCAGATGCACAAAGAGAATAGGTATGAAGTAGAAAGACCTTTTTTGGTCAATTATTGACCTCTCAATAACAAAGCCTTTCAGGTCAGGGCTATGTAGGGTAGTGGACAAAACTATGGCCATGCAGTCTCACTGTTGGGGACTTAACTCCCAATTCTGCTACTTAGGGAGTGGGACTCCAGGCAAATAGCTTAATTTCTCTGTGCCTCAAAATCCTCATAGATAATTAAAAATAATAATATATATTTAATAGGATTGGGCTGAAAATTAAAATTTAATATATAAAGCACCTAGCCCTTACCTGGCACATGATAGACCATCAAGAAATGATAACGTGTACTATTACATACTTGCAGGATCAGCACACACTTTGATCTGAACTTTAAATTTGAAGACCATACATTATCCAGTTTTCTTTATTTTTTCTTTTATTTTTTAAATACATTTTTTGGAGCCCTAGCTGGTTTGGCTCAGTGGATGGAGCATCGGCCTGTGGACTGAGGGGTCCCAGGTTCGATTCTGATCAGGGGCACATGCCTTGGTTGTGGGCTCGGTTTCCAGTGGGGGGCAGGCGGGAGGCAGCCTATCAATGATTCTCTTCATTGATGTTTCTATCTCTTTCTCCCTCTCCCTTTCTCTCTGAAATCAATTTAAAAAATATATTTAAATAATTTTTTATTGATTTCAGAGAGAAAGGGAGAGGGAGAGAGAGATAGAAACATCAATGATGAGAGAGAATCATCATTGATTGGCTGTCTCCTCCACTGGGAATCGAACCCACAACCTAGGCATGTGCCCTGACTGGAATCGAGCCGTGACCTCCTGATTCATAGATCGACACTCAACCACTGAGCCACCATAGCCGGGCATCTGGGTTTCTTTAAACATCTACATCAATTTATATGTCTACAATTTGGGGACTTCACTTTTGGTTCCTATATGACCTGCCCATATTTAGGCTTTCTCTCCTCTGGGGATCATTTTAGCAGAGGACAGATAATTTTGATATGCTATTTATTCGATGATTCCTGCTTCTCAGAAGAATTCTTATAAATAAACCATCTTTATTTCTCACATAACTCTGTGGTGTGTAAGAAGCCAGGAAGGTAGCCAGTGCTCTGAGATACGTGTTAGATAAATGTCTGAATGGATCCTTGTTTTCCCGATGAGGAAATCAAATCACAGAGAGGTAAAGTAACTTGGCCAAAGACATATCCAGCTAATATCAAGGAAAAGACAAAGATCCAGAAGACCTGAAGCCCAGTCTCCAACTGTCTAAAAGCCTTTAAATATCTATAAATGTAAGCTGGTATGGGTTTATTCCAAGTAGGCTTATCTGACAGAAATTGTCCTTCTTAATAGTTTACAGCCTGAAAAAACATAGAACTTTGTTTGACTCAGATCTTTAAGGAATCTGGTATCATTTTCCAAAATTGGCTGCATTTTTCCAGTCGTCAATTTTGCAGATGAATATCCTGTAATCTAAGATGTGAGGTTAAATGTAGACTAATCCACAAGTGAAATATCAATTTGTTTTAAACCCATAGTAAGGCAGAGTTGTTTTTTGAGCAACTGAGAGCTTGAGTTGAGCAATTCTTGTCCATTTTTCTTTGTTTAAATGTATGTTCAGGTCACTCCGTTTGTGTGGTATTCAGCAAGGGCCTTATTTAAACTTGCTGTATTTCGGAAGGAGGAATAACAGCATTGGTTGAGAGGTTAGTAACATCCAGCTTCAGGAAAGTCACTGTTTGACTAACATGGCCATAGAGATCCCACGAATTGTCTCCTAATGTCAGACATTTGAATGCCACAGTGGGCTAAAAAAAAGCCCAGATCTACCTGTCTCATTGGCTCGAGAGTCAAGGTCAAGAGAGGATTCCTAAGATATAAACCCATGGTGGAGTGTGTTTCTCCACTGGGCTACTTAGAGGATTTGAGTATTGGTTTGGAAAACAGATGGAACTTGTTGTTTCACGAGAACCACCAATCTCTGGGCAGTCTAGATGAGAAGCAGATCTGCTCTAGTGATGACTAGAGTTAGAAGCCGATCATCTCTAAGTGCCAAGTCCTGTTCCACATTCTAGGGATGCTGAAAGATATAAACAGTCATTTCTATGGACTTGAATGTCTCCTGCTGTCTCAATATGCTCTTGGGACACTTATGGCTAGAGTGACTCACAAGGTAATAATTAGAGAGGAGGAATTGTATTTTATATATATATATATATATATATATATATATATATATATACCCAAGTATATACATATAATAATAGTAGGACTACCTAACTAAAATTGTGAAAACCATTGAAAAGTACACTGAACTCTGCATAAGGCATTGGATACTACTGTCTTAGCCCTGATGTTAACTTTTTTACTTACTATGGAAACATCATTCTTTGTTCTGGACCTTAGTTTCCTTTTCGGTAATCTAATAGTAAGAACAATTCCCCTAAGCATTTATATTCTGTGATCATTGCTACCCTTCCCTTCTTGCACAAATCCCTGTCAAGCTCTGAGGAGCATTTCTGTATATCTTGCATTCAAGTTGGTTCATGACATTCATTTTTACTGTATTTTTTTTTATAGCAAAGAAAGTTTTTTTCATGGAACACTTTTATTTAAACTTCTCATGTGCCATTTTTTCTTTCTTTTTTATTGAACTAATTGGGGTGACATTGGTTAATAAAATTATGTAGGTTGCAGGTGTACAATTCTATAATACATCATCTGTATCTTGTACTGTGTTCACTACCCCAAGTCAAGTCACATTCCATCATCACCATTTATCCTCCCCTTTACCCTCTTCTACTTCCCCGACCTTCCTTTTCTTCTGGTAATCATCATACTGTTGTCTGTGTCTATGAGTTGTTGTTGTTTTGTTTAATCCCTTCACCTTTTCTCACCCAGCCCCCTCAACATTCCTTCCTTCTGACAGCTGTCAGTCTGTTTTCTGTATCTATGAGTACCTTTCATGGCAGCGTGGATACACCTGGAGAGTATTATGCTAAGTGAAATAAGCTAGTCAGAGAAAGACAAGTACCCTATGATTTCACTTATATGTGAAATCTAATGAACAAAATAAACTAACAAACAAAATAGAAACAGACTCATAGATAACAAAGAAATGTATGTACTGTGGTTAGTGGAAAATACCTAAGTATTTACCCCACCTAGGGGCAGCACTATGTACTAAATCAGAAGTACCTTGGTATGAAACCTCCACTTATTAACCTGAGCTTTAAAAGTTAAATATAACCACAGTCTCATCATCTTACAGGCTTTCATCTTGAAGTGGTGTACTTTTTCTTTAATCTAGAATATATATTAGGGTTAGGAGTTATTGGTGATTCTAGGTCAGTAAATTTTCTGAAGGTTTTGACCCCAAATTGGTAAGTATTACAATTTTCTTGGCATCATCATTAATATGCTCAGGGACTATTGCAATTAAATAAAGGATGAAATAGAGACATAATATTCTATCTGACAGAAGGGTTATTATGCACAAGGGGGTGACCAGGTATTCCAAGTAGACAGAGTACGAATTTGCATCAGAATCCTCATCTAGAAAGATTGACCCTTGAACAACATTGGAGTTAGGGCAACCTACCCCCCAAGCAGTTGAAAATCTGTGTATAACTTTTGACTTCCCCAAACTTAACCACTGATAACCCACTGTTGACTAGAAGCCTTGCTGATAAGATAAATAGCTGATTAACACATATTTTATACAGTATCATATATTGTATTCTTATAATAAAATAGCCAAAGAAAATATTGTTATGAAAATCATAAGGAAGAAAATATACCTTTACGTATTTACTGAAAAATATTTGCATATAATTGGATCAGCGCAGTTCAAACTTTGTTGTTCAATGGTCAATTGTATATATTAGAAGGGCACTATTGGAAAGGTTGCAGAATCCCCCACCCCTCTCTGAAGATCTTTTACACAAGGATAAGTGTTTTATGTCGATGAAAGATAGATTGGCATGAAATAAGAGAAAACAAAAATTTCTTTTCATTTCCCTCCTGCCTGTATTGTGACTTGTTATGTCTAGGTAACTTTAAAACTACAAAACCTAAGCCTCGAATGGCCCTGACTCATCGTTTGAATCAATATCAAGGGCAACAAAGAGACTATAGCTCTATTTGGACCCTAAAATAAACAGGGTTTCTGTTTTCAGTTTTAATTCTATTTAAAAATTTTAAATTATACTTTAGCTTTCCCCCCCAGGATTACATTTTCTCTTCTTAAGTACCATTTTTATGATTGACTCCAGTGACCTGAAATTTTAGAGCTACCTGAAACTGTGATGGATTGTGTGGGCACTTTCATCTTGCTGAAACCATCCCACCATTGTGTTCTCTTAAGTTAAATCATAGCATCCACTTGAGATGCTTGGAGAAAAGCATCCCTGCCTTCCCAGTCTTTCAAGGTGTGAGAACCAGAACCTGGGTTGGAATTGGTCCATAGACTATCAAACAAGGACGAACTTGAATGTCAATGTCATTGGAGCAGTTTCCCTGCGTTATGCATGGGATTGATTAGTTTTACAGATAGTTCAAAACATCTGCTAGTGCCTAAAAACTCTCATTGATTTCTGGATTGCTTGTTTGGTTATGTAATACTTACACTGAATACACCAGGCTACTTTCCAGTTTACTTCCAGATATAATTTTAGGGCTGATGCTAATCTGTAAAAGCACATGTGATTTGGATTTTGGCAATCCTGAAGACAGCTTCCCTCTCTCCACATCATCTTGATGGTTGATGTAAGCCAATGGGTCCTGAATTTTACCTCCTGCAAGCTGGCAATTCCTAACTGATTAACTTTAACTCAGGAATTGGCTTCTACCCATTGGTCTGATGAAGCCAATGTCTGCTCTCCTTAAGGTCACGATCCTGAGCATACTGAGATCATTACAGTGGGAGTGGGGGTGGGGGTTGGGATGTCTTTTGTATGTGACAGTAGAGATTTCTTACTACAAAAAACCTTTATTTTAACATTAGGAAGAATGTCATCTTTAAAAGGCAAACCAATAAACCAATTGGCAACATAATTCTAGTCAACAAAGGGATAGAGTTATATCTATTTTCAGTTTACTTTAATATTGAAGGAGTGACTTGGTGTCATTAAAACATATGATAGAAATATGATTAATGCAGACTATATAGGTAAGCTTCTTTTTGGTGCTCCAGGTCAGACAAAATTAGCATTTGATGAGCTTTTCTTTTTGTTTAAATAATTTCTATGATAGCAAAACTTCTATAAAATTTGAAACTATTTTTTAAACTATGTAACCAAATGTTGTTGCTTTTTCTATTTGGGGATTGATATAAAATATTTAAAATATTTAAAATCAGTTTCAGTCCTGTACAACTTTAATACAGATCAAGTGCTTTAAAATATTTATGATAGAGAAAATGATTCCATCTGGGCAGGGAATTTATTACGGGAATATCATACCAATTTGAACTGAAGCCACTGTGAGATTAATTTCTTTTCTGCTGCTAGAATATAAATGTGTCCTGACAGCTGCTTTCTGTAACTGAAATGTACTTATTTGCATGCAGTATCTTCTATTCAATGAAATTATATATATAACAGAGGAACTCTGGATGAATCAAGCAACAAACAAAGGTTGATTATAAATGCAAATGCCAGCCACGAATTTACTATAAAATATTGGCCAGTGCTTGTTTTGAAATAAACCCTGGTTATTAAGAAATTTCAAAGAGACAATCAGGAATATCAGAAGAATTTGCTGATGTTAAAAGAAAAAAAAATTACACAAAGGGAAGAGATGACCTTGTTCTAACACATGTTTTTCAGACTTATTAATGATTAACATGCCGGTAACTCTCTTTCCGATTCCATTCCCTTTCGCCATAGCTAGGAGCTGAAAAGATGGACATTGGTACAGAAATAACATGCCATGTGGATATATAATAATTTAGATACTTATGTAATACGATTGGAGCCAGCGTAAGTATAGATCGCAGATATAATTTCAGCATGATGATGATAAAAGAGAAGGGTTTCAAAGTAAGAAGTCAAATTTATCATGCTTTCTTCAGGGACAGGCCCATCTAATTGAGAGCCATAGACTCAAGCAAAAGGTATGGGGGGGCCAATGTAGCTTCAAGGTAAGCAAATAAAGACTAACAAACACCTTTAAAATTGAGATTAATTGAGAATAAAAATGATTCATAAACAAAATTACACTAAATCAAAATTCTCACATTAGGTCTCAGAAAACATAATTTCTTATCTTTTCCTTTTAAGAAGAGTTTTATAATTAGTTGGCTGGAGAGCCTTGTATTCTAAGTGGATCAGTCACTGATAGAAGGCAGTAAGGCAGCATTGGAGAGAAGGTCAAGTCAACCATTATGGTCTAGAAGTTTACACATCTTTGCTACTGGTGATCTTTGATTGAGCCAAAAGGAAAGTTCTGGAAAAAAAGGAAGAGAGGAAGCATGAAAGGCGGGAAAGAACTGAAGGAGACTCTTTCTATGTGCATTCAGGTTGCAAAAAGATTTAAGCTTAATTGTTGCAACAGTTTTGTTCCCTGAAAACTACTGAGAAGTTTTCAGACAAAAGTTAAACAATTATCCACTGTAAATATTTATAGTGCACTTCCCTAGAGCAAAATCTCTAATTCTACTCTTCAGTGAGGACAGAGAATTTATAAACACCCAAAGAAAACACCGTGAGGGGCAAATTAGAATAGGATTTAGGCAAAGAAAAAGGAGTACAATATTAGTGTTTTGTTGCTTGAAGTCTAGAATACTCTAGAACCTCATTGACCTTTTTCCAGTATCTGTATTTGCCACACAAATGGTGTCTTTGAGTCATTCTTGGGAGAAAAAAAGGAGGAAGTTGTATTGAAGTATTCAAATACTTAGTTCTTGCTGTACTTTCAGGAGGAATGTGGAGCTAATTTGAAGTTATGGTCTGTATTGTTCAGAGATTTTTTTAAATAGAAAATCAGATGTTCTTGGGCACTCTGCTGAGACTAGAGAGGTAAAATTTATATTTAATGCTCATTAATACATATTTTTCTTCTCCCTTCCTTCTCTCTCTTTCCAACTCTTAAGATTTAATTTCAGGTTATTAAGTGGTCTCATGTAATGTGCAGCTCACCCAAGCAAGTATAACAATATTCAGACTACATTTGGATAGGCCTGCTACCTAGCTGTCCTATCTACTCAGGGCACCAGAACATTGGGTGGAACTATTATTTGAGGTTCACCTGTGTGCAATAACAGTGGTAGGGGTAGGAGGAAAGTTCTTTAACTGCAGACTCCATAAAGATAAGGAAAAGTATGAAAATGCCCAGACACCCACAATAGAATGAGAAACACATAATTGACAATAGCTAGTGTAAGTAAAGTCTGAAACACATGCATATAAACCTATGAACCTATCCGGTTACTATCTTATTTCTCCAAACTTGTTTTTATATATATCTAATCCTTCTCCAATCAGATGAATCTCTTTGGCAATGTTATTTTCAATGGCTGTGTTATGTAAATCACATAGAAGTACTCTATTGTGATTTCTCCAATCACTACTCATCTTTATTTCTTTGACAAACAATGGTAGATTCTCCTCTAAGTGCCAAGCATAGCTCTTGGTTCTTGCCCTCAAGGAGCTCAAAACTGACTGATAGATGAATGAATATAATTTAGGAAGAGGGGGGGAACGCAGACAGATTTGTAGGTGAGAGAAGGAGGAGACCATGATGACATTCTGGACTCAATGATCCTCTCTATTTTCTCTGACTCAAAGGAATGAATTAAATAGAGAGAAATTTCTAGATTTAGTAGCTATTAGGGAGATACTAGGACCAACCTCATATTGTTCTTTCAGCTGATAAAATCACACATCTACGCTCTGTTTCTCAAGAATTAGGAATTTCAGACTTTGATAATTCAGGAAAAAAAAAATGTACCTGTTTTGTAAAGTCTAACAAATTTTGTGAGGCTTGCCATTAATACTCTTGATTTCCTATTTAGAATATTATTTTAAAAAGTAAAGACACACTTAAATGTAAAATTACTTTTCAAGTCAAAGATAATTTTTAGGGGGGGGGGCATATTTTAAATTAGGGACTGTTATTAACTCTTTAGTTATTCGTGTTTAATCTCCTGTTCAGAATAAAAGTTAACATGGAAAAATTAAATTAGACCAAACTTTTTACTTAAGATATTTATTTAGATATTGCATAATTTTTTTTCCTTCAAAATCCATTAGCCGGTTTAATGATTTTGAAAATTATTTATAGCTAGGACTCCTAGCCAAGCTCCTTACTTCTATGGGCATCACTTTTCTTTGTTTTCAGAAATGAAATCATTGAAAATATAATCTCTAAAGTGATCTTAAATCCTAAAAGTTTACCTTTCTATATTTCTCCTAACAGTAATGCCCTGGGAATAAATTAGTAAAACAGCTGTATAAACTGGTCCAATTTCTTCTCAAGAGTTGCCAGGTGTAATACTTTGGGGGGAAGTATGGGAGAAACAAAGAGAATTAAGGACAACGAATTGTTTCTGGTGTTCCCTGACCAAAAAACCAAACATTCTGAAGTCTTTGTCTGCCTGGTAAGAAACAAGCTAGGGCCCAAGAACAACTGGATTCCCAAGAACTTTGGTTTCAAAGGTTATTAAGCTAAGTAAAATAAGCCAGTCAGAGAAAGACAAATACCATATAATTTCACATATATGTGCAATCTAATGAACAAAATAAACAAGCAAACAAAATAGAAAGAGACTCATAGATACAGAGAACAGACTGATAGCTGTCAGAGGGGAGGGGCATTGGGGGGCTAGGTGGAAAGGTGAAGAGATTAAGCAACAAAAAAGAGAGAGAGAGAGAGAGAGAGAGAGAGAGAGAAATTCTTAGACATAGACAGCCAACTGTATGATGATTACAAGAGGGGAAAGGGTGGGGAGAGAGAGAAAAAAGTGAAGGGGGATAAATGGTGATGGAAGAGACGACTTTGGATGGTGAACACAATATAATGTACAGGTGATGTATTACAGAATTGTACACTTGAAACCTATATAATTTTATTAACCAATGCCACCCCAGTAAATTTAACAAAACAAAACAAAAATAAATAAAAATAATGTCTGGAGCCCCTAGATTGGGGTCTTGAGAACACCCTTTGGAAAATATGGTTCTGTTAATTCCACTATTGCTCTTCTTGAATGTAACAGAGCTCATATTCCTCATAATGTGCTCTGATCACCTGTTCTCTAACTATCTTCAAGTTGATCTCTAGACAATTCTTATTGAGCCATAGACTGGCTCTAATCCTTCTAAGGGGACAGGTTACATTACTCACCTATGATTGAAAGCCAGCACCACAGTGTGGTACACACTGCCAAGTCATTATCTTGACTTTTCCTCTGAGTCCATCTCCTGCCCTCTTGAAGTATAGTTGTCTCTCTTCTTTAGAATAACAAGAGTTGTCCCACCATGATAGCTTGCTTCACTTCCACCTTACCACTTCCTTTTTACTCCTTTTTGGTGCTGATGGTGTCTGTGCTGGTTCCAAAGTTAGCCTTTCTCACTGAGAATAAGAGGAATGATCTCATGTATGTTCTCTGTTGCTCTGTGGTCACAGGTTTGTTTTTTGTTTGTTTGTGTGTTTTTATCTCCCCCCCACTTGTCTAGGTAAAAATCAAGGCCATTCTGTGATAGGGTCTTCTCAAGAGGAGGTTATAATGTTGATGTTGTACATTTTGTCCACCTATCTCTATATTTAGGGAAACAAATACTCACATCTTAAGAGGATAGAACAAATATAGCATTTCCCCTTCATTCCAGAGTCAATTGCTTTAGTTTATCTAGTGTATCTAGAAGTCTGTTTTCTCTTCTATTAATTTTATTTCTTTTCCTGTTCATTAGGTAACAAAAATCTATTTCATTTACTCAGTTTGTCATTAGTTTATTCATCATTTATTATTGTATACTGAATATAAAACACTGAATATTAAAGAAAATACATAGCCTTTACCTTGAGAATTTTCTTGAATCCAGAAGAAATATTGTCAACAACCAATAATAATAATAAGTAGTGATATATGGAAAATACAGTATAAACAGAAAAATAAGTGGCTAGATGGAGGAAGGTTACTCACACCCTCAACATGAAGAAAACATTAGAGCTATTCCTTGAAAGATAAGCAGAAATTCTTTGAGTAAAAAAAGTATATGGGTTTGCCTATATTTAGGGGGTAAGAATGGGGCCAGAAGAGCGAGTTGTTCTTTGGTTGTAATCCATATTGCTTACTAATCTAAACAGTATTAATAGAGAAAAATGGAATCCATAGATGTCTTTCCTAATACACTGATTCTTCTTTACCCTCAAAAACCTCTGAAGTGCCTTGTCCTTATTCTTCATACTCTGGGTTCATAAGAAAAGACAGGAAGAAATAAAACAAAATCCTTTTACATCTTAGAAAATAGTAAAATTCGAAGCCCCCATTTCTCAAAGCAAATGCAAGTCATATCTCTTTTTAACAAGCTGGTCACTTCATCAGAATTACTCTGTTCTTATTTTACAGTTTTGCTGAATCGCAAAGCCCACTGCTGCAGTGGAGCCCGGCTACATTGAAACTTTCATTGAAGCTTTAAAATGTTGTTTATAGAATGCAAACGTGTAGTGTATCATATATTAGAAAATGGCAACAAATGTTGGTGTGATGGGTGAGAACAGGAGTGATGTGGAAATGGGAATACATTTTTAGTTTAAAAACAGTAACTGCACTCTCCAGGATTGGTGAGTATTTGCCGGTATTAAGAGATATTTAATCAAACTTGTCTTGTGCATGCTATCAAAAATATTTAACGAAAGAATTCATGTGGGAAAACTGCCAAAAGCTTGGGAGCATCTGTAGAGGGGCCAAATACAATCATAATTACACTAGGAGGTGCAGGAACTGGCTTTGTAAATTATTGGGTGTGTGCTAAGTAACTGATTTTGTAATTGACAAAGCCCATCTCAGGGATGCACAGACAAATGGGCAGGACAATTAGGGCAAGAGCTTGGGAATAAATCTGTGGAGGACTGGAGGATGAAGGCATTGTTTTCCAACTCCTTGGAACCTGAAAAGCATTACAATGTAAGGCATTCCTGAGACATTTCTTAGCCCTTTCAAACTTGTAGCTGTGATGAAGATCCATGAAGCATTGTCCCTCTGGGGTTTGCAGGCCTGCAGGAAGATGTGATAGGTGATCTTAGAAACAAAACCACGCTACTTGGGTTGTGTGTCCCTGAGAATACAGATCTATTTCCCCCAGGTATAACCACAGTTATGTCAGAGTAAGAAGTAAAGCAGAAACTTTGGCAGCAGAAGTTCAAGACAAAGTTGGGAGCATAGTGAGATAGAATTAGGTGTTACCCTGCCCCCCACAACACACACACACACACACACACACACACACACACACAACCACAGAGGCTAAAAATAATCACTATTAAAAGTAAACAAAAATTTAAAAAAAGGCACAAAGAAAGAAGGTGGCTCCAGACAAAAAAGGGACTAAGTCATAAAAGATGCAGTGTTGGGGGTGGGGAGCTGGAGGGTAGTAACCATCAGGCCCCCTGGGTCTGGGGAAGAAAGCAATGTAGAGTCTGTGAATTTGGGGAACAAAAGTCAAGAATCCAGGTTGAGAGTCTGGGGGGAAAAGCAGGTTAAAAGTCCATATAGATATCAGGAAGATTATGTAAGTACAGACATGGCAATTCAAAGGACTTTGGCTGGTATTCTGAATCAGAAGGGAAAACACAAGAGATTTCAAGACAGTGGAGAAACATGGCCTAACCTGTTAAAAAAGGAATCATCCTGGCTGACATTGTCAGGGAATATATTCTGAAAAATCTATATACTAAAAGGGAGAAGCAAAGAGTAGAGTAGGGAGGCTATGATAATAATCCCGGTGCAAGATGTTATTTTTTTTCCCAACTTTTTTAATTAAGGTATTATATGTGTACATATCTTACCATTGCCACCCCCCACCCCACTCCCATATATGCCCTCACCCTCCAGAGTTTTGCATCCGTTGGTTATGCTTATATGCATGCATACAAGTCCTTTGATTGATCTCTTATCTCCCCCACCTCTCCCTAACTTTCCCCCTGAAATTTGACAGTCTGTTTGATGCTTTACTGTCTCTGTATCTGTCTTTTTGTTCAAGTTTATAATGTTCTTTATTATCCATAAATGAGTGAGATCATGTGGTATTTTTCTTTCATTGACTGGCTTATTTCACTTAACATAATGTTCTCCAATTCCACCCAGGTTGCTGCAAATGATGAGAATCCCTTCTTTTTTATGGCAGCATAGTATTCCATTGTGTAGATATACCACAGTTTTCTGATCCAGTCATCTGCTGACGGGCACCTAGGCTGTTTCCAAATCTTAGCTATGGTGAATTGTGCTGCTATGAACATAGGGGTGCATATATCCTTTCTGATTGGTGTTTCTAGTTTCTTCGGATATATTCCCAGGAGTGGGATTACTGGATCAAATGGGAGTTCCATTTTCAGTTTTTTGAGGAAACTCCATACTGTTCTCCACAGTGGCCCGGTGCAAGATGTTAGTGGCTTAGGCCAGAGAGCAAAGGTGGAGATGATGACTAAAGGTTGAGCAATTGGCCAAGACTTCCATAGGCTGCTGTGATGCTAATTAGTGGCAGCTGAGCCCTGGCAAGCCATCGTGACTATAATCCTTTTGACCAGCCTCTTGCTGGACCAGCACACAGGCAGCCTACCTGGGATGAGTGGGACAGTGTGAGTACCAGGCAGAGATGATTAGGATCTCTTCTGGCAATATGTCTGCCTGTCTAACAAAGCACCATACTTTCTGTATGCTGGAGCTTCTGAATGGATGTACACAGTGATGTTCTCTCCCCTGGCAGGTGCTGGCTTATGGAAGAAATTAGACCAGCACAACCTACGTCCTCACCCCTAGATCCAGCCGCTGACCTGCATATGATTCCAGAACCCACCTTCTCTCTCTTTGGGTGGAGCTCCTATTCCTGCTTCTGGCCAAGGGCAGCCTCTTCTCTTGTGTTCTAGGTCCCATCCTTCTCTTCACCTCCAGGATTTTGTTTCTGTCTCATTACACATGCCTCTACACTGGATCATTCCCATCAATATACAAATAGAACCCATCCAAACAAACAAAACCATTTTCTCTTCCTCCATAATATGCTGCAGCCCTTTCTCCTACCAGTCCAGAGGAATGGCTCCATATGAGCTCACCACGAGCACCCGCCAAGTCCATGACCTGTTCATTGAATTTGAACAGTCTGCAGCATTTGGCACACAGGGCTACTTCCTTTGTCCTGAAACATTTTCCTCTTTCCTTTCTTAACGCTCTCCTGTATTTTTGTCCACCTTATCATCCGCATCTTTTCAATCTCCTTTGCCAGTTCCTTTTCCACTGTGAGATGATAAAATGTTGACATGTATTTGGGGTCTTCCTTAGCTTTCTACAAGAGCTACATTCCTTCCTAATTCCCCTCATCTAGCTCTATTCCATTCAATACTGTCTATGTGCTGAAGCCTCTGGGTAGAAGCATCCAGTGCTGTTATCTGCCCTGATGCCTGACTCATTGACTCAACTGCTGCCTGACGTCTCAGTTGTGTGTCTAATTGCTCTCAAGTTGAATGTGTCCAAAACAAGTTTCTGGGTCACCAAAATCTCCCTCCAGACAACCAGTCCTAAAGGACTTTTTCTCCATCTTCCTCAAGCACTCTTCTTGCTCAAGCAAAAACCTACGAGCCGTCTTTCATTTTCCTCTTTTCTCATAAAACTCACAATCAGGTGAGTTTTGCTGGCTCTGCCTCTAAAATACATCTGACCAGTTTTTATCTTCTCTACTATTGGGCTAATTGAAGTCAAATCTCTCTCACCTTTTTAAGGACAGAGGCTCTAACTTAGGTCCCTGGGCTCCTAAGAGTCTGTCAGCTCTCCACATGATAGCCTGCTGATCTGAAAATATCAGTCACATCAAGTCAGTTCCCAACTTCAAAGTTTCCTGTTTTGCATTATAATAAAAATAAAGTTAAAAACAATTATCATGCTCATGAAATGCAACATAACCTGGCTTTTGTTCCTTCTCTGGCAAACCTGAAAAGTTTCCACTTATTTACAACCTTCTGTCTATACTGGCCCCAGTAGATTATTTTCTTAATTCTCTACTCCCTTCTTCTGTCATGTGACCTTAAAATGCACAATAGTGGGCCAAGTAGCTCCCTCATCCCTTAGACTTGGACCTGGCTTTGTGACTTTTGTTGTTGTTGTTGTTGTTTGCAATGCTTGCAAAGATTTAAAACAGGCTTGAGCCCTAGGGCCCGCCATGAGAAGAGCACACACTATTTAGTTTCAGCTCCTTTAGTCTGGGCTCCAGAGGGACTTGTGGGGGAAACCGGAACCTGACCTGAATTTGGGCACCAAGCCCAGCTCACCCACACACCTGAACTGAAATGGCCCCAAGTGAACTGCAGACCTGTGAGGAAGACGTAGAGGAATATACTGAGTTTGGGGGATAATCTGTTATGGAACATTATCATAGCAATAGCTGACTGATACACTGGCCCCTGGCCTTGACATGCACCACACTCATTCCAGTTTTAGGGACTTTATATTTGCTGTTTCCTCTATCTGGAACATTCTTTCCCCCAAATCTCCACATGTCTACATTCTTTCGTTGTTCAAGTCTCAGCATAAATGTCACATCCATAAAATTGCATTCTCTGATCACTCCAGCCACAGTAGCCCTTGCTACAAAACTCACCTCCCACATGCCATTATCTTGACTTATTTTCTTCATAGCGTTTTTCACTATCTGAAATTATTTTTTTTTGTATGTGAACCTGCTTGTTGTCTATCTCCACCATCAATGGTTCCATCTCCCTGAGAGCAGAAACTGTGTTACCTTATTCCCTCCTGTACCTCCAGAGCTTGGAATGGTGTTGAGTTGATGAATGCATTCTGCTGTGGATGCTGGACCCTTCTGGAACCGTATGCAGCTGGCTGCAATTGCCAATTATAAAACCATTGGCTTTCATCCTAGTTTGCATGACTCTCAAGACCACAAGGCTGAAGACACACAACCTTTTCTAATCAGACCCCAGGTGCCCACTTATAGCTGGAAATGGGGGCAGTCTAATACTGAAAGACTTTGAGTTTTGCAGAGAAAGGTAACACACATGTGAAGACTGCTTATAGCAGGGAATTAATTTATTGCTACCAGAGAACAAATACATACGTTTCTACTTAAAACAAATTATAAACTCTAATAAAAATTTTTAAAGTCACACTGAATTCCAGGAAAGTTTTATATTATCCATACTTGAGAGAGAAAATGTGCTGCTATATTCCTTTGTTATTTTAAAGCTTTCCTATATGACCTAAGATTTTGGCTATATGTGCAGACTGAGTCTTGATATAGACATTGAAAGTATTATTTCTTCATGTTGAGTAAATGTGTGTTACTCACATATGCAATAGTATATTTAGATGTGATGGAAAGTGAAGAGGGTGCCATTTTAAGGGGTCAGCATTGTAAAAAAGGTGCTGTTTTGTATGTATACATTTTCTACATAACTAAAAAATTCCCATTTAAGCACCAATGCATTTTAATAGTTTAATTATTATGAATGAAAATGTTATTGTGTTATTTGTTTTTTCTTCTTTCTCAAGTAAACACAATGTGCATCTCTTAAGTTTGCCGTTGGCTGTAACTAACAGAAAAGCCAAGTAACAGTGCGCTGAAGATAGTTCCCATCCTTCCATCACAGCGAGTTTGGAAGTAGGAGGTTGCTGGCGATATCCCAGTGGCTTTATGTTTTCAGGACTCTGGGTCTCCATCATTACAATTCTCTTGTCCTTTTTTTCCCTTAAGTTCTCCTGGCCACCACAGTTAAAAAACAGTGGAGTTGAGGTAGGGAGAAGAGAGGAGAAATAGTAGCAGAGCTATCTCTGATTTTTTTTTTTTTTTTAATAACAAAACCTATTCCAGGTGCTCCTAGTGAATTTTGCTTACACCATGGCCAGGACATTGCCATATGGACATTCTTAACTGCTGGGGATTCTAGGAAAATAAGTATTTAACCTTTGACCTAGAGAGAAGGGAAAGGCAAGGGAGACAGGAAGTGGAAGTGTGTGTTGTGGGAGCCAGCCAACAGTGTGTGAAATATAATAGTTATATGTATGAATTGTTGAACAATAAAGTGTTATCTTCAGAGACTACTGAAGACTGTTAGCTACATGCATATTCACCAATATCACTTCTCCTCCTCAGTGTGGGTTGTTTGCTGGGCACAGTAGGCCAGCCAGGGACTACATGTCTCAGATCCCTTTGCATCCCACATGTAGCCATTGAACTTGCTCTCACTAGTGGGATGTGAGCAGATGTGATGTGGCATGACTTTTTCACTCACCCTTTATATCTTCTGCCAGCTGTATGTGCATGATGGAAGAAGCCTGGATCCCTGAATCACCATGTGGAGAATAATCTCCAATGGATTAGTAACATGTGCTTGAACTGGTTTATGACCCAGAATTAAATTTCTATTGTATTAATACAGATTACTAAAATTTGGAGATTTATTTGTTATGAGCACTATCATTACTTTATCTAAAGCAATAACACATGATGATATCACCCCAGATTTTTCATTTGTTTTTTATTTCTGCTTTTTCTTTGTTCAGTTCTTCCATTTTCTCTATAGAGATTTTTTTTTCTCATCACCCTCCCTATAAAAAGCTGTAACTTTTCACAGTTTCTCAATATGTTGAGCAATATTCCTTATAATTCCTTGCTTCTAATTGGCTGTGTTCTAAGAAACCTGATAGTTGTGTTAGGATTCTGAATGTTACAATATGCTGAGCTAAGCATATAAAGTTTATGATGCTATTTTGGCCTATTGAGGGGTCTTTGGTGGCCCTCTGATATAGGATAGTTGCCTAATAAAGGACCAGTGACAAAGCAATATGGAATTATATGTTAAATTTAGAATCAAGGGTGCAGTATAACATTTTGTCAGAGTGTGTGAATATTGTAATATTTTTAATTACAGAAAAGTGACTATTTTGTTTCTCAGAGCTGAGGAGACAGAGTTTCAAGAGTCCTATATAAAATACCCATCCTATTAAGCTATCTATTTACTTTATAATTATTAAAATATCTAAAATATCTAGCCACTCATCATTATGATATGAAGATTCATATTGCATAATAAATGTTTGTTTTGAAACCCAATTAAATTTCACAGACGCCAAAAATGTTTCACTCTTTATTAAATTAAACATATATACCTCTGCTGAAAGCTGGGCTTAGTCCAAAATGAGGCTAAGTAGTGAGAAACATCATAGACTTTGCAAATGAATCTTGGTCCCAATTTTGCTGTGCATCATTATAGGATTTACTTAGTTTTTCTGAGCCTCAGTATCCTCATCCATAAAGTTGAACCTAGAGCACTGCCTGATTAATTGAGACATGCAAAACACAATTCAAAACAGCCTGAGCATGGACCCTCACTTGCCCAGGATACCTTTATTTTAAACAGGAATAGTGCTTTTCTTTCTTTTTGTTTAACTATGCTTTTTCCCAAGTATTTATAGTGACTATGACAACATATACTTAATAATCAGAAGGATGTTATAAGTTAAGTTTATTTTTCTATTTTGTTTCAAACTGGAATTTCTTAAATGGGATTGTTATTATCTCCCTTTATGATAGGTAAAATATTTATAGGCTTTAATTTCAAAGGGAATAAATGTAATTAGTCACCACAATTTACTTTTCATTATTAACTTTGCTTTGATATTAGAAACCCTGGAAGGTGACTCAACAACAACAACAACAACAACAACAACAATAATGGAAACAATGACTCCAAGATAAATAGTGGCCAGGTCAAGAGAGGTGGTGGAGTTGGGAAGAGAGAACCTAAGAATCTGAGTGCATCGGGCACTAACCAATCTAGTGATTCTAGATATTTAAACTGGTTGAGCCTGTTTCTTCCACCGTCAGTTTCCTAATTTGTAGACCTCAGACTGAGAGCATCAGGGAGACAGACGCATACAAACAATCAAGTTGTCAATTGCTACACACGAAAATGTCAAGAGGAGCTGCATTGTTCAACTGCTTTATCCTGGGTGCTCTTCAATGGAACTTCCTTGAATGGCGATGGAAAAATCTCAAGGATCACGTGAGCGGAAACCCGCTTTGGATGAAGATAATGTAGACTCTGCCTCATTTCTAGATTGGGTTTATACTTTTAGGTGTAATCTGAAAACTTATTTAACTCTTCCACATTTTTGACATCCATATATACTTAGGGTTCATGTCACAGGATTTTAATTGAACTCAACAGACATGGAAAGCACATATATTTGGCCAGGCAGTGATTCTAGTTATGAAAAGATGAATTACAATTCAGCCCTTAATCTCATTGCACTGGGACAATGGAAATGTTACCAGTACAACAAAACTAATCCTGTCCTGTAAAACAGATAATTTTATGATTTTTTTCTTTCAATGCATAATCTCTCCTGCACAAGAAATCAAGATTTAACATTTTTGGTGCATGATGTTTAAGAAAGAAAACTGTACCAAATTAAAGGAAATTACCCAAATAGAATCCGTAGGAAGTCAAATCACTAACAATCTCTGCATATGATTGCAAGCCTTTTAAGAAACAGGTAATTACAAAAATCTTGGTATTCCATGCAGCTATCATCTGTGCTTATATAACATGCAAGGTGTCCCCCAAAATGTGTACACAGTTTAACAGCTGATAGCTTTTTGAAAATGAAATGTATTTTAATAAACACTTCCTTTGCAAGTATTCAAAGAGTGTGTATACATTTTTTGGGGGGACACCCTATATATCATTATATATGTTTAATTTAATTCAAAACATCTAACACCTATAGGGAGAAACTGCTATGTGTTTGCCTCCCTACACAGACATTTGCACTGGGAATGTCCTGGTCTTTACTGAGATGCAATGTTACAAAATTCCAGGTATTTACATGGAAAGGAAATAAAACATTAAGAAGAATTTTCTTTTTCCATTTCAAGGAGGGAACACCAAAAGGCCATTTTAAGGCTCTAGAAGTGCCATATAAATCTCCAAGAAAAGGTAGTAATGTATTAAACAAAGAATAACATCAACCACAAGATAATACTTAAAAAAAGGAATCATAGAACCAGGGAGAAAATACACTTCCTGGCTTGGAAGCTCTTAAAAAGTTCTGAGCCAGGAAACCTCCCGCACCAGGGCGGGAATGTCTTTGGCTCCCCAGTGACTCCCTGCTAAGTTCCCCTCAAGTTTTCCCTCCTTCTCTCTTCCATTCTCCGCCTCAGTCCCAAACGTTCCAGGAGGATGCCAGCATATATTCCTGAGATTGCCAGATACAATCAGACTCTGAGGCATGTTTGTTTTAAATGCCCCTGCACCTAAGATAGGCCATATTTGCAGGCAAAGCCAAGGGATTTCAAACGACGCCTGGAAGCTCATCTTACACATTGAGGGCCAAGCCCGTAAAGGAACAATAGTGAATGCAGCCAAGAGCACGTTCCTTTGCTCAGAGTGGTTCGCGGGTGGCGCGAGGGCCCGCGCGGAGGCTGGGGCCCAGAGCCAGAACCCCAAAAAGGAGCGCTGCCCCTTTAAAAGGCCGCGCATCTCCGGTCCGGCCTTCCTCCCGGGGGCTCCAGCTGTGATTGACGCTGGGCGGCGAGAGGAGGCGCCTGGCGCTAACAAAAGTCCGGCCCGCGGGCGAGCTGCGCCGGGCCGCGAGTCTCTGCTGGGTCGGGGCACCCGCAACAAGTGGCCGCCGCGCCCATCCCGGGGGAAGTCGTGGGCGTGCAAGGGCGCCGGGAAGAGGCGGTCGATCCGGGGAGCCCGGCCACCCGTGCGGCTCAGCGCCCACCGCAGGGGGATCGGGGCGGGCGAATGGGGACCCGGCGGCGGCGGCGCGGCGAGCCTCTGGGCGGCCCCAGGGCGCGGGCTCTCCGCGGCGTTGCGCCCGCCGGCCGCGATCGCGGATTCTAAGAGCGGCGGCTGCCCCTGGCCTCACCCGGAACCATTGGGGGTGCCAGGAGGGGACCGAGCGCCCCCTCCCATCGGAGTGCAGGGGCCGCTCCCAGCCGGACATCGGCCCCGGAGCGTGGGGTATGCGCAGCTAACGGTCCCGTCGGACGGGCTTTCCTCGGGCGGAGCGCGCAGGCGGTGCGCCCCAGCTATGGAGTGTCCCGGGAGACGGCGGGCATGACGGCGGCAGGATGGGCGCGAACAATGGCAAACAGTACGGCAGTGAGGGTGAGTGGGCCGCCCGTCCTCACACTCCCGGATCGCGCCCCCCTTCCTTTCTCCTCGCCCTCGGGTCTGGGAAGGAAGGTTCTCGCCCGCAGCGGTGGCGCACACCCGTTTGGCACTCGGTCCCGGCCGTCACCTTCCCTTTGGGCACTGAGTGCTCGGGCGCCCCGAGGATGCTTTCCCACCAGGGACGGGGGAAGCAGGGGTGTCCTTTTAAGCAACTTCCCAGGTTGTCTTTGGGACGGCTCAAGTTGCAATGCCGTGGTGTTTCTGAATGCCTGTGCCTCAACTTTCCCACCCTGGGCGTCTGGATTTAGGATGATAGTTTGGCAGATGGTGGAGAACGTTTTTCAAAGAAATAACGAAGTGAAAACTTTCTCAGGCCTTTGTGCTCCAGTCCGCTCTCCGGTAGCAGGAAAAAAAACTCCTGAAAAAAGGAGTTAAGTTTCCATTCTCTGCTCACGGACCCCTGGGTGACAGCTTCGTGAAACTGACCACCGCTGGGCCCCCGTGAGGCGGGGAGTGGCAGGGGGCTTTGTCTGATTCTCTCCGGGCTCAAGACGGGCAAAGGACCATCTGTTCCATGGGGCTGGAAATTGCACAGAAATATTGCCTGTCAAGTGGGAACTTGGAAGTTGGAGAAACTTTAAACTCCACCTCCTCCTAAAATGATGATGGATGTGTGGGTTGGCTTCCCCCTCGCCCCTCCTCCCTCGCTTCGCATAAAACTGTAGGGTTCTCACCCCATTGATTAACAGCATGCTCCCGATATGCGCATGGCAAAGGCATTTTCATAGTTCAAAAGTTAGGAAGGTGGGTCCCTCGTGAACTTGGCTAGAGGGGCGTGGAAGAGCCAGGGTCGGTTTTACAGCCCGCCTCCAGAGGACGGGCGGTTACAGACTCGGTTCAGAGCCTGCAGACGGTAGGAATGCAGAGAAGGCTATTCAGCCGGTGGTGTTTGGGAAACTCCTATCATCCTACCCGAAACTTGGTGGATGTCGCTCCCCTTGTTTGTGACCCTGTTCCTGCTCAGTAGCTTTGTGAGATTACAGCAGAGAGCAATCAGAAACACACGCCAAAACTCCATAGCCACAAGAGCCTTTTGTTCAAATCATTCTCTCCCAGATCATCATGTTTTGAATTCCACATGTACGTGAAATACATATATTTCCTTATTCTGGGCAGTTATGTGAGAGATTCTTTTTGGTGACAATTTCATTTTTAAAAAAGTTAAAAGGTGGTCTTTTTAGATAGCAACTTTGAAAGGATGCCAGGAAAGATTATTGGAGAATCTTAGCCACTCCCCCCAAACTTCTTGGAGTTCATGTTTTAAAAGCTTGTCGAAAATGGAAGATGGAGCCTTCTTATTCCGAGTTATTAAAGGCTTTCAGGGAGCGGAGTGTATGCTTGTCAGTTCTGGGTGTGCATACATTGTGCTACTTGAATACTATGGGCGGGAAGGACACCCTAAGAAGTATGCCGAGTTGCTGCTCTGGGTTCTTGAACAAAACCCCTGCACACTCCCCCTAATCCTCTGCAACTTGTCCGTATATCCCAGCGTTCTCGTATTGTACAGTGTGTGGTGTATGACGACTTCCTGTCTGAACAGCAGAGTTTTCAACCCTTGGGAGAGCAAAGGAGAGACAGAGAACTAATGTTCTCCAGCTGTTATCCGTAAATGCTACCTCTGCATTTTCACTTCAGCTGAAGTGAAATTTTACTGGGATCAGATTTAGGTCGTTTTATAGGAAGAACCTCGGGCTCAGCTGATTCCAGGAGACCAATAGGAAGGTTGGGGAGGTTAACTGAATTTTGGCAGGAGAGGACATATTGTGTTTATTTGCATCAACTCTCTTCAAATGCATGGAGAGTCCTCGGATAGGTGAGGTGGAAATAGAGATACAGAAGTAACAAGGATTTCAATCTTTTCTCCTCCAGTTACACCTGGTCTCTCCTAAATAGGGTTTTAACACAAGTGGTCAATTGTGTCCCTCTGTGTTAATGGAAGGTAACATCTATGAAGATAAGCCTTCTGGAATTTGATGTGTCAGTGCCATCTTTCTGTTCTAAACCGTAAAATCTCAAAGCAAGTGAAAGCAACCCCTAAACATGGTATCTCTATTGTCATCGGAGGCAGAAGTAAGACAGTTTTAGTAGATTTAGTGCAATTTAGGCATGGTGTATTTCAAACATAAAGGGGAAATAACCAATAAATGCGTATCCATAGAATGCATTGAGATCGCTCGACTCTAATACACTGATGTTTGTATATACTTTAAAAATTTGCAATTTAAGTATATATTTTACCTTCGACACCACCATGTAAATGGGAACCCCCGTAAATTTTACAACAGTGTTGAGTTATTACAACATTTAAAACTTCAGCATTTCATTTGCAACCTACTTTCTCTTGTTCCTGGAAGACACCTTTTTTCATTAAAACAACAGAAAACCTGTCCCCAGACTTACCTTAGCAGGTGAAATGGGGCAGAGACTCGCTGCTCAGTGTAATCCAGCGGCCTCTGCACCACCGGGATGCTTGTCAGAAGTGTAGAATCTTGGGTTCCTCCTGGAACTACTGAATCATTTATCACGTGCACATTGGAGTTCGGGGAAGTTCCAGTGCAGGGCAGAGCATTGACTTGGGAGTCTGGAAATTTGATTCCAGCTTCAACTTAGCTACCGTGACCTTGCTCAATTCCCCCAAATCTTGGGGTCTTTCTCCTCTAGAGTGAGGAGAGAAATTCCTTTTGGCCTGATTTGTCATGATCTAATAATTCTTGAGCATGTAGTTGTTCATTTTATTTTGCTCTTAAGGGACAAATTTAATAGCGGAGATTAGCCTTGTGGGGAGACATGTTATAATAAATAGGGAAGTTAAGACTATGATTGCTTCGAAATCAGTAAATGCCCCTCTTGCTATTGTCATTCTGTTTACCCTTCATCTCTGTCTTCCTCACTCATTGTTACCTCCTTTCTTAACTTAATCAGTTCTGAAATCCCTGTAAATCAATAATAAGTGTTTCCCAAGTATTTTGTTTTCCTAAATACTTAGTGAACATTTAGGTTAATGATTTAATTTGCAACCTTTACGTAGACTGGGATTTTGCTCAAGGAAAAACTTACCTTCCCATTTCTGATCATTAGCTTTCTAGAAACATAAGCAAATGTCTAAATGATGAGTATGTTCTGGTAAATTCTTTAACAGAGGGCTGTTTTCCGCCCCCTTTATCTCTTTTCATAAAGTGTGAGTTTCAGCCCCTGTGTAGAAGTCCACAGAGTGAGTGGTGGTGGATGATTCAAAGCCATCAGAACCATTAGCTTTGACGCTAGTTCAGCCAAATAAACAAAACTCTGTTCAAGTAGGAAGAGAGGAGCTGCCTTCCCTGCCTTTTAAGGCTTCTGAGCCTTACCCTCACTTACTCATTGGTTTCATTGTTATGTTTACTCTACTCCAGCAGGTCTGAGACAGTAGCACTTACACTCTTAACAGCTCCTTTGCAAAATCCTGTGTGTTATTGAATTGCAGCTGATGAGGCCACACTGATGGGGTGTGACCCTTGGCAGCTCTGCTGCTCTATGAAGATCCTTGGGTCCTTTTTCCCAATCACAGATCTGTGACCTCAGATATGAGGAGAGCCAGTTGCCTGAGCACATAAATCATCACAAATCCATTATGACCGTGGGGAACATACCTTGAAATAATAATAACAATGGCAACTAACATTTATTAAAAGCTTACTATGGCCAAGCATGATCCTAAGTCCTTGACATGCATTGACTCATATAAGCCTCATGTGGGTCCTATGGGGAAGGCACTTCTAAGGTCCTTATTTTATGTATGAGGAAACACAGCTGCAGAGAGGATGGTCATTTCCCAGGTCCTCCAGCTAGTGTAGGTGGAATTGGGACTCAGGGCCATGTCATTCTAAGTCCAGAGTCCTTTATTCATTCATTCAACTAATGCACGTTGATTTATTTCCTACTATGTGCCAGGAACTCTTCTAGATTCTTGGGATATATCATTAAATAGCTAAAGATCTGGTCCTGTAAACAATCTTGTCTTTGTGTGTGTGTGTGTGTGTGTGTGTGTGTGTGTGTGTGGAGGGAAAATGGAATGATTAACATGCGTACACACCCATAGGATAATTCAGTAAATCTTGGGATTCATTCTAAGTAGCTAAATTTTCTGAATAAAGAAAATTGTCAGATTAAGATTATTCAAAGTTGGGAGGAAGAAGGTGTTGCAATTTTAATTAGATAGATCATTGTGGTGGGCCTTATTGAAAACTTGGTATGTAGACCAAGATATAAAAGAAGTGAGAACCTGACCTTTGAGGATTCATGGAGCATGTTGACTGTTACTTTGAGCCACTGTGTTATACGGAGGTGAATATTCTATGCAAGGGTTGTGTCATCAGTCTTCCATAGTCAGATGCAATGGAACAAATCAGTCTGGCCACAGGGCATAATTTTTTGCCTAGAGCCTTTGCAAATACGTTTTATCCAATTATGAGACATTTTGTGACTGTTTTTGGGGTCGGGTAGGGGAGGCCTAGGACATGCTCTTCTTGCTATGAAAGGTGGCTGTTGCTTGATTTATTGGATATATAAGGAAACCTCCAAAGGTTTGTTAATTCTTAGTTAGAAGTATGTCTTTGTCTTTTGTTTCCAGTAAATAAATTTATTCTGATAAAAATCAGAAGATAAGCCATATTGATTCCACTGTTCCATGCAAATCATAGCGTTAGCACAGCTAACAATACTATCTTTGATCTGACAATAAGAAGATGTTTTCAGAGATTTGGGGAATCCTTTTACATGTTTAAAATAAGAGAAAGAAAAGAGAGGTAACTTTTCTTTGTCCCCTTGGGGAATTAACTCACAAAAACTTCGTTTTAACTCCTTCTTCCCTTTGAAACAGAGTGAACTCTGGCTTGATTTTGAGCAATTAATAATCACTCTTTAAATTGAATTTATTGAGTTGGAACTGGTTAACAAAATTATACAGGTTTTAGGTGCACAATTCTCCAACCCATCTTCTATACACTGTATTGTATGTTCACCACCCAAGTCAAGTCTCCATCCATCACCATTTACTCCCCGATACCCTCCTCCACCTCCTCCATTTCCCCACAATCACCACTCTGTTGTCCCGGTCCATGAGTTCTTTCTCTTTTTTTTTTTCATTTTTGCTCAATCCCTCCACCCTTGCCTCCTAGCACCCCTTCCCCATCCAGTAGTCCCTTCCCACAGTTGTCAGCCTGCTCTCTATGAGTCTGTCTCTATTTTGCTTGGTAATTCGGTTTGTTCATTAGATTCCACATATGAGTGAAATCATATGATACTTGTCCTTCTCTGACTGGCTTATTTCACTTAGCATAATTCTCTCCATTTCCAGTCATGCTTCTAAAAAAAGTTAAAAAATTTCCTTTTTTATGGCCAAGTAATATTCCTTTGCGTAAATGGTACACGGCTTTATTTATCCTCTCATCTACCAATTTGCCCTTACCTATTTGGTATCTTGAAAGCTGCTTAAACAACTTTGCTTGAATCTTTGACTGATGGAACTTTGTAGATATCATGCATCTTAAGATGGCATTGGGGATGTATTAAAATACACGACAGCATGTTGAATAAATTGTACAGCGAATAAATTCTCTGAATCATGAAGAAGGGAATAAATGGAGTTTAAAAATGTAATACATTAAAAATAATACTTGAAGAGCTGTCTTGAGGAAAATTAGATTTCGGAGTGCTGAACAAAGACAAATGTAAGTTACTAGGAGGTAGATTTGGCTAAGTCTGAGGAGGAGCTAATGATGAGAGCTGTCCCCATCTGAGATAGGCTCCCTAATAAGGCAGTGAGTCTCCTAACATGGGAAGGCAGTGATCACAGTAAAGGATGTTGTGCCAGAGATTTTCTGCATTGGGTACGGGTGGGTTCTACCATAGAACCTTACACCAAGTTTCCTAGCAAACTCTCTGTCATGTGTGACTGTGTTAATGTTGGATAAAGTGGTATTGTTTTGTTCTAAGTCATATGGCTACTTTTTCTCCCTCAAATATATCTCTAGCATTTTAATTGTTAAAAGTACCCCCTTAACCAACTTTCTTGGGGTTAATTCATTATCTTCCTTCTTTCTACATATTTATATCTATCTAGATATGTTTAGGTATTAACGGGAAAATCCACTGATTTTATTTACTTCCCTGCTTTCTGCAGGACATAACCTCCTGCACTAAAAATTGAGTTTGATAAGTGACTTCTGTTTTCAGTGCAGTAACGGATGCAGACTCTACCTATAGCATTACTATTACTTTTATTATTACCCTAAAACAAGTACATCTACTAAATTTGAAGCCAGACCCTTAATTGTGCTTACATTCCATGTCTTGAATAAATATTTTGACTTTGTATGTAAGACTTTTGATTGGTGTTATTGGTTAGTGCTATTTGAGCAGAAGCTACAAATGGACAAGAACCACACAGAGTGATACACTTGCTCAGCACACGTCCCTGAGCAGCAGGTGGTGATAAAGTTCGTATCAACTGAACTTTCCCAGAATGTAGCTATGTTTTTTGTTCTGGTTATAGAAATGTAGAGGACTTCTTCCATTTGCTCACTTCAGTAATCTCTAGATAGAATAAGACTTGCTCTAAAAGTTTAGTGTCTAACTGAGAAGCTGGGGAGGATGGCCAGTTCTGAGATCACTGGCCATCCTGAGATCACTGGCCATCCTCCCCAGCTTCTCAGTTAGACACTAAACTTTTAGAGCAAGTCTTATTCTATCTAGAGATTACTGAAGTGAGCAAATGGAAGAAGGTAGGGGCTCACTCACAGGAGGAGTCCACTTCAGCAATGTGCTAAGTGTGGCTATAAGTGATAAGGGGGAAGTGTATGGAAGAATAGAACTACTGTCTAAATAACGAATACCTAAAGGATGCACGTGAGTTCTAAACCAAAACCATAACAAAGCAGGTAAATTGGAGGAGGAGGAGTGTACACCTTTGGGGAAATTGAAACATTTTGTTAAGAGACTTCTTCTAATTGTTCCCTCAGATCTTCATGTTCTGTTTTTCATGTCTACTTCATGAAAAGTGATTCCTGCGGGTTCTGTAAGTGAGGACCTTGGAAAGCCTCAAGGAGGGGCAGAAACACCTGGGCTCTTCCCACGCTTGCAACACTGCACCAAAGAGAATGGAGGCCTCTGGGCGAATACTTTCAATATATTCTAGTTAGTACCCCAGAGATTCCAGCTTTCCCACTTTGGACATTAATACTCATTAACCATCTCTGAATTTTCCTTGCTAATGAAATATAGACACATGGTCAACATTCTCCCCATTCCATAGTCAAAGAGGTGGAGACTGTGTCTGAAAATCTTTACTAGGTTTGTGCAATAGGTGTGCTCATTCTATCAATTCCTATTTAAATTCTAACCCTCCCACAAAATGAAAAACAGTTGTTAACACTGTGTGAACTTGTAATTGTAACTTTAGAAGCCCTGAGCAATGTGTAGAAATGTTATTAAAATATTTTTTTGTTTGCTACTCTTTCTGTGGTAAATTCCTTTGCTGCATTTCCCCCCTGGGCAGATATAGCAGTGGAAAGAGAATCAAAATTTCTAGAGAAAAATGTTAGCAATTTTTCTTACGCTTGTGGACTGACCTTCTGACTTTAAGGAACTCATTTTTGGCCTGGCGAAGTCAGGAAAAGCTACTTATAGGTGCAGTTGAACCCTTTGACCCATTTGAGAACTTGAGTCAAATTGTGGGGTTATCTGAGTTCAATCTAAGACTCAGGCCAGGTCTTAACGGTTCCAACTGTCAGAGGTAGTTCAGACCTCAGGAAGAAGAATAGGCCTGTGACTAAGGATGCAGTGGATGGAAGACAATAAGAACAAGGGAGGGGAGAAGAACCAATCCAATGCATGGGAATTAGAGCATTGATTGCCTTCACATATAAAGAGCAGACTCAATGTTGTACTCACTTCTTTTTTCTTAAAACTATCTTAGCTCTCAGAACAAAAATATTAATAATAGATATTTGGTTGGCATGGTTATTATCAAATTTATTACATTTTTGGTCATTATAGTAATATTAATTAATAATTATTGAGCACTTACTAGGTGCCACTTCCCCCACTGAGCACGTTATACACATGTATATTTCATGGCAGCCAGGAAAGTGGGCTCTGATGTCCCCATTTTAAAGATGTCAACACAGCCCAGCCAGGTGTGGCTCAGTGATTGAGTGTCAGCCCCGTAACCAAGAGGCCACAAGTTCAATTCCTGGTCAGGGCATCTCTCCGGGTTTTGGGCTCGATCCCCAATAGGGGGCGTGCAGGAGGCAGCCTGATCGATGATTCTCTCTCATCATTGATGTTTCTATCTCTGTCTCCCTCTCCCTTCTGCTCTGAAATCAACAAAAATATATTTAAAAAAAAGATGTCCACACAGAAGCATAGAGGCAGGCTAACCCCTGCCCATGGTACACAGCTGGTGAGTGGCCCAGTCATGCCTAAATTCCCTGTGACTGTGCTGGAGTCTACACCCCTTCCTATGGTGCCCATGACCCCTCTACCTTGTCATTGCTGTTGCAGCCAAAATTTTTCCCAGTCTTTGTTTTGTTTGTGTGCTTCAAAGAATTGCAGTGATGGAGAAGTAGCCAGTACAACAAAGACATGTTTTATGGATTAGGTGACCAAAAAATGACATCTTTTGAAGGAAACTTTTAATTCATTTTACCTGGTTCTCCCAAGGATAAATTAACTGCTCATTAGGTATCAGTCTTCTGACGAATTGGCAGGCTATCTAGTGTCTTTAATAACTTTAGCACATAAAACAATTAGCATATTCTTTAGAGTCCACAGGGCACAACGTAGAGCTGAGAGGCTGTCTTCCAGATTCTCCAGAGCGTTATGAACTTGGTTCTGGGGCAGCCCTTTACCTGGAATAGCCTTGGTACCTTCCAAAAACCAAAGCTAATTCAGGATAGAGAAAGGTGCATGTTTCTTTCCTAGTAAATAGTTTATAATTCATATCTTATACTTCCTTCTGGTTTTAAAACTATAGATTTGATAGGTTCATAGCAGTGTTATTTATAATAGCCAAGATCTGGAAACAGCCCAAGTGCCCATGTAGAGGAATGGATATAAAAGCTGTGGTACATTTACACAATGGAATACTACACAGCTATATAAAAAAAAGAACTCTTACCATCTGTGACAGCATGGATGGACCTGGAGATTATTATGCTAAGCAAAATAAGCCAGACAGAGATCATATGATCTCACTTACATGTGGAATCTAATGAACAAAATAAGCTGATGAACAAAATAGAATCAGAGGCATGAATACATGGAACAGACTGCCAGAGATAGGAGGGGAAGGTGACAGGGGGAACTGGATGAAAGAAGGTGAAGGGATTTGTCAAAGAATATATATGCATAGCCCCTGGACACAGATGACAGTGTGGCAAAGGCCAGAGGGGGAATCCGGGGCTGGGTGGAGGTGGGAAAGGGGGAAGGAATGAGGACATCTGTAATAGTGTCAACAACAGTAACAAAACTATGAATTTGAAACAGCCATTATTATGGGGAATTATTCCAATATCTACTTGAAATTTTGCCCTTTGGCCAGCCCCTGGGAGATTCCTTCATGGATTTGTCCATGAAATTGCTTTGGAAACTATAAAGCATTTCAGAAATTAATTTCATTTATCATCACAGGGACTTTGGGGTGGGTGTCCATCATTATCCCCAATTTAAAGGTGGGGAAACTGAGGCCTTTGAAAATTAGATGACTTGCCTTAATTTGATAGTGAACATTAGATGAGGTTATTGTGATTCTAAATTAAGTACACTTTCCATGATACCACCACTCTTCTTTAAGTGCTATAAGAAAATCTGTGTCTATCTATCTATCTATCTATCTATCTATCTATCTATCTATCTATCTAAATAAAGAGGTAATATGCAAATTAGCCAGGACGCCGAAACAGTCATGACTGGCTCAGGAGGCGGTTGCTCGCACAGATGGGCAGGACAGGACTGCTAGCCCTGTGAGGCAAGCCACAAATGGCACAGCCCCAGAGCGGAGGCAGGGGGGCATGCCCAAGCCACCATTGCCGCCGCTGCCCAGCCCCAGCAGGCCCGCCGCTGCACGTGAGCTGCAGAGGAAACACCTTTTCTGACCGCTCATTGGCTAAGCTCCCAGTATGCCACTGGCAGTGTTCTTGGTAACTTGGGTAATAAGAATCCAAGAAGGTGATCTAGGGTTTTTCCACCTCACTCCTGGAGGAAAAAATAAAGGTCCGCTGCTGGAGGGGCTAAGAAATGTCATATCCTGCCTGAGCTGGTTTGGCTTAGTGGATAGAGCCTCGGCCTGCAGACCACAGGGTCCGGGTTCGATTCTGATCAAGGGCATGTACCTAGGTTGCAGGCTCCTCCCTGGCTGGGGCCCAGGTCAGGGCACATGCAGGAGGCAACCAATCGAAGTGTCCCTCTCACATTGATGTTTCTCTCTGTCTTTCCCTCTATCTTCCACGCTCTCTAAAAATCAATGGAAAAATATTCTCAGGTGAGGATAAAAAAAAAAAAAAGAAAAGAAAAATGTCATATCCTATGAAAGAGACATCTTGAAAATGCCTAAAGAAAGTTGTCATTTTTTTGTGGTGAAGGGACTGGAGTCCATGTTGATGAAAACACCTTGGTGGCAGCAATGGCAGCAGCAGTGGGGTGATGGGGGTGGCGCCTTCCCCTGATCAGCCCGCAGAGGGAGGCCAGACTGCGGCTTAGGGAGCGGGCCTAAGCCATCAGTAGGACATCTCCTGAGGGCTCCTGGACTGTGAGAGGTGGCAGGCTGGGTTGAGGGACCCCCCTTCCCCCAGTGCACGAATTTTGTGCACTGGGCCTTTAGTAAGAATATAATTATGCTAGAGGATTATCATCAGGTATTCTTGAGTATTTTAAGTTTCTTACATCCAAGGATGCAAGTGGGATTCCACAATCATATGTCCTTTAATAGCTTTTGTGTCTCTATTAGAAGTAGAGAAGCCTGGCTCCCTATTGGTCATTTCAGCCACAGAATTGTGCCCTGGCTCAGGGGAGCAGCCACACAGTGATAAAATTATTATAATGAGACTGCAGAGTGAATTATTGTTAGATAAATGTTTATGACAAATGACATTGTTCATTAAAGTCCACTTGCTGGTCAATAAAACTCAGCTGGGGCTTTGAGGGGCATTTTTGTCCTCTGAAAACCTCCACTGGTGATGATGTAATTATTTTACTGCCGGGAAGATCAGAGGATCAGCTCTGAAACTGGGGACCCTCAGCACCACAGAAGTCCTCATTCCCTTTGATATTTGTGTCATTTGCTATTGAATAAGCACATTTCTTAGAGGGCTTTAGAATGGTCTAGGTTCTGGGACAAGCCATTTAGGATGAGTTGATATCAAAAGTCATTGAGGTTCTATCATGGTTGTGATAGAAACTCATCCTGTTCATTTAGTCTTTAATTGCTTTACTTTTAATTCTGTCTTCTAGTTAAATTTCTAACATTTTTTATTTGTTTTCTGTTCCTTTGTATTTATTCATTGCTCATCCTACCACATGCTCACTTTGATGTGAATATTACCCTGTTCTCATATAGGTCCTCAATATATTTTTGTTAGACAATCACATGAAGATGAATCTGAAGCCATGATCTTTATTGGATCTAAAAAAAGCTTATGAAAACCCTATCATGTTTTCAGTGAACTTTTCTTAGACTTTGATATTTTACTCTTAAAATTTTTTTTTTCTCTGGACATGTTTTCTTCTGAGGATATTCTAACTTGGACTGTTATTTTTAACATTGTGGTTCCACCTTCTTATGGATGAAAATAGTTTAATTTGTGTACTTAAGGAAAAAAAATGTACTTTTAGCATTGCTAAAGACTTTTCAGCTTCACTTTTTTACGGTATTGTCGACATCTATTTTCAGTGATTAGTATTGAGTAGGATGTTACTGTATATTTTTATCGAAAATCACATTGTTCAGTAATATTTGTTTAACTGATTAGAAATTGGGTTTATATGTCAATTTAAGTAAATCATTAATCTAGAACTCAATTTAAAAATTTGAACTTTAAATTAATCATTCCTTTGTTTCTGTGTTCTCTCTCTGGAATAAAAGGTCATAGGATTATGAATCTTTTTAAATTCATACAAGGTGTCCCAAAAAATGTTTACACACTTTGAATAATAATTAATTCAAATGGGTTAAATCTGAAAAGAAGGAACCATCAATTGAGCTATCAGCTGTTAAAGTGTGTATACATTTTTTTGGGACGCCCTGTATATTAAACTACTTTATCACATCTCTGTTTTAATCTTTTTTGTTATATAAAACTAGTGCCCCAGTGCAGATTCATGCACATTGAAAGGAAATTAATTAGAAAGTGGCCAGAGGGGTGGGACTGGATGAGACGGGCTGGACACACCCTGGAGCCAACCTCCCGAGGTCCCTCCCTGGCTGGCCATACCTGGGGCAGCACCATGGCTCGTGGGGTGTCTGTGGAGTGAGCAGGGTCCCTCTGGCAGGTGGGGCCCCTCGGCCTGGCCTGTGGGGATTGGGCCAAAACTGGCTCTCTGACATCCCCTGGATTGCGAGAGCGTGGTGCTCGGGTGCCGCACCCCAGAATCAGGCTCCCTTCTCTCTGGTTCCGGGGTGCGTCACCCGAGAACCGCTGCTGCCAAGTCACCGCAGCTTGGCAGCTCCTGCATTTAGTGTCTGCCCCCTGGTGGTCAGTGTACATCATAGCTACTGGTCAGAGTGTCTGCTCCCTGGTGGTCATTGCGCGTCATAGCTACTGGTCGGACGGTCGGATGGTTGCTTAGCCTTTGATATATATAGATAATAAAAATTATTTTGTTCATTATGTAGATTCCACATGTAAATGAGATCCTATGATCTCTGTCTTCCTCTGTCTGGCTTATTTTGCTTAGCACAATAATCTCCAGGTCCGTTCATGCTTTCACAAAAGGTAAGAGTTTCTTTGTTATAGCCATGTAGTATTCCATTGTGTAAATGTACCACAGCTTTTATATCCATTCCTCTACTGATGGGATAAAATTATAATAATTTTATCACTGTGTGGCTGCTCCCCTGAGCCACGGCAACTGCTGGCTCTATGCAATCTACCTTCTTCCTTGACTTTCATATGTGTCTGGTGTGCTAGGAATAGTTTCTAGTAGAGCTTCTATCTCTGGCTTCCCACATAATTAAAATCAGAAGTGAAATAATCAAGTTGGAAAAAAAGAAAGACATTATTGAGCTGTAAGGTGTATGGACATGTACACATATATAAGACTATATTTAACTAACCCTTTGCTATCAGTTAAACAAAGTCCAATGTTTCTCACATCCTTGTTTGTAAATGGAGAGAAATACATATTCTATAAGGAATTTCAGAAATTCATTTAAAATTAAAGTATCATTTTTTTCTTTAATAACAAGGTATCTGTTAGAGGAACAGTGTCAGACAAAGGGTTACCATAAGAATCAAGCAAAAGAAGAAGTACATAGTCCAACACATGAGCTATTCTGAGCTGGAACTTGGGATAAAGGTGACTGAACTTTATGAACAAAGGACTTGAAATGGTTTTTAATTTTTTAAAATATATTTTTTATTGATTTCAGAGAGAGGAGAGGAGAGATAGAAATGTCAATAATGAGAGAGAATCATTGATTGGTTGCCTCCTGCATGCCCCCAAATGGGAATCGAGGCCACAACCTGGGTATGTGCCCTGACCAGGAATGGAACCTCCACCTCCTGGTTCATAGATTGATTCTCAACCACTGAGCCATGGTGGCTGGGCTTGAAATGGTTCTTGACATGATATCCATCCACTTGGAACTGCGTGTTTTAGTTCATTTACCTGAATGTGTGTCCAGTTCAGATGAATAAATATTGTAATATCTCATTGGTGGGAATTTTACTCTGCATGATACTAGGCCTGGTGGACATTTGTTTAAAGTGCTAGAGTATAAATTCAGATGTATAGGACACATTCATATGTCAAGGATCAGCAGCTGCTGTGTTGGTTGGAAAGATTTATATAACCCCATTTGGACAATATTGTGCATATGACTATGGAAGTAAGTTTTAAGATGACATTTCTGTCCTGAACAGCTTACAGGTCACATCTTGTTTTGCACCTATTTTGCTTATTTACTTATATTTTAATAATATTCCCTATTTTCTGTCTCTCTGGAAAGGCCTCTCCTGTTGATTACCCTGCTAGCTTGTTTTGAGAGACAGTATTTCCTTGGGGAGTCTTTCTCCACTCCGAAAGCCATAACAACATGAACTGTGCAATAAGGAGCCAATTTCTTTCCCCGGGTTGTACTTCAAATAGTCATTTCTTTGATACAGGCTAATAAGAACAGGAAAAGTCTCATTTTTAAATGCATTGGTTGGGGTTGCTTTACTTCCAATAAGGAAAATTGCCTCACAAGGGGAAACATGGGTAATAAAGCTACAACTAACTGAATAATTGTATTCAGTCTAATGTCAAAATCCCCAAGCTGTTGCCTGCAAATCCAGTTCAATCTGGGGTTGCTGTGTGTCCACTGATGTGTGTAGATTTCATTTTCTGCTACTGCTGGTCATCTCTTCATGCTTAATGAAGCTGCATTTCAAATGCGACTAGAGATTTTTGTTATGTGTGGGGTTCCCTCTCCCCTTCTCAGTGCTAATTGTAAGGCTTGAGGTAGGTAACAGAAGGACTTTGGACATTGTCCAAAAATGAAATATGGAATAGAATCATGGATATTTGAGTGGTGAAAGTGACCTCTGATCACCTTACAGAGAAAGAGATTGAAGCATAAAGAAATAAAACAACTTTGCCAACATCAAACAGATAGCACAGCTCTAGGATACCAAAATTGATTTTCTTAGTTCAGCTGTTTCCTTTTAATCCATCTATTTCTTCTTCACCATGCTTTTCTTTTTCTTACTTTCAGAATATTTGGGGTGAATGTAGTAGCTGTCCTACTTCTCTGTCCAGTTAGCCCCTCCAGCAATAACCCACTCATACCCCTAGCTTCATAGAGATTGGTCACTGATGGCTTACAGCCCAGAACCTCTCCAGAAATTACTCTTACTCAGGGTAAGGGAACAGCCCCCATCCAATGACTAGTTGAGTGGGGTACAATTTGGGACCACTCTGAAGGACCATTTTTAGTCTAGAACTCCCCATTGAATTGGCTGAGTCCTTGATTACAAATGCATCACAGACCAACTGTTGTTTCTGTGCAATCTACCTTCTCCCTTGCCTTTCATATGTGTGGTCCTGAGGGTACTTCCCTATAAACTGTCTGCACTTTAGATCATCTCAGAGAGTGTTTACTGGGGAACGCAACATAAGACAATGGAAGAGCTGGACTAGAATGCTATTTTGGCAGGGGTCAAGGGCAGGATGCCACTGCTGGGAAAATCATCTTCCTCTTGGGAATGCTGACTGTCCTTAAAAGGGAATATTCAGCAGAAAGTTAATAGACATGCACTGGTTTTCTGCTTGGGGACCTTGTTTATTCCTTTCATTGTATAGATTAGGAAATCAAGCCCAATAGGCTAAAGTGACTTGACCAATAGCATGTAGCTAGTTGGCAGAGGAGCAAAAACAAGCTTATAGTTCACAGCTATTGCTATTGGTGCTGCTTTTGAAGAGCCATTTTGGAATTTGTTCAGTGCTGTTATGCTGCTATAACTCAGAATTGACTGCAGATGGGTCTAGAGACCATTTATCTGTCTGATCCATTTGTTCAACTCTAGCACTGAAATCAGACATCTCAATAACTCTTATGTGGTCCTGTTTTGCTGATTGTAGGTATTCATTTACCAGAATCTGTAGTTGGTATCGGGGGGTTAAAACTATAAGAAATAGTTCTTGAGTTAAGGGACCTAGTGGATGGAATATAATAAAGTACTAGAGTAGCCATAGGTGGCCAAGTAAGCATGTGATGGGAACACCAACCTGGCTGTGTGAGCTTTACTGGGGATGTTCACAAGGACTAATGATCTAAGATGAGCTTGAATTGAGTTTGGAAAGATGAGTAAGGGCTGAGAAGGAGGTAGAGGGAAAAACAGAAGGTCAGATAAGGAGGCAGGGGCCAGTGGGTTAGCTATGAGGGAGGAGAGGATGAGCCTCACACCTGGAGAGGTAGGCAAGGTTACATGGTCAAGAAAGCATCGTGTAGGCAGGTGGATGGCAGGAGGAAGCCGGTGGCACGTGTTTAGCAGGGCAGCCTGGGAGAGACTTAGAGAGTTCCCTGGAGAAGTGTGTGGATTGCTGTTTCTACTCATTAATATTACAACAGTCCTAGAGTACTTCCCTGATGGATAAATTTTGGAGAAATCAAGTAAACAGCTCAACTCCATCCTGTTTTTCTCTTGGGAAGCAGCTGCCCTTGGGGGGAAGTTCTTCTGCCCAAGGGGAGACCAGCTTTGGTCTCATGCTGCCAACACTTGGGTTCAGTATTGGCCACTTGGCTGTAGACCTAAAACCACAACCTCTGAACTAAAGTTCCTAGAAATAGAGGTGCCATTTTTCTTTCTATCTGCCGTGGCTTCTTTATTATTTCCTCATTTTTTTTTTAACTTGGGTAGGAGAAGGGGATGCTATTCATTGAACCCCATTGATATCCCACCAGTAGTGTGGGGTGGGAGCAGCTGAGAGCAGGATGAAGGTGTGGGTTTCAGTGATGAAAAGAAGGTAGAAGGACTTGGTGACTAATTGGCTGAAGGGGATGAGTGGGATGGAAGATTAGGAAGACTCTTCCTTCTGGCTTGGGTGGTTGGGTGCCATGTTGATTCATATACCTTAACTTTCTGTCTACCTAAGTTTCTAGTGAGTTGTTTCTTGAGGCCAGGACAGTTACTTTGCCTTCTTATCTGTCCTTTCATCACCACCACCCAGGATCTAAGAGAATTTTTCAGGGACTGATTCCCATGGGCATTTGTTCATCTAAATTGGTCATTCTTTTATTAATCCATGGAGCCAGCAGAGTTTTGTTAATCTCCTTCTATGTGTCAGCACCCTGCTTGGCCTGCCCATGAGATACAGGGATGAAGAAAATGTTAACTTGTGTGCTAGGAACTCTGAGTCTGGTGAAGAAGCCAGAACAACATACAGTGGAAGATGGGGGAGAGGGTGCTGGCTAAGCAGTTCTGGAGCCAAACAGCCTGAGTTAGAATGTGGTCCTGCTACTTGCAAGACGGCTGGCCTCTTCAGAGCCCCAATTTTTAAGATAGCCAAGTCAGTGTTTAACCTCAATGCTATTTCACACTATTTCTAAATTCTCCCGACTTGGCCCAGTAAACTAGTGGATTGGCTATCAATAAATTCTGCCAGAAACTTAGACAATTGTTTTTGGAATTCGTTTTTAAAACAGGAAATTCCTGTCTATAGCTGGGAGAAGTTGTCACATGAGCAGCCTAAGTTATGCTCTATTTCTCACTCTTTTGGACACTCCCATCAGATCAGCACTTGATGCAGGGAACTTAGAATGTGGCTTATTTTTGTGTGAAGTTTTTATTCTGAATTCTAATTGCATGAAAGATCTCAAAAAGAGTCTGAGCTACCTTTTTATAGAGAGAAAGAGAGGGGCGGGGGAGAAGAGGGGGCGAAAGAGAGACATATCAATTGGTTGCCTCCTGAAAGTCAGGGCATGGGAGGAATCGGCAACCCAGGTATGTGCCCTTGGTCGGGAATCGAAACCATGACCCTCAGTCCCAGGACTGATGCTCTAACTGCTGAGCCAAACCAGCCAGGGTTGAGCTATCCTTTTATTATGGCAATTCTGGACATTCCTAGGAAGTAGGGAAATAAGGTGCTAGTGTGATTTTAAAGAAGGCCTGGTATAATAGGAGGGACACTCTGATTTGTAGTGTCTATGCCATTTCATATATCAGTAGACTTTTTAATGATCCTAAAATTGGTGGAGAAAATTCCTTTGTTTCAAGAGTCCTCAATTCAGTGGGAAATATTACTCACATACAGAAATTGTGTGTGCGTGATGTATACGCATGTGTATATGTTATTGTTCTTATTTCAGTAGTCAAGATCAAATGAGGTGCTATGTGCCAGATATTAGTACATTTATTTGTTATGATTTTAGTTTGTCTCCCAATGTCCAACACTACCAAAATTGAAGAAGACAGTTGACTTAGATAGGAGGTGGTACAAAAATAGTGATCAGATTTCCCAAAGGATAATATTTGCTATATTTGAAATTACTATAATTTAATTAGGAACAAAATGCCTCAGTTTTAGCCTATAAGGTTTTATTTTTTCTGTAACATGAGAGAAATACAGTTTCCTTCTGTACAGAAATATAATTAAAATTAAAGTATTATTAGTTTCTTTAATAATATGGTATCTGTCCTATAAGAGGATGTGATAGGCTCTTTGTTTATGTCAGAGAACCCTAAGTTTAAAGCTGGGTAGGACTCTAGAGATGACTTGGTCCAGAGATCTTATTTTGGGGACTAACAGGAAACTGAGGTACCAAGTGCTTGAAAAGACTTGCTATGCAATGTCCCATACGTAGTACAACAGAGCATGTGGTCAGGAGCACAGATCTGGTGCCAGGCTTGCTGGATCTCAAACTGGCTCAGCCAATTTCTAGTTGTGTGATCTTGTGCAAGTTACTTAATGAACCTGTCTGTGCACCAACTTCTGCATCTGGGAAATAGAGTCAATAACAGTTCTTTCCACCAAGAGTTTTTGGGAGATGGATTGAATTAGTAGATTAAAAGTTATAGTGTACAGTACATAACACAGCTGCTTACTGGTCTACTATAATCTGTGTTTCATTAAGTCTAAGATGGATTGAGGCTGCTGCTTTTTCCATCTCAGAATGTCTGAGTGGAAGATTTCACAAAATACACTACAATTTGCCTTTAAGATAATATTGATTATAAGATGGTGTTAAATGGGCAGTGAGGGGGTGGAGTTTAGAATCAATTGAAAAAGATGCTATCAACATCATCACCATCATCATCATCATCATCATCATCATCATCATCATCATCATCATCATTTAGCTGGTCTACATCTCCTAGTTCAGTCCTTCTATTCTATCTTGTACATCTGGGTAAGAATGTACATCTGTTTATAAACTGCAGTTTCAGAAACTTTCACTTTGGGCAATAAAGTTTTTAGCTGTTTATTCTGAGCACATGGAGTCTACTTCTCTGTGGAGGATATCACGTAAAATTCTGTGACAGTTAAGTTTTATATGTCCAAGTCCTAAAAGACTGCTAAGTTGATGCCCCTATCTTCTATCTTCTTGGAGAAAGGGAGATAAAGACACGCCCAAATTCCCTTGAAAGAATGAGCCTCCTTGCTCTGCTTGCCAGCTAAGAGGACTGATGATAGAGCCACATATACTTTCTTTGATTTATTATTGCTTTATAGTTGGATGGGTTAAATCTCTAAGCATGATACATTTCTTTGTGCTGAGCAAAGATTCAGATTCAGCTGAAGCTTTTCATAGTAATTAGAAATAACTTTTTTCATTGCTATTAAAATTCATCCAACAATGAAGGCTGGAGTATCCATTTGTGAAGATTACTAATAAATTCAGTCTGGGGTGAAAACCATGTAAACTGTATATGTGTGCTTGTAAATCTCCCACCAGAGTGGGCTTTTGTGAATACATTTAGAGCTTTGGGCCAGACTTCTTTGTTTGATTTGTTCCTTCATTACTATTTTATTATCTGTCCTCCTTCCTCACTCCCTCCTTGCCCTGTCTCTCATTCATGGTTCTCCCTTTTCTCTTGCCCTTACCCCTCCTGCCACCCCCCTCTTGCCCTAGAAACCCCCCTTCCCCTTTATGCCTATTTTCTCCAAAGTTTATGTTTGACTGTTGTCTCTGGGCAGACTGCCCAGTTTGGTTTATTTGTTTCTCATAATTGTATTCAGTGCCTCAGTTACATGTTTTAGATGGATGTTTGAAATGTCATTTGCCTCCTTTATACCACAGTATTTTCGTGGAGTTTTGTAGTATTTTAAAATATAAATGCAAATTTGACCTCTCCAACATGGGGTTGTACAAAATGAATACCCTAATGGATCAGAAGGTATTCCAGATATCCCTACATTAAGTTTTACTGTCCCAGGTCTCTCTGTAATGGAAGAAAGATAGTAACTTATTGCTTAGCTTGATTGTTGCTAACGGTTTTGCATTTATCTCTTCGACAGAAATAATCTGCTGAGTTTAGTTTTATGGAAGATAAATGCATTGATGATAGCGTAAAAATCCCAGGTGTCCTTTATGTTGAAATATAAGCTAGTGTCAGCTTTAAAATGATGGTACAACCTTAAACACATCATACTTAAGTCTTAGCTCAAAGTCTATTTCTACTTTGAGAAATTGTGATTTGGGGCCCTCTATTACTCTGTAACCTTCTAGCAAAAAACTCTAAAGTTTTAAAATATGAATCTTTCTATGATGATAATGGGTCTTCCTAATTGTTGTACAGTCACAATTTTAGATGTTCCAGACACTTACTTGCATTGTCCAGTAAAGAAGCAACAAGTCACATGTGGCTTTAACATTTTTAAGTACAATTAAATGAAATTAAGTATTCGGTTCTCCAGGCACCACGGTAGCCACATTTCAAGGGCTCAGTCTCCACATGTGGCCACCATATTGGTCAGTGCACTTACCATCATTGAGAAACTCCTCCTGGACCATGCTGTTACAGACATCTAAGTTAGGCTAGAGGGCGCTAATGAGTACATTTCATGGAGTTGATTAATTAGGCTGAAAGGAAGCTGCTTTCACAAGAGATTACAATATTGGTAAATGAGATAATTTTTTAAAAAGTTGCATACATTATCCAGGAGGTGAGCAGTCCAGCTGGCCACATAGTGCTCTTCTCTCTAAGTCATATTAGGGGATGTGGTTCCTTCTGTCTTTCTGACCCATCATTCCCATGGCATACCTGCATATATGTGGCCCAGTTTATAGGGAGAACAAGAGTTGCTCAGGGCAAGTGGCTTTCTTACAGGTTGAAAATGACTGAGACACTGTGGACATCACTTGTTCACATCCTGTTGACCTAACCAGAGCGCATATTCACACTCTGCGCTGCACGGGAGGCTAGGAAATGTGGCGATGAGTTTGGCAGCATCTGAGCAGTGTAGACTGTTACTGTGGAAGAAAAGGAGAGTGGATTTTTGCCAAATGACCTCATGTTCTATATAAAGATATGACATTTAAGGTGACAGTTCATTTGCTGTAGCTAATTTGTAGTTATTCAGGAGAGATGTGCATTTAATTTCAACAGTGCCTGGCTCTCCGCTTTTATTATGTTATCGTTCCAGTGATGTAAAGTGGAACATTTTATGCACCACGATTTGCTCTTCCATCTGCTAAATAACCTGAGTGTGTGGAGTGGCTCAGGTTTGAGTCTCAGGTGGGACCACCGAGCTGTGATTCCCATGTGCATTCAGTGCTGGGTGGATTTGAGGGTGGAAGAAACGGACAGTTGCTATTCTATGTTAAAGCCCTGCTTGACTACGGCAGGGAAATATACTTAAGGGAATTAATTTTATGGCCTATTAGTGTGAGTAAATGATGCTTTCTTCTTGGGAGGTAGAAGGGCTTATTTCTATAATGAACCGATATACCTCTTCTAGAGAAACCTAAGGCATTCTTTCAAATGGTAGAATTATAATTTAATTTCCTCTTTCTCTTTTAGAATAAAAATGGTAGCTATCTTTGTATGTCTGTGTTGGTTTCTCAATGATGTGCTGCTGATGACCCTTCCTTCTCCTCACCCAAACCCAGTAGAATTATGAAGTGTTAGAGTGTACTGTGCAAAGTTGGTGTTATTATCTGTTGGTTATAGCTTGAAACAATAATTCATGCAATTGCATTAATTGCTGTGGGCCAGGAAATTCCCTCTCTTCTTGTTATTAACATGTTGAATCTTATCTCTTCTCAGTGTGCTAGACTCTGTTTTATCCATTTATCATGGGAGATTAAGTGATAATATAGGTAACTTGCCTATATTAATCTTTCTGAAGCTATTATGCATTGTAAATTATGTCCTGTCCCATGGAGAATGGATAAGGAATGGCTAAGGCCTATGGAAAGGGAAGTTGTCTCAATGAGATTGATCAGAGGACCCATTTTGTCCTCTCTCCCAGGTCCCAGGACCTGTGACTTTCATCATCTGCCCATTAGCTTCAAAATTTTGAGTGTTAGGACTTTCTAATGTTTAGCTCTCCACAGAAATCTCTCTACATAAGATATATGTCTGTTGTCATGTAATTTGAAATCTGGCTTTAACACTTATGAGCAATGTGACCTTGAGCCAGGAAAATAATCTTCCAGTGCCTCAGTTTTCCCATCTTTAAAATGAGAATAGAAGTACCTCACTCATAAGGCAAAAGTGATATTTTAAAAAAAATCTTTTTTAGATTATTTTTTAAAGTTTATTTTCACTTACCAATGACATACAATATTATTTTAATTTCAAGTGTACAACATAGTGATTAGACATTTATATACCTTAGGAAGTGATCACCCCTGTAAGTCTAGTACTGATCTGGCACCATACATAGTTATTACAATACTAGAGGCCCAGTGCACAAAATTTGTGTGTGTGGGGGGTATCCTTCAGCCCCACCCCTGCACCCTCTCAAATCCGGGACCCCTCGGGGGATGTCCAACTGCCGGTTTAGGCCCCATTCCGCAACTGGCAGTCGGATGTCCCTCTCGCAGTCTGGGACCACTGGCTCCTAACTGCTTGCCTGCCTGCCTGATTGATGCCTAACCGCTCTCCTGCCAGCCTGATGGCCCCCAACTGCCCTCCCTTGCTGACCTGATCGCCCCTAACCACATCTGCCTCGGCCCCTACCACCGTGGCTTTGTACTAAAGGAAGTCAAAGGTCCAGAACATGTCTAGTCACCCAGTCTAATTAACATGTTACCCTTTATGAGTATAGACTAAAGGCTCGGTGCATGAAATTTGCCGGGCCTTTAGTCTATACTCAGCCCAGCCTGCACCCTCTCCAATCTGGGACCCCTCAAAGGATGTCCAACTGCCCTCGGGCCTAAACGGGAAGTTGGACATCCCCCTCACAATCCAGGACTGCTGGCTCCCAACTGCTCACTTGCCTATCTTCCTGATTACCCTTAACCGCTTCTGCCTGCCAGCCTGATCACCCCCTAACCACTCCCCTGCCAGCCTGATTGATGCCTAACTGCTCCCTTGCCAGCCTGATTGCCCCTAACTGCCCTCCCCTGCTGGCCTGGTCACCCCTAACTGTCCTCCCCTGCAGGCCTGGTCCCCCCTAAGTGCCCTCCCCTGCAGGCCTGGTCAGCCCCAACTTCCCTCCTCTGCTGGCCTGGCCACCCCTAAGTGCCCTTCCCTGCAGGCTTGATCACCCCCAACTGCTCTCCCTTGCAGGCCTGGTCCCTCCCAACTGCCCTCCCCTGCTGGCTTGATTGCCCACAACTGCCCTCCCTTGCAGGACTGGTCGCTTCCAACTGCCCTCCCCTGCTGGCCATCTTGTGGCAGCCATCTTGTGGCAGCCATCTTGTGGCAGCCATCTTGTGTCCTCATGGGGGCAGCCATCTTTGACAACATGGGGACAGCCATCTTGTGTGTTGGAGTGACAGTCAATTTGCATATTACTCTTTTATTAGATAGGATTATTGACTATATTCCCTATGCTATACTCTATAGCCCAATGACTGTTTTTATAACTGGCAGTATGTGCTTCTTAATCCCTTTCACCTTTTTCACATGAGATTAAAAATTCCTAAAGTGAATTAAAAGTTTCTAGAACATTGTAAACACCTTATAAGTGCTAGATAGTCTCTATACTTATTCAATTTAGGTACATCTTTAAGTAGAGAAACTGTCGCTCTTGGAGAATACTTGAGAAGGCATGTCTCTTCATTTTTATGTTGTTACTAACAAGTGATTCTGACCTCATCCATTTTTAAAATTCGTAACAATGCTGTTCCTTTAACATGGTCCCTTAGAATAAGACTCTGCCTTCTCTATAATGTCCTAGCCGTGTCCTTCATTTTGCAAATGAGGTCATTGAAGGTGAAAAAGTGTAGTGACCTGCGCAAAGATACAGTTTAGTTGCTGGGTTGTACCTTAGCCCTGTTCTCTTGCTTTTCAGTAGAACGCTTTTTCTCTGCATGTCTGTATTGCTCTTAGTGTGTGTGTGTGTGTGTGTGTGTGTGTGTGCATGTGCATGCCTACATATACATTCATTCCTATACACTGAGTGGCCAGATTATTATGATCTCTGAATGCATAATAATCTGGCTACTCAGTGTATATCCTATATAATAAAAGTCTAATATGCAAATTGTCCCCTCGACCAGCAGGCAGGCCGGCCAACTGCCCATGTCCCCTCCCCCTGGCCAGGCTGGCCGGACCCCCACTCATGCACGAATTCATGCACCGGGCCATATATATATATATATATATATATATATATATATATGTACATATATATATATATACACATATACATATATATATATATATATATATATACATATATATATATATATATATATATATATATATACACACACACACATACATACACACACACACACACATACACACACTGAGTGGCCAGATTATTATGCATTCAGAGATCATAATAATCTGGCCACTCAGTATATACAATTTTAGCCAAGGGCTCTATTCTATAAGAGAATGTAAAGGGAGAGAAATCATGATATGCATAGATGGAGGAGGAGACCACAGAATGTGATGAGAAGAGAGTTTTGAACAATTTGAATTTTGCCAACCTGGACCCTATGTTAAAGATCGTAGCTCATTAGCATCTCTCTGACTCACCTCTGGAAATAAACAGCCTCCTGCCTGCAAAGTATTGCACGATTATCTGAAATATTATGAAAGCATTAAGACATATGCCGCCTGCTGTTTAGGAGCCTGAATGCTTGGGCTTTGTAGAGTAGAGGACACATATACATAAACACAGTGAACAGTTACTAGTATGAAGTCACCCACCAAAAAGTAAAAGGCTGTTCTGTGTGTTCGTTGCAAATGAAGTGGAAGTGGTGAAAGAAACCGGGAATGAATGAGGTCATCTGCAGTGAGTGGGGTGAAGGAGGGACTACTGTGAGGGAAACCTGGATTTTGTGTTAAGGAGTGAGGTCAAAGGGACTTATGTGAGGGATGGAATGTGGGATGGGGGTGGCCATTTGGGAGAAAGGTCCATGGCAGGCAGGGTCATGGGCTGGAGCCGGGATCCTAGGCAAGGAGTATACAAGAAGAGTCGACACGGATTATTCAGTTAACTAAGTGGAAACTCTCCTGAGGATTCTGTTATGTTAGCTCATTGGCTTATACCTTGTCTGGGGAGAAAAGCAGAGTGCCTGTTTGTGGGAACAGGAATTCCAAAGGCATCTTTTGGTTGCCCTTAAAGGTTTGGTTAACATCCAAGGCTGGGAGGAATGATCAAGAAGCCATTTAATCAGTGTAAAACAATGAGTATCTCATGTCAGAATCTCAAAACAATTAGAGGCTTTATTCAAAACAGACCTGGGCCACTCCAAGGAATAGGGGAGAGCTTGCTGTTCCACTAGAGGGAAGCCGGCTTTAAAAAAAAAAAAAACCCCCAAAACAGTGCATCTACAAATAGAAGAGGAACATTCCTGCATAAAATCCAATCCCAGCCAAATGAAGAGTGTACAGCATGTCATCGCCAGGAATGGAAAACCTCATAAGCAAATCTAGACTGAGAGAATTAAGGGGCATAAAAATGTATACTCCGCTGAGACTGTCCTGGCTCAGTGGCTCCCTGTGCCTGTGAGGATCATCTATGCCAAGGAAGGATTGCAGCCTTCCTAGAAAGTACTTGAAGCTATTGTAAACTTCCTGGAGTGCTTACAGCGCCTTGACTCTCAACATCATTCCTGGGTTTATATCAGAAGGAATCTCCATCCTTTCATAAATTTGGTGGAGCTATATAAATCCTGCTGACTATTCACTTTGCAGTAGTTCAATTGGATTATTGATCTTTACACATGTTGATTTGTTTTTTTCAGACTAAATACCCTTAAAATTTAAAAATACAGTTGTGTGTTTTTCCATTTTTATCCACTGAGCCAAACCAGTTAGGGCATGTTTTTCCATTTTTAGTTTTTGTTTTTCCTTTAAACTGCTTTGAGCTTAAAGTAACTCAAATGTGAGGTGGAATTTTTGGAATATAAGCCTTCATCAGTAATGTAAGCTATAATAAGACTATTAGGTTTACACACTGTCCCACCTTTAATCATTGTAGTCTAGTATCACAAGGGCTAAATTTAATTTAATACTGAAAGAGTCAACTGAGGAGGAAAATGAAGTATCCAAGGTGGTTATTTGTTCTTCTTGTCAACATGATAGATGATAAAACATTTGTCTTTATGACTTAATTAATACCAGAAATTACCTTGTCAATGTTATTTTGCCAAAATGATTTTCACATTCACTTCATCAGAAATTAATGCTAATGTGGTTTTAAGTGCTAGTAGTTTATCTAATGCTAACTCTCATGCATATGTAGACAGAATTTATCCTTTAACCTTAAAGGGCTTTCTCTAAAATGTTCTAAAATATTCATTACAAAACATTTAGAGGATATAAGTAAGCAAAATGTGTAAAATTACAATCACCATCATCTCACTACCCAGAGATAACCACTGTTAACATTTTAATCCATTTTATTTCAGTTATATGGTTCATAAACTTTATTCATGGAAGTGTTTTTAGGATATTTTAAAACAGAACATCATAGAATTGCAGAGTTGGAGGGGATCATGGATTATCTGGTACAGCCTCATATCCATTCGTCTACAGTACAGTGTTATGTTCAAAGAAACCCTTTGTTGGTGTTACTGGCTTGGGGTCGAGTGTGTGATGTTGATAAATTACTAACTTCTCTAAGCCTTGGTGTCTTTAACTATAAAATGGAAGTGCTTTTATTCATAGGTTTTTGTGACAATGACATGTTTTGTATGAAATGTTAACATGTTGTTTGATATATAGTGAGTGTTAGATAAACCTTGTTCTTGGTTGTTATTCAAAGTAAACCATGTGTATCCGAATACACTTGGTGAATAAGTTTGTTCAGTGTTGGGTAGTCACTGTATCTTCTTGTAGTGTCTAGTAGACACAAAAATGAAGAGCCTTTGTTTCCTGAAAATATTGCCCTCCACCATTTAAAAAATACTTCAAAGTGAGAATTAACCCTCCTAAAATTAGCATATTAACAGAGCTCTTCATATTAATATAAAATAATATTGCCCTCCACCATTTAAAAAATACTTCAAAGTGAGAATTAACACTTCTAAAATAACCTGACTCAAAAATTGGTTTAGTTTGTTAGGGGGAAGAGCTATGACTGTTTCTTCAACAGTCTCTTTATTTGTGTAGATCCAGCACTTGGATAAAGACCATATTTCTAAGATAATTTTTGAGAATGTATTCTAAGGAACAGATTATTGTTTCTATCTGTCAGATATTTCCTTGGCTAAGTTGAAAGTTAAAGGATATACAGTAATTAAGGCTGAATAAAAATCATCCTTTTAAAATTCTTACTGACTAATAGGGACCACAGTTGCCTTGTCTTTAGAAATAAAATTTCAGTGACCAGTGTCCTCTCTCATGGGCTCCATTTCCATCATTGTCCTCTAGCATCTGCTCATCCTTTGCCTGTACCTTCTAGATCTCTATCTAGCCAGAGAACAAAGAGGTTTGGCTTCCATGTCTTTAGAGGGTGCATATCAGTTAAACTGTTTTTCACATCCATGTGATGAGTCAGACACAACCAGAGCAGTGGTTGTATAAGTGAGTGGCTATTCAAGAACCACTTAGGGCTTAACATTAACAGAATTGTGCCAATTGATTGGATATCAGAATAAAGAAAAGTCAAGGTGTCCTCCACATTTCTGACATAGAGGCATGGTTGAATGGGGGTGCCATTCACTGAGAAAGGAAATGCAACAAAAGAAGCATGATTTGGGGCCAAGATAGCTTATTCCAAATCTGTTGAGTTGGGATGACTGTGGGATGCCCAAATGGAGATGGCCAGTGGACATTTGAGTCTGAAAGTTAGAAATCTGAGTAAGAGAGATTTGGGAGCATCATCCTGTAGTTAAAATCACTAGAGAGCATGTGGTTGGCCAAAGAGAGCATTTCTAAGAGAATCACACTGTGAGTTGGATGTAAGTGATCCTCTTGTCTTAATGTTCCGCATGCTGTGGCTGCTCTGTAAACATTTGGTAAAAATGATGAAAAACTGATTGGCTCATGGGGATAAATTGTTTTCTCATTTTGGCTCCAGAGAAAGGGCAACACATTTTTGTGGTAGGATAAAGAGGGAATGACATGTGGTTATGAGTGATATTAAGCATTGTTTACATGTAGGAAGCTGAGGGAATTTATGAATGAGTTTCAGAGAGCCAGCAGAGACTTGAAATTATATACAGAAATGGGTAAAGGAGCCATAATTTCTATCACATTCTCAAAGAGTCAAAAAATGTTTGAATAGCCCTAGCCGGTTTGGCTCAGTGGATAAAGCATCCGCCTGTGGACTGAAAGGTCCCGGGTTCAGTTCTGGCCAAGGGCACATGCCTGGGTTGTGGGCTCGATCCCCAATAGGGGACGTGTAGGAGGCAGCCGATCAATGATTCTCATCATTGATGTTTCTATCGCTCTCTCCCTCCCCTTTCCTCTCTAAAATCAATAAAAATATATATTTAAAAACAAACAAACAAAAACAACAACAAAAAATGTTTGAATAAACTGTTACTTTGGAGGCAAAGGAAGGGAACAAAGATCACAACAGAATAACCCAGCAGGCCAGAAAAATCACTTAAGTAATGAGGGACAGGAGGGATGCCCACCCTTCCCCTCTTGGTCATTGAGAAGGCTTTAACTGGACAACTTGCAATGTACCCTGAATGGGGAGGAGTGACAGAGGTATGAGATTTTCTCCTACCTGGAAAACCTTCTTGGCTCGCTACTTCTATGAACAAAGCAAAATAAGTTTATGGGGAAAAGGATGCTTGAGTATTTCCCAAGGACGTGATCAAGAGCTAAGTGCCAGATGGTCTTAGATGCCGTCAACTAGGTTCTCCTGGGGTTGACTAACTCTCCCTAGAGAGAAGCTGGAGGCATCATTAGATCTTGGGTTATGCAGTGGTTGGCAAACTCATTAGTCAACAGAGCCAAATATCAACAGTACAATGATTGAAATTTCTTTTGAGAGCCAAATTTTTTAAACTTAAATTTCTTCTAAAGCCACTTCTTCAAAATAGACTCGCCCAGGCTGTGGTATTTTGTGGAAGAGCCACACTCAAGGGGCCAAAGAGCCGCATGTGGCTCGGAGCCTCAGTTTGCCAACCACGGGGTTATGGAATAAGTAAGTGATCAGCCAGAGAAAAGTGCCTCTTCCATATCAAGGGAACTATCTTGAGATAGACTAAGCTACAGCAAGGAGGGATAAACCATAGAATCCAGAAAAATGCATTAAATATTAGCTAGACCCAGGTTCCGTCAGTGCCAGTCAAATAAAATCTTTTCTGTTCCTCTTGTTTCTTCTCCCCCATAGGATTCACTCCCTGAGTTTTTGTCCAGGAGCAGGGGGAAAATTTCCCTATTCAATAGATTCTAAAGGGGTAGTGGAGGACCAAAATAAATTATGCCTTGTGAGTCCTGCCTACTCAATGTTCCAGTCACACATGAAAGGTTGGTACAATGAGAAAACAGTTTGAAGGTTGTAGCTATCTATAGGAAAAAATTCTTGATCCCATTTAATTCTGAGACCATGATTTTCTTTTAGAAGCAAGACAATAATATTCTACTATTCTTCATATGCTATTAGAGAGTAGAAATAATACAAATTGTGCTTTTCAATGGAGTTTGTTATTTTTAAAAAATTCAAGCAAAGGCTAGTATCTTTAAGGGGTAAACTGAAGATGCTACTAACCCCCTCTGGTGTCTTACACAATGCAATTGCATTGATACTATTGGAGGAGGTAGAATAATTGGGTTTTGCTAAATCATAGGAGGGAAATCAACAGATTCAAGCTGACATTGAAAGTCAAGTTTGCAAGAAATTACTGGCATTCTTGAGTTCAGAATATTAATGACAAATGTGCTTAGGGAATCTGATACTCTCTCTTCCATGCATCCTGGCAGAGCCTGTTATTTAAATCTATTTACTCTGATTATGAAAGGCCCCACACAGGCCAGTGTGCCCTTGGAGGGGCTGGTGGGGAGCAGTGGGTCAGTGGCATTGTGTTGGTGGGATTCCAGCAAAGATGTGGGGGGAATCAGTTTGTTTGTCTAAATCTGTTCAGAAAGCATGTTTGAGTAATTCTTCTGAGCAGATTTAGACAGCGTATATTAGAGGAGCCAGTAAAAAATGTTGATGATGGAAAAAATAAAAATGTATTCTTATGAGTGGTAGACAGAAAAAAAGAAATCTAAAGGATAAACAGAAGGAAAATGCACATACACTTTTTTATTAGCTTACAGAATGAAAATGATTTGCAGATGTTCAGCTGAGCATTTCACATAAAACGTATTTTATATACCTGGGCTTTTCCCCCCTTCCCTTATTTTAATAGCTGAAGCATCTTTCTCTTGTGAACAATTTATTCTAATGGCAATAAAAATGCAACAGCACCACTTTCCTATGCCCAATAGAAATGACTTATACGGTATCTTAAATAGCTTTTAAGACATGTCTCAGCACACACGTCATAAGTGACGTTGTAATCAGGGAACCATAGAAAAAAAAGCACAGCTTCTAAAATAGGAGAACAAGGGTGCCAGAAAATCTCCTGGAATTTCACAGGAGGGTTTTCCTTAACTGGGTAATTCTTGCTAGTCGACATAGTACTTTGCTTACTTGCTACTTTTTTCCCCCCTAGGTTGATTATAAGTCATCTGTGAGTTTGCCTTTTGGGCTATGTTGCTTTTTATCTTTGGTAAAAACTTCTATTGATGAGGGAGATACACTGAGGACCCTTCATGTCCTAGAAGAGAGATTTTATTGGATACTCTGTAAGATTATTTTATGGAGGTATGGGCAGATGTTTCTCCAGGAGTTCATCCCTGTCCCTTGACCTCATGAAAGGAGGCCATATTTCCCATATGCATCTTCTAGGCTTTCTTTTGCAAAATGAAGAATATTATGTAAATAATATTTTGATTATTTTACAAAACAGTGACATTCTGCTTAGAACTCAAAGTTATCCTTTTAAAAATTCATTTTAAAAATAATACAAAAATAAAGCACCTTCATTTTACTCTATTTATGAGTTTTCAGGAAATACAAAGGTCACTGGTATAAAGTATAATGATGCACTATTATTAACTGTAAATAAATATTTAAAATAAAAGTTTTTGGTTAACAATATAACAATGTGGTTCTTTACATATTTTCAAATAACTTCTATGCAGATTTTTAATTTGCTTTTCATATAATTCTATGAATGGCATTAAGTGAAAGTATGTGCATGTGTCTGCATTTTCTTGATTATTCCATTTTAATTAATGAGCAAATGGAGGTCCAGAAGGTATAGGAGACTTTTTTTCTATTACCCATCAGACCTACCTGTGAACATTCTTCTATAGCTCTGAATTACATATTATTTTTAGTCACAGTATTAGAACATTCTATAATTTAACATTTTTCCTAATATAATTGTAACTGTCTATTATGGGACATCTGATCATATATTCCAAACACTTAGACCTATAACTATCACTATTCCTTTGCCACAATTTGAATATTTGTGAAGAACTAAAAGTTCCAAACTCCTAATTTTTTATTCCCCAAATCACAACTGACCCTTGGTGATGTTTGTAGACATGGAACAGAGAGATATACTTCAGAATCCATAAGTCTTTTTGCATATTTTGATTGAGACAAATCTAAAATGTTCCCAACTGTAGTTTCCTTTTCTGTTTTTAAAATCAGCAGGTACTCTAAAACATGGACAAGGTAACTCTGCTTTATGTTAATGTCCCCATGATTTTTATGCCCCTTTACACAAACAGGAATGGTGCTTTGCTTTCCGACTACAGAATTTCTGGTTTCCTAAGCTAGAAAAAGTGCGGGGGAATGGGGTGAGCTGCCAGATGCTCTTTCCATTCTGACAGGAAATTTGAGGTTCCTGAGCAGTGAAAGTCTAAATATAGGTTTAATGGATGTCCAATTGTCAGTACACAGAGGAGAGCTGGCCTTGGAAGAGAGTCATCTCCTTCCAGTGTTTCCAAAAGAAAGTCAGCAACCCCGATTTCATCCAACAACCATTCATACTTTAAAAAAATATATAGCAGACTTTGAGCTAGGCACTGGGGATAAGCTGATGAATAAAGCACATTACCTACGCTTAAGACTAGTCTAGCAAACGCGCACTTATTCACTCAGATTCATATCTTCATGACACTGGAAACACGCAGGGATAAACAGCTGGTGGGTCAGTGGGAATTTGACAAGCCAGGGTCTAGTTATCAGTCACATGTACAGAGGGTAAAGAGTGAGGGGCCAAGCTCAGTAAGAGGGCCATTTGTTAGTGACAATTATTGGACCATTGAGCTGTAGATGAGAGATCTACTTCTTTAAAGTCTTCCAGCTGTTTTGAAATAGTTTTCAAAACTAATAGACCCAGGGAATAAATGTTCGGGGTCTGACAAACTTGCATTTGCTATGTCCTTTGTCAGCAATTAGGTTGTTGCCCTTGCTTATCCATCCATGCCTCTTGCCTTTTTTAGTAGGCCAAGGGAACTCCAAATTGGAAATACACTCAAGTTCTTAAATGTGACTGTCAAAGTGTCCTCTTAAAAATTAATTATTTCATAAGTCCACTTTTGACAATTGTTTCCCCTTGTCTGGTTTGATTTTACAGTTGCTTCTAGCATGTAGCATGTTATTAAGATTTCTGATATGCTGACTCAGACATTTTTTGGTATAACCTCTACAACACACAAAGACACACATACGTACCATCCCTCTACATATATCTAAAATGACACTGAAATAAATAGCATAAATAGCAAAGAAGGAGAGATACATTATATTTAAGTTTTGGGCTTAGGCTTATGCTCATGATTAATTTCAGAGTAGGATGTGGATACAGAATTTGCTTGTGATTAGGGAAATTAAACAGCCCCCTGAACCATTCATGGTGCCCCTTTGTTGTTCAGGAGCACAACATAGTGTCCTGTTAACTACTCAACAAAGTTTGCCTTTTTCCCTGAATCATGTGACCTTTACCTTCATCTGACCTCATTTGTTTTAGCCTGTCTTTTTTTTGGTTTTGTTTTGTTTTGTTAAATTTTTGGTTCAGGGACTCATTATAGATCTCCTTTAGTGTGTCAAGGTTAAATACACCAACGCTTTACTCTAAAGGATTATTGAGATTTTCTACATACTTGGTATATGAGCAACTTCCTAGAAGGTTTGCCTCTTGTTCTGCTTATGATGTTTAACAAAAATGAAGAAAACTGCTTTCCTCTTCATTTCAGCTCCTAAGGACTGGCAAGGGACTTAGCTAAAGTTTGGGGAGGAATGTCTGGCAGCTTTGTGAGATGGGCGTGAAGAAAGACGGGAACCCAAGAGAGATAGTGATGAACCGATATGTAGCAGCAAAGGGAGTGTGAAGTGAGGCAGTGTGAGCTGGTCCCCTGCCCCTGGCTGCCTAGGGCTGCAGGAGGATTGGGTGAGGGGTGATCCTGGTGAGGGATTCCAAATGACAGACACTGACAAACATCCTAGATTGGCATTTTCATTTCCTGTTTAACCATGAAAGGATGCTAGTTCTTCTTTTCTTAAGTGAACAATAGTCCCTATCTTATGAGACAGTCTATAATTTTTCATTAGCTGACATATTAGCTTATAAGTTAGGAAGGAAATTTCAGAACAAGGGAGTAACGATACTGAATGCATGCCCCTTGGACCATCAAGAAACTATGGTTTTGTTGATGGTTTCTAGAAAGCCCACTGCATGGGAGAACATATTTGCCAATGTTATCACTGATAGGGTTTAATCTCAACATTTACAGGGAACTCATACAATTAACAAAAGGAAGATAAACAACCCAATCAAAAAAATGGGCAACAGATCTAAATAGATACTTTTCGAAAGAGGACATACGGAAGGCCAAGAGACACATGAAAACATACTCAAAGTCATTAATCATCCAAGAGATGCAAATCAAAACCACAATGTGGTACCATCTCACACCTGTCAGAATGGCTATCATCAACAAATCAACAAACGACAAGTGTTGGTGAGGATGCGGAGAAAAAGGAACCCTCTTGCACTGCTGGTGGGAATGCAGACTGGTGCAGCCCTGTGGAGAACAGTATGGAGTTTCCTCAAAAAACTAAAAATGGAACTCCCATTTGACCCAGTGATCCCACTTCTAGGAATATATCCCAAAAAACTAGAAACACCAATCGGAAATGATATATGGAACCCTATGTTCGTAGCAGCACAATTTACCATAGCTAAGATTTGAAAACAGCCTAAGTGCCCATCTGCAGATGCATGCATTAAAAAACTGTGGTACAATGGAATATTATGCTGTGGTGAAAAAGAAGGAATTCTTACCATTAGCAACAGCATGGATGGAACTGGAGAGCATTATGCTAAGCAAAATAAACCAGTCAGAGAAAGATAAATATCACATGATCTCACTCATTTGTGGAATATAATGAACAACATAAACTGATGAACAAAAACAGATCCAGAGACAGAGAAGCATCGATCAGACCGTCAAACCTCAGAGGGAAGATAGGGGAGGGTGGGGGTAAGGGGGAGAGATCAACCAAAGGACTTGTATGCACGCATATAAGCATAACCAATGGACAAAAGGGGGTGAGGGCATGAGTGGGAGGGGTTGGGGGGACAATGAGGGGATAAGGACACATATGTAATACCTTAATGAATAAAGAAAAAAATAAAATAAAAGTAAACTATGGTTTTGAAGGGTAAAACCAAGAAAGTTTTAAACAACGATGCTTTTTTTGGAATGTAGAAAGCTTCCAAAGGTGAACTCCTTTGAAGGACAAAGCTCGTTTTGAAATGCCTATGTTCTGTAATGTACAGTAAAAATTCAACCTACTTTCCCTGACCAGTGTGGCTCGGTTGGTTATGCATCATCCCACACACCGAAAGGTTGCCAGTTTGATTCTTGGTCAAGGCACATGCCTGGGTTTTAGGCTTTTTATCCCAGGTAGGGGGCATGAAGGAGGCAGGTGATCCATGTTTTGCTTTCACATTGATGTTTCTCTCTCTCTTCCTCTCCTTTCCTCTCTCTCTAAATACAAATTTAAAAAAAAATCATCCTAATTATTTCATTGACATACCTCATTAACAAGAATAAAAGTCATAATAACTAACATTCAGCAAACATGGCTTGTGAGTCCTGAGTGGTGAAGAGTGCTCTCAGTCTGCCTATGTTCATACCCAGGTGGGTAACCATAGGCATTTTGCTTACCCTCTCTCTTCCTTAGTCTCCTCACCTACAAAATGTGTCTAAGAATTGTATTCACCTTGTAGAAATGTTTTGATCACTGAATAAGGTAATATACGAGGGACACGTGGCACATTGAATAATTTCTGAGACAAAGTAGCAGTTTAACAAATGTTAGCCATTTGTTTGTAGAAAGCTTATAGTTATCTTCTTGACTTCTTTATAAAGATGAGAAAATTAGGCGTTGGAGAAAGAAGTCAGAAGCTGGAAAGTAATTTGTAGAAAAAGAACCAGTATGCAGCCAGAGCTTAATCAGAATCTCAGCCTTGTGCCCTGCACCACCTGACTCAGTCAAGTACAGCATGGGGGCCAGATTCTGCCTTTGTGAGGCCCTAGAGCTAAAGATGGTTTTCTTGGGTGAACACCACAATTGAGTCGATGATTGGAAACACTACCTTTGAACCCAAATTAAGAGAAATGTCTCCCCTTCCTACCCAAAAGAATTCCAGTCTCTCAGTAGATATGTATTCCATGAGCTCTTGTACTCAATTGTTATTATTGTATTTTAGATTTCAGGAATAAAAAAAAGGTGTGGAGATGTATTTTCTCTCTTGTTTTAGACAAATCTACATAATCACCTTGATTTTGACACTAGGCATAAAGCCTAAAAGACTCCTCTCTGGTTCTTTCCAGAAAACGTTTGCTGGAGCCACACTAACCACTCTGTTACTGCCTCCCTTATGTTAGCCACTAGGGTGGTCCCTGTGGAAGGAATGTTTCAAAACCAGAGACCTGGTCATTACCAACGGTGTGCAGGGGACAGATGCTGGGCAGCCACGGTGGGTGGAGGAGGATGTGTCCAGAAGCCGGGCTGTGAGCCCTCCTGGTGCTGCTGCATGTAACCTAGCTACAGAGATTTTGGCAGGGCCCATGACTGGCAGGAGCTTCTGTGCCAAGGCCTAGGAGGGTATGTTTCCGAAGATCTCTTCTGTTAGGGCACATAGGCTAACTTTTGTCGAAATAGAAGCATTCTCTAAGACTTTGCGTTTCTTTCCACCTCTCAGGGGTGCACTAAATAAAAAATGTCCTCGGAAGATGTAAGCCTAGAAGCTTGGCAAGACTTTTCAAAAGCAACTTTAAGTATTTTTATTTTCCCTTGAAGGAGGCTTGGAAAACTCATTTACACCACTAAGCTGTTGGGAGATAGCTGGTGCCTGGAATAAAAATCATGTAACAAATGGCCTCTGGGACTTGTTTAACGGGCCCTGGTAGCAGAAATGGTGTGATCGGAGACAAGAAGCCCATGGCAATCTTGATTTTGCCAAACAAAAGTAGACCAAAGAGATGGAATTCTGGAGGGCGCTATTGAGGCCTCATCGAGATGTTCAGGCCGTGCAAGCCCTTTCATTTCACAGATGCAAACATGGGGACCTAGGGACCTTGAATCACGTCTTGCCCAAATTGGTGAGAGGCCAAGAGGTAGACCCATGGCTTCTTGCAAATGTCCTTATTTACTTGGCCATCAAACTGCTCTCAACCTTTTGTTTCTGAAATTCGTTAACATTGAATACAAGTTCAGGCGTCTCCGTGCTGTGATCCTAATGATGAAAATGCCTCACCCTCTGTTTTGGGAATGACTCACAGGTAATGAGGTCGCCATCACCTTACACCCCACCTGGATCCTGACTCAGGGGGTGCCCACCCAGTTGTGAGCTCGCCCACCCACTATTTCTTACCTTCCCTTTCAAGCAGCTGAAACAGTTCAAGACTTGTCTTAAACAGTAGCATACGAGCAAATGTTAAAATTTAAATCTGGGCTTTTAGCCATACAAAACAGGGTGGGAGTTATTATTTTCTGCCAATGTTAAGTAAAATGAACATCCACTTTTTGGGATTGGGCAAATGAGGCAGCAAACCTCTTACCAGGACGCCCCTGCCTTTCCTCCCGTGATGTTTGTGTTGTGCTCAGCACTGCCACAGAATTGTCGCCGTACGTCACAACAAGGACTTGATTAGACAAAACACTGCCGGAGCAGGCCTTGGTCCATTAGTTTGTGTTCATTTGCATGCCCCTTGCTTTCTCAGAACATGTACTTGACCCTGGAGTATCTGTGTTGCCATGGAACCTCTTTTCTTTAGCTGTTAGGCACCAACATTTGAATAGCTTCCCTTTCAAGGCAGACAGCCTCTGTGTTTCTTACGTTTCTCTCCACAAAGCACGGGAACAGTGCATTGTTTCTGCATAATTATTGAACTGGTAGTAACACTAGGGGTCTGTCCTGTATGTATTATATGGATAGTATCAGGAGCAAGAATTCTACTCTGTGGACTTGGAAGGGATTTTAGCCAACACAAGAGTGAGCCATCACCTCAGGTAGTTAAACGACTGCCCAGGCACTTGCTGTGCAGAGTAGAGATGGATGTCCCTGGCTGTGCTACCTATTAATCTTTACCCAGCTATTAATCTCTAGTAGACATCCTTGTTTCTTTTGTTCTGAAAAGTCTCATCTCTTTCTGTTTCTTCAGTATTCATCTCCTCCTCGTGACTATTTTGTGGTAGTCTTAAAGGAATTTATAGACATAAAAAAGGACATCTGAATTTCCAAAAGGGAAAAGAGTTTGCTGTTTACATCTGTTGAAAACCTTGCACTTGTTGGGTCCTCTGACATATGGTTTGCCTAGTTCAGTGGTCGGCAAACTGCGGCTCGTGAGCCACATGCGGCTCTTTGGCCCCTTGAGTGTGGCTCTTCCACAAAATACTACGGCCTGGGCGAGTCTATTTTGAAGAAGTGGCGTTAGAAGAAATTTAAGTTTAAAAAATTTGGCTCTCAAAAGAAATTTCAATCGTTGTACTGTTGATATTTGGCTCTGTTGACTAATGAGTTTGCCGACCACTGGCCTAGTTTGATGCCCAAAGAATTGCTGAGCCATTTATAATGGCAATTGGCCCCCTTTTTTAGGGCACATGGAAATAAGTTGTTTAGTGTATTTCCATTAGCCATCATGTTCATCGATGAATGCCATTGGCCACTTTTTCCTGTCATGTTGGAAACACTCTCATCCTTGGCCCATGACACAACAGTCTCATGGTCTTGCCTTGGCCTCCCCTGTGGCCCATCTCCCTGTATGCCAGCCACTACCCACTGGCTACCCTCCAAGCCCTCTCCTCTCCTCACACCATCATTTCTCTCTCAGCAAAGTCATATGTACTGTGTCTTCCATTAAGGAGACAAATTGGTTGCGTTGACTCACACACGTATCTCTTGTTTAGGTGTTTCCACCAGGTTCTACACTCAGATATCCAGTAACCTAGTGAGATGAATGTCAATTTCATCTTGGTTATTTCAAAGATATTTCAACTCAGTACATCCTAAGTCAAACTCATGATTTTTGCTTCTGTATCTGGTTCTTTTCCCTGGACCGTTGAAGCAGCCACCTACCTGGTCTACCCACATCCACTCCTGCCTCCTCCAATGTGTTTTCCACACTGTGGCCAGCACATTTGCAAAGGCAGGTCTGTCTTAACATCTTATTTAAAAGTAATCATTGATTATAGCTTAAGAATCTTAAAATAAGTTAGCCTCTTGTCCATGTTATTATGTCATATAGTTCTTCAGTTGTAATACTTACCCCAGTTGCAATTTTTTTGTTTATTCTTGCTGATTTATCTATTAAGGCTTATGTTTTCTATTCTACCATGAACTCCACAAAGGTAGGGGTATTTCCTGGAATTTTTAGCTATTGTTTCCCCACTATTTAGCTAGTGTGTGGCAAGTAGTAGACACTTGATAAATATTTATTGAACAAATATAGATGATGAAACTGAGGCTTAAAGAGATTAGCTGAAAATGTACTTAAGTTTTTTACACTTGCATTGTAAGTACCATAGTTTCCCACAGATTAGCCACACACAAATACACACACACACACACACACACACACACACACACACATTATCCAGCTAAAGCAGGAAAAAAAAAACAACACAAATTTTCATTTTGCCCGTGGAAAGAGAGATGTCATTTTAGTTGATATAAAAACAAGGTACAATCTCTAGGTGTATTAGTCAGGGTTTTCCAGAGAAACAGAACCAACATGATATGTACATATAATATATTACAATTTTTGTTATAAATACATTTTATCAAATTATATATATTATGTATATATTTTATATATAAGTGTATAACATTTTTAAAATGTGAAAAAGGAAAAAACAAACAAACAAACAAAACCCCCAAGCAGCACAGTGAACTAGTTTGCACAGTGAGATCTCACTAACAGCGGGGCGTCAGCTGCTCCCTTTAGGAGCCAGAAGAGGTTGGGCTGGTTTTCCTTTGCTTTCCAAGAGGATAAATCTTCACTTCCCTTCAGAACGCAGAGCACAGATCCTGGCTCCTGCCCTGTTATTTATTGCTGCCAGGCCAAAGGGAGCCTGCCAAGGGAATCACACAGGTGCCAGGCTGCGTTCGACTCTAAATGGCATATGTGGTTTCTAAGTACCCTGTTCGCTAGGCCCAAGGGATTGAATATGGAAATAGCCCATTGCCTGCATCTGGATTCCAAAAATAAACCCAAGGCTCCTCAGGAACCTGGGGCCCCTCAGCTAGATCTAAGCAGCGACACGTCCTTGTAGATGAGGCCACATAGGAGGAATTAAACCCACAGTGAATGGTGTCCAAGTCAGATTCGTTTTGTATCAAGAACTATTTTCTCCTTTCTTATACAGAGGTTTCTTTTTGATCCCTTTGAGTCTCTGGAATAAATCACAGGTGTGGGTGCATAGGAACGCATCCACAGTCCTAGTGTTTAGAACGGCAAGGTAGGCGCATACGCCCTGGAGCTGAGCTGTCTGGGTTCTCCACGTAGGAGCCATGTCTTCTCCACAAGGTGCTTAGCTCTTGTGGGTTATTATAGAAATGAATGAGTTAAAACAGGTAAAGCCCTCTGGACAGTGCCTGGCACATAGGAAGTACTCCATCCATGTGAGCCATCAGTAGTAGCAGTCCTAGTGGTGGTCTTCATAGCATTATGTTTGTCTGGACACAATAGAAGAAGCAATTTGTGTGTGGGGAAGGAGAATGCATAGGGAGATAAAAATAAAAGATGAGTTAAGGACAAATTAGGAGAAATAAAGTTTTGGAAGGAGACACATGTCTGAATCAACTGGAAACCCGCCAACCTATTGCCATTCAGTTTAATCTGACGTGAGATTATGGAAGAACTATGGGTCCTGAGTAGATAACATAACCACTTGAAGACCTCAGAGTCATGAAGCTGCCTGAAAAATACCATCTGTATGCCTGTATATGGATGTGTGTGTGTTCCATAAAGGTCCCTGGATATGTAATCTAACTTCCTTCATTAGTAATGAAAACATGTTCATCACAGAACTTATGTGGCTTGCCCTAAATAATATTCACTAAAAGTGATTCAGAAATGTTGTGTAAAAGGCGTGTTTTATTATTCTATTGGGAAGTTTTCCATATATCTCATGAACAAGGAACAAAAAGTTATTTTGCCAAGTTCTAAAATGGTCAAAATGTGCCTAGTAACTGTACATGATGAAGGAAAATACTTGTCAAAAAGAAAAAAAGGAAGATTTGTGGAGTTAGGCAAAGATTGGAAAGATTTGCAACACATATTATTGCTTTGACAACAAAACACCTGGAAGAATGAATGATTATTATTTACATTGATGATAAGTGTTTGTGGTGTTTTTTTGTTTTTTTTTTTTTTTTCATGAAAACGAACTACTCATCCCCTGGTGATTTCATGTTGTACCCCATTACAAAGTCACGTTCATTGTTTGAGGGTATTCTTGGTACCCATACATACGGTATGCTTGCTATGTATGCATCTTAACACTAGCAGGTAAGCTCATTGAAGATAGTTTACAGATATTTGTACTTCTCTATGTACCTAGCAAATATCTTGCACATTGCTGCTACTCAGTCATAGTTTCTGAATGAATAATGAGTGAACATACAGTGGAACAAATGAGTTCATGCAATTAAGGCAGTCAATTCTTAATAGCACCTACCCAAATGACCTGAATAATACCTAATAAAGTATTTCCACTCGTTCTTGCTTTAACCTTCCAAATTCTGCTTAAGCTGGGTGAGATTTCCTCCTTAAAGTATTGTTAAAAATTATTTAAAACACTTACCTTGATAAGTATAGTAGCCAATGAACTATAGGTTTAAAAATATAAATCAAGTGGCCATTGGGGACTAGTTCCCTTAACCACTGTGGAAGAGAACATTTTAGAACTACAAATGGTTCCAGTCGGACCAGCCACCTGCTTGTTGCCCTAAGACCTCAGCCCCTCCTAAATTTATATTTCATCAGGTTTGACTTTTTCACCACATGTTAGGCTCCTTAAGTGACTCGATATTTTTGTATTAATTATAAAATTCATAAGCATGTTTACCACATACAGTATTGTGACTAAAAAGAAAGTTCCCAGCTTAAGGAATGGAATGTTACCAGCCCATTCAAGTCCTCTCTGTGTCCTCAATTCTACGCCTGCTCCAGGTCACCTGCATCCAGATTTTGGGTTTATCACACCTCTGCTATTCTCTTTATAGTTTTCTATGTATGTAGGCATTATAATATAATTTTGCATGCTTTGAATCTAATGTAAATGGAATCATATTGTATGAATTCTTTTATATCTTGCTTTTTTCCATCAGATTTATGGTCATGTGAATTGCCCATGTTGAAGCCTGTAGCTATATCTATTTCTCTCATTTTCACTGTTTTTTAGCAATTTACCTGTCTGTCTTTCTCCTTCCCTCTCCCTCCCACCTTCTTCTACACGTATTTATTGAATTCTTTTCATGTGTCAGACACTGTTTTTGGCTCCATGGCCAGACACAGAAGTAAATAAAACAAGATCAAAATCCTTGTCCTCATGGAGTTTAACTTCCAGGTAGGCACACAGATGCTAAACAAAATAAAATGTTACAGTGTTCATATATTAGATGTTAATAATTGTTATGCAGAAAAGTAAGGCATGAAAGGTTTAGGGAGCCTGGTTTGCAGGGGTGATTTCCAATATTAAAAAGGATGGCTAGGGCCCTAGCCGGTGTGGCTCCGATGGTTGAGCATTGTCCTATGCACCAAAAAGTCGCTGGTTAGATATCTGGTCAGGGCACATGACTGGGTTTCACGCTTAATCCCCAGTAGGGGGCGTGCAGGAGTCAGCTGACTGATGTTTCTCACATTGATGTCTCTCTCAAATTAATAAAAACGTGTGTGTGTGTGTGTGTGTGTGTGTGTGTGTGTGTGTGTTTTAAAGATGGTTACGGAATATAGTACAACTTACCTATATTCCTGCTGATAGCATTCAGTTGTCTCATTTTGAGGCCATTATGAACAATGTTGTATGTGTCTTCTGCTACAGAGATACAGAGGTAGATTTCCTTGGTATATATTTACTCCTGGGGATGGAACTGCTGGATTTTCTAAATATGCCAGATGGGTTTTCATTGATAATGATTTATTCATCTTTGCATCTTTGGTACCTAGCATAGCGCATGGCACAGGATTGGGCTAATATTTACTTGACCCAGTAGAACTTTATTGTAGAAACAAGAACAACAGGAGCTGACAATCAATGCCCTTTCATCCCATTAATTGTGCTCTGCTGTTTATGCATCAGGCCTTGCATGTAAAGTGGAAACCAGGCTTCGTTTATTTGCTGTACCAAACTATTCTTAGAGAATGCCTTCTGAGCTTCGCCCAGATCATGTTGGCTGTGACAATTGGCCTTGCTAAGGCCTCTGTAACAGTAAAGGAACACTGAGTAGATCCCAGCTGTTTATTGCAAGCATTTCTTACTCTCCTGTTCGAAACAACCTTCGAAGAAGCCAAGTTCTCTTTATAGGACGTCACCTCCTCTTCCTCCATGCTCCTGGCATCTGGAGCTTGCCTAAAGAGAGTGCTCTCCAGTTTCCTATATGGAATCAGAAGTCTCCACTTGAACTTGCCCCCTGAACATTCCTGACCAGCTGATGTTTTGGCAAGCATAATGGTGCACTTTAAAACTGATCCTTCCTTGCTTATGGAAAATGAATCCAAGGTACTTGGGGAGTTATTTGGGCTTGGGAAGGCTTGATGCCTCATAAAATGAAGTTCTGGGCTGAAATACGACAAGCCCCAGAATTGTGCCTTTACTTTCTAAATATTTAAAATAAAAGTGGGTGGTTCTAGCCAGTTGTTCTGCATATGAGTGTTTCATCATGTTTTAAAATGTCCAGGCTCAGCATTTAAAATAAATAAATTTATTTCTCATGAAGTCCTTTTAGACGCAGTTATTGGGAACTGTTTAACAGATAATTTGTGAGTTGTACGGATGTTCTATATTTTGTAGTTCCGATTCTTTCTAATATATGTTGAACCATTTAGTTACCGACTGACTTGTCTTTATTAAAACTTGGGTAAAGTGCTTTTCCTATCAAAGGCTTCTTGGCATATATAGTATGATGTATGACATTCCAGTATACTGCCTTCTCTCCTCCATTATAAAAGAAGCCACAATGTGCATTGTTGTCATATGAATGCAAAACAGCAGAACTGTTATAGGGTTGTTGTGGGTTTTTGGTTTTGTTTGCCATTTTGATATAAATGGTCATTCTTAAATTTTGGCTATTGCTTTTAAAAATAATTTTCAGCCTTAATCTAGATAACATAATTACAATGTCAACCATATTTATGTGTGTGCATGTATGTGTGTGTACACCTGATCTATTTAGTGAATCTCATGCCAGCTTTTCTCAAAGATCCTAAAGGTAAATGCCAGTGATTATGGGAATTATTGAAATCCTAATATATAAAAACTCTGGGTCATAACATCCGGTAACGACTGAGGCTCGACCAACCGGAAGTCAGTCCTGCAGTCAGCTGGCTGCTTCCACTGCAGGTGAGGAGCCTCAATACTGACTGCTGAGGGGGCAGCAAATCAGGGCCAGAGAGAGGCATGAAGAGAGAAGCAGGGACTGATCCGTTGCCTCTGTGGCAGCTTTTGATCAGCACTTGCCTCTCTCTTTCTCTTCCAGTCTGGCCAGCAGCTGTGCCTCCATTTCTCTCCAGGCCTCCACCCGAGCTGTTGATCAGCCTCGCCTTTTTGATCAGGCCCCGTTGATAGGCCCAGAGACACTGACTGGCATAGAAACCAACCAATCAGAACCAAATCTGGGTGAAGTGTGAGGAACCCATGGCTGCCTAAGAGGTGGAGCTTTTGACACTGACTGGCACAGAAACTGACCAATCAGAACCAAATCTGGGTCAACTGTGAGGAGCCAATGGCTGCCTAGGAGTCGGAGCTTTTGATGCTGACTGGCATAGAAACCGACCAATCAGAATCAAATTGGCCAGCAGAGGAGGGCAGCTGGGGGCGAGATGAGGCCGGCAGGGGAGGGCAGTTGTGGGCAACTAGGCTGGCAGGGGAGGGCAGTTGGGGGTGAGATCAGGCCGGCAGGGGAGACACTTGGGGGCGAGATGAGGCCAGCAGGGAAGGGAAGGTAAGTTGGGGGGCAATCAGGCAGGCAGACAGAGGCAGTTAGGTGTGATCAGGAAGGCAGGCAGAGGGATTAGGGGCAATCAGGCAAGCAGGCAGAGGCAGTTAAGGGTGATCAGGCAGGCAGGTAGGTGAGTGGTTAGGAGCCAGCAGTCCCAGATTGCGAGAGGGATGTCCAACTGCCGGTTTAGGCCCGATCCCACAGTTGGACATCCCCCAAGTGGTCCCGATTGGAGAGGGTGAAGGCTGGTCTGAGGGAACCCCCCTCCGTGAACAAATTTTGTGCACCAGGCCACTAGTAATTAATAATAGATACACACTAAATATCAGTTATAACAAGAAATGAAAAAGGAATTAAAAAACAAACTATATTTTCTATAACGAAAACATATGGTATTTACCATTTAACCATTCTGTGAGCCATCATGCCACTTTCTTCTTCTCTTCTCTTATATTTAATGTGGTTCAGCATCCAGAATGCCAAGGGGTTTTCAGAAACGTTATAACACTAAATCCGCGGAAGTCCATTTAGCAAGAGTTGTACGGACAAATTGCAACATGTTGCACAATACGTATGCCTGAAATCCATTCAGAAGTTGTAAGGTTTGCTCTTTGGCTCCTGTAGTAATGATGTACAGCCTTGATATTAAGGGCCTGTTAACAGTTGCATGGTCTTTGTGAAAACTGTGAACATCTTAAGTCTTTCAATGCATAAGTAAAATAATGCATTTATGTATGGCTTCTTCTTAAAATAAAGATAACACTGAATAAAACTAAGCATTTATGGATGTTTCCACTACACAGCTACTAAAAATAACAGGAATAGAACTAGTAGATTTTCTGATTTTAGAGAGAATGAAGGCATATGATCTCTCCCATTAAAGTGAATGGCAGTCGGCTGCATTTTCCTGTCGTTCTAATATGGTTTTTCCAGCCATAAAACAATGATTAGCTTGTGCTTAAGAAAAGTCTGTCAAGTTTCCAGGGAGGAAATATTTGTTGAAACCTAGGCTATTTCTAACATGATACCATGTTTTCACAGTAAAAATGTGAAGCTAAAGAAAGGCAATATTCAAATGAAAGGAAACTTTCAACTTCATTCAGCAAAATGAGCTTATGCTTTGGTTATAAATATTTGTAAATGGAGAAAAGTGACAAATGTGGTGTCATGTTGTAATCAGGGTCTCCAGAGAAAAGAACCAATAGAATATATATGTATATGTTATTATACGTCTGTGTGTATACAGTTGACCCTTGAACAATAGGGGTTTGAACTGCATGTGTCCACATATACACGTGTGTGTTTTTTCAATAAGTACCTCTACTGGTTTTGATTCAAGTTGGGAGTCTAGGGATGTGGAGGGTTGGCTGTATGCATTCATCTCTGCCTTTTTATATAGTGGACTTGAATAGCTACAGATTTTGGTATCTGTCTGATTTCCTAGACCAATCTCTCACAGATAATTGAGGGACAACTTAAGTTTTGGGGTAGTCAAAAGTTAAATGTGGATTTTTGACTGTGCATGGGTTTGGTGCTCCTAACCCCTTCATTATTCAAGGGTTCACTTTGTGTGTGTGTGCTTGTGTATGCATACACATGATGATTTTGGAGGCTGATACATTCCAAGAGAAACAGAACCAATAAAATTCACAGGGAATGTGTTCCGAGACCCCCAGTGGATGCCTGAAACTGTGGATAGCAATGAACCTTGTATACGGTACTCTGTTTTTTTCTATACATACTAGTAAGTACATAGGTAAGGTGACCAGATTTTAACATTGGTAAAGCGGGACACCATTGACGGAGGAGGGGGGTTCTTTTTAAAAAATATATATTTTATTGATTTTTTACAGAGAGGAAGAAAGAGAGATAGAGAGTTAGAAACATCGATGAGAGAGAAACATCGATCAGCTGCCTCTTGCACACCCCCTACTGGGGATGTGCCTGCAACCAAGGTACATGCCCTTGACTGGAATCGAACCTGGGACCCTTGAGTCCGCAGGCCAACGCTCTATCCACTGAGCCAAACCGGTTTCGGCCCGGGGGTGGGGGGGGGTTCTTGATTAAAAATTTGGTCTTATATTGTAATCGCTTTTGGTTTTTTTAATAAAAGGAAATTCACTTCTTAGATCATCGTTGAATTTGCATCCTCTTTTCTTACTCATTATGTTAAAAATCTAAAAAAAATAATTTAAAATTATATTATAAATTATTATATACATATTGCTTAAAAACACAGTAAGTAGGTACATAATTACATGAACATATTTTATTGTTAGTTTATAAATTAAAGTAATTTGATTGTTATAAAGTAACTATATTTAAAAAAATTATTATTATTATTATTTAATATATTTTATTGATTTTTCACAGAGAGAAAGGGAGAGGGATAGAGCTAGAAACATCGATGAGAGAGAAACATCAACCAGCTGCCTCCTGCACACCCCCTACCGGGGATGTGCCCGCAACCAATGTACATGCCCTTGACCGGAATCGAACCTGGGACCTTTCAGTCCGCAGACCGACGCTCTATCCACTGAGCCAAACCGGTTTTGGCTAAAAATTATTTTAATCCTATATTTCTTTCTAAATAATAACAATACTAACTTGTATTATTTTTCCTCTGAATTTGCCGTAAGGTAAGTCGTAAGTGTCACTTTCAAGGCCGGCGCTAGACTTTTTGCCGCCACTATAAAATATAAATAATACGAGTACTGTCTGCTAAATTCAAGAAAATTTATGCATTTATGAAATAAATAAATTACTTACCTAAATTATCTGAGTAGCTGATTTGTAATGACATCACTTGTTTAACTAGCTTACTAGCATGCAGTACAATGTGTATCGTCGTTGTTACAAAATGTAACAAAATGTTTTCGTCATTGCCAATCCCCAAAAATGCCATTGTTCATTAAGTCCAAACAATGGTGGTCGAATTCTAACAACTGATCAACAATGCGAACTTTGATAAGCAGTTCTCGATAATCAGTTCTCAACAATTATTTGTTATTATTAAAGTTTAACATTATAAAATTAACAAAAATAATATAAAACTCATATCCTGGCTAAATAGCCACATGGCCACTGAAAACCGTATATTCCCTTCCCGTTCTCCCGCTGTTCCCTAGCTTGTCGTGCATTCTTTCCAAAAATCGGGACTTTTTTAGAACCCCGTGGGACGTGGGACAAATTGTTAAAAATCGGGACTGTCCCGCCAAAAGTGGGACATCTTGTCACCTTATACATAGGATAAAGTTTAACTTATGAGCCACAATAAAAGATGAACAACAATAGTTAATAAAATAGAATTACAACAATAGACGATAATAAAAAGTTATGTGAATGTGGTTTCTCTCTAATAACTGATCTGATAACCTAAATAGTTACTAAGTGACTAGTGGGCAGGTAGTATAAATGGGGTGAATACATTGGACAAAGGGATGATTCACATCCCATGAGTGACAGAGCAGATTGACACCAGATTTCATCACATTATTCAGAATGGCACATGATTTAAACTTAAGAATGTTTATTTCTTGAATTTTCAATGTAATATTTTCAGACTGAAGTTGACTGATGGTAAGTGAAAACATGAAAAGCAAAACTGCATATAAGTGAGGACCACTTATATGGTCCTGCATATAAGTGAGGAGCAAAACTGCATATAAGTGAGGACCATACACATGTATGTATATTTATTTTATATGTATTATACATACTGTACATACTCAGCTGATTATGGAGTCTGACAAGTCCCAAGTTCTGCATTGGGCAAGCTGGACACCCTTGAGAGCCAGTGATGTAGTTCTAGTCTGAGTCTGAAGGCCTGAGACCCTCTCCCCCACTAAGAGTCAACGATATAGTCTCAGTAAATGCTGGCAGCCTTCAGACTCAGAAAGAGCTGATGTTTCACTTCAAGTTCAAAGGCAGGAAAGAACTGAAGTCCAAGTTCAAGATAGTCAAGCAGGAGGAATTCCCTTTTATTCGCAAGAAGATTAGCATTTTTGTTCAATTCTGGCCTTCCACAGATTGGACAAGGCCCACCTTCATTAGCAAGGGCAATCTGCTTCATTCAGTCTATTGATTCAAGTGTTAATTTCATTCAAAAATATTTTCACAGGTACATCTGGAATAATGTTTGACCAAATATCTGGGCATCCCATATAGCTCAGTCAAATCGACACATAAAATTAACCATTCCACATGTCAAAAAAAGATGTTATTTTTAAAGAATAGGAAAAGAAAAAACATAGAAGACAGGAGACTTAAGACATTTACAGGAATCCATCCTGGAAAATTCACATCTCTTCCATGTCCTGTGTTGAAAATAGATTAAATATGGAGTAAAATACTTCAGGATGTAGACATTTTTATGTTTTAATGATAGAAGAGTACGAGGTCCAAGTTCACAACTATATTAAAAGAGAATTTGGATGGGAATAAGACTTAAGTTGAGCAGGTTTCCCAGAACCTATGCTCCAGTATGTGTAGGTTGTTTTTTGTTTTTTTTTAATTTGAACATGAGTAGTAAAAATGAACAACCAGTATTTCAATTATAAGTGCAGTTGGCTTCTCTTGTTTTATTTAGGCAGGCCAATTTCAGAATGCCAAACAATAGTTGAGTAATTTTCCCCAAGAATGTCTGTAAGACATTTAATTCAATTTGGTGAACTTGAGTAAGTACCACATGCACAGCTCTGAGCTAGGTGTGGTTATGTGGGACGTGACTCAGAGCAGACACTCAGGGAGAGAAAGGACATTGGCTTTCTAAATGGGGACATCAATTTTGGGACCTAGACACTAGTTACAACCCCATAAGCCCCTGTTTTGTACAAGAAGCAAGTTTTTAGGAGACATATCTTACCCCAGATAAACAGATATTACAAGCCTTTGAAAAAGCAAATGATTACTTTTCTGCTGACTCTGAAAGAGACTCAAATGGCAGGCACTTGTTGGCATTGGTGTCCTACACGATTTCCTGCCTTTGGTGACTTATCTGTCATGACTTGCCTTTCTCCTGGAAACTTGCAAGTCACTTTGAAATACGTGTTGTATTTACCCATGTAGAGAGGATATCAGAGAAGGTTTCTTGCCGAACTGTTTTTTCCCTTGAGTTAGGCATCGAGTCACAGAGGCTCCTTCCAGTGGGGGAGCTGAGAGGATGCTCATTCCTATCTGAGTGATGTGCATGTACTGCTGATAGTTTCACATGGTACTGCTGCGCAAGGAACAATTTTAAACGTATTACACCATGAGGGCACCAGCACACTAATTTTAACTACTCTAGCAGTTCATCAGCACCACTTTGGGGACTTTTTTTTGTTTTGTTTTTTTCTAAACTTTATTTTGTAGAGCAGTTTTGGGTTTACAGCAAAACTGAGAGGAAAGTCCAGAGATGTTTCCATATGCCTGCAACGCCCCCCCCCCCCCACATGACCAGCTTCCCTAATTATCAATATCCCCCCATCAGAGTGGGACATTTTTTACAATTGATGAACCTACATTGACAGATCATTACCCAGAATCCACAGCTTATATTACAGTTCATTCTTGGTGTTGTACATTTTATGACATCAGACAAATGCATAATGACATGTGTCCACAATCACAGAATCATACAGAGTAGTTTCACAGCCCTGAACATCCTCTGTGCTTCTCCTGTTCATCCCATGCTACACCCCAACTTTAGGAACTTTTTTTCCTATGGATAATTAATGGCTGCTGTGATTTTTACTTAATTTATACATTTTATCAATACATAAAAGGGGTGGTTCTTTTTTTCCTTCCAAACTTCAGATAAGAATACTAAGCATTTCAAAAGTTTGGGAGAAAAGAATCCTTTTTGGTATTGCTAAAATGTATGAACTAAATAGAAATGCAGAGACTCATACAACTGGTTTGGAAGGGAAGTTAGTGGGTACTGAATTAATTTTTTTCATTTACACATTAGGAAACAGAGGCAAGAAAAATTAGATGGTTTGTCCAAATATAGATGGAATATGTCTAAACTGTCTCCTTGTCCGTTGGGAAACAAAGTCCTTAAGGTTTAGTTTTCCTAAAAAAAAACCCAACTATATTAGATAAATTGAATGTTGAAATGTGAGTGTCTCTCTTACAGGTTAGCACTGAGAGCCCTCTTCCTTTCCCTTAAGCCTACCTCTTGTCACATGAATTGTGCCATTCTGCTGAATTCAGAGCGTACAGATCCAAGGTAAAGGAGGTGTCCCATGTCTGCGGCCATCCAGTCCTATTCAAGGTCATGGGCTGGTCCACCTCTAGCTGCAGGCAGTCCCTGTGTGTTTTCCAGCTTTTGGAAAAAAAAATCCCTTCCAGTGCCAGGTTGTAGGGTATGTGTTTTCTGTAGTTCCACTGGCTCTTCAGCCGAGACTTGGGGGACCAGTTGTCCCTTATCTGACCATAACTGTGTGGGCTGGTTCCTTTGGAGCTTCTGGTTTATAGCTGAGCTTTAATTTTTATGAAATGAAACTTTAAAATGTCATTGTCTTGCCAGCTAAACATCTGTTTTCTACAGCAGATTCAAGTCCCAAAATGGAATTGAAATCATAAAACCCAACCAAGAGTTTAACTCTGCCACTTAAATCAGCGATGCTTTAATTTTTTTTTTCTTTTCAAACAAATAGAATAGAAACTGTGATAAGTGCACTAGCTTAGCCATCATTCCTTGAAAATTATACTAGTAATAATGGAAGTGCCTTTTTGGGAATCTTCCAAGACCTCTTAACCTCGACCCATCAAGTAGTCATTGGACAATGAACAGGTGTAGGATAACAGAAGATGAAGTTGTTTGCTTTCAAAAAGGGAGGTAGAAATAAGGCTAAAGGATGTGATTTGAATTCAATGGCTTTTCCCCTCCACAAATATGTAAGTAGTTTATGACAATGAAATGATTTGACCAGGACCGAGGAGTCAGACTTTTACAGAGGAAGTATTTTGCATTTTTCTATCACTGTTTCGTACATATGAGGTAGTAGCATGGGGCTGCTGGGCAGATGACATTTAGATGAAGTTTGTGGGAGTGGGTTAGGGATCACCCTGGGACCATCCCGGTGACATGAACACTCTCAACCTTTTGGGTGAGGTACCCTCTATCACTTGCAGATATCTCTCTTCATTAATGCTTCCTCCCATTGCAAGAGGGTTTAGCAGTACAGTGACAAACTCAAGTGTGTCTCATAGGCCGGGCAGATGAGGTGGATGAATAGGTCATCTGGTGGGGGGAGGTATTCTGTGACAACTACAAATACCACACTTCCTACCCTATTACTAGCCTAGAGAATTAGTCCAGATTTGTCAGTAATTTCCAGGCTCTAATTTTTCAAGGGATTTGAGAAATCTGTATTTTTATATGAAATATCTAAACTTTTAAATATTTTAAAAGGACTTTAATATGTATTTTAAAAAACACCACGTGGGCCAAACCAATAATTCCTGTGACTCACTAGTTTGTGACCTTGGGTGTCAGGACTCCTCGGTCCATCCAAATGTTTTTAACATTTCTTATTGGAGGAAATTTGGCATAGTTATTCATTCTTTCTAAGCTGAGTTTTCACTTTTTAAAGTTGAAATAATAATGCTTGCTTTAGAAAATGATGAGAATAAAATCAAAAGGGCAAGTGGAAACACTTTGTAATTGCAAGGTTTTTTAGCGGTCTTACGTGTTACATGCAAGGACAGAATACGCTAACATTAGGAATAGCTTCAGCAGAACCACCAGGTATGGCCACACCTTGTGCCAGCTGTTTCACAGCTGCATTGCCCCAGCTCAATGCGAACTAGACTCCACCGTCAGGAACCAACTTAGCTCTCAGACTGAAATAGCAAACAGAAATAGTAGCCAGCAACTCTGTCTATGAAGTGTCCTTTTTGACTTTGAAAAAGAATTATCTAGATTGTAGTCTACAGGTGAAGGAGAGATGTGTCCCTTGGATGTGGACATTTGGGGTGATGGCCTCTAGTTCAGGGCTTTGAGGGTTGGAAATGGACCTCTGTCATTGCTGAACATGAACTCAGAAGCAGGTGGCTTAAAGGAAAGGGCATGGAGACCAGAAACCTGAAATCTACCTTGGTTTTCATGGTCAAGCCCTTCCAGTCCAGCCCTAATATAATTTTGACCCTTTTCCTACATTTCTACCTTTAAGGAAGACTCTCTAAATTTATATTAATCTGAGTTTACTGACATAAACATAGAGTTTTTCTTTGTTAGGGAAGGCTCTAGAAGGGATGCAGAGAATGTGTCTCACTCTGGGTCCTGAACAAGCACTGTCAGATCCAAAATCCAGAAATCATCAGGCGGAATTGAACATTTCCCATCCCCACCATGTCCCACAGTACCTGGGCATATTGTTGTTATTTCACTTTTTTTTGTTTGTTTATAGCAGAGATTTGTCTTCTATAATAGACTCTGAAGTCTTTGAAATGAGTTAGCTCAGATGTTACTTATTTTTTATCCTAAGGCCCAGTGAGCGATACAGACAGTCAATAAATGTTTGCTCAGTTACATTAAGTGACTCTGGGCCCTCCATGCCTTTGAATCTCTGAAGGTTGTGTAATGTTTATAACAGGCAGTGGCAAGAAATCTTGCAGCAGGAAGTTTCAAGGAAGGTTTTCAACTTTGCCAATATGAAATCTAGCTCATAACTCTGAAAAAGAAAAATAAATTTCCACCCACTAAAAAAATTCACAGTGAAATGGTAGCTTCAGTTTGCTTGGTAGAAAGCAGAGAAAGAAAGGGCAAGTACAATTTTTTTAAGTGAAGCTGATGTTAGCCAAAGGGGAACCCTGTAGTGGGGATCCCTTCGTACTATGCAGGAGGCAGCCTTACAGTCTCGTGCTGGGTTTTGCCCTAGAAATAAGATGGTCCTGTGTAAGCTCTGCCAGCATAAACCAGATCATTTATGTTGTTACAGGATGTCCTGTCCACCTCATATTGGATGCCCTGCTTCAGCCAGACAGCCCTTAGGAGTAATGTCAGTGGGTCTTGCACCTCTGGGAATCCTTGAATATAAGCTTTATTACATGTCCTTGACTTACACTATCATAAATGTAGATACGCATTAACAAACATTTGTACCACTACCCTCAACTCCCTCACCAAAGAAAAGTATTAGAGCTGGAAACTTTTGAGTCATATTGACATATCATAAAAGTGATATATAGAATTGAGTGTTATCTGTACAGTCGGTGCCTTCCTGAGACAGAACGAAGCCCATAATTTCTTCTAGGAAACTCTTTAAGACTTCTGACTGCAATTTATTTTCCCAGAAATCCTCTGGTAGCTTTTTATTGTCTATACCTGTCTTTTTTATTATTGCATAAATATTGCAAATATTTGGCAACTCTGGTAAGTGCAAGAACCCAGTAACAATATATATCTTTTTAAATTCGGAGACATTTTATGAATGCATAAACTGTGCTATCTCCAGAATGATTTATTATAAGAAACAACTTTGTCTTAAAAAATTTAATGTCTACTCTGTAAAAGTACAAATGGATAAAATATGGCTTAACAACAGAAGTACTTACTGAGCAGGAACTTACCAGGTTCCATAAAATAATACAGGTTTAACCTAATATTCTCCAGTATAAAGAGAAGGGTGTCTTTTAAGGTGAAATAAATTCAAATCTTAGCAGCCTTTGGAAATGTATTTTATGAAGAAATATATTATGATATAGTAGATACTATGTGTTAATAATTTTGGACTGTAAAATTAGATTAGGATTAAAAATAAACTGTGGAAGATTGAAGTAAGCCAGTAACTTCATTACTCATGCATGCAATAGACATTTTTATATGAAGCAAGTTCTGTTTGCCCTAAAGTAAAGTTTCACTGTATGTTGGTAGTTTAATATTTAATGCTGGGGAGAATGAGAGAGTGGGTCTAACTGTGGGGATACTAATTATTGCACTTGGGTTTTCATCTGAAATGTTCTGGTGGCAGCCAACCTTAGGTCATTTGATTTAAATAAATACGAGGGCTTTTTGGTGTGGGGATTGGGATGGTGGAAAGTAAAAAAAAAAAAGGGGGGGGGAAACAACATAAAAATGAAATAAATCACTTGGAATCAGTGTGGGTACTAAACTAGTTGCTCATATTTCTTAGTCATCCAGATGTGAAAACTTTGTAGTCACACTTGACTCTTCTTTTTCCTTTTAAATGTAATGCATCTACATTAGACGATCTATTGAATCTATTCTGTATCTCTTTTACACTCTTTCCTATACGTTTTTTTTTCTATTTTCTCTTTTTTTCATCTAAAGGTTTTCTTAAATTTTTTAAAAGTTCTTTGTGTATTTTCCCTTTTTATTTATTTATTTATTTTTTATTTTTTTATTGTCTAAAGTATTACATATGTCTCCTTTTTTCCCAATTGACATCCTCCCCCCTCCCCCCCGCCACTTTCTCCCCCCAGGACAAGCCCCTATCTCCCCAGTTCCTATACATTTTTTTTGTTCATTCCAAACTTGTAATGGGATGATTTATTGGTAATACTAGTGGGCACAAATATGAATCAAATACTTTCATCAAATATAAGTCAATCAAATGTAGAATGCACCGAGGTCAAGTGCTTTAAAAGGAAATGTGTGTATGTGTGCTGTAAGAGCCTGTTACAAGGCAGGGAGGTCAGGGAAGGATGCCTAGAATAAGTGATGATTTGACTGGGACATGAAGGATGGGTAGGAGCTTAATAGTCCAGATGGGGAGGTCAAGTTCTCCACTGATGGGTCCATGAGTGCAGTGGCCCTGAAGCTGGAGCAAGCACAGCAAATATGTGGGACTAAAAGAAACATTGGTGGCTTTAATACATCTACATTAGATCATAGTCAGGCCTTGCTGAGGACTTTTGTACATATCATAAGATCAGTGGGAAGATAATGAAGAATTTTAAGTAAAGTCATGGTGATGTGGTTAGTTTTAAATTTGAAGTAGTGGCTCTTTGTTGGCAGTAGGGAGGTAAAACTGACTATGAATCAATTAGTCAAGAATTTTATGGAAGCAGTCAAGTGAAGGAAGATGGCAGGTTGGGTTTAGAAAGCGCTGGTAGAGGAGGAGAGAGCAGAAGGAAACTGAGCGAGGTATACAAGGTAAAAATCCACAGGACCTCATGGTAGATTGGGTATGGGGATGGAGACAGTATCAAGAATGACTAGCCTGTGTGACTGGTTAGAATGTGGTACTATTTCCAGAGAAAAGGGACATAAAGAGCACTGGTCTCTGTGAGGAATATAAGTTCAGTTTTGCACTTGGTGAGTTTGAGGTTACTTCAGCACATCCAAAGGGAAATGTTAAATAGGCAGTTAGGGCTCCCAGTCTGAGTGGGAGGTGAAGTCTTGGTGGAGAATTTTTATTTTGTGTACATATAGGTGAAAACTGAATGCATAAATGTGAGATCAACCAGGGAAACAAATTGGAATAAGAAGACTACAGAGTCTAGCCCTGACCCTTCAGAGACTCTACCGCACTGGATGAGCCTGAAGAGGAGTCAACCAAGAGAGTTCCTGTGGAAACAAAGCAAAGGCAGTGCTTTTGTTTGGGGTTTTGCTTTAGATATGAAATTCGAGTTCCTGTCTCTGTCTCATATCCAGACCCTCTATTATAGAGTTTTTGGAAGTTAAGTTTTTGAAGTATAGTTTTATTCTTTTCTCAGAAATATATAGAGGTTATCCATTCTCGACAAAATTGAACATCCTCCAGGTTCTGGTTTTTACCTACCTTATTCTTTTAAAACGTTTTTAAATTGATTTTAGAGAGTGGGAAGGAGAGAGAGAAACATCAATGTGAAAAAGAAACATGGATCGGTTGCCTCTTGCACATGCCCAGACCAGCAAACTGGGTATGTGCCCTGATGGGGAATCGAACAACCACATTTTGGTGCACAGGATGACACTTCAACCAAGCCACACTGGCCAGGGCTTTACTGCCCTGTGAATGGAAGGTATTGAATGGTTTGTTTTCTTTTCTTTTTTTTGCGGTAATATGCCCTTGATTTTTTTATCATGTGGTTTTTCTCTTGTAATTTCTTTAACTAGAAATGCCATCCTCACCTACCCTATGTCTATGTTTAAGTCCACACCAACTTTCATGGATTAGCCCAAAGGCATTAAGAATTGTCCACAGTCCAGATGCCTATAGAATTGGCCTATGTTTATAGAATACAGCCCGGTTTGAGAACAAATTAGTCTCCATGTCTTAGATCTCAACTCCCTAAAATGGCAGGATGCCCTTGTCTTTTATCTTTGTATCTCATGCTTTGAATCATGGTAGATGTCCAATGCATATTTATTAAATGAATTAGATCATTCATCTTTTAAAAAATATGAGGCATCTTGCAAGTCTTTCTTCCAGTATGTCTTGGAATTTTTAATTTCCTGATCATTTTTGTTGACTATTAGATGTTTTTCCTCTCCTTTTCTTTCTTGGGTTTCCAAAGATTCTGTGTCATTTAGATATGTGTTAAATAGGCTTTGCTTGTATAGGTATCTCTATAGATTCTCATTGTCCAAATGGAAAATGTCAATCTCAGTAGAGGAAATGCTTTAGAAGCATCTTGGGAAGGTGTTGACATTTGAAGTTTTTCCCCCTGTACATTGTCCTGGACACTGCCCCTTAAGCAGAGAACACAGTGGGTTCACTTGAACATGTTGGACAGAGATAGGCTAATTGCATCTGTGGCCATGTAACAATTGAAAGCTACCTGGCCTATGTGGGATTTACCGCATTATCATTGGGTTAGGGTTGTAGTTCTCAAAGGAGCCAGTTTTGCTCCCAGGTGATATTTGACTCTCTGGAGACATTTTTTATTGTCATAGATTGGAGGCGGTGCTACTGGCATCTAGTTGATAGAAGCCAGGGAGGCTGCTAAACATCCTTCAATGCACACATCAGCTTCTCAAAACCAAGAATGATCTGGCTCCAACAAAAATGAGTGAGGAAAAGTCAGCTCCAAAAAAACCACATCGAATTTCCCTCAGCCCAAGTTATGGAGTACTTAAAAACATATTCTGACCTGGAGATGTGTTTTCATGTAAACGTACCTCCCATTGTATAGTTATTTATGTGCCTTTTTATCGTGTGTGTGTGTGTGTGTGTGTGTGTGAGCGCGCTCACGCTTTGTCTTTTCCTTGAAATATGAAACAAATCTGGGATTTGATTCTTGGTTGATCCACCTAAGGGAACTGAAAATCACATGAAATAGGGTTTCTTGGTGTTTTCTTGATTCTTTGCAGTTATACTAGCTTTCTGTTTTAGTGACCAGAAAAGACATATCCTTTTGTGTTTGAGGAACAAAAGGTTGGCCTTATTATTTTAGATTAGATGTTTCTTTCTTGGTGGCTTTATATTTTGTCTGTGATAATAAATGAGTATTGCTTTACTTTAAAATACAGTTGTGTTTCTTTGCCCTTAGTCTTTGGACTGCTTGGCAGGACATTTCATTTGCTATGAAGGCAGGCTGGTAATAGTAGTTATCTTTTTCCAATCTACTTCAATTATTTTCAAGCTGGCATGCAATAATATAAGTTGGATGAAATGTACTGAGTGTTTGTTTATGTCCCTTGGGAAATATGGTATAATCCCTAGCTACTTATTCTATTTTTTTGTTTGTTTTAGCACATGCAATATGCCTGTCTCGTTGCTTACTAGTCTAGGGAGCAAAGAGCTACAGTTTCCTACAGAAGAACATCAAGAGACCTATAAACCTAGAGTTCAATTATTGGCAACTCACATTCCTGGTCCTCAACAATACATTCTCCATCCCCTGCTTTCATTTGCCCTATAATATTTTGTGTTTGATTTATATTTTAAATTAGAACTGGGTTTAGTGGCACATGAAATCATGTGAAAAATAATGTTTGTCAGAAAAATTCTTAATATTGTGTCATTTTTAGGCCTCAAACTGGCTTTATGGCACATCACTTTCAAGGCAATATGAAAGATGATGACTTCTGAAATATAGCAGTTACACTTTCATAGTAGGATGGTAACATTTAAGTAGCTAGACTTTATAAATGAGCAAGAAGTTATAGCTTTGGACTTAAGAATAATATTTATGTCGGTAGTGCTCAGTGTATGGCAGAATTCACCAGGCAAAGAAACAGTTGATCTAGAGCTTTTGCTTAACTTAACAGCTGGTGTAAATCACTGACATTTAAGGTACGTTTAAAAAGATTGATTTTTTTTTTGTTCCTTAATAACTCATTGGAACCATAAAATTTAGATGAGGTAGCTTGCTGTCTGAGATTTGGGCCATCCGTTTGAAAAATCACTCACAATGTTTATACATCTCATTAGAGCAGTCATCAGCATCTTTCTGATACTCTGATTATCTGTTTGTCTTTTTTCCTATTATTTTGCAACTGCTCTAAGGGCAGGGGGCTTTTCTGATCATCTTTGTATCCTGGGCCTTCCCTGGATATGAGTATAGCAAACATTCAACCATTTTTATAAAGTAAAAGCTGAATTTATTTGAAAGAAACAGTATCATTTCTTTGCCATAAAGGTTTTATTAAACACAGACTCCACAGTTATGAGATTTTATGTAAAAATATTTTGAGAAGCAGCCCTGTTGACAGTGCCTCCTAAGAGACTTGCTTAATTTTAATGTGCCCACCATGAAACTACTTCTGACAAGCGTAGCTCATTCTCTCTAGTCCAGTAACTGGCCTCATCTCATCCCAGACCCGCTGGCTTAATATAGTTTCTGGTGACATCATTGTAACGTGGTTTTAAATGCCTCATGTGACATTTATTGTCTATATCACAGTATCTGGGTTCTTCAGAATACTGGCTTCCATAATCCTCAGTGGAACAGGGGGAATTATTTTCTTCCCTTGGTGTGTGTGAGCTTCTTGGGCTATCACTTACCTTTTCAGGAAAGTCAGATAATAGGGAAAATATCTATTCCATACATGAAAAGAGTAACTGCTAACTGCTTCTCTGTTAGCGAGCTGCACTGCATCTTATTCAGTAAGACTTCTGTAAGATACATAATCATCTATACTAATAAAAGAGTAATATGCTAATTAGACCGGGAGACCTTCTGGAGACCTTCTGAACGTCCTTCTGGACAAAGTCAGGGGCTTGGCCGGCCTGCAAACCACTCCCAAACAGCCCTCAGCCCCTCGCCCAGGTCAGCCATGCCCCCAAGCGGGAACCCCCATCACAATGACGGAGTGGCCGGCCTGCATACCGCCCCAGCCCCTCACCCAAAATGGTACCGCCCCCAGTGAGGACCCCCACCCTGGTGGGGGCATGGTCAGCCTGAAAACTGCCCCAGACAAGCCCCACCTCCCAAGGGGACCCCCACCCTGATCCAGAACCCCCTTCAGGGCACACCAGCCAGCCTCCACCTGTGCACCAGGCTTCTATCTATACTAATAAAAGGGCAATATGCTAATTAGACCAGGAGACCTTCCAGGAGACCTTCCAGACAAAGCCATGGTGGTGGGGCCGAGACAGAGGCAGTTAGGGGCGATCAGGCCAGGAGGGGAGGGCAGTTAGGGGTGATCAGGCCAGCAGGGGGGGCAGTTGGGGGTGAGCAGGCCAGCAGGGGGGCCAGTTGGGGGCAAGCAGACTGTCGGGGGGGCAGTTGGGGGCGAAAAGGCCAACGGGGGCAGGGCAGTTGGGGGCGAGCAGGCTGGCAGGCAAAGTGGTTAGGGGCCATCAGGCAGGCAGGCAGGTGAGCGGTTAGGAGCCAGCGGTCCCGAATTGTGAGAGGGATGTCCGACTGCTGGTTTAAGCCGGCAGTCGGACATCCCCTGAGGGGTCCCAGATTAGAGAGGGTGCAGGCTGGGCTGAGGGAAACCCCCCCCCCCCCCCCCCGCACAAATTTTATGCACCAGTCCTACATAATAAAAAGGTAATATGTAAATTACCATCACTCTGCTACGCCCATGATTGGGCCAGCAGGAGGCGCAGGGGGTGGGACTCGGGGTGGCCGGGGTGGTGATTGGGCCGGCAAGACGCTGAGCTCCTTGTAGCCAGCAGCGGCGCGAGCTCAGCGTCTGCGCCATGGCTGTGCTACAGCACAGACGGGCCTCTGGGGCAGCGAGCTGGGCGTTTGGAGGCCCTGGCTGACAAAGCGGTGCGGGCGGGTGGGCTGCGCGGCTCTCGGGCGAGGAGTCTGGCAGCAGTTGGGCCGCAGGAGCGCGCGGCGGTGTCCGCAGAGGACACGGGTTTCCACGCGGGCTGGCCGAGGGAGGGCTCATGAGGGAGCCAGAAGGCAGAGGAGGCGGTGGCGGCCCCAGCCTTCCTGGGCGGGAGGCGAAGGCAAGACCCCGGCCTGGGCTCCGGCCGCTGGAGGACAACGCCCCTGCCCTGCCTCGTCCTAGAGGCCCAGGGACTTCAGACCTGCCGGCCACACCGGTCCCGATCAGCAGACAGACAGCCTACACATGCATGATTAAATCATTCACTGGGCCTCTAGTCCTATGTAATAAAAGCTTAATATGCAAATTGACCAAACAGCGAAACAACCGGCAGAACAACCACTCACTATGACACGCACTGACCACCAGGGGGTGGACGCTCAATGCAGGAGCTTCCCCCAGCCTGCAGACCCCAGGCCAGCCAAGGTGGGCGCCACCCAGTTGCCTCACCAGTCGCCCCACAGAGGGAGGGAGACAACCAGCGGCGGTGGCAGGTGGTAGGGCTGGTGAGCGGGTGGTGCTAGGCTGACTAAGGTGGGTGCCAGCAGAGGTCCCCCTTTAGCCCCCTGATCGCCCCACCAGTTACCCCATAGATTGGCCCTGATCGCCGGCCAGGTCTAGGGACCCTACCCATGCATGAATTTCATGCACCAGGCCTCTAGTTTTCAAATAAATTAAAATGGTTTCTGGTTGTTTTGTTTTTGTCCTGGTTCCTATAATGAAACATTAATATTAATATATAAACCATTTTGTGTGGGGGTGTATTGATAGGCTTAAGGATTTAGTAGAGGCATTGAGCTCTAAATATGTCCTTTGTACAAATTTGTGTTTCAAAATAAGAAATAGAAGCTAGAGGTTCTGGCTAACTGTTGTATTACAAATAACTCTGTTGTGTTTGTCAGCCACCATATGTCTCCACGGAACTCTGTCTTAGCGCTTTGATCTGTGGTCATGTTTGGTCCAAACCCCATGCATCATAAAAATAATCACAGGTTACTGGGGTTGATGTCCATGTTTCCCAGCTATAATCATGCCCTTGCAGTCTTATTTGTTTTGAAGAGCTTGTCGCATACTGCAGATTTACATGAGCTGTTTTTCCCCAGCACCTGTGATTCTTTTCCTTTGGATTCGGATTCCTGTTTATGGGATGTGTGGTCATGGATGTAATTCAGGAACACAGGGCTATGCAGGTGTTTCCCTTGGCTGATAGGAATGCTGTAGTTCATCAGGAGAAGTACAAATGTTAACTGGCCATCACCCATAACATAAAAATGCTTCTTTATTATACTGGGAAAGTGCCTAGAGCTAGTCTTGTGAGAATAAAGAAATTTCTGGAACTTTCTGCCAAAAAAAATCCTCATATAAAACAGAGAAGTGGAGAACAGCATATTGGTCATGTTTTGAAATAACTAATGAATTTCTTGAGACAAGACACAAAAATGCATTGGAAAAAAAAATCCCCTTTGAGCAATGATTAGAATCTGGTTCCCAGGAGGCAGGGACTAGAACTAAAAAAACAAAGCAAAATAGCATGAAACCAAATATCAAAAGGACATTAGTAAGTCTGACAGATTGGCCTTTGGGTGGTTTTGTGCAAGCCCAGTGGATTTGGAACTTCTGTATCTTCTTAGTCAAGTCTGGGGTCTAATACATACATCTGGCCCCTATGAGATCTGGTCCCCCCCTCCCCCCCTGCCATGATGATATAAGAGATCCAAGCTACTTTCATCACTTAAGCAGGAAATAGCACAAATTGATAGAAATCCAATACAAAATAAAGCAAACACAGGTGTACTAATTCAAGGAAATGAACATGTTCAACTTTTCTTGTCTCACCCTATTCCCCTCCAAAAAAGTTTTAAAATGTTGGTGATTTCATTATCTTGAGATAGAATGTTTCAGGATAGGCTAAATGTTTACCTGTGATTTTCTCATACATGACATTGAACCTCTTGATGGGAAGAAAATTATTTAGTTGTTTTAGTCATTCCCTGTTTCCAAGTGAGTCTACGTCAGATATGTGTAGATAGACAGCTGTTGCCAACAAGTGTGTTGCTTTTTGGTAAACATCAGTGTATTCATTTGTTGAGATTAAGCAGTGTCAGGTCCTTTGGCGTTTTCATCTTTTCATATTTCTGGTGTTAACATCTTTAGGCAAATAGGACTCTACTTGTACCTGGAAGATTGACATTATGAGAGAGGAGAACAGTGATATTCCTCACCCTTCATGAAAACAGACAGGAAGAGGTTTTATACCTCATTACTTGTGTGTAACCACATTTAAGTGAAGACTTGCTCTTAAATAGTATTTGGCCACAAGCAATGTGGGAAGTAGATCTCTTCAGGTGAATTTGAATATATTACTGTTGGACTCTATAATTGATATCCGAGAGGGACATAGGACCCCAGGATGTTGCATTGCCCACAGGCCATAATTTTTCCATTAGTACGTGTCTCTAGGATATAGCCTATAATTCTTTATCCAGAAAAACAACATATCTAAACGGAAATAATGAAAGTTATAAAACACAGATGCTTCTCTAAGCACAACAAAATTGCTTCACAATAGCACAAATTATATTTCAAATAAAGCAATTCTAGTCTATTATTATGTCACTAGAGGCCCAGTGCATGATTGAATCATGCACGTGTAAGGTCCCCTACACGCTTTCGCTTTCGATCACGGGGGAGCTGGGTGCCTGTCCGCTGGTGCACCAGGCCTTTCAGAAGCCTCCGGCGTGGCAAAGGCTTCTGAAAGGCCTGGTGCCTGAGTGGACAGGCATCCAGCTCCCACACTTTTGTTTTTGATCACTGGTGCACCAGGCCTTTCATAAGCCTCCAGCGCCGCGGAGGCTTCTGAAAGGCCTGGTGCCTGAGTGGACAGGCACCCAGCTCCCACACTTTTGCTTTCGATCGCGGGGGAGCTGGGTGCCTGTCCGCTGGTGCCTGAGTGGACAGGCACCCAGCTCCCACACTTTTGCTTTTGATCGCTGGTGCACCAGGCCTTTCAGAAGCCTCCGGTGTGGTGGAGGCTTCTGAAAGGCCTGGTGCCTGAGTGGACTGGCACCCAGCTCCCACACTTTTGCTTTCGATCGCGGGGGAGCTGTGTGCTTGTCCGCTGGTACACCAGGCCTTTCAGAAGCTCTGACCCGCCGGAGGCTTCTGAAAGGCCTGGTGCCTGAGCGGACAGGCACCCAGCTCCCCTGCTTTTGATGGTCCGCAGTGGGACATGAGCTCACTGCCCCAGAGGCCCCTTCTGTGCCGCAGCACAGCCATGGCGCAGATGCTGAGCTCGAGCCGCCGCAGGCGACATGAGCTCAGCGTCCCGCCGGCCCAATCGGTCACCGTGGCCACCCCGAATCTCCCCCCCCCCCGGCGCCTCCTGGCCAATCACGGGCATAGCGAAGGTACGGTCAATTTGCATATTTGTCTATTAGGTAGGATAGTGTGTTCTAGTTACTGTTGCTGCATAACAAATCACCTTAAAACTTAATGTCTTACTGTTGAACCTCATAGGGAAGACAGGGAAGGGTGTGTGGGAAGAGATCAACCAATGAACTTGTATGCATATATGTATAACCCGTGGACACAGACAATGGGGTGGTGAGGGCCTGGGGGGAGGGGAGGGGGCAGGAGTGGACTGGAAAGAGGACCTATGTAATACTTTTAAGAATAAAGATTTAAAAACACACCTTAATGTCTTAAAACAACAGACATCATTTTATGATCTGTTTCAGTTTTTGTGGGTCAGGAATATGGGAAGTCCTGGGCAGAGGAATTGTGGGGCCAAGCAGTAGCTGAAGCTGGAACCCCTGGGCTGGAGCAGTTCTGGATATGGCTGGTTGGTTTCTCTCTCTTTCTCTTTCTCTCTCAGGTCTCAATGCCTTTCCACAAGGGCAACTTTGGGCTTCCTCACAAAATGGCTGTCTCATGGCAGTCAATCTGCTTACATGGCAGAACAAGGTTTCAAGAGTAGTTTATTCCAGAGAACAAGGTAGAGGCAGCATTACCTTTTATGACTTAGTGTCATTTTCCACCTGGATTCAAGAGGAAGGAAATTAGACTTCATGTCTTGATAAGGTCATGGGAAGTCTAGAGGGCATGTGGAATGGCAGACAATGGGTGGTCATCTTTGAAAAAATGACAGTCTACCACCCTTTGCTTTATAATTACTTAAAAAGAGGGTTTTAGTTTCTGTTTCTGGATAAGCAAACTGAGAAGCCATCCTTTTACAATCTTTGAATAGTCTTGGAATATTTAACTCATTCTTTTACAGCCGGCATGTGTACAGGCCATGCCTACCTGGGGGAAAATATTGAAGGAAACATGAACATACACTTTATGGTCAGGGTGTGTTGGAGGTGCTAGAACTGGAATGGGAGGTGATAATCCTGAAGAATCTCATGAACTGCCCTTCTTGTGTGTGTTTTGAGGCCATGGAGAGTCTCCTGGCTGTTCATTGGTTGATCTCAGGTGTCCAGATGAGCAGTCATGGGAACTGGGAGAATGTCCTAGTGAAACTTATGGATGCCACAGTGTATTTTAGTGCATGGTAGAAGGAGAAATGGCACACAGGAGGTCAGGATCCTGCATTAGTCCCATTTTGAGCTGCCAAGGTTACAAAGCAAAGACACCTCTGTAAAACCAAGATTGTGAGTTATGCCAACCACCAGTGATGGTTGAACAGTTCCAGTACCCACAGACAGATGTCACTAGCTAATGGGTCAAGCCCACTTGCTTTATCACATATAACCAAGGCCACATTTTAATGGGAGTCACATTTTAAAAGTCCTCAAAAATCATCTGGCCGGGACCTAGCTGGTTTGGCTCAATGGATAGAGCATTGGCCTGCAGACTGAAGGGTCCTGGGTTCAATTCCCATCAAGGGCACATGCCCAGGTTGTGGGCTCAGACCCCAGTAGGGGGTGTGCAGGAGGCAGCCGATGAATGATTCTCTCTCATCGTTGATGTTTCTATCTCTCTTTCCCTCCCCTTCTTACTCTCTGAAATCAATACTTTTTTATTTTATTTTAAATTTAGAGGTCTTCAAAAATCATACTAGAGGCCAGGGTCAATATATTGATTGGTTTTACCTTAACATCTACTGAGTAAACATTGGACACATCAAGTATCATTTGTAATGATCAACATTGCTATCCACCCCGCACCCCAGCTGTTCTTTATGCAATTCTTATAAATTAACTTACTTGAAATTAACCATTTGCCATGAGCTAGAGGATGCCTTAGGGACCTAATTCATATAACAGTGAGCTGATACCCATGCCCACCCTCCATTGACCTATCCCCTTATTCCTGAGTGCACTGGACAGTGGATGCCAATGTTGAAGTTGGGGACCCACTAATTTTCCTCCCTGCTGTGTCCGGGATGCTGCATTTGGAGAAAGAGCCCCTAGGGCTTGTCTGGAACCATAGGAATGGGGGTAACCGTGTAGCCATTTTTGCCAGCTTTATGGGACCTCATCTTATTGTGGAAATTTCTCCCAGAGTTAAAACATAAAGGCTTACTCAGGGCTATCCCTTTGCAATAGGCTATCCCTTTAAATTTGCTCTTATAAATTAGAATCTCTGCCTGTTTGTCTGTCTTCCTCCTTTCCTCCTTTTGCTTATATGCTAAGGTGAGCATTTGTGGATGCAGTGAGCTTGGGTGTGAGTTTGTGGGGCAGGAAGAAAGCAAGGTTGTTCCTGTTGGATATCTCCCTCCCAGAAGCCCAATCCTACATCCAGGCTTAATCCTTCCAACCACGAGCTTGCTCTGACCTCACTCCTTACATAAAACATATTCTAGATCAATAAAAGATTGAAATACATACACTGAAAGGTGAAAAGGTACTGGAGAACATATGCATACTTTAGTTTTTCTATTCTGGGTTAGAGAAATATAATTTAATAATATTAGGAAAGCATACAGGCAATGATGAATTTGATCTTCTGTGTTCTATGTGGGGAAAAAGAGAAATCCCCTATATGTTCATACCAAAGAAACTACATAGGTATCATACCAGACATGTGACCTTATGCCACACATGCTATTCTGTAACCCCTGTTTTGTTCAACAGTGTCATAGACATATTTCCATGTCAATAAATGCACATTTGGTATTTTGTATTGTTCCCACTTTTTAATTAATGTAAATGATTGTGTGAATATATCCATAGGTGTAAACCTTTTGAACTTGTGCAGTTTCTTAGCCTAAATTTTGAGAAGTTTTGTTGGGACAAAGTCTAAGCTTATTTTAAATTTTGATGCATATTGTCAAATTGCCTTCACAAATGCGGACCAGTTCCCCCTCTTACTGAGTGCTGCAGAGTTCATGCGGCCTCACTATTGGGAATGTGGGTTTTGTCAATCTTTTCAGATCTTTTATAGTCTCACGCGCATACACATAAAAAATTTCCTCTCATTTTAATTTTCATTTTTATTATTACCAGTGAGATAGAACACTTGACAAGCTCACTGACCACCTCTATGTTTTTTGTTTTTCTTTTACACATAGCCCATTTTCATTCTTTGCTCCTTAATATGTTGGGGCTTTTATTCTCTAGTTAAGTAGTAACTATTCTTTGTCCATATATTGTATTATTAATATTTTCTGCAGTTTTTAAAAATATATATTTTTATTGATTTTAGAGAAGAAGGGAGAGGGAAAGAGAGAGAGAAACATCAATGATGACAGAGAATTACTCGTCGGCTACCTCCTGCACACCCCACACTGGGGATGGAGCCCACAACCCAGGCATATACCCTTACAGGGCATCAAACCATGACCTCCTGATTCATAGGTTGGCCCTCAACCACTGAGCAACACCAGCTGGGCTATTTTCTGCAATTTAAAAAAAATTCAATTTTCCATATAATAGTTTTTGAGTGATTTTATTTCTTTTCTTTTCACCCCCTGTTTTATTTCTTTTTGTTTGTGCTTTAGTCTCTCATTTTTTCTAACTGCATAGACGTTTTACTTCATTATTTAGTCACATTTATGCATCATTTCGTATGTGATGTTAGCATTTCCTGATAGGATTAAACAGATTTTCTGATCCAGAGTAGAAAAACTTTTACTCTGTAATTCTAGTGACCCTTCAGTTTTTAATTTATGCATTTTAATCATTCATTTATTTGAAATATTATCTTCCTTAGCCTTTTTGTGATATTTAAGTGCATAAAAGCTAATTCTTAAAAACGGTTGTAATATCCTGCTTCTGTCAGCTTGTTGCTGATATATTTTAGTGAAAGGAATGAGGACAACTCTAGCCTTATTTTTAAAAAATTATTAACCAGTTGTCCCAAAATAATTATTGAAGCATCCTTCTTTCCACCTATTGATTTGAAATGCCACTCTTACAATGGATTACATTTTCTATTTTTTTTAAATACATTTTATTGATCTTTTACAGAGAGGAAGGAAGAGAGATAGAGAGTCAGAAACATCGATGAGAGAGAAACATCGATCAGCTACCTTCTGAGCACCCCCCACTGGGGGTATGCCCACAAGCAAGGTACATGCCCTTGACCAGAATCGAACCTGGGACCTTTCAGTCCGCAGGCTGACGCTCTATCCACTAAGCCAAACCGGTTTCGGCACAATGGATTACATTTTCATGTAACTTGAGTTTCTTTTTTAACACTTGGATATTTCTCTTGGCTTTTGGTACAAAGACCTCTGAATGTGCCTGTGAGACTCGCATGGTCTCCCTCTGCCTGCACCTTGTCACTGCCTCCTTGTGCATCAGCACATGAGCCTTCTTCAGCTCCACGACACTCTTGCTCCTTGCTTGGGGCCTATGCACAGGCTGTTCCCTCTGCCTCACACCCTCTCTGTACCCCAATTCCTACTTAGCCTTCAGCTTGCTTCTTAATTATCAAGGGAAGTATTTTTTGACTTCCAATGTGAGGTGTGTTTTTTTAAAAATTAACTTTCACAGAACTACACTTATTTTCTTTATATTTATACAGTTTTACAAGTGTGGTAATATGATTAGTATCTCCCTCCCTCAGTAAGCTGGAAATTCTTCTTTTCTAGGGCAAAATCAGATATAAGCCTGATTTTGCATATAGTTATCTCCCCATCACCAGCCACATGGTTGCACTTAGTAGGTATTTATTGGATGCCAAATGAATAAATGAATGGATGGATGGATATTCTTCCTACTACTTTTTTCCCCCAGATATTAGATATGTATTACATATGTGTGTGTGTGTGTGTGTGTGTGTGTGTAAATCTATAATAATAAAAGCATAATATGCAAATCAACCAAATGACCGAACAGCAGAATGACCATTCGGACGACCTTCCAGACGACCATGCTATGACACCTACTGGTGCCAGGCCAGCCAAGGCAGGTGCTATGCGATTAATCTGGGGCCTGGCCATCCCCCCATGATCACCCTGCAGAGAGAGGCCCAGGCCATCGGCCGGCGGGGCGATCAATTGGGGAGCTCCATGATTGCCCCAAAGAGTGAGGCTCAGGCCACCAAACAGCGGGGCCTCCCTCTGTGGGGGCAGTCCATCGTGGAGCCCTGGCAGGGTGGGCAGGGCCTACCACTTTGGGGCAATTGATGCTGGAGCCCCGCAATCGATAGCCCCAAAGAGGGAGGTCGAGTCCTGGCTGGGTGGGCAGAACCTACCTCCTTGGGGTGATCGATCGTGGGGCTTACAGACTGTGAGAGGGCACAGGCACAGCTGAGGGACCCCCTGCCACCTCTCCCCCAGTGCACTAATTTCATGCACTGGACTTCTAGTATATATAGATATCTATATATCTATATCTATATCCATATCCATATCCATATCCATATCCATATCCATATATCTATATCTATATCTATATCTATATATCTATATCTATACCTATACCTATACCTATACCTATACCTATACCTATACCTATATCTATCTATCATCTCTATATATGGCATAATGAAAAGAGCTGGGCAAAATTTTATCTTTGGGATATCTCCAAAGAAGAGATATGCAATCAGCTTGCCTGGGTCTTGAACTTCCTTTGATTTTCAAGCCAGAGTCAGATGCACATAATTCCTGTCCTTTTTCTGCCTCCTGAGCCAGACATAGCAATCAGGTTTTGTGGGATCCACGATGCTTCGGGATTGGTTAGTGGTAGCATATGGGCATCACCAGCAGGAGCTCATCTAGTCTTGTCTGGTGCTCATCTGTTCTTGAGGGTGTCTCTCCTGGCTCACAAATCAGATGATAGATGTACTGGCTGCCCATGATGCTGACCTTAGCCTGCAGTAGTGAACTTCCTAGTTCCATGGTTTCTGGGGCAGTGGGAAGAGGAAGAAAATTCATCAAAGGATTCAGTGTTTATCCTGACACCAATTTGTGATGGACTATAATTATAGTTGATTTGATTTTAATCCATTTGATTGGAATATCTAGAGTGAAAAGCAGGCTCCTCCTGGGAGCATGTTTAGTGCCTCTGAGAAGAAGTTTTCTTTTTAAAGTAGAAAAAGCCTCATTTGCCTGCAGTCCTATGCTACTGTACCAATTAGTTTGGTGGTGTCATGAATACAGGTTCAGCAAAGCTTCCAATTGGAATCACTTTCATCTACTCTGGTGTAGAGTATTAAAGCAAATACTTTTTTTAATTCTATGATTTACAGTTAAAAATTATATTATAATTCCTTCCCTTAATTTAAAATATGTATCTGTGTTTACTAGTGGGTTGAGGAGGAGAGGGCTTGCCATATGTGAAATTTGACACCCTTCATCCAACATGTATCAAAAGGAAGGGGACATCTTTGTAATTTGCATCAAACAAAGGAAAAGACTAAAAAAACTACCCTGAAGCAGAACCTATTTATATCACATGGTTACTCATTGTCTTTGCTGGTAGAGAAATATGAGACCAACTGACTGAGTTATAGAAATGATACAATTTAGAAATGATGATAAATAAGAGTAGCCTGGGCTATTGTTATTTCATGTAATTTTCCAAGGGATAAAGGTACCTACCACATGGAAAGTCTGCACTTTTAAATGACCTGGATGAAAATTTTCAGAGCAGAGAATAAAATATTCAAAATTAAAAGTTAAATTTTAAAAATATCAATTGTCCCCTGCTGGCATGGCTCAGTGATTGAGAGTCAACCTATGAACCAGGAGGTCATGGTTTGATTCCAGGTCAGGGCATATGCCCGGTTGTGGGCTCGATCCCCAGTGTGGGGTGTACAGGAGGCAGCTGGTCAGTGATTCTCTGTCATCATTGATGTTTCTATCTCTTTCCCCGTCTCCCTTCCTTTCTGAAATTAATAGAAATATATTTAAAAAATAAAAATATCAATTGTCATTGTTAGCAAACTTCCCAATACTATAAATGTACTTGTATAAGTTAGATTTTTTAAAATATATTTTTATTGGTTTCAGAGAGGAAGGGAGAGAGAGACATCAATGGTGAGAGAGAGTCATTGATTAGCTGCCTCTTGCACACCCCCAACTGGGGATGGAGCCTGCAACCTAGGCATGTGCCCTAACCTGGAATTGAACTGTGACCTCTTGGTTCATAGGTTGATGCTCAACTATTGAGCCATGCTGGCTGGGCTGTATAAGTTAGATTTTTAATCTTGTTTTTCTTTTAGTACTATTAATGGAGAAGAGCATGGATTGTATGCTTAAGATATGTTGCTAAGAAGAGGAAAAATTTATCCTCATTTTTCTTCCATGGACAGCTCAGATACCAACCATTAGCTGTAACTCTATCACATTGCTTGAGCTGTGCCTAATAAATTCTGATGAGTTGTTAAAACTGATTTAGTTTTATGCTAGAGTTGTATTATATTAAATATTTCTTGTCAGACTCCTTGGTATGCATTACACATGAACATGTATCTTATTAAATTTAAATCAAATTCTTGTTCAAGGCTAGTTGCACCAATGTGATCTTGTTTTTAATTGTGAAATGCCGATGAATGGCTATTCCTGGAGGAAGCTTTCCTTTGGTTTAGTTTAAAGCAGATGATGTAAAAATGATTACTTAGGAATCACGAAAATATGTGAAACTGCAAGGCCTGGAACTAGTCCCCTTAGTTAGATCTCAATAAGCCCTTAAAAATATGTGCTGTCATTGTGAAGCTCATTTTTCCAAGTTAGCCCCTAATATTTGGCTAAGAACTTTTTTCTTTCCAGATATGTTCTACACAGAATCTGGGGGGTATTAAGATTGATGAAGGAATCAGAGCTTGAGGTTGGGAGCCAGCGTTAGCACTTCTGGGTGATGACAAATCATGCCTTAGCTCCCTCCCTTTTTTATATTCATATTTTGTCTCCCTTCCTCCATCTCTCCTTCCTTCCATCCCTTCACCCTCCTCTCCTTCCCTCTCTCCCGCCCACCCTGTCTATCTCTCCCCCTCCCCTCTGCCTTCCTCCCTTACTCCCTCTCCATCTCTTTCTCTTCTCTCTTCTTTCCCAAAGCACAAAGTGATAAGTTGGAATGAAGCCTATAATTTTCATGAAGTATTCCCTATGCTGACCTCTGAATGGAAAGCTGAAAACAAAGTTATTGCTTTCGACACTTTACCAGGAAGTGATGGTGGGGAAACCAATCCTTATTAGTCCTGGATGGCACTAAACCTCCAGCTCCTGTTCCAAAAGACAAGTTACAGTTCACTCTAAAGTGAATACAATGAAGAATTGTCTATAACATGATCGGCACAATTGTGCGTCTTGATTTTACTTTCTAAGTAACGGGTCTTACAGCTCTCAATCTAAACTCCACCAAGAAGTCAAGCCTGACCTGTCAAATCATTTAATGGCTATAAGTTATCTTTTAAAAACCACTGTTAACTTCCCTGGTCATTGGCTTTCATAAAGATAGCCATCTGAAGAACTTCAGTGAAACAGAGACTATTTAAACTTTCTTTTTAGCCATTTCTCTTGTCAGTGTTAGTACCTGAGAAGAGAATGCCAAGACAAATATTTTGGGATTTCAAGAGATATTTTCATTTCTATCCATTTCTCTCCATCTTCCTGTCACTGCCTATGCCAAGGAGTCATCACCTCCCACTAGAGAGTTCAGTAGCCTCCCTGATGGTTTTATTCTGAACCTCACTGGTCCCTTTACTACTCAGCTGCTAGAATCATCTTTCAGAACAAACAACTGTCATTCTCCCACTAGAAAACCATCCAGTGACTTTCTAATCCACATATACAGATTCACTAAAGCCAGATTATTATTGCCTCTGGGAATTGTGTGATTTGCCCCTTCCCTATATCTCCTCAGTCCCTGGAACACACCTGGCCAATTCCAACATCAGTGCATTCCAAGTTTCTGGCCTGGAGTGTCCTTGACTCTTCTCTTTGCATTGGCTGACTCTTCCTCATCTTTTAGATTTTAGCTCAAAGGTCCGCAAATAGCAAAGCCTTTCATGATCCCTCCACCTTAGTAGACCCCCCCTTTTATTTAGTATTACCCTCTGCATGAGTACTTGGTCGATTTTGAAATTCTGTATTTATTTTTGTTTTGTAATTATGTCTTCTTTTTCTCTAAAAATGGGATCTAGTTGGCTTTTTTCATTGTTGTAAATCTCAGCTTTGGCATGGTGTCTGGTACAAAGGATGCATGGTTATGGTTAAAGGATCCTATAAGTTAGGTACAAGCATTGTCTCCATTTTGCAGATGAGAAAACTGAGGTACAGTGAAGTAATTTTTTCAGGGTCCCAGAACTAGTAATAGATGAGAATACTACTTGTTGTACATTAATTGAATGAATGAATGAATCTTCATTAATCTAAGATGTGCCTTCTAGATATAACAGTTTTAGAGTTTAATAAAGAAAACTTTAGAATGGGTCAGCTAAAAGAAACAGTCATTAAATAGAATGTTTCCAAGCTGAGGTGAAAGCTCTTCTCCTCCTTTCTTCTCCCCACCCCCAGCTGTTTAGCATATGTTTTTGTTTTTCAAACTTTTTTTTTGTTCTAAAAAACTCTCTAAATTCTGGGATCCTTGACAAAGCCTCACTGTTATGCCAGGTTGAAACTCAGCCACCCATATTTGCTCATTTTGCATCAGATTTACTGTCCAGCAGAGGCAAAACTGAGGTCACTGAATAGAAACTAGACTTTTACTTTACAGCATTATGTCTGGTGTAATGTTGAGTTCAAAGATTTATTACTTAATGTTGGTAGGTTTCAGGGAGACTGTTGTATGATTTATTTACTGCCAGAACTAAATGGTCAAGTTTTTAAAGTGAATGCTATTATTCCCAAAATAAGTTATCACTTTAAAAATACTTTAGGCTGATTTGACTATGCATTTTAAAGTACTGGTGTGTAAATGCATGACTTTGGTCATCACATGGAAGGACTGTGGCACAAGGCCAAAGTAATGTTATTATCTCTGCTCAGTAATAGTTTCTGTGCAGCTGGGATATATATATAGACACACACATGTATACATGATATTCTTCCCAGTTTAAAAATGCCACTCTGACCTCTATCCATGTTCCATTTCCATGCAAATCATGGAATAATTACTAAAATATGAGTTTTTGAAGGCCAATGCCATCAGAGCCTTGTTTTGTTCAAACTCTGAAGATTTTAGTCCAGTTTCTCTTCTTTTTTAAAATTCAACTCATTTTCCTGTTTCTTTTGATATTGCTAATCTTTTGATATTGCTTCTTGATTCTTCATATGGAGACCAGTGAACTATTGTGGGTCACACAAACCCCTTCCCTAATAGAAATGCCAGAGTGTTTCTTGTTGTAACTAATGGAATTACCTAAGAATATATTCAGTGAGAAAAAGGATGTATATACAAGAGGAAAAGTAGCGAGAAATCCCATATTCTTGACCTGAGCACCCAGTAACCTTGGGTATTAATAGGCAACCCAAGCGAACCTGTATTCCTGTATGGACAGAATGCATGCAGTGAAGGGAGCATCATGTTGCATATTTGTGCTTAAAAAGGCCAGGTGAATTGCATTATTTAATTTCCTATGAATTCTCTAAATCAGAAGGAATGGCGTTGGAAGCTGCCCTTGAAGAAGCTTTCTGGTTGTAGTAGTGTCAGGCCAACACGTGGCCCAGGTAGCTGTTTTTGTTTGTCATTGAGTTTCCCAAGCCAGCCTTGGGCTTAGCCAGTGAGTCCTCAGTGCTATAATTAGAGGCACAGATGAGATTCAGACAGTGGCTATGGACACTTCGTACGCATGTTTCAGTGGCTTCTTCATCTGCTCTACAGTTAATGAATATTGCTGTGAAGAATTGGCTAACCCTTAATCTTCTGTGTTTAAAGAACAACAATGATGATGGTACTTCATTTATCATCCCAAGTTTGTGCCGTGTTTTTCTTAAGAGAATGATTTCTTTTTTACAACATGTTTTAGGATATCTTTGACCTTGAGAGTCAACACTGGTATGAAGAGGGCTTGGCAGAGGGAAGTAGGAAGGAAGGGAGCCATTAATTCCTAGTTGGGCTTGACTGCAGGTAAAGAGGATATATATTAGAGTTTGAGAATTACACAGGCATGGGAGAGTGAGAAGAGGAAGATGGATATGTGATGTACACAGTATGAAGCCTGTTCCCTGGGTGCAGGCATGATTCAGAGAACCTCCCATCTTCAATTGTTCATATATAATAAGCTAGGTGACATTTACTCCTCGGAACACTTGAGAAGATCATCTGTGACTTTGCTGCTTGCCTCACCCCAACTTTCCAATCACAAATTCCTGGTGTTTTTACTGGACTCCCATCTCTCAAATTTATTCATTTCTCTCCACCCACCACTGCTGCTTCCAGTAATATTTTTCTAACCAGTCTCACTGCCTCCAATTTTACCCTCTCCAGTCCATTCTCTACACTGCAGCTCAACCTGCCTTTCTGTAATCTAATATGCCCATCTGCTGGTTCAAACCCTTGGAAGGTGCCTCACTGCTCTCGGGATGTAGTCCAAGTTCCCTACCAGGATCTCTGAGACTTCAACTTTCATGACCATCTCCCATCTTATCTGTGTTTCCTGAATGCTCCCTGTTCTCTTTTGCTTCTGGACTTCACTTTACTTGGGATGTGCATTCACTGTTGTCTAAATTTCCAGATCATCTTACACCCTCAGCCAAATCTGAACTGGTGGACCTACAGTGAACTCCAGAGCATCTTGCCCTTTTCACAGCATGTGTGGAGATGGTTCTGCTTCTCAGGTTAGTCCTCCCTTGGACAGTACATGTCTTGAGAGTCGAGATGTTGTTGCTTGTAGGTTCTCAGCTCCTAATGCCTGGTCATTAAAGCAGGGACTAAATCAATAGCTGTTGTATAAATTAATGAGTCAGGTAACTGTGCTTGGGGAAATGCTTCTAGTTAACCTAACAGTTGTATTGTTTTAGTTCCTGTCTCTTTTTCCTTCGGTCTTTTTAAAAAATATATTTTTATTGATTTTTTTTTTTTTTTTTTTTTTTTTTTTTTTAAATTTCTTTATTGATTAAGGTGTCGCATATTTGTCCTCATCCCCCCATTCCCATCCCCCCCCTCCCCACGCATGCCCCAACCCCCTGTTGACCTTAAGCGTTGGATAGGCTCATATGCATGTATACAAGTCCCTTGGTTGAACTCTCCCCCTCCCCCCACCCTCCCCTATCCTCCCTCTGAGGCCCGATAGTCCGATCGATGCCTCCTTGCTTCTGGTTCTGTTCTTGTTCCTCAGTCTATGTTGTTCATCATTTCCCCTAGATGAGCGAGATCATATGTCACTAGATATATACTTATGAGAACTGAATGTGAGACAAGCAATAATGGTTATGCTGACAGGCAAATGAATCAGTCTGTAGTGAGTTTCTTTCTGGACCAACAGTTCTTTTGAGACCCAATTTCAATGTCCACCAGTTCCTTATGTGTACATGTCAGCACTGACCCATCAGCTCTGGATGGTGGACAAATGGTGGTAACGGAGGTCCGACTCCCTCTGGTTTGGTCTTGGCCGGACCCAGGGGCACGGCTTCACCCGGACTAAGGGGTACGTGGCCTCACCCGGATCTAGGGACACATGGTCTCACCCAGACCCAGGGACGCTTGGCCTCTCCCAGACCCAGGGGCACGTGGCCTCACCTGGGCCTTGGTGCACGAGGTCTCACCTGGATCCAGGGACACATGGTCTCACCCGGACCTAGGGACGCTTGGCCTCTCCCAGACCCAGGGGCACGTGGCCTCACCCGGGCCTAGGTGTACGAGGCCTCACCCGGTTCCAGGGACACATGGTCTCGCCCGGACCCAGGGGCACGTGGCCTCACCCGGGCCTAGGTGTACGAGGCCTTACCCGGATCCAGGGACACATGGTCTCGCCCGGACCCAGGGGTGCGTGGCCTCTCTTAGACCCAGGGGCACGTGGCCTCACCTGGACCTAGGTGCACGAGGCCTCACCCGGATCCAGGGACACATGGTCTCACCCGGACCCAGGCGCACTTGGCCTCCCCCAGACCCAGGGGCACGTGGCCTCACCCGGGCCTAAGTGCACGAGGCCTCACCCGGATCCAGGGACACATGGTCTCACCCGGACCCAGGGACGCTTGTCCTCTCCCAGACCCAGGGGCACGTGGCCTCACCCGGGCCTAGGTGCACGAGGCCTCACCCGGATCCAGGGACACATGGTCTCACCCGGACCCAGGCGCGCTTGGCCTCCTCCAGACCCAGGGGCACGTGACCTCATCCGGGCCTAGGTGCACGAGGCCTCACCCAGATCCAGGGACACATGGTCTCACCCGGACCCAGGGACGCTTGGCCTCTCCCAGACCCAGGGGCACATGGCCTCACCCGGGCCTAGGTGCACGAGGCCTCACCCGGATCCAGGGACCCATGGTCTCACCCGGACCCAGGGACGCTTGGCCTCCTCCAGACCCAGGGGCACGTGGCCTCACCCGGGCCTAGGTGCATGAGGCCTCACCCGGATCCAGGGCCACATGGTCTCACCCGGACCCAGGGACGCTTGTCCTCTCCCAGACCCAGGGGCACGTGGCCTCACCCGGGCCTAGGTGCACGAGGCCTCAACCGGATCCAGGGACACATGGTCTCACCCGGACCCAGGCGCGCTTGGCCTCCCCCAGACCCAGGGGCACGTGGCCTCACCCGGGCCTAGGTGCACGAGGCCTCACCCAGATCCAGGGACACATGGTCTCACCCGGACCCAGGGACGCTTGTCCTCTCCCAGACCCAGGGGCACGTGGCCTCACCCGGGCCTAGGTGCACGAGGCCTCAACCGGATCCAGGGACACATGGTCTCACCCGGACCCAGGCGCGCTTGGCCTCCCCCAGACCCAGGGGCACGTGGCCTCACCCGGGCCTAGGTGCACGAGGCCTCACCCAGATCCAGGGACACATGGTCTCACCCGGACCCAGGGACGCTTGTCCTCTCCCAGACCCAGGGGCACGTGGCCTCACCCGGGCCTAGGTGCACGAGGCCTCACCCGGATCCAGGGACCCATGGTCTCACCCGGACCCAGGGACGCTTGGCCTCCTCCAGACCCAGGGGCACGTGGCCTCACCCGGGCCTAGGTGCATGAGGCCTCACCCGGATCCAGGGACACATGGTCTCACCCGGACCCAGGCGCGCTTGGCCTCCTCCAGACCCAGGGGCACGTGACCTCATCTGGGCCTAGGTTCATGAGGCCTCACCCAGATCCAGGGACACATGGTCTCACCCGGACCCAGGGACGCTTGGCCTCTCCCAGACCCAGGGGCACATGGCCTCACCCGGGCCTAGGTGCACGAGGCCTCACCCGGATCCAGGGACCCATGGTCTCACCCGGACCCAGGGACGCTTGGCCTCCTCCAGACCCAGGGGCACGTGGCCTCACCCGGGCCTAGGTGCATGAGGCCTCACCCGGATCCAGGGACACATGGTCTCACCCGGACCCAGGGACGCTTGGCCTCCTCCAGACCCAGGGGCACGTGGCCTCACCCGGGCCTAGGTGCACGAGGCCTCACCCAGATCCAGGGACACCTGGTCTCGCCTGGACCCAGGGGCGCGCGGCCTCTCCCAGACCCAGGGGCACGTGGCCTCACCCGGGCCTAGGTACACGAGGCCTCACCCAGATCCAGGGACACACGGTCTCACCCGGACCCAGGGACGCCTGGCCTCCCCCAGACCCAGGGGCACGTGGCCTCACCCGGGCCTAGGCGCACGAGGCCTCACCCAGATCCAGGGACACATGGTCTCACCCGGACCCAGGGACGCCTGGCCTCCCCCAGACCCAGGGGCACGCGGCCCCACCCGGGCCTAGGTGCACGAGGCCCCACCCGGATCCAGGGACACATGGTCTCGCCCGGACCTAGGGGTGCGTGGCCTCTCCCAGACCCAGGGGCACGTGGCCTCACCTGGACCTAGGTGCACGAAGCCCCCTGGACCCAGGGGCGCGTTACCTCTCTCAGACCCCTGGTCGCGTGGTCTCACCCGGATCCAGGGGCGCACGGCCTCACCCGGGCTCGGGACCCAGCCTTACCCGGATCCAGGGGCCCACGGCCTCACCTGGACCCAGGGTTCAGCTTCACCCGGACCCAGGGGCACATGGCCTCACCCGGACCCAGGGGCACGTTACCTCTCTCAGACCCCTGGTCGCGTGGTCTCACCCGGATCCAGGGGCGCACGGCCTCACCCGGACTCGGGACCCAGCCTTACCCGGATCCAGGGGCCCACAGCCTCACCCGGACCCAGGGTTCAGATTCACCCGGACCCAGGGGCACATGGCCTCACCCGAACCCGGAATCCAGCTTCACCTGGACCCAGGGGCGCGTGGCCTCACCCAGACCCAGGGGCGTGACGCCTCACCTAGACCCAGAGGCGTGTGACCACATCTGAGCCCAGAGGCTCGCAGCCTCGCCTGGACTCGGGTCTCAGCGGGGTTTCGTCTTCTTGATCCCAATTCCTGTTGGTCAATTCCCTCTCAGCAATTCCTTCGGTCATTTTCTCAGAGCTCCAGGGCGGCTGCCGCAGAACTCGTTGGGCGGCGGGCTCGGCAAGGCTCCGGTGTGCCCGGTGCACGGCGGTGGGCTGGTCCGGTGTCGCTGCGTTGGCCCTTGGGTCTGCAATGGTGGCCGGTCGCCGAGCGTGCGCACCTGGCCGCTTCGGGGCATTGAGATTCTTGAAGGACTCGGAGGTCAGCAAGCATGGAGTCTCCCACCCCATGTCTCCCAGGGGCTCGTCTGTCCGTGCTCGGCAGCGAGTGGAGCCGTCCCCTCAGCCGGAGACTGCCGGGGGAACTGCGCCGAGCACGTTCCAGGCCGCCATTGTATCGCCTGAGCCATAGTTCTTAAAGTGTGGACTTTGGGTCACCGGCATCAGCATCATCCCGCGTACCCCTCTCTTTTATTCTAGTTGTAGAGCATCTGCTCAGCCAGCCCCCCGGTGGTTCTGGCTGGTGTCTGCTCTGTTCTCCCGTCGTAGTCTCAATATTGTTGTGGTAGGCAACGATCAGGCTGCCGCCCTATATCTCCATCTTGGTCCTCCTTTGTACAGTTAAGTCTTGATTGTTGTTGGTGTCACTGGGAGGAATTGTCCTCCAGGCCAATTGGCCGTGAGGACCCTCTTTGTCTATATAGGAAGAGTTGCTGTGCAGGAGACATGTTTGTGGGCCGGGTCTTGATGCAGCAATGCCTTGGCGCTCACTGAGTCTGCCTCTAGAATGCCTCCCTTATGCGAGTGGTTGAAATCTGGTGTCATCTCACACCAACCACTAGATGCCCTCGTTTCTGGGTCTCCAATGTAGTGTGGGTCAGCCACTACCTGAGGCACTCAGCAGGAAAAAGCTTCTGCTCAGCTTGGCTGGGGCGGAGCTACAGGGTGGAGCCTACAACCTTGGCTTCCTGTCAGCCCCGCCCTATGAGGCTCCTGTGTCTGTGTCCCTCTGTATTCCTTGCAAACACCTCTGAGAGAAACGCGCCCTGGAGTTTCGCCCACTGCCAAACAGTCCAGTCCCTCCCCTAATGAATCTGGACTCCCAGATTCTCGCCTGGAACTGGGTTTCAGTGTAGTTGGAACTGAGTCTCAGCGCAGTCTGGCGCCCCTGTCTCCTTCCCAGCAGGGCCACCCAGTGGCGCAGGCAAAAGTCTGTCCTCTGCGCGCCTTCCAGTGCGCGCCTTCCAGTGCGCGCGTCTGGAGCCGCTGCTCCTCTGTGCCTCCGCCACCACAGCCCAAATTCATTCCACCATGGGTGCGCCTGGCTTCCCAGGGTTTCGCCCGGAACTGGGGTTCAGTGCAGTCGGAACTGGGGTTCAGCACGGTCCTGAGCTTATGTCTCCTTCCCGCTAGGGCAGTTCAGTGGCGCAGGCAACAGTCCGTCCTTTGCGCCCCTTCCCGTGCGCGCCTCTGGAACTCTGCCTTCTGCCGCTCCTCTGTGCCTGCGCCCCACAGCCCAGATTCATTCCCCCAGCCTGCGCCTGGCTTCCCAGGGTTTCGCCCGGAACTGGCGCTCAGTGCAGTCGGAGCCGGCGCTTAGCGCAATCCGGAGCCTTTATCTCCTTCCTGCCAGTGAACGCCGGCCAGGCCGTCAGCCGCCCCTTCCTCTCCGGCTCCATCCTCCCCGCAGCGCATGCTCGTGTCTCCGCCCGTTTCTCCATACCTCAGGCTTTTACGGCTCCCCCGATTGTCCCCGTGGGCTTCTCCTTCCCCCCAGCTGTGGGCATTTCAGTCCGCCAGCTCTCCTGTGGTTCTGGACGATGTCCGTTCTGACCTCTAGTTGTGCCTTTGAAATTGTTGTGCCCGGCTGCAGGTTAGGTGTTTAACCTATGCCGCCATCTTGGTTTCTCTATTGATTTTTTTTATAGAGAGGAGGAGAGAGGGATAGAGAGTTAGAAAAATCGATGAGAGAGAAGCATTGATCAGCTGCCTCCTGCACACCCTCTACTGGGGCTGTGCCTGCAACCAAGGTACATGCCCTTGACTGGAATCAAACTTGTGACCCTTCAGTCTGCAGGCTGATGCTCTATCCACTGAGCCAAACCAGTTAGGGCATCCTTCTATATGGCATGAAGTATTCTATGTAAAAAAGACAGATTTTAAAATCGTGTGAATGAGTCTTTGACCACATTGACCATATTGACCACAGCTTATCCTTTTTATTCCCTTAGTGTTTAAATTATTCAAATCTGGTTTTCCCAGAGTTGAGCATATCCCCAGACCATTTTGCCCCTTGATAGAACTGGATTGTGATAGCTGTCAGTTAAGACTAGAGATGGTCATGGGATAATTCACTAAAGTGCTAATTTCTCCTTATAAAATGGAAATTTCCTAGTTAAAGGATAGGACAAAAGGGAAAACTCAGAGTAGAGGGAGGCTTAGGCTTAGACCAAAGCTTGACTGTGGAAGTGTCAGGTTTCATTTCTCTTTCTCATCAGGCAGAGCCAGCGGCTCAGTGGCATCACTGCCCTCTGCCTTGGGTCTTGCCATCTGAGTTTTGAAATTTGTGAAGAATGAGACTGGCCTTACATTTAGCTATCTGCCCATTGTGGTAAGAGGGCCCCTGAAGGCCACTGCACTGAAGTCATCTTAGAGACTCCTAGAAATCTTTGGGTTCAACAAGTGCTCATTGAATGCCTACTATGTTCATGCTCTGAGCAAACTGTGGCTCAGAGAACTTAAATCCCTTAACTAGAAAATTCTAAAACTTGGACTGGAATATAGGTCTTCTTTCTGTTTATCCTCTACTCCAATTTGATATTCTTCACCTCTACACTTGATAGTTATCCACTTCATTTATGATGGAACAGGATGATAAAGTCAGATGGACCTGGTTCTGCTCTGGGGTGAACTTACACTGTGACCTTGGGTAGGTTAAACTTCTGTGCTCTAATTTCTCTATCTTGACAATTGAGAGAAGACTTGGTTCATAAGATTGTGATAAAGTTTAAATTAAATTATGTATAGCCCTGGCTGGGTGGCTCAGTTGGATGAAGCATTGACCCTATACCAAAAGGTTTCAGGTTCGGTTCCCAGTCAGGGCACATATCTAAGTTGCAGGTTTGATCCCAGGTCAGGGAAGATACGGGAGGCAACCAATCGATGTTTCTCTCTCTCTCTTTCTTTCTCTCTTTCTCTCTCTTCCTCTCTCTCTAAAATCAATAAAAACATATATTTGGGTGAGAATTAAAAATTAGATTATGTATATAAAGTCCCTGGTACACTGCCTGACACCATCACAGATATCCTTTCCTCCTGTTTGGAATGCCTGAAATCCACATTATTTAGCCATTTAAGTTCAGGCTCCCATTTAAAATGGGGGTTCCCCTAAAAGCTTTGTGGTAATATTGTATCATTTGCCCCGACTGTGTTTTTTAGTGATTTATTTGGACACCTGGACCATCAGAGGGAAGAGGACATTTGTCTGTCTACACATATAGGCCAAGCCCTTAGAGCTTGTTTTCTACATAGATTAAAAACTGGAATTATCCCTTTGCACTCGCTTGCTTTTTTTCTCGATTCCTTTAGTCTAATGCTAACCGTGTCGAGTCACACTCGACATCCGAGTGCAAAAGGTTATACTTGTAACATTTAGTGTACATAGAGAGAACAGAAACCTCTTAGCCACGTGCAGAGAAGCAGAATTTTATTACTGAGAGATTATTTTCATTATTTGAAGAAGTTTACAAAGGATACTCTGCTTACCTCACATTTCAGCGTAGAGCTAAAATTCTGTTTGCATTTAAAAATGAAAAAAAAAAAATGGAAGAGTGCTGGTGAATGACAGATTCCAAAATAAAATTTGCATACTCAAACACAGGGTAAGTGTTATCCACATGATGCTGCTGCATGATTATGATTTGGTTGAATACTGGGAAGTATTTAAGGATAAGCAGTTAAAACCATTCTCCTTATGGAACAACAATCCTAGCAAACGTTTGAAATGTTACAACCCTCAAAATGAAAAATGGCTGACTGAAGGCCAATTAGCTGCACTGGAATGCAGCTGGTGAACATTTGCTTACTATTTTCTTCCCCGCTGTGGCCCTTCCTTGTTCTCACTGCCTCCAGATTTTTGTCGCTTGATTCTTCTTTGGAAATCAGCAGGCCTTCGTCTTTGTCTTCTCCGTATGGAATTCTCATTAAGTTTTCTGATGCAAAGATTTAGACTAGAAATTAATATGCTGATTTTCCCAAGAGTTTTGTAAGAAGCTAAATAGCATAAGAGATGGACGTAAAAATGTACAGATTTTGTTGGTGGTGTTGTTTATTTGTTTAATTAATATGACAAATACTTTTTCACGCTTTTTTTTATTGGAGGTTTGCTTTCTCTCTTTATGCTGAATATATGGGTTTCCTCTAAATAAGTTCATTGGTGACTCACTACGATTCTGTATGCTATAGAGAAGAATTCAATGTAAGTGACTGTATCTTGAGCACCATCAAATGAAATTTAGTTACTTCATACTCATCACCAACCTTATGGTGTAATTTCCAAGAAATGTTTATAATTAGGTTGAACCAAGTGAAGTGTTTGATCTTGATCCCTTTTTTTATTTTTAACCTACAAAATGGCAGGTTTCTTTTGGATTTTGTGTAGTATTGAAGATCCAGTCCATTCATTTCTTTCCTTATGCTAAATTACTTTCTCCAATGCCCATAGTATGTTCTATATACATTAGACACTTAATATTTACTTAGTATTTGTTGCTGGGATAATGGGCCGAGATTTGATCTCAGTGATATTGATTAAGTAGGATTTGCTTCCATTGCTATCTACACCATGCAATGAACATGAAGTATCATGAGGCTGAGATGGCCGACAGGAGATTTAATGTCTTCATTGTCCAGGCATTTCATAGTGTATTAAGGGAGGACAAATGGTGGGTCAAGGAGGTCAAGTATTTGGTAAGGCGTTTGAAAAGTAAACAGTTGAAAAGGTTAAAAGTGTATCTGTTCTGATCTTGGGCGGTCTTGGCCAGTAAACTTAGCCACCCTTTGAAATGGTGTTTCTATTCCTTACTGGGTGGTGAAGGGGGTGTATTTTGCATGATGGATGGGAGTGCCCATTAGCCACCCACCAGACAGTCTCAGTTCCTGATGCATGTAATTCAGGGATAGGAACAGGAACACAGGATTGCTATTCCCAGCTCCCACTATTCCAAGCTATTCGCAGCTGAAGATGAGTTTAAGGGACCTGAAAAGACTGATGCTAGAGAAGAGGCAGGTCTTAAAATAGAGATTCCCAGATGGCCTGGGACATGGTCCAGAGTTCAGGTGTTCAGAACTTAAGACTGGCCTTTCCCATAATAACCTGCAGGTGTGACACACTAGATTCCAGCTGCTGCTGACAAAAATGCAGAACCCATGCTCTTCTTTGCATATTGCAAAAGTTCTTGATTGCAGTGGAAGTGCTGGGTCTCTCCCCTAATTCTCATGTCCACCCCATTGCTAACTGTAGTTACTTTGCTCTGCTCCTGTATGGACAAAGCTGCTCACTGATGTAGAACCTTGTTTAATCTTTACATTTTAAAAAGATGCCTGTATGTGATAAGAAGTCCTCTGTGACTTTTTTTGTTTTCACTTCACATTTTCTAGAACATTGTTATCATCAGCAGTAAACTTCCTGGGGTTGTTGTCTTTTTGCCCACTGCATTGTAAAGCAGGAAGGTCAGTGCAGTGGAAAATGTACATAAAACCAAATTGGTATATTCCCATGAAGACTATAAATGTCAGTTGTGATCACTACAATCTTAAGTGCCTAATAACTATAAATGGCACTGACATTCCAAGTGGGGAGAGGTCCCTGAGACCCAAAAAAGGTTGTGTGGATGAACTGATGAAGAATTATGGTCATATGTAGGAGGGGATGAGATGCCATTCTAAGCTAGCAAAAGTGTTGGCACAGAGCATGAGGTAATACTGCACATGGTGAGTTTGGGGAAGTACAGGAAGACCAGAATGGCCAAAACAGGGACAAAAGAACCACCTAGAAAAAGAGACCTGGTCTGCATTCTTTCATCTGATTATTGATATAGAATATATTATTTGGATTAAAGTGCTGGTCTAGAATCTTAATTTTGCAGTAGTATACAACTAGATTAATTCACACTCTTAGAACAGTTTTAACAGCTAACATTTACTAATTGCTTTCTACATGCCAAGCATAGAATAGGTGCTTTACATGAGTTGACTCACAGAAAATGCACCACTCTGGGCCCCCATTTTATAAATGAGGACACTGAGGCAGAGTTAAGTATCTTTTCAAGGTCAAGGAGGGGATACGTGACAAAGGTGTTAAATCCAAGTGCATGATTCCAGAGTTTGGGCTTTTCCCCAAGAGGTTATCATAAAAATCCAAGAAAATGATGGAGTGTGGTGACCAAGGTCTCTAATGCCTGGGACTTTCACTTACAAACTTTGGGAAGGTAATACACTCTGTGCCTTCGTTTTCTCTGTGGATGCTAACACAGGTCCTATATCATGGAGTGGAATAACAAGACTGCAGATCTTTCTCCGAAGGGGTTGGCTGCTATGAGAGCTTGGGGAACATCTCAGCCCTAATCTTCTTGCATGAAAAAGAAACAATGAAGGCTCAGAGATAGTAAATGGTTTGTTCAAGTACAAAGTTGGAATTAGGATAAAGTGCTCTTGTCTGTAAAAAACAAGGGCCCTTTTCTCCACAGCAGGCAACCTGCTAAATCAAAATGTGTGGTCACACCAAATGGGCTAAGGTTTGCTTTTGAAATAACTAAGAAAAAAAAGCATTTTAAAATAAATTCTACTGCTTTGGGATGGAGAAATCATGGTAGAATTTAATGTTGTATAATATGAAGATATGTGTTTGTGTGTAGTGGCAGATTTTGTTTTGTTTTGTTTCTAAGTAGACAACTGGAGTATTCAGAATTAGTTCCTAATTCTTCACTGCTGTATTTTTAATATGTTTCTTCCTACATTACAATAAAGATGAGTGTTGACTTTCAAATACAAATTGTTATACATTGCTAATCCCAGGCCATCTTTTGTACCTGTATTTATCCAACAACATACAAGCAGGCTTGATATTTATCTGTGATCTCATGATCCTTTTCTGGGACCTCCCCTGATTTCAGAGACACCAAGAAATCAGGGTCCAGGGTTGGGCAGCCCCTCTGCTGCCTGGTATCCCTACTCATCCAGTGGCAGGAGGGGGCTGGGGTGGGGGTGACTTCTCAGAGGGAAAGAAGAGAAGCCCTGATCTCCTTCTAGATGCCCACTAAGTCCCAAGCAGAGATGAAAATATTAGGGGCTGCCCTAGTAAATGTCTGGGCTGGGACACCAGTGTCTACTCTGGCGTGGCATCTCTGGGACCTCCCTACTCCCCTCTCCGCCCCCCCACAGCATCTTCCTCCCCTACCTCCAACTAATTTATTTTCTGATCTATTCTGAGTTTATGTTCCTCTTAACCCCTGTCAGATTTCTACTTGGCAATAAATTACTTTTAGTAGTTTTTCTGTGAACTTAAAGTGATACATACAGCATTTCCTTTCAGTGTCATTATTCAGACTCTGCTAAATCATTGCCTCTTATAGATCTATATTAATTTTTTATCTTTCTGTACTTGAAGATTCTTTGTATTTTAAAACCTGCTAGTTTTGTAATTTGGATAAATTAAAAAGGCAAAGTCTATATTTGCATGGTGTTACCTAGTTCATTAGGCAAATATTTACTGAATTTCTCCAAGAGTTCCTGACACTGTGGATTGCAGTGATCTGGACAGTCAGACTCCTTCTCTGGGGATCCTTAGGGTGAGTTCTCAGGGGAGGGCAATGGATGTTTATCAAACAAAGTCCTTTGGGCCATAGTAGAGAGTTTGGCTTGAGTCAGAACCCAATGGAAACTGCTATGGAAACACGGCTGGTGACATGAACTGATGATGTGAGCATTAGTGTTGGTGGGTCATATCTTGCAAAGATGGGGAAGGAGGGGTAACAAGGGCAGGAGGGAAAGCACTTAGGCCCAACATGTTTAATTCCATCTCTTGGTTAGAAAAGATAGAAATCTTGAGGCAGGCAAGATAATTCTGCCTGTTCCAAACCACGAATCTGAAAACATCTCCCTAGATAGCATTACATTAACAAAAAACACCATTACCAATGCCAGAAATTCTTACTTTTCATTTAAATGCGTTAAAGCCCTGTAGATTGTATTCCAAGGTGTTGATGAACATACTCATAGCATAAACATACTCTAGAATTTCCATCTGCGTTCCACAAAATGTCCCATCAAATGCAACTTGCTTTCTGAGATGAGTGTAATGAGTTTTACAAGAGGGCGAGTGAAGAAGGCCTGAAGTAGAGGACGATGTTAATGCCCTGTTCTGCCTTCAGACCATAGTGGAGAGCCAGAATGTCTGTCGCTGTCATGGATGGAGTGATGCCTTTGAGCTAGAAGAGTTTGGAAAAAGAATTCTAGAGAAATTTATAGGTATTAATCAAGTAGCAGTACATCCAGAAAGAGAATGAGGAAAGGAACAGCTATGGGTAGCGTAGTTGATCTATTTTAGCCAAAAGGCAAAGCTATTTTATTTTCAAAAGGAAACAGAGGTTAGCTTTTAAGTTGTTGTATTCAAGAACTATTCCAGTTGTAGGCAAGATTTATTTTGCTCAATGTATCTCTTTTTATAGAAACCATACCTTTCCCTTCACTGGCCCCTGTAAGCCTTAAGTTAGGTTATGACCGCAATTTATATGACAAAAGGTTTGCAAATGCAAAATTTAGGGAGAGTAATTTTTTTTTTAATGCATAGAGCTTTGGAAAATACAACCTAGATTATAGGTGGAAGTTCAATTAATGTTTTTGAAAGAAGAAAGACCTACCGAGTCATCTGTTCATTGCTCAGAGCATATTATTCTCTTTCCCAGCTTCCTGAAGCCTTATCAGATTTATTGTATGTCTATATATATATATACTTCTTTTTTCTAGTTGGTTGTGCTTTTTTCAAACATTACAATTCATCACTATTAAATTATTAGTTTGTATTTACTCAACCTTTTGTAGAGTCAGTCTCTATGGTAAGAATGTGCTGCTTGCACATTTTAAAAAAAGTATCTTCACTTTTTTTAAAGTAAATACAAAAGCTATTTTATTTTCAAAAGGAAACAGAGGTTAGCTTTTAAGTTGTTGTATTCAAGAACTATTCCAGTTGTAGGCAAGATTTATTTTGCTCAATGTATCTCTTTTTATAGAAACCATACCTTTCCCTTCACTTTTTTTTTTTTAAAAGTATCTTTAGGATGAAATTTTTTTCTTGAATTCCAAGTATTATCTTCAAGCATAAAATTTCTGCAGTTCCAATGTTCACCACCAGGCGCAGCACCAGAACACTTCCTTTGTCCTTGATTAGCTCACATAATAGAAATGCAGTAGTAGGGTGGGTATCAGGACCGGTATGAAATGGGTAATGTCCTAGTGATATCATTACATGATTTCTTTCTGTTTTTCTATTTTGCTGTGTGCATCTTCATGTTACAGTGGACTCTGCTTTTTTAAAAAAAAAATTTTATTGATTTCAGAGAGGAAGGGAGGAGAGAGAGAGAAACATCAATGATGAGAAAAAATCATTGATTGACTGCCTCTTGCACTCCACCTACTTGGGATCAAGCCCGAAACCCAGACATGTGCCTTGACCAGGAATTGAACCGTAACCTCCTGGTTCATAGGTCAATGCTCAACCACTCAGCCACTTTGGCTGGGCAGGACTCTGCTTTCTAATACAGTATGGCTGATAACAACTCCTAGGGTTATAATCCAAAGTGAGAGAGCATTTTTTCCCTACTATGGAACAACCTTGGCCATTTAACTGTCCTTCACTGTCTGCCCAGTCAATCCCTGGACAGTAAAGATGGGCTCGAGTTGATAGGCTGAGGGCAGACAGAGCTTCCTGTTGGAGGTGATGGTGAATTTTCTCTCACCCAACCATGATTCAGCTTAGGGATGGAATGGATCCCCCAAAATAGAAAATGGAATGGATTTGGGGGTGGGGCAAGCACTGCATTCAGTGAATGCTTTAGCCTCTCCTTTGTTCAAGTTCTGATTTAGAAGAATTCTGGCTGGCTGTGAGGTACTCTGTCACTGCCACTTACACTTTCTCAGCTGCCCTGTGTTCAGAATGCCTACTGGCGCAATGATTACCTCTACTCCCATGAAATAGCCTTCCAGTGTGGTTCCAAGGAAACCTCCTCCCAATGCAAGGAAAGTAGAAGAGATGTAGGAGGAGAATAATACTCTTAGGAAGCATGGCAGGTAATAAAATTGAGTTTCTTATTTGGAGATTAAGAGGATCACACTGAACAGGCAGAGTCAGAAGTCACACAACCAGCTGCAGTGAAGTAATCCAGCTGTGATTTGGTGACATAAATGTGTGTGTGTGTGTGTGTGTGTGTGTGTATGCAGATGTATTTATATAGGTATATGTGTGCATATACAAATATATTTTTTTCTTACTTACAGGAAATTGTATGTCTATTTATAATTTCAGTGCAGTAGGAGAAGGAGGAAGTTGGTTAACAACTCTGTCTCTTCCACTTGACCTTAACTTTTAACTCTCTTGGATCTTGGTTTGTGGTTGTAAGTGGTCTGTAGTTGTGGTAGAGAGTTGGTAACTTTCTGCATTGAGGAGAGTAAAAATGTGGGAGTGGAGAGGGATCTTGAAGATGACCTCCTCCTCCATCCCTCTCCTTTAATCATAAGTGCCAGGATTGTTGCTGAAAAGTCTTGAGTAGCTTTTTCCTGGCTTCCCAGCTCACCAGGGAGTAAATGATCTGAGCTACCAATTTCAGTTTCTCCTTTTAAGTGCCTTCTTAACAATATTTGCTGCCTGTGTGTTCTCTATGGCAGGAGAACTTGTTTGTTATAATCTGCTTTACCAAGTAGGGCTGTTTAGATATTTTTTAGTTCCCTTATACAGAATTTTGTCCTTACTAAATGGGATGTATGGGGTAGGAAACATAATTAGATCCTAGGATTATTTTGTATTACACAAGGTTAAGATATAAAATATATAGATAACTCTTTCACTTTTTTAGGTTTAGTGCTTATATATAAAATGAGGAAAATGAAAAACCTTTCAAGAGTTATTTATTATTCATAATTTCCATTAATTTAGATTGATCATCTCTGAGATTATGGTAGACACATTTTGTATAAAAGCCCTGAAATCAATGACTGGCTGTAGGGTACAAAGGTCTCTATAACTGTATGACTTTAGACTGGGGTTGAGCCATGAAGCCACAAAAATTCAAAGGACGTTACTGCCTGTCTTACCATTATGTTCTCTATTGAAAGGTGAAGTTGTTTCCTATACTCTTTCCCTGCCTTTAAGACCCTGCAGTAAAGTAGCCTTTACTGACAAGATGGCTTGATCATGGCATTGGTTCTAACACACGATCTGTGTCTGGCACATGGGACTTGGAATGAATGAATGACTGAATCAAAAGAGGCCGTAATGAGTGTATTGACACCAGAGGCTCTTGATGCCAGAAAATGAACACATGGCTTTGAAGTTGCCCCATACCATGCTGAGACAGCACTGCACTTCAAAAAGATCTCTTCTTGCTTTTCCTTGTGCATCTGATTTAAGCATCTGATTTAATTAGGTCTTCTCCTGATTTTTGGGCCACATCAGCCCTTCAGAATTTTGGAGGAAAATGATTGGTACAAATTATAGTGATGTTGTTATTAGCATAAGACTGTCTTTTGTATGACTTACAGTACCTCTTAGCCTGTCTATGATCTGATCCTCTCATTACTCTGCTCAGAGACCCAGCTGTGAAGCACCATTTGTCAGCAGCAGCAGCACCTGTCTTTGTGTCAGCTGACATCTGTGTTAACTCTGGTGGAACTTCCTGAAGGCCCATAGGTGGGTGTTAGGCTGGGGGAACAGCCTCTGCCTTGCTACCTTTAGTGAAATATTGCCTGGACTTTTCAATGTGAAATGACCTATGATGGTGTGCCAAGTGCTTGTTTTTACACAAGTGGGGACAGCCTTTTAGAACTTATTGCTGCTAATCCTTCTTTTCCACCCATAATAACACTGCCATGCACTGAGACTTGAGTAAATGTTCATATGATAGCATCAGGGTGGAATTTTCTGCTTAATTTTGCAGAAAATGGTGTTGAAGTATCTGCTGAGTTAAATATGACCCCACCCTCACCTCCTTCAATTCATGTTCTTCCTGGAACATTAGAATGTGATCTTATTTGGAAATAGAGGGATTATAACAGATGTAATTATGTAGATGCAGGCACAGTGGAGTAGAGTGGGTCCTTAACTCAATATGGCTGGTATTCTTGTAAAAAGAGAACAGAGATACACAGAGGGAAGATTGGCCATGTGATGACCGAGACAGAGATTGGAGTTATGCCGCCATAAACCAAGGGATGCCAAAGATTGATGCCAACCACCAGAATCTAGGAGAGGGGCCTGTTGAAGATTCTTCTAGAGCCAGCAGGGGAGGCATGGCCCTGCGGACACCTTGATTTCAAACTTCCAGCTTCCAAGACTATAAGATAATAAATTTCTTCTATTTTAAGCCATCCAGTTAGTAGTGGTCATTTGTCACAGCAGCCCCAGGAAGCTAATACAGAGTATATATTGCATGTCACCAGTGGGAACATGTGAATTTTGCCAGTTCTGTTTTGCATGCTGAACACATCATTGTTGTTTAATGACTCATTTGGGGCAAACAAAGATTTGGGTGATACCTGTAAGGAAAGGATAGTGTTTATTAGAAACATTATGGGAACAAGGATATTTCAATAGGAAGAAATTTTCAGTTTATTTACTCAATCAGACCCTCATACTTATGTTCTTAGTGCATATGCCAAGGAGAGTGCTTGCTTTGGGATGTAGAACAAAGCAGGTGCAGAACCTATCCTCATGGAGTTGAGGATCCAGTGGAGAAGACAGACACGGTTGTTTGCAGTCAACCTAGATATTTTTCACATCATTATATGAAAAATAAAGCAGTCACACTAAACATCAATGGCATTGTGGAAACCAAATAGTATTTGGGAATATCATCTAATGATCCTATTTAAAAAGTTTGCCATACTTCTATTTATGTGTCTGTGGTTTATCTCCCCAACTCAATGTGGATAACCTTGTTTTTTTCCTACTAATCATAATCCTTTGCATACAACGGGTTTATTAGCATGTAGTTGAATTAACTGAATTATTAATTATGAATATTAATAGGGAGGATGAGTAATAATAGCTAACACCTATTAAGTATCTATTACATGTAGATAACAATATAAGCAATTTACTTATTAATCTCCTTTTATTCTCATAGCTATTCTATTATTATATTTAACAAAACCCATTTTGCAGATGGAGAAACTGAGGTACTCAAAAAGTAAGGTAACCCTCAAGCTCAACCAGCTAGTTTAGTGGCAAAGTCAAGATGCCAGCCCAAGTAATCCAAGGTCAGGTCCCTGCCCTCCAAGGCAGCACATTATGCTTTCCACAGAAGGTAGCAGGTGGCTGCAAGAGGGCTATGTGGAAATCATGCCCTTCCCTTCCCTTCCCTTCCCTTCCCTTCCCTTCCCTTCCCTTCCCTTCCCTTCCTTTCCCTTCCCTTCCCTTCCCTTTTCTTTTCTTTTTCTTTTTCGTAATCACAGCCTCTAGGAGTAATGCAGAAAAGACTGGTTGTAATTGAGATTATTGTCTTAGTATACCTTCTTTCTTCACCAAGAAAAAAAGAGTGATAGTAGAATGTGGAATGATTACTGATCAACTCAAGTTGTTTCTATTTAATTATTTCTCCTTTTACCCTTTGGCTTCTAAGCTATTGCTACTGAAATGATTAGATAGCCTTCAGGGTTGTGTGCATTTCAGCTGTGGACTTGCATTTTACATCATGGTTTTGCTTGTGTGGTTTGGGAATGGGATGTCCCCTGCTGCCCTGTCTGACTTGAGGCTGAAGCTCTTATATACATGTCCTAGAGGGAACATGAACAGTCCGCACATATCTGGAAGGAAGGGAAGGCCCAAGTCCCGTGGCTGTGCTGTTCCAGTCAAGGCCCCTCAGGCTTCTGCAGAGCAGAGCTTTGTGTTCAGAACCTAAAGCCCCACGTCTGCTCTGTGAACATGTGCAATGCGTGCTGGTTGGCGTTCTCAGTGCCAGCCACACAGCCCTGCCTGGAGGTAATACAATACTGGGAGAGATGGTTCCCTTGCATTCCATTCCTTTAACCCTTAGCACTCTTCCCACCCAAGGGATGCCACGGGGTGGTAAATGGCTCTCAAGGAATTGCTGACCCAGCAGTGGGCTTGTCCCATTTTCCCTCCTGGAAGAACTCTGTGTACTTTGTTCATCTGCTCCAGCCGCAGCCCTCAGGATCAGATTTCTTCTGGAAACAACAAGCGTTAGAAGTTTGAAAGCTGAGAGCCACCAGGGGTCAAAGCCACCACCCTGCCATTGCAGCATTATTCACAATAGCAAACAGGTGGAAACACCCCAAGTGCCCATCCGTAGGTGAGTGAATAAACAAAGCGTAGTATACACACACAATGGAATATTATTCAGCCATAAAAAGGAATGAAGCCCTGATATGGGCTAAACCCTGGGTGAACCCTAAAACATCATGGCAACTGAAAAAAGCCAGATGCAAAAGAACAAAACTATTGTATGATTCCACTCGTGGAAATGTCTAGAATAAACTGATTTATAGAAACAGAAAGCAGATTAGAGGTTACCAGAGGCTGGGAAGGGAGGATTGGGGTGTTATCACTTCATGGGTACAGAATTTCTGTGTCAAGTAATTTTGGAAATCATAGTGATGGTTGCACAACATTGTGAATGTAAATAATGCCACTGAATTCAATACTTAAAAAAATAGTTCAAATGGCAACTTTTGATATGTATATTTTTAAAATAATGAAAAAAGCCAGCACTCTGCATCAGGTCTTCTGTTTGAGTAGGGACTGCGTCTCTAGCAATGAGGCAAATGGGAAAAGTGTTCTTGGCTTTTCTCAGGCGGCACATAAGCCCATTAGAAGGCAGCCTCCTAGGGCCGTGGTCAGCAAACTGCGGCTTGCGAGCCACATGTGGCTCTTTGGCCCCTTGAGTGTGGCTCTTCCACAAAATACCACGGCCTGGGCGAGTCTATTTTGAAGAAGTGGCGTTAGAAGAAGTTTAAGTTTAAAAAATTTGGCTCTCAAAAGAAATTTCAATCGTTGTACTGTTGATATTTGGCTCTGTTGACTGATGAGTTTGCCGACCACTGTCTTAGGGGAAGGGAGTACCTTGTTCCCTAGAGGCACCCTGACTCCCCCAGTTACAGGAGCGTGTATCCTGCCCAGTGACCCCGAAGTCACTTGGTAGGTGCTTTGGGAAACTGTAGTAGAAGTTCCAGTTAGGACATTAAATTTCTTGGAAGGAAAAAAAGAACAACCTCAAAACAGAATTCTAACAGTTTTTTATTTCACTTCCTTTCTTACTCTTGTCATTCTTAGCCCATACACCAATCATCACCAGGAGAGAACTCAGAATAAAAGCAAAAGCATAGGACACCATCTTCTATTTTTTTTAATTTTTATTTTTTGCTCTCAATAAAGAAAGGCAGAGGGCTCAGGGTTCGATTTCTCTTTGTTTCACTCTATTGCAAGGTCTTTGACTCTGGGGATTCATCTATTAAATCTCTTCCTTTTGTCCTGAAAGAGCTAATGTGCTTTCACAATATGTGTTTTTTCCTAAAAACTAATATACATCTGGGTCAGAGATTAAGTCAGATCATCCTTTGCGATAACGAGTATTATTCTTCTATATGTATAGACATTTGAACTCTCAATCAGAGAAGGTAAGAAAGTAGCTCATAAGATAACAATCAGGAAAATAACAGTGGATTCAACAAACAGATATGACCTGCCATTCCCTTGATCTAATTCTGAAATATTGAAAATGATTCTCTTTCCATTGGTGTGGACACTTAATATTAAATCAGGCACTCATGTTGCTCCAACAGCAGCTTGAAAACAAGGTAATGGAGAGAAAGAGAAAATAAGTGGCTAAGCCCTCCACATGGGTTCACATGCCTGTTTGTGGATTTCATATGAGAAGTCTGAAGCTGAAGTCCACAGGAATGAATTCAGTGCCTATAATCTGGAATTGATATAAGGAATCAATTTTGCAAGTGGTTTCTTGGACTCTTAGGAATGTTAGAAATCATAAGACCCATTGATTCATTTTTTTTGGTCAGGTATTGACTGATATTTTCTATTCCACTCTTTATATTCTTTGTGTTGTCAGTAAATCACAATGGAATGTCTGCCTGTCTTATTTTAAGTATCTGCATTTGCAGAATCAGCCTGGGCACTGGAAATGAGAGAAGAGAAGAAACTTATTTTACATATGGGAATTTTTTTAATTAAAAGAGACTTAAAATCCCTCTCTAATAGGATCCCCCTTTAACAAACATTCTCTTTCTCTTCAAACATTGGGAAAACATGGCCCATTCTAACGGAAACCCCAAAGGATGCAGGATTGGAATAGAAGACTAGCACATTATTCTGCCAGCATTCCTGGGTTAGTCATGTGTCTCAAGTGACCTAAATGATTGATCCACCACTAATTTCTCATACTGTGATTCAGAATCATATGCCTGTGTTAACTTGTTACAGATAATATTTGCCATCTTCAAGTATGTTATTCTTCACTTGCTTTGATATTTATTTGTATTTGATACCTAATTTTTTATTTCCCTCATTTGCCCTTTTAGTCTCTAATAGGGAGGAAATTAATAAAGTGCAAAATTTTACTTTACCAAATTCAACAGGCACATTTCTGATAGACTAATAACCCTGAATGGCCAATAAACAAACAAACTTTCCTGTAGGTAAAGCAGTTAGATAGAGAGCATAACTGTCAACCTTGCTTATATCTGAGGGATTTCTGCTGGATATATAAGGTTTGTATAAGTTAATTTATATGCACATAGAATACTATGTGCAAACAATAGTAAAGCAGCAATTAGTGTTTTAAATTTCATTTCTGTCTCCTGGTACAAATCGAACTGTGACAAATGGGTCAATATTAAACAATTGCAGGGTGGGCTGTCGCTGGCATTGCACATAATTGAATGCTTTACAAGCCATAAATTATTTCTTACCCATAATAACCTCCAATAAACCTGAAAGGTGGGTTCCCCATTTTAGTAGAGGAAATAGGTAGTTGTTTGTTGTTTGTTTTTATTCCTGTTTTATAGATGAAAACAATGAAGCTTAGAGCGTTTGACAGGTTTTCTCCTGACCACCTTGTTTAAAAGTTGTAAATGTGGAACTTAAATTCATGTGAGTCTGACAGTGTGATGACATTTTCATGTGTCAGCATGGCCAGTTATTTAATCAAACACTATTTGAAGTTGAGAAATGTAGGCAGTCCCTTCCTAATGCAATAGCTGGTCTTGCAAGAACATTTTCATATTGTACATTTCTGATTTTGGCTATTGGAAGCCAAATATCACCCTGTTATTTTCCTCTGAGCTCCTCCTGTAACATTTAATCTGTAAGAACCACCCCCGCCCGCCCCCCCCCCACACACACACAATATACACACCTTTTCCTTGTCCACTTGAACTCCCTGGAGTGTTGGTTATGTTTCCAGAAACAAGGCTAAAGAACAGAGCATGTTAATAGTATCTGAAATATGAGCCCCATTATACTAAGATTTATTGAGTATTCCCTAAGTGCACTATCCTAGGTGCTATATCTGGATTATTTTATTTAATGCTCAAAACAGTCCTATGAGGCAAGAATTGATTTTCCCTACCCTGGTTATAGCTAAGAAAAATAAAGCCTAGAAGGGTTTAATAATTTTCCCAACACGTCTAAGTGGCAGATTTAGATGTAAACCCAGCCTCATCACTCTATCAAGCATGTCAAACTTCGGCCCATGGGCCGCATGCGGCCACAACCAATACTCATTAACGATTACTCATTTATTTCAGCCCTATGTATTCAGCATGTCTCTACGTTTCTATGAAAATTGAAGCTTTTGTTTTTTTTTGCAGCCCACATAAACTGAAACCTTGTTTATTTGGCCCGTGTTAGCTTTTGAGCTTGGCATGCTTGCTCTAGATCCTACACTACCCACTGCAGTCTGCCTGAAGGCGGGTGATAAACTGTGAGGCCATATTTAATACAAGATCATCTACAGTCAGTCCTTACTATCTGTGGATCCCGTAGCTGTGAATTTGCATAATCATTAAAATTTATTTGTAACCCCCAAATCAATAGTCGTTCATGTGCAGCATGGTGAAAATTTTGAGTTGTCCAATGTGCACGTTCCGAGTTGAGGTTAAACAAGCAGCATGCTGCCTCCAGGTTTCAGCTCTCATGCTGTAAATTGGTGTCCTTCTTGCTGTCTATTTAGTGCCACATTTTTTTCATTTTTGTGCTGTTTATTGATGATTTCACTACTTAAAATGGCCCCCTTGCCTCATGCTGAAGAGCCATCTGTGGTTCCTAAGAGCAGGAAGGCTGGGATGTGCCTTATTTAACACATTTACACGTGTTAAATAAGCTTCATTCAGGCATGAGTTACAGTGCGGCTGCCTTGAGTTGAATGTTAATGAATCAACAAAATACATTGACTAAGATGTCTTCAAACAGAAATACACCCAAAACAAGGTTGGGGGTGACGAAAAGTGACCAGAGGGTCGCAGATTCCTAGTCCTGTGTTTCCCTTCAGAGCAAAGATCCAGCCTTGTCAGTGTTTGCAGTGACTTTATAGAATATTACTACCATGAATAACAAGAATAGACCATATTTATGTCTCTATTATCTTACTTTCCATAATTACTTAAATCATTAAATAGCCAGGCATTTAAAATTGTACTTATTGATGGGCATACATTCTCAGTGTGTCAATATTACTCTCAAAGGGACAAAAATTGGGGGCGAAAACTCTTAAGCATTTTATGTAAAAGCAGAGATATACACACAGCACATAATATATGCACAGTATGTCTGTGGTATTACAGTTTTATTGTGGGAGTAACTGCAGAAAAAGTCTAAAAGTGTCCTTGAGGAGAGGGCAATCATAAAATATGATTGAAAAACACAGCCATAGAGCATACTGAAAATATGATGATGCACCTAAGGTATTTACTGGAGTCCACAGCACAGCATGCACACTCTATGTTAGCTATTATTATACATATCATTGGTAACATTATGTTACCCCGATCTTCTTTCCTTTCTTCAGTCACCAGCATTTCTTAAACGGGAGTTTGTGGTCCTCAGAGAGGTCTGCATACACGTTTTCAGACCTGTCTGAGAATTTCCTCTGAAATTTGTTGTTTTATTTTGTGCTTTCCTTTTGATGATAATCTTAAAAATAATAATTGTGTACTGGTTCCCCTTTATAACAGAGTCCTGCCATATGGTTATGTTGTCCAAGTTGGTACCTGTCTTTTAAGGAAGGAGTTCTGCTTCTGTGGTTATGGGCCAATAAGGAATGAAAGAAGAGCAGACAATGAAACATGAATGACAGGGTCAGACCAACTGAAGGTCAACTGAGGTGGCATCGTGCTGCAGCAGGAAGGACTCTCCGAGTTCTAGCGGAGAGGCTGAGTCCTCACGCAGCCTGAGGTAGCAAGGATATGCCAGAAGCAAGAGAACGTGGGCTTTAGCAGCCGGTACAACATTCATGTTTTGAAAGGCAATTTAATGTAGGCAAAATAACATCATCTGCCACATTAAATTAATGGTGTTAATTGGAATTTTATGGGCTTTATTGTTTTTGTGTTTAATTGGTTACTTTGTTTTTGTCTTTTTGTTGAATCAGAGCTAACACATATGGAGTTTGTTTCTAGTTTTCCATTTGTGCATCACTAAGTAACAATATACTAAAAATAATTTAAGTCTGTATATCCGTGGTACCCAATAATGCTTTTTTACTGAAAGGGAATGTTTGCAGGTTTGAAGAGTTCTGTAATGTACTCATAGGATCATAAACTATTTGAACTGCTAGAAATCACTTAATCCATCCATCTCCCCATTTCCCCCACCAGATGTGGACACTGAGCCTCCTGGAGGGGAAGTGAATGTCCAAGGTCAAAAAGTAAGGGGGCAGCAGACTGAGGTCAGAGGTAGTTTGACATATTTCTAACTAGGTATCGAGTCCAACATATCAACCTCTTCCAAAAATCAACCATGGCAGACGTATAGTAGCACACAGGCGACCACAAAGGCAGGCTAGACATAAACTAATGGAGAGTTACTGCCCTGTGGCTCACTCTGAGGGAGGAGGATGTGGAATGGGCAGGGATGATGGGAATAACAGACTTGTTATAACAGAGTCATCAATCACAATGAGCTTCCCAGGTGATATCACCCATGAACTTGGATTGTTCCATTATTCTCAGCATTAGCAAACAAGTCCCCGAAGCTCTTTAAATTGCCCACTGGTGCTTTTCAACTCTGTTTTTAGCCTGTAATCTTCTGCCACCTAACTGGGGTGTATACCACTGTGTAGGGAAGACTGTTGGAAACCAGTGTTTCTCAGCTGCTTGTAAGAGTTTTAATCATAACTTGTGTAGTGAAAAGAGTTCATTGTGATATAACTGGTTGGTCATTATATTAGTTTTCCATTGCCACATGACAGATCACCACCAATTTAGCAGCAGCTTAACACGAGATACATTCATTATCTCATTTTCCTTGGGTCAGAAATCTGGGCTGGACTTTTGTTCAGGGTCTTACAAAGTTGCAGTCAAGATGCTGGCCAGGGCTGGGCTTTCATCGGGGGCTCAAGTCCTCTTCCGTGCACACGTGGGTATTGGCAGAATTCATTACTTTGCAGCTTTAGGACTCATGCTGACTTGCTTCTTTAAGACCAGTGGGATGTCTCTCCTCCAGACTCCTGTAAAGGGCTTATCTGTTTAGGTCAGGCCTACCCAGAATAATTTCCCTTTTGACTCAATTCAACTCATTAGGGAATTTAATGGCATCTGCAAGTTCCCATCTGCAATGGAATTTGTCTCAGTTCTAATCCTCTTACCATCATCATAGTCTGTGGCTTGGTGGCAAGTTGCAGGTCCTGCACATGCTCAAGGGGAGCAGATTACCACGGGCAGGGGCACTGACTTAAGCCATTCTGGTCGTTACAAGAAAATACCATAGAGACTATCTATAGTGGTTTATAACAACAGAAATGTGATTCTCACATTTCTGGAGGCTGAAAAGTTTGAGATCAAGGTGACTGGTGAGAGCCCGCTTCCTGGTTCGTAGACACCATCTTTTCTCTGTTTCCTCACGTGGGCAGGGAGCTTTTTTGGGGGGGTCTCTTCTACAAGTTCATTTCATGAGGGTGCCATACCCATGACCTAACCACCTCCCAAAGGCTAATCACCTCCTAATACCGTCACGTTGGTGATTAGGCTTTAAAATATGAAATTTGGAGAGACACAAACATTTAGTCTATAGCAGGTGCCATGGGCGTTATCTTGGAATTCCGCTCACCATGGTCATTGGCACTTCCATCACTAGGCAGGGAGTATGGTTCCTATTTCTGGACTTTCATGGGATTTTAGAGACTATTTAGCAATAATGTTATATATGCTCATATTAAAAGTCAGATGAGTGCAAATTGAGCTATCAGCTGAGGTAAGATTATTTAGATCAGGGGTTCTCAACTTCAGCACTATTGATGTTTTGGGCTGGATAATTCTTTGTCGTGAGGGGACTGTCTTGTGCATTGTAAGATGTCTCTAGCTCCTTACCCACTAGTGCTAGGAGCATACCCTCCCCTGTTGTAACAACTAAAATTGATACCAGACATTGCCAAATGTCCCATTGCATGGAGGAGCACCCCTGGTTAAGATTTACTGCATTAGAAAAATGACACAGTCTTTTCTTCTTTTTTTTTTTTAAAAATGAACTTATTAAAACAGGGAATTTTTTTAAAGGTGATAGAGCTTCTTTGGAGCAAGTAGGCTCTTGCTCCTCAGGTAATGCCTCATTCTTAGATTTGCATTTGTCCTTTATTGGAAAATGCAGTTTATAGCTGCAAATAAAAAAATCAATACTGTGGATGTGTTTCGCACATGTACTTTCTTAGTCACATGTACGCCAAAATTATATTACGTTATCATATTTGACTATGTTTTATAATCTTGTCGGAGTTTATAGTCAAGCAAGATTATAATAAGACATTAGTTTTACTCTGACATGGGTCAGGCATTTCCCAAAAGATATTTAATGCATAAGGCAAGAAACCTAATAAACTCCTTTCTTGGTGTTATTGGCCCTTTCTTGGAAACGAGCGATGTGGCTGGTATGGGACAGAGTGAAAGGCACGGCCTAGTTCTGAAATTACAAAACCCAAAAGCTGCTCATTTCTGTTTTTCTCTAGGCAAAGGCAGCTCAAGCATCTCATCCGACGTGAGTTCAAGTACAGATCACACACCAACCCAAGCCCAGAAGAATGTGGCTACCAGTGAAGGTAGGCATCTGGTCTTCATTATCTCTTGCCCTCTCTTCACAGTGCTGGCTATTTTTGGAAGGCAAATAAAATGTGTGAGTCTGAGTTCTGTTCCACCAAGTGGGAGCATATGAAAGTCTTAAAAATGAGAAGGCAAAGGTTTTCCCAAGTTTCTTTTTTGTTGTGCTGCTGTCATTGTCCCTTAAAGTTGTTGCAATGGAATTTAAGTGTCTCATTTCTAAGGCAAATGCTGTTATTTTGTGAAAATATAGTAGGCTGACTTTGGAGAAGCCTTTATGTGTATATATATATATATTCAGTATAGAAAATGTTCTGATTGTAAAATCCTTATGCTGAAGTTGAAAGTTGTGCAAGAACTTTCAGAATAGGCATACCTGCATTCAGGATTGTGACAATGGGAAGGTCATAGTCATGTGCTTTGTAGACCTCTTACTAATCACCAATATCTGATAGTAGGAGAAGAGGTTTGTTTGACTATTTAGAGAACAATTGAAAAATCCTGCCTATCAGGACAGAGATTGGTCACATTGATATTCTTGATGAAGAATCTGACTATACAGATTCAATGTAGTTACAATACATGTTGGAATTCAACTGCATCCCAATAAATACTTAGTTGAGAAGCTTTTGAGTTATTGCTTACTTGTTTGAGTGTGGAAATAATTGTTTCTGTGGTAGTTATTTAGAGGAAAGTTGACACTGTTATGGAATCAGCTCCTTTCATTTTAATGTTAAACACAATTAAATGACTTGTTTTCTGAAGAGTACTTTCTAAAGTAATTGTCGAATGAAGATCTAGTGTTAATATATCGATGCCTTTTATAATGAAAGACTCTTTGGAAGGTATCACCTGATTTTCATGACACTGTATAAAGCCCGCTTTCCTCAAGAAGCCAGCATGTTACGGAAACAGTCTCCAGTCTTTGTTTTGTAGGCAGACTTTCTGCTGCTTGTGATGTGGGGGAGCATACTCATGGCCTGATGTTGGTCATCTCAGCTGTGTGACCGCTCTTGATCTGTGCTACAGTCCATGCATTCATGATGATGCCTTTTCTCTGCTATGTTTATCTTCTCTTCGGGTGTTCTTTGACTTGGTGTGTTTCAAGTAGCACAGAATTACCTTCTGTGGGTTAATTATCCCCAGACTGATGCATAAGTAGCTTTTATAACTGGATTATATTCCCTTGTGTTTAATGCCTTAACATTGTTTTACCTACACAGTAAGGCAAACAGATTGGGGCATTTTTCTCTGTGCAATGAAGTGTCAGGTACCAATCCAATTTTAATTTTCTGCCTGTTAATTCAAATATGGGCATTAGATCATTCTTGAAATTCAGTTAAGGTAATGTGCGAATCAGGTAAATTGATTCTAGACGTTCACTTTTGAGGCTTTCATTCTTTGAAGCCAAAATGGAAATCACTTCAATGTAATTTATTTATGATCCTCTGTAATCAGAAATCTATGTTTTGTAATATTATCACTCTTTTTCCACCATTATTTTACAGTCACTTTTGTCACAGTCCTTTGTCTAATTTGAGTGGCTGTGAAAATAGAAAGTTAAAAGTATGTTAAATAGTCCCTCTGTGTTTCCCTATCTGGATTTAAGTTATGTTAGTATTTTTTCTGCTTTTCATAAATAGAAAGTATAAAAATATGTGAACTCTGTTGCAAGGGTTGGGGGAAGGGACTGTGGGATTTCATGCATTTAAAAAATCTGCTTTTTATGCCTAAAATTACTCTCTAGTGATTTATAATTTTTATTTTATTTTGCCTTTTCCTTTGGTGCAGGCCCAGCCAGTATTTTGTACATTTTTATCAGAATGCATTCTCTATCATGCTGTGGGTAAAATCAGGAGAGAAAAATGGGAAAATGTGATGTTCATATGAAACAAAATTTTTAGCTACTGGGCTAAATTAGTATGGAATTTTTTTTCCAACTCTCAAGGGGAAGAACACCATCCTTGTGAAAGACGTTCATTATATATTTTGCATATCTGAAAAGTTATAAAAGAAAGTATTGTTTTTCTATTTGTTTGCATGAATTCTTTTAGCTAATGTTTTTAATGAAAATTTAAAAGTGTTAAACAATAAATTAGGTGTGGGTATTAGTTACATTAAAATGTATTTTAGAGATGTTTGCTGCATGATTGGTCTCATATTGCTTAAAATTAAGCAATTTTAAGCCTGGTTTTTCAAGATGGAAGTGCAATAGCCAAGGCTAACTTTCTTAATGCAGGGATGACAGAGTCCTGGGGCCGGAGCAATTATCACATCCTCCTACCTTCATAGAGCAAATTTACCTGATGGTGTGTGTGCGCATTTCCTCCTACCAGAAAACACCTGTACACAACATTCTGGCAAAGAAACAGAAGGTGTACTTTGATTTCTTAGACATGCTACAGAGGAGCAAACTTAAAAATGCTTCTCTGATTCTCTCCCCACTGTTTTCTAGAACTATGCTTAAACTTTGATATGAAGAAAATATTGAGTGAGTGGTATACTTCCAGAAGCCATTGGATTATGGTTATTTTCTTCAGTTCCTTGATCCTCTTATGATATTTCACCTCTGAATTCCTTAGTATTGTCTTCAGGAAGCACAGCCTAGATCCTCAGTTATAAGGTCTGAGTGATACTGATTTCTAAGAATAGTATCTATTGTGAAGGATAATACTCAATTTTCCTTCAGCCTTTGAAAACTGTCCATACCTTTAATAACTGAATTGGAAGCATTGTGTAGCAGTGTGGGACTGACTTCTCCCTGATTGACTGGATGGCTGGATGGGGAAGGTGGTTGTCGTTGTTGGTAGTGGTGGTGGTGGTGGTGGTGGGGAAGGTGGTTGTCGTTGTTGGTAGTGGTGGTGTTGGTGGTGGTGTGTGTGTGTGTGTGTGTGTGTGTGTGCGCGCGCCTGCACATTTGTGTCCAAACTTCACAAGATAGCTAATGTCACAGGCATTGTCTCTTACTAGAAAACATGTAGGTAACCACTCTGTGCAATATATGATGGCAGATAAACTGAGGATGTGGAGTTGAGGGAAGGGAGGGTCACTCTCATAGCCTTCACTTAATCTAGGGCTAGTGATAGGAACAACAATTAACTGTAAACAAACATGAGGGATCTTACTGGGGAGATGACAGTGTTCTAAAATTACATTGTGGTGATGTAACTGAAATGCAGATTCGGCTGCCTGCCACAATGAAAGCCAAACTCATGATACAGGTTCTGGTGCAAAAGAAAAGAGGTTTATTCAGGTGCTATGACCTAGGATAGTGGCAGACTCTTGTCTCAAAGACTATTCCCCCTTCCTGCTCAAGCCCACAATTTTTATAGGGCAGTGGTCAGCAAACTCAACAGAGCCAAATATCAACAGTACAACGGTTGAAATTTCTTTTGAGAGCCAAATTTTTTAAACTTAAACTTCTTCGAACACCACTTTTTCAAAATAGACTCGCCCAGGCCGAAAACCAACTTCTATGCATGGGCCACGAAGTTTCAATCGCACTGTATGTGCGCGCCCACATGTGGTATTTTGTGGAAGAGCCACATTCAAGGGTCCAAAGAGCCGCATGTGGCTCGCGAGCTGTGGTTTGCTGACTACTGTTATAGGGAGAGGGAAGGGAGGACATTTTTTTTTCTATCCTATTATCTTGCTAGCTTTTGGTTGCTCCGGCCCTGTCCATTCATCTTTCTAACTTTTGGCATTCTTGGTCCCTATCCATTCATCTTTCTAGCTTTTGGCTTATCTGGGCCATAACCATTCATCCTTCTAGCTTTTGGCTAGAAAGAATACAGCATGTTGTGGAAGCATGTCTCCAGTCTTTGTTTAGGAGACAGGTTCTCAGTGTAAGAACCTCCCCCTGCACTAACCTGGCCAATGGGGGAGATTGGAGACTCCCTGGTGCTCCCTGACTGGACAGTATCAGGCTCAGTGAGGAAGAGGTGACTGCAGGACCTGGCAGGAAGTCTAGAGATGCTGAAGTCCTTAGCCCACCTCCTGAGGCTAGATACAGTAGTCCGGGGAAGCTTGTTGGAGTCTGCAGGGAACCCCTCCTTCCCAACACACCTGCATCCTCTGCGTAGGCCCTGTGCAGCCTGCCCAAAGTGGCCAACCAGGGCTGTGCCCACCATGCTGCCAGCTACTCACACTCCAACTGAGTGTCTAAGGTAACAGTGATAGTTGCTCAACTCAGTAAATTTACTAGAAATCATTGGATTGTGTATATGAAAAAGGGTGTTGGGGGAGCTGCTGTTTCTCAGGACCTTCACACTTGTATCTACACCATCACAAACCATCCTTTGCAAATGCTGTTTCCCAACTCTGGGAGGAGGTCGTGAGCAATATCCAGAAGACCTGTTAAGTGGATGAGTATAAAATGCAGGGCTGCCATCTAAATGCTGCTCTGAGATGCTCTGACCTTGGGGCCAGAACTAGCATGACAGCCATCATAACGAGTCTCTGGATTCGTGTTTAAAGATTTGCACTTGGTACCTGGTCAGAGGTTTATTCACCATAGTACATATTCTCCAATGAAACTCTGAAGACACAAGAAATTATAGACCCACAGGTTTTATAAACTTCTTTTTTTTTCTTTAGCTTTTTCTAGACAGTATCTAACCTCAGCTCAGACTTTAAGTATTCCAGCATCCAACTCTAATTGTTGAGGCCTCCCATTTATTCACCCTGTGTCTTTACTAAAGGACTTGTGCCCCTGCTGTCTATCTAATGTTCCCACTAATCCAGTTGGAGTCATAAGGCTGTTGTTACCTTGGCATGGTGGGCATAGATGGTGGTACAATTTGGTTTTGACCCAAGAAAGAATGGTATATTGGACCTGATAGTAGTGTTCTTGTCCTAAGTCTCAAGCAAAAGTTTTGTGAATTTTAATTTTGTGACTCTAAAGCCACACCCCTTTTAAGAAATTGGCAGCCTGCAGTGCTTTCTCCCTGATAAGTGGTATAGGCTTCCTTTAATGCCCATTATATTTCTTGTGACAGTTTACTAGAAAGTTCCTGATAACCTAACACTGTAGGGGGTTTGGGTTCAAGTGCAGAAAGCTGGAAAATTTCCATTTTTCCAAACAAAATCTGCATTCCAACATAGTAAGCTGCAGCTTAATTCCTTCCAGTTGTGTTTTGTTCTTTTTCTTCCACTTTTTTTCAGTCATCTTCATCCACACAGTGTTATCTCTTATACTGGAAAGAATAGGCTTTGACCTTTAGCTATGAAAGTAAGGTCCAGCCCATGGTTGGAATAGAGCACACAGCACCCAGCCTTGAGTCAGAGCAGTTGTGTTGGGTTAGATCAGGGCTGGGGAACGTCTAGAGAAATCATTTGGTCTGGCCCTGCCAAGGCATTAGGGGTGAGTTAATTAAATGTTTGATGAAATATAGTAGGCTAATTTTTAAGTTGGTAATTTTGTATTGCCCTTGAATGATGGTATAAATATCAAAATGGATTTTGGCAGGAAAAAGGTCTCCATCCCTGGGTTAGACCATGAAGATGCTTCATAAAAATAATAAGCTGAGTTTGGACTTCTTTCACAGAATGGGGGGTATGTGGATGTGGGTTTAAGGGTGGCATCCCAAAAAAACTTAGTCTTCTCTCCAGCTGGAGGAAGGTGAAACAGTTCAAAGGCCAACTCTAATTGGCTGATGAGGAGTCAGCTTCATCCAGTTGTTCTTTAGACATATTCAAGTTCAGATATTGAATTCAATGACAACTAAGTTTATAGGTGTAATGGCTGTTTATAAATGTTGGTTATCAAGCAAGACAACCATAGAATCATAGAGCTACAAAAGGCCTTGGCAGTTTTCTGATTTAATATACTCCCACTTTACAAAGAAATACCTGTGGCATAGAGAAACAAAAACATGTGTTCGAGATTATACACCTAAAAATTGTCCAGCTGGAATTTGACACAATAGTATTTTGGTGAGAGATGGTCAAATTAGGAAAAAGCATAGCCTTTAAAAAAGCCATTTCCTTCTGATCATGAAACTATTTAATTCTTTTTTGTCCACCTGATTTTTAACTGCGTATTTTGAGCTACTTGCAGAGCGGGGGCAGGCTGTTTAGAAAAGTTTGAGAAGGATCGTTGAGCACAAAGAGATCAGTAGTTCCAATGGGAGGAGAGGATCTGCATCGAATGGTAAAAGGATCTTAACCTACTAGAGTAGATTTGCTTCTTACCTGGAGATGGAAACACTTCTTTTAAAGACAACTCATGACTTTAACTTAGCCTTTCCATAGATTCATTTGTGAAATTACTTGTTTAACTCCCTGAAAGAAGGTCATTTTAAAATGTTTCATTTGAGCCATGTGAAATGAGTTGATTTATAAAAAAAAATCTGTGGTAATACTTTTTCCTGGAAGTTAAAATCACCAGTTTATTTATATAGTCATGAGTTCTCATGTTTTCAGTGCCCAAATTAGACCAATTCTAAATAGAGTTATTTTGAAAATTCTTAACCATCTGGCTTTGTTTGTATTCTCTTTGTCTTATTATATTCTTTCTACTTCTTGAGTGTACCCCTCAAACAAAATTCATAGGAATCACTCAGGAAGAAAAAGATGATGCTTTTAATTCAAGGTGGATTCTGTTTTCCAAAAAGCCTGTTTGATTATCCAACAAATTGAGCAAATATTTTGGGAACACACTATTTTGGGCTCTTTCTAGCACTTTCAGGAGCATTATTGCATTCACCTTTGTTTCAGCCTCTGTTGCACTTCTCTTGAGAAGTAGATATAAAAGTTCCATTTGGCAGATGATAACAGGGAGACTCAGAAAGAATCAAGGTGACCCAAAGTCATATAAACTTGGTAAGTGGCAAAAATAGGCTATGAGCCATGATTTCTGAGGTTAATGCTTAATGATTGCCTCGTAAATATCATGAAAATCTACTGAGGATTTCATACTAATTGTTTTTAAAAGTTTATATAAAAGTATATCTTGAAAGTACTTAGAGAAGCTTCTTTTCAAATGCCAACTCATAACTGTGTCTAGATTGCTGATAGTATGCAAGGAAACACTTTATTGGTCTATGTATAGTCCAGAAATTGACTTTATTTATTTTATATTTTTATTTTTAAATATATTTTTATTGATTTCAGAGAGGAAGAAAGGGAGAGAGATGGAAACATTGATCAGCTGCTTCCTGCACACCCCGCACTGGGGATTAAGCCTCCAACCTGGGCATGTGCCCTGACCCAGGAATCGAACCGTGGATGACCTCTTAGTTCATAGGTCGATGCTCAACCACCAAGCCATACGGGTCAAGCCAGAAATTGGCTTTTAAATCCTTAGCTATAGAAAGCAAAAGTCAATATTCTAAGCTGCTTTTATATTAGGCATTCATTTTTAAGTTAAGGGTACATAACTATACCCTTAACATAGTACACTAGAAAGACTTGCGGTTTGAAATTGACATTTAAGTTAATCATGATGTAGGGTCTATAATGTATGTAATAACGTAAGAGTACTGAATGGTTACATTGCTTGTTTTCCCTTAAAACTAAGCCAAATAATTATATTTTAATTTTAAATGTATACAAGTAGAAGATAGCAGTCTCAGAGCATGAGCCTTGGAAGACTGGAACATACCTTGAAGCAGACTAAGAGAAAAGAGAGTGAAACATATGACACAGGATGAGGGATCAAAAGTGAAGAACTGGAAAAAAGAAAATGACACTAAAGAAATGGCTTTAAAAGTAGTTATAAAATTATACCTATTCAAGTTGGAAGTTTGGGTAGGGGACCTTATGGGAGGGAGAGTTTCTGAAACATGAAATGTAGTCTTAGGACCTTTTACTCTGTGCACGAGGAAGGTGATGACTGACTAGTATAAAGATTTACTTTGCCTTTAAAAATTAAAATTTAAATGTAACCGCCTCTGAACATTTCAGGATCCTTGAGGAAAGCTTTTACCAGGTTTTAGCTGTTGAAACTTAATGTGTTTTGGTAATTAAATGAACAACTCACTGCTTTGTGACCAAGTTTCTTGTATTGTTTAAGCTACTGCATAATGGTAAGTTAGGTGACTTTTGAAAGATTGCACCAATTACATCTTGATTTGAGCATGTTACAGATTCAGGCTGCCCAGTTTAACAAAGAAGTCAAATGTGCATCTGATGATTAACTTCAGCAGTGGAAAGCTTAGCAGTGAGGTAGCCACAAAATTGTTATGTAAGCCTACAAAAATATACAGTGAAATTCTAAACAGCATCTCAGACTCAAGAACTAAGTTTAATTTCTTGAGGGAATTATCTTCCAAAATGGATCATCCAGAATGGCAAAAATGTCATTTAATGGGCTCAGAAGGAAATTAGGTTTCTGTGTATGTGTGTGTTTAAGGACACCTTAGAGTACTACTTAAGATATCCAGAATCTCTCAGTGTCTTTATGTAGAGTTGGGAGGGAGAAAAATTAGATCTTTAATATTCTAATGCCATGGCCAAATTATTCTGTGTTCATTTCTTTCACCTACATTTTGCCTTTTGAAAAAAAAAGCACTCAATAAATAATTGATGTATTCCAGCTATAGGCATTCTGGTTCATCTAAGTACAACTAAGCGTATTTGTAATGTAGGCTTGTATTATTCCTAAAATATCCGTAATTTCAGTAATTTAATTCAATGGGAATTTATTAAAGGATGTAATCTATGCTCAAATACATTCTTGGGCATTTATGGGGTACACAATGTATGTCACTCACAAACTGGCCACACAGAGAATGATCCCTACCTTCAGCTGTGTTTTCTTTTCCTTGAAAATTAATTTTGGGTTTACTTGAATGGATTAGGTAGAACATCCACCCTATGGGTTCTGAGTCCCCATCCTTTCCTATTGTCTTAAACAAGCAGCCTTCATAATATTGCTGTTAGCTATTTGGTTTCCTAAGGAATTTGACTTTATGGCAGAATCCACTGCTTCCAGAACCTTAGCAATGCTGGGGAAAGTAACCACGTAGGAAATAGTTAAATAGTAATTCAGGTGATATAAGGTTGTGTCCCAACACTTGATCTACAGAAGTGCTGTTATTGGAGAGGAAGAAGCCTGGATGGGGAGCAGGGGTAGGCATCATGGCAGCCAGGAACTTGGCATTTTGCTGTGTAAGTAGAAGGTGGGAGGGCAGAGAGGAAGATCTAGCTTGGTGTGTAAGGTTGTGAAGAGTGGGGAAAGCGGAGGCTTCTAAACAGACCACCTCCCAGAAACACTGAATAGGATCACAAGTGTTTTGAACAACCAGTTTTCACTAAAATATTTAGTTACGAAGTGGCTGCATAGACTTTGTACTAGGTTTTCAATGGATCATACATAACTGGAGACGTCAGTGACAAACAGGCTATCACTCTATGACACTCTGTACCCACCACCTTTCTCTGGATCACTTAAAAGGATTTATACTAATGAGCAGACTTCTGAACCCCTCTAAGGCAAGAAGGAATGTGGAGGAGGTTGTGTGCAAATATTTGAGGATAAATATCCTGCTATTGGAAATATTTGACATTTACAGTCATGGATATAGTCTGACCTTAAAATTCAGGTTAACATGTCTGTTTACTTCCTCTTTGACCAGGAAATAACTTCCCCAGGATAAACTAACTTCCTCAGGAAGTCCTCACTTCCCAAGGCTGTAAGGCTGATTAACAAATAATGAGAGAAAAGCACTGTATTTTAAAAGGCATTTCTCTATATCCTATATACTTACAAAATGTAGAAAATCCTCATTGTGTAGGAATTAATGAACAAGTAATTTAGACATTATTTGTAATCCTTAAGAGATAAGTGTAGAATTGTTATAAGGAGAACAGTGTGTGGGAAGCAGATAGTAACAGGAGGATTTCTGTTAATTTTAAATGTAATAGGAGGATTTCTACTGTATATAACTGTGACTGCCTTCGGTGGTGGTGGGGCGGGGCGGGTAGGCCACCTGTACACTGAAGGACTTTTGTTCTTCAGTGTTTGAGTATGTGATGTGGGCTTTAGAAACACAGGTTTCTCTCCACAGTAGAGAGATTCTGGGCTGCAAAGGAAGGAAACAGAGGGAGTGCCCAGGAGAATGAAAGAGGAGATGGATGGGAAGAAAAGATGGCAGAGCTGGGGAGATGTTCCAGCATGGTGAGGCGTAGGGCTCCTAAGGTGACACCATCCTGTGTCCCTGAAAATCTCCTCAATCTTTTCTAAACTCGCGAAATGCTTGGTGAAAATGGATTTTCTATGGAAATCAGTGAAGACAAGACTTCACTTGCTGTTTTGTGTAATCACCTAAACTTACAAAGATACAACAACAAAAAGCCAGTTTCTGAAGAATTTGTCAATTAACACTCCCTTACACTTACAATTAGCACACATTTAAGCAATCTGTTATGCTCATATTTTATTGTGTATAACAGTATTTTATATGACTTATATTCAGTTATGAAATTATATTAACTTTTCTCTTTGAGTCTAATTGCAAACACATTGTTTCAATTATTAATAACTAGAGGCCCGGTGCACGAAATTTGTGCACTGAGGGGGGGGGTTGTCCCTCAGCCCAGCCTGTACCCTCTTCAATCTGGGACCCTTCGGGGGATGTCCAACTACCAGTTTTGGCTTGATACCACAGGGATTGGGCCCAAACTGGCAGTCGGACATCCCTCTCACAATCTGGGACTGCTGGCTCCTAACTGCTCACCTGCCTGCCTGCCTGCCTGATTGCCCTAACCGCTTCTGCCTGCCAGCCTGATCACCCCCTAAACACTCCTCTGCCAGCATGATTAACACCTAACTGCTCTCCTGCCGGCTCAATTGCCCCCAACTGCCCTCCCCTGCTGGCCTGGTAGCCCCAACTGCCCTCCCCTTCTGGCCTGATCTTGCCCCCAACTGCCCTCCCCTGCTGGCCTGATCTTGCCCCCAACTACCCTCCCCTGCCAGCCTGATCTCACCCCCAATTGCCCTCTCCTGCCAGCCTGATGGCCTCCAACTGCCCTCCCCTGCATGCCTGCATCCCCCCCAACTGCCCTCCCCTGATGGCCTGATCTCGCCCCCATTGCTCTCCTCTGCCAGCCTGATCACCCCCAACTCCCCTCCTCTGCCAGCCAATTTGGTTCTGATTGGTCAGTTTCTATGCAGTCAGCGTCAAAAGCTTCGCCTCCTAGGCAGCCATTGGCTCTTCACAGTTGACCCGGATTTGGTTCTGATTGGTCAGTTTCTTTATCAGTCAGCGTCTCTGGGCCTATCAATGGTGCCTGTTCAGGAAGGAGGGGCTGATCAGCAGCCCCGGTGGAGGCCTGGAGAGAAATGGAGGCACGGCTGTTGGCCAGGCTGGGAGAGAAAGAGAGGCAAGTTCTGGTCAATGGCTGCCACAGAGGCTACAGATCAGACTCTGCCTCTCTCTCTGAAGGCCTCTCTCCAGGCCTGATCCTCAGCCCCCTAGGCAGTCAGTGCTGGGTCGGAGTGCCAGCTGCCATAGCAGTCAGCGCTGGGTCGCCAGAGCAGCCCAGCGCTGACTGCAGGACTGATTTCTGGTTGGTCGAGCCTCCCCTGTTACTGGTCGTTATGACCCAGGGATTTTATGTACTAGGATTCTTCTTTTTAGATGCTTGACTTTTCACAGATTTTTCTGTGGGAAATCTTTAAATGTCTCCTTTGTCCTTCCAGCACTGACATCCTTGCTCTCTGGCCACAAAAGAATGTTCTAGTTCCACTCCCCCCCTCCATCCCCCCACCCTGCTCAAGACACAGAATTAGTCATGCCCAAAGTGTCTGGGACCTGTTAGTGGAGAAATGTATTCAAGACATAAATCTGGGAATCAGGCAAAGGGTTCCTGCTGTTTTGAGCTAACTTTTAGTGAAGTTAAAGATAGATAAAATTTATTTTTTAAGGTACCAGTATACATTGATTTTAAAAATTTATGATATTGTATATTATAAATTCCTGTACATTAGCTATATCCTGTAGTATGAAGTTTCATTTGTCACTAGGACTTTCTACGATTTAGCAACAAAAGATATAACTTACGTTGAACCTTCCCATCAGATCTCCACATGCGCCCAGGCATGCATTATCTGTGGTAGTGATAAGTAATAGGCTACAGGTCTATCAAGATATCTACTACATACATGTTTTATGTATGATTTTTATTGATACCTCCATAGTGTCATTTCTGCAATTGCTTGAACTTCTTTGAGGAAAGAACTGTGTTTTATACAGGTTTGTATACCCAGTGGCCTCCACAGTATTTGATATATAATGACCATTTGGTAACTGTTTATTGGATGAATGAATGGGCTCTTATTTAAGGCTAGAGGCCCGGTGCATGAAAATTCAGGCACTGGGGGGGTGGGTCCCTCAGCCCAGCCTGTGCCCTCTCGAAGTGTGGAACCCCTTGGGGGATGTCCACCTGCCGGCTTAGGCCCACTCCCCATGGAATCAGGTGGGCCTAAGCTGGCAGTCAGATATCCTTCTGGCAGCCTGGGAACTCTCGGGGGATGTCCGACTAACTGCTTAGGCCCACTCCCGTTAGGGTCAATTTGCATATTATCCTTTTATTATATAGGATTGTAAGAAGGAATAGCCCTCTTGAGTGTTCCAACTGTAGTTATAAAGACAGTGACCTTAAAAACTATGCAAAACCAAAGTAATATATGAGAGGTATAGTTACTTTCCAGGGAAAAAAGAAAAGAGTAATTCTGTTACTTAGGGAAACTGGAGGCACATTATGGAATTATTTCCATTGATTTGCTCTAGTTGCCTTTGTGTTAAAGGAACTTCTTTACTTAGAACAGATACGTCAGAAGGAAGATGGAATAGAGGATATTTCTAGTTTCTATGTTTTCATTTGTTTTAGCAATTTTAAACAAAAGAAGGCTTGTTGTCTATGAATGCTAGCTCCATAAATATAAGTAACCATTTTCTCTCAGAAAAATTCTTTAGATCACCAAATGAGGTAAACATAAATTTTGAATTCTAGGCCTTTTCAGCCTCTCCACCTTAATTTTAAGAGCAAAGCAAAAATTTTATTTTCTCACCTATTTAATTTTATTAAATTCCTTTTTAATCTCTTAAGCTCTATATATTGAATTGTTTCAATTCTTCATTTACTTATATCTTAAAGTACCAAATTAGACCCCGTGGTTCTTTAACTGATGAAACTGGAGAAGTAAGTTTCATTTAATTGGCATAAAATATAGCTGGCCAGTTAATAAATGTGTTTACGATTTTTGGGTTCACTGATGGTTATGAAGAAAATGTTAGAAAAAGCATCCCTAAAGGATTAAAGGAGAAGATAATACTATCTTTTTTAAAAAAAGAATTAACCTAGAACCAACTTTGACCTCAGATTACCTTTTTGCAAGCCATTTTCTATTTCCTAGAAACTGAGAAATTATCAAGTTCATATGTTTTATTTAGCAGGATAAAATTCATATGTTTTGTTTAACTGGATTTGGGCTGATCAAGACAGAGATTTCGAAATACTTCATCCAATCTCAAAGATTTACAAAGAGCTAAGTTCTGGTTGAGGGATGCATTTGGAAAAATGGAGTAGAAGGTTGAACTCAATCTAAACGAGAAAGCAAAAAAAAAGCTGTGAAATGAAAAATTTGTGATTTTTAAAAAACTTTCTACTTATGTGTGACACATGTTACTTAGCCTTAGTTTTCTTCTCTGTAAACCAGGGATAACAATACTATCAACTTTATGTGTTGGCTTTGAGGATTAAATGTGAAATATATATACAGTATGAGTCTCTTACATATTAGTTGGTTTAGTTTCATCAGCTTAATCACAGCCACTTTATGTAAGTTTCATATCCTACCTTATTCTGGTATAGGAAGACTTTGTATGGAAAAGTCTCTCTTACATGAATTCAACTTAATTCCCATGGAAGTTCCAATATAAGATTTTAATTTTGAAACTGGACCAAATTCCACTTCTTTACCTGGAAGAATAAATCTACTGTATGTGGACAATTTAATTACATATGTATGACATTAAGTATGTTGAATTACTTAGGTACATTGAACTCATTTGTTGAGTGAATACATGTACATATGAGGATATCCAGGAAAATTTTGGAAATGAGTAATGAGAGTAACATTTTGTGAGTATCATGAAAATATATTATATACTTACAAATATTTAAGAAATATGGTATGGTAGGTTTCAGTGTAATGAGCTAGAGAGCTCAAGGTAGACTTAGTTATATATGGCAACTCAGGGTCTGATAAAGATGGCATTATAAGCAATAACAGAGATAAGCCTTGTCAATACATCTTAATGCTAACGGGAAAATCAGCTTCTCATTTTGAAAAAGAAACATGAGGGTCCTAATGTGTTCCTGATGCCAAAATAAATTCTTGACGGATGAAAGATTTAAGTGTTCTAATTAAATATATTGAATTTTTAAAATATTCTTTAAGTAGAAGAACATTTCAAATCATAAAAGGAGAAGTTGCCAGAAAGCTAAAGAGATCACCAACACATGCATGGGGCAGTGCCTGCTCGGTGGTGTGGAGGAGGGTAGGAAAGAGCTTTCTATTGTCAAAAATGTATGTCTTTCCATTAACTAAAGTTCAACAAAAGTTTCTTTTTTATTGCTTGACTTCTCGGAGCTTTTGATGTGTTAGTGTATGTTGTTAATCTCCAAAGAGTATATTTTATTTCTCAAACTTTTTTTATTATTCCACAGAAATGAGAAATGCTGATATATGTGAATGGAGAGCCTTAAAAAATGTGTACACACTTTGACTTAGGAATTTTACAGTAGGAAATCACCTTCAAAACATGACTTTTGTTTGTAGATATACGCTTCTTAATTTTTAAACCACAAAAATCTTGGCAAAACATTGAGATATCGGTATGTCATTGTCCTGTTTAACTATTAAAAACATGTTAGCAATTTTTAATGATGTGGGAAAATATTTATGAAAAATGCAGACTGCTGAGCAGCATTTCCCAAGTGATCAAAATCATGTGAATAGGATTATATTTGAAAAGGAAAAAGTTTGAGGGATCATATTTCAAAATGTTATCAATGGTTATCATTGAGTGACAGAATTATAGATTTTCCCCCAGTATTATCCAGCTTTTCCTTGTTACAAAATAATATACAGAAAATTCAAGTTGGTTTTTCTTTTAAGGGCTGAAAGTGTCTCTTTGACATATTTTATTTTTTATTCTTTTTGTATTCTATTGAATGAAATATGACCAAAAATTCAATTATTTGATTTTTGATTGTTGTTTAATTTTTTAAAATAAGGATTAACCTTGCTGTTTCTCATCCATGATACTCAAATATGAATTCAGCACAGTCTATGCTTTCATGTTTTTTGGTGTGTTTTTTTACTAATCAGTTTTAGAAGACTTTTCATTTTCCAACACAGGTTTTCTCCTTTATATCCATTTAAAAAACTAAGGTTCTTGTACACTGCATATATTCTACTTCATTCTGTATTAATTTTCTCAGTGATAGCCTCACTCATTGAATATTTACTGTAAGTGTTGTGTTTAGTGAATGGGGACTCCTTGATGAACCAAGTGGACACAAAACTGACCTTCTGGAATACTTTGTTTTGTAGGGACACAAATATTCTATAATCTCAAAAATAAATTACATGCTAAGAATACATTCTTCAATACATGCCTGGAAGTAAATATTTAAGCTGAGATCTGAGTGATGAACAGGTATTAGCCAGGATATTATTTAAGTGAACATGTGTGTGGGGGGAGGGATGATGGGGTGGGGGAGTTGTGTTCTAGTTGTCTATTACTGTTTAACAAATTACCCTAAAACTTAATACATTCAATTCATACAGTAACAAATTACCGACAACTTAGTGGCTTAATACAACACGTCTTTTATCTTCCAGTTCTGTTGGTCAGAAGACTATTTTCTCAGAAGACTAAAATTCAGGTCTTGGCAAGGCTATGTTTCTTCATTCTCTTGGGGAGAATCCATTACTTGCATTTTCCAGCTTGGTTCACAGTCTCATCCCTCATCTTCAAAGCTGGCAGCATAACATCTCCAAATCTCTCTCCCTCCGACCCTGCTTTTTCTGCTTCCCTCTTACAAGGACCTTTGTAATTACTTTCAGCCCATCGGGATAATCCAGGATAATCTCGTCATCTCAAAGTCTTTAATGTGATCACATCTGGGAGTCTATGTAATTTAACATGTAAACTAACATGCTCACAGGTCTGGGGATTAGGACACGGACATCTCTGGGGCAGTCATTATTCTGTCTTTGACATTTATATAAAACAGCAGCCATTGTACTATACATCATAATTTATTTTTAATCGGAAATTTGGGCTTAACTGTAATTCTGTGGCTCCATGTGGCATGGACTAGGGACACTCGTGGTACTCAGCTGGTGGATAGGCTGGTCTAGAAGGTCAACAGTTTGTACCTGAACCTTGCCTAGGATGGCTGAACTGTCTATAGGAGAGCCTGAACTGTCTATAGGAGAGCCTACCACTCAATGTCTCATACACAGGCATTCCCATCAGTTGCATGACCAGGAATGTGAGGTGATTTAGAAAGTAAATATATGGTTTGTGAAACCTGCTCCTCCTTACCTAAACCCAAACACTCAAGTGGTATAAGATTTTTCTGAACCTTTCAGGTGGTTCTAAAGGAAAGGAATTTGGTTTGCTCAAGACCCAGTTGATGCCATGGAGCAAACCAGGTTAGCCTTTGTACCCCTAGAACAAGACAGACAGAGACAGGCTTTCGTGTGGAAGGGCAAGGGCAGAAGGGCTGGAATAGGAGAGATAGAATCCATGTCTTAGCCCTCACCTGGTATTCATCTGACATGTCCAGTTCCCCTCAAATTCTTATATCCCTCAACAGCAGCTTGCCCACCTGTTCAATTGATTTGTGACTTTATTTACGAAAAAGAACTCTGGCATCTTTCATAAATGAAATACAAAGCTCTGAGTACCTTCTGCCTCTCTTTTTGTGACCAGGGTACCATCTTACTCACCTCAGTTATAATTTTTTTCAACAGGTTTCACTTACTTTTCCCCATTTATTACATGAACCCTTTTGTGAGTTTAACAGGTCTTTGTTTTAGAGCAGTGGTTCTCAACCTTTCTAATGCTGCAGCCCTTTTTTTTTTTTTTTTAATATTTTTATTGAGGTATTATATGTGTACATATCTTACTATTACCCCCCCCCACCCCACACCCACACATGCCCTCCCCCCCCCAGAGTTTTGCGTCCATTGTTTATGCTTATATGCATGCATACAAGTCCTTCGTTTGATTTCATAACTCCCCCACCTTTCCCAAACTTTCCCCCTGTACTTTGAAAGTCTGTTTGATGCTTTACTGTCTCTGTATCTATCTTTTTGTTCACCACTTTATAATGGTCTTTACTATCCCTAAATGAGTGAGATCATGTGGTATTTTGCCCTTTAATACAGTTCTTCATGTTGTGGTGACCCCCAACCATAAAATGATTTTCGTTGCTACTTCATAACTGTAATTTTGCTACTGTTATGAATCATAATGTAAATATCTGTGTTTTCCGATGGTCTTAGGTGATCCTGCTAGCGGTTCTCAACCTGTGGGTCATGACCCACAGGTTGAGAACCGCTGCTGTATAGTATAAAGGACATGTTATAAAGTTAGTAGGTCTGTGTAGTATAAAGGACATGTTAAAACGTTAGAGGCTGAGAAGTCCTGAAATTTGCAGTTCTTCTCAATTAGAAAGGTTAAGAACCACTGTTTTAGAGGGTCCGCATGAACAATGCAGCAAGCAGCCAAATTTGTCATGTAATAATTTTTTGTGAACCACACAAAGACAGCTAGCTCCACGTGTATACATCTAAATGAACTCTCCAGCACCAAGGTCTCCATCCTCAGGCTTCTTTCAGTGTGTTTGAATTCTTAATCTAGCCAACCCCATCTTTTCCCCTTACTGCAGCATTTTAGAATCGAGAAACCAGCTAAGTCTAGCTGAAGATTTGCATGAATTCTGATTTTTAAGAGCCAACAAGCAAATCTAGCCAAAAACCACCTTGTTCTCTGTAGTATATGCCTGTAAAAAAGTCTCACACATGAAAGGCAGATCTATAGAAAGATCTTGGACGGAGCAGCTGACCTTAGACAGAACAGCATGGAGAAACCCTTTTTCTCCTTTTCACTTTCTTTATATCTTGCATTGTGGCCAGGGTTGAAAAGGTGGGTGGATAAAGTGTTTAACTTCTTTGAAATATTAAGCGTGGAACTTTGATTCATGCTTTGATTGCCCTGGATAAAGCAAGGATTGAGGGTTGAGCTCAGAGAGTTTGAAGGAAGTTATTGCTTCTCCACAATGTAAGGCTGGTAGAGATGAAGTCGGGTTTGGTCTAGGAAAAGGAAGTAGCTCCTGCATGCACAGCTGTTGTAATGTGCTCCGAGTGTCTGTTTGGAAACAATGGTCATCTGTGAGTGGGTAATCTGTTTCCCGACTGTATGTGTGCCTGCTTAGGTTTGACCTGAAGCCATATCAAAGCCTAGCAAATACAGAGAGAAGTTACATCCAAATTAGTTTTTTGGGTATGTGTCTAACTCAATGTTTTCCATGATCATAAAACCAAAATCAGTGATTCTTGAATTCAACACTTTTTTTGACAATTTGTACTTTCATTCATTAAAAGGGACAGTGGGACGAGGAGAGATAAACAAAAGATACTTATACTTATATGCATAGCCCATGGACATGATCAATAGGGTGGTGAAGACCTAGGGGAGCAAGGGCTGGGTGGAGGGGAGTAAAGGGGAGTGGAAATATAAAATATATATATTAAAGGGCCAGTGAACTTGTCAGATCATAATAACCTGCCTGGAGTTTTCCTTTTTCAAATCTGTCTTTATTGATATTTTACTGATGATTTGGAAGGAGAAGATAAATAATAGTTATTTTGTTTCCCTTACATGGCAAATGATATAGCAGTGATGTTAAAATGTGGTAATTATTCCTTCTTTCTTGATACATCCAGAGATAGATAGAGAGAGAGAGGGAGAGAGAGACCCTATTCATCACATTTGCCTACTTGAGCAATTCTGCATTTGTAAGGAAGCACTCCCTCAGCCTCAAGGTGACTTCCCTTTGGACATTTGCTTTGGATTGTAGTGCATCAGAGGTGTGCTGGAAGCTTGAAGCCTCAGGAGGTCATGCTGTTTTAATAGGATTAATGGTGTCTTCGTGGTGCTTCTTAGTCTCTGGATTTCAGGTGTAGAGAATCGCATACTCATGAGGAAGTAAAGCCCTTCTCCCACCTCACTAGAAGGAGGTGTTCTCTGGTTGTGTGTTGTGACATGTGGTCATAGTGCCCTCACCTTCGGATGGACCTAGGGCAATGGCAGAGCAGAAGATACTGGAAGCCAAGCACCTCAGAGCAGACCTGGCGCATAAACTCCTGGGATTTTATATTTGCCTTGTTCCTTTCCCAGCTAAGGCGTTAACCCACAACCCACACTGATAATCAGCAATTTTCATGGACAAAGTGAAATGCAAAGCTAATATGGGTCAGGCCATTTTTACCACACTCTGGACATAATGGATGGATGATTGTGGGAATTCATTTGCTGTTTTTGTTGTTTCCTTTTCATTAAGCCAGCATGTATATATATAGTTACACCCTGACATCAGCTGATACCTCCCCTTGGTACAGACCTCCATAATATGGCAGCTATCTCATGGGATCTTAGATTGTTTTTAAAAGTATCTCTGTAACTTTTTGTCCTCTTTGCAACAGGGTTTACTTGGTTCAATTCTATATGAAACTTTACAGATTGAAAGTTCTGTCCAATAACAAAATAACTTGGCCGCTTTGTTCACTTGAAAATGACAACGTAATTGCCTAGCCTTCCTTTCAAACATGGAATTTTGGCTTGTTTAGTGCTTGTTCTCTGTTCTAACAGTCACCCGCAGCGATTACTTCATTCGTGTTTCTAAGAAAGTTTAAAACTCTTGGAAGCAGTGAGGTTTAATGGGGGTGGGTAGAGGTGGGAGGAGGGGAAATGTTAGAAATCACAATTAACCCACCGACTTGTTGGATGATATTGGTGATTCAACCTTCCTAACACTCAGTCTCTGCATTTATAGTGAGGATAACAGTATATGCCTCACTTGTCAAACAATTGAAGGCATCGGTCTGTGTAGTACAAAGGACATGTTAAAAAGTTATTTCTTATTGAGCATTTACATACCACTTAAAATAATAATAATTAAAATAATAACTTTTTTTGTCTGGAATTATTATAGTTACTCCCAACTTAATCGTTACAATACTTGAATGAGGGAGCTTTATTACTACCCCCATTTTATAGATGCAGAAACTGAGTTAGAGAGGATAAGGATCTTGCCTAAGGTGAAATTGCTAGTAAGTGGTCAGCTTTTGAATTGAACCCAGACAGTCTGGCTCCAGAAGGAAGAACTTGAAGCAATGCCAGGAAATCATTTTCACCAAGTTTAGTTGGAACCAGGCTTGAAAACTGTCTCAAATGCTGCCTCTATGGCTATGGCAAGGGCTGAATAGATACTCCTGCATTAATGGAAATTAGACATTCTCCTTGGCTGATCTTATTCCTCAAATCATTTTCAGCTGTTTGGGAGCCTTGGAATTGCTGGAAATGCTTAAACCCCACGTTGTTGATTTAACTTATTTTGTTGTTTTGCAGTCTTCTAAATTCTCTGTTATAATGTTAATGGTGTGTTACCATGTGATACTAATGAACAGCTGTTACCCCCACACGTTGAGACATGATGGACGAGGAGACTCAGAAATTTAGATTGTCCTATGGTGAAGCCAGCTGACAGTCGCCTGGATAGCATTGACCAAGTGATGCCCCCAGACAATTCAAGAGCCTAAAGTAGGTTAGTTGACTCTAGGATTCATGGAGAGTTCAGATCGCTTTGTGACGAATGGACTGGCCAGAGGTAATAGGTGCTCATTACGTCTGTTGGTGAAAATTACAAAACAACCACAAATTTAGTCTGGTCTTCAGGTATTAAGTGGCTACAGTTAAAGTTCTTTGAGGCCATTTCTAGTAAGCTTAGAGTCTATGGAAATTCTACATTATATTTGGTTGGACTAACTTCAGGATAGAAGCAAGACAACAATGGGAAGAAAAGAATTCCAGCCTATCTGTGTAACCTTATAATGACAAGAACAGTGTCAATCATTGAAATTTATTTAGCACTTGTAAAGAAATTTCACAAGTGATTGTATCTGATCCCTACAAACTCCTATAGCTTAGATAGGATAAGTATTATTAGCCACACTTCCAATGTGGGACATAAGACTCAGAAAAATCAAAGAAATAAATGTTCAATGTATACGTTGAAGTGTGTTCTCACTAATAAAGTCATCCAAAATTGAAGTCGGGGTGCTGAATTTATTAGGCTTGTAGGATCCTATGTGGTACTTTTCTCAACATCATGCCTTGTTTTTTTTACATATGAATTGGGAAGGAAGGCACCTGCTTGTCACTGAAGTCCACATTTTTAAGTACAGGGGAAAGGATGTATATAAAACGTTCTGAAATGCTTAAAGAGTTCTATAACTAGACACATGTCAAGGGGCACCAAACTCTGGCTTTAGGCTTTCAGTGAAGGATTTTATCTTCTAATAACATGGTCATTTATACAGTTTTAAAATCTCTGGAACATTCTTGTGGAGATCATTATTTATCCTGTCTCAACTAAACCAAGTTTAACTGTTCAGTATTCACAGAGTTGGGTGGATCAGGTCCTAGGATGGCTCAAACCTGGCTGATTGAATGGGACCTCATTCCTTCAAGATAACATCTCTTTCACTAACTTCCACATACATTTCTGGGAAGCTTATTTTTCTGTTCGGGCTCTCTTAGCCACCGTAATTTTACAAGTGTGCCATTCTTTAGCCTTATGCTCTGTTGAAGACTTACTTCTGTTGAACGATGAACTCCAGCTGAAATGATCTTCCCTAGAAACTATGGAGAAATGACCACTTAAACTCAGACTCTACAACTGTTTTATTGTCCTAGACTGTGCTCATCAAAGTCCCAGCCAAGTTGATTTCAGCTTTTTGTGAGCCAGAATTGTTCTTATGCTTTTAAGAAAATGGACATTTTTTCATTTCCTTTCTTGATATTACTTATTTTCTTTTTATTGCAATACAAGTATGCTTTGACATTGGAAATCTAAATAAGCCTTTCTTATTGGTTGCTCAATTAGTATATTACTGGTTTGAGTTATTGATATGAACAAGTTTTATAGGGAACAATAGACAGCTATGGAAAATCCATGTTATGAGATCCTGAGACTAAAAAAGAAGAAAAGAGGCTATCACATTTTGGCAAGTATATTTGTTTCTGCTAGTGTATATACATTCAAAAGTGTTCTCATGGCTTTGCTTTTTACTTTCTTTTAAATTTTTATTTTTTATTGATTTCAGAAAGAGAAAGGGAGAGGGAGATGGAGAGGGAGAGGGAGAGGGAGAGGGAGAGGGAGAGGGAGAGGGAGAGAAACATCAATGATGAGAGAATCATTAATTGGCTGCCTCCTGCACACCCTCTACTGGGGATTAAGCCCACAATCTGGGCATGTGCCTTGACTGGGAATGGAATGGAGATTTCCTGGTTCATAGGTCAATACCCAATTACTGCCTGGGCATGCTTCACTTTTCAGATATTTATCTTACAAAGATACAACTGCAGCAGACTATTCATGTATCATCTAGGCAGCACTACATGAAAAAAGATGCTGAGTTGGTTATTCCAATATCTTCTCAATCTATGTCTGAGAGTCTGAAGTCAAATATTTATAGGCCCTACTTAATCCTCTGTAATCTTCTCTCTATGTGCTTCCACTTTGTGGCTTCGACTGCTTCAACCCTGCTTGTAACATTAGCTTTATTTACTTGGTCTCCAGGGCCAATCTTGACTTTGGCTGGAGAGATTTAAGGAGCTCCAACCAAGTTCCATAGGCCTCTTCAACAAATGATACCTCTTTTTATCTGGTTTTGACCTTGTATCCAATTCTTAGAAGTGAACTGCTATCTGATCCCAAGACTATAAAGCTTACAAGAAATAAGATAGTGTGTGTTCATGCAAAGACAGACTAATGAATCAGTAGAGTCCAGAAATAGACTTATACAATTGATTTTTGACAAATGTGCCAAGCCAATTCAATAGAGAAAAGGTGATCTTTATAACATATGGTGCTGGAACAATTGGATAGTCATAGGCAATAAAATTAATCCTGACCCTTATTTCATACTATATACAAAAACAACCCAAATGGATTGTAGACCAAAATGTAAAAGGTAAGACTAACAACAACAACAAACAAAACAAAACAAAACTTTCGCAAATGAACATAGGAGAAAATCTTAGTGAACTTGGGTTTGCCAAGACTTATGAAATAAGACACAAATGCCTGAATGATAAAATAAAAACAATTAATAAATTGGACTAGGTTAAACTTAAAACCTTTCACTTTTAAGAAGACACGATTAAGAAAAGAAAAAGGCCATCGGCTGGAAGAAGATACTAGGTGCATCGGTTAATAATAGTGGATTTTGTAATCAAAGAAAACATGGTAATTTCAAGAGAAACATCAAAAGTGCTTTATTCAAATAATGACCATTGCTAGCTACACATTTCCCCATCTTTCAGGTAATTTGTAGATACCGTCCCAATAGAACTTCTCTTGTTTTGAGGCAAACCATTCAGAGACCCAATTTTCCACTTCTTCGTGCGTTTTGAAGTGCTGTTCAGAAAGTGCATGTGCCATCGATCAGAACAAGCGGTAATCTGAAGGAGCAAGGTCTGGTGAATATGGCGGGTGGGTTAATACTTCCCAGATAAGATCTTTTAATGTGTCTTTAACTGGTTTTGAAGTGTGTGATGTGAGTCATCATGAAGCAAATTTACTTTTTCTTGTCTTCTGGCACATTCTGGTCATTTCATGATCAAAGCGTGGTTCAAATTGATTATTTGTTGTCAGTAGCGATCAGTGTTAATGGTTTCACCTCATTTTATAAGCTCATAATACAGCACACCTTCCTGATCCCACCAAACGCAGAGCATTGTCTTCTTTCCGAAGCGATTTGGCCTTGCAGTCGGTGTTGATGGTTGACCTGGATCAACCCATGATTTTGTGCATTTGGGATTCTCAGAATAAATCCACTTTCATCGCCAGTCACAATTCGATGCAAAAAAGACTTTCTTTCATGCCATTGAAGCAACATTTTACTGATGACTTTTCAGTTTTCCATTTGTCTTTCGTTAAGTTGATGTGGCACCCATTTTCCTTCCTTTAAAATCTTGCCCATTGCTTGTAAATGATCAGAAATTGTTTTTTGAGCAACGTTTAATCTTTCTGCAAGTTGTTTTTGAGTTTGACACGCATCTTCATCCAATAATGCTTGTAATTGTTGGTCTTCAAACTTTTTCGGTGGATCTGGAGGTCTTTGTCTTTCATATCAAAATCATCACTTTTAAAGCATTTAAACCAGCATTCACAAGTATCTTGAGATGGACCATGTTCACCATAAGTTTCCCAAAGTATACGATAACTTTTTCTTCAAAATAAAGTAATGAATTATAACTTCCCGCAATGCTCTTTTTTGGCACGAAATTCAACACTTTTAAGTGTAAAAATATCTACGATGTTAACACCTTCAGCAAATTTGACATATGAAGTTTTGAAGCTTGTTGCCAATACAACAAAATAGCATACATATCAAATAGTATATATATCAACATATGTGTAACTCCGTCTATTGAAAAAAATCCGCATTATTAACCGGTACACTTAGTATTTGCAAAGAATAGATCTGACAAGGACTTGAACCTAGAATATGTAAGTCATTCTTATAACTCAATTATAAAAACTTAAATAAAAAATGGGCAAAACATTTGAACAGACACTTCACTAAAGAAGATATGTGAGTGTCAAAAAGATACATGAGGAAATACTCAAAATCATTAGTTATCACTATATCCTACTAATGAAAGTGGAAAACAAAGAAAGTAGATTGTGGTCCCCTTTTTTCCTGACATCTTATTTCAAGGAAATAAGCTCTCCATGCCTGAGCCCCTGTCACAGCATAGAGTCTGATACCTGGCCCCTACAGGGCCTGCTTCAGCCTGCCCACAGGTTTAATGGTCTGGTACATTATTTCAAACTTGGTTTTCACCTGCCTATTTCTATTTTTTAGTATCGCTTACTGATACCATTATGATAATCTGATTATTATTTAACAGGAAAGGAGTGAAAGGGGAGACCAAAAGATACAGGCGTGCCATTTACACAGTTTTGCCAAAAAGCTGCACTTAACATTTTCCAAGTCTATTCCCAGCTGAATAATGGGGGAAGGGGCTGGACAAAGGCAATTTAGAATCATGGTCAGTAAGATCTGAGTGACATGGGAAAATGCTTACCTTTCGATTGCACCTGAAAACAGGTAATTGGCCAGGATGGGTGTGGCCACTGCAAGTACACTAAATCTAAGTATATAAACTTCTACACCAAGGAGCCTCTTGCTCTTGGCTCCAGGGTGCCTGGCTCCTGGGACTCCTGCTGCAGGGGGCTGCACTCCCTCGCCCACATAGCGCTTGGCCTTGCTGGACTCCACACATGGACTAATGGACTTTAATGTGGTCTGAAAGCTGAACTACATCCGGCTGCAACATGGAACAAAAACTCTGGACACTGGCCTTGTTTCTGGCTTTGCTAACTCTCAGCTGCCCCTCTTCCAGGATTGGCTTGGGAGAACTGGGATACTACAACCAGAGAAATGTAACTCCACACAAATAAAATCTTCTGCATTCCATTCTCCCTTGGGGCGTCTGAAAAATGCTTCTTTCAGGAGCACCCCAAGACCCTTGCTCCCCAAACGACAGGGGAATTTCATCCACCGACAACACTACCACTGGACTCTTCCTGCTGTGCTTTCTCTCCCCATTGGGCTATGCCAGTGGTCGGCAAACTCATTAGTCAACAGAGCCAAATATCAACAGTACAACGATTGAAATTTCTTTTGAGAGCCAAATTTATTTAAACTTAAACTTCTTCTAACGCCACTTCTTCAAAATAGACTCGCCCACGCCGTGGTATTTTGTGGAAGAGCCACACTCAAGGGGCCAAAGAGCCGCATGTGGCTCACAAGCCGCGGTTTGCCGACCACGGGGCTATGCTGTTATTTTATATCTTGCCCTCTGTTAGCTATGACTGTGTACTTTCCCCTTGCTCTCTAAATTAATATTTCCCAGACCACACTTTATTTCATCTGTTCAACCTAAGATGCACTCATTGCTCATCCTGCCCCATCCCCAAATATACCCGTTATCAGTTGCTAAATCTTTTCCTGACACTAACCTCTGAAATTTGACTAGTTCCTGTCTTTGACATGACTGTGGTAAAAAAAAAATAAAAAAAATTAAGAACATATTGTAATAACACATCATTTTGCTAACTTGCGCTGAAATGCTGTTGGTCCATGTATAATCTTTAAGTAAGGGAAGATTGAAGTCTCTACAACTTAAAATTTCCTTTGATATTTGATATTTAAAGTTTAACACAGACCAGGATTTCTGTTTTACAATTTATTGGGCATGATATTCTTATATTTGCTTTATTTCCTTTTGTTCTTCGTAAGCTACATTTGCCTCCATTTCCCTTCTTTTGTGTATTTCTTCTTTCTCTTACATTAATCTGAAATATAAATGCCAACATATCTTCTTTTCACATCTGATTTCTCTGCTAATCTTTTCTTTTTACATCTTGTTCTGGCCACCTCAGGACCCATGCTTGTACCTGTGTTTCTATTTATTCTTGTTCATTCCTTATCCATGAGTCTCCTTTCCCGCTCCCTTGCTTTTGATTTTCTTGAATTTCTTTGAATAGAGTAGAAACAGCTCCTGCATCACCAAATGGCTGGGTAGAAGGTAATATTGAATCCACTTCAGGTAGCAAGTTTTTTCTGCATGATCTAAATGCAGCACTGTTTCTATGAAGCAGCAATTGCCCTGAGAGTTAAGGGGTTCTGTCACTCACCAGCTGTTCTTCAGTCCTGGAGATATAGTTCTACTTGGAAAATACCTCTACTCAAAAAAAGTAGCTTCTACATTCCTTTTGGGCTTCTCTTTTCTCCTCCTTTCTAGCACCCTTTGATGAGTAGAAAAGATTTTTCTCAAGCCACGGGGCAACACCTCAGTCTCTAGCTTGATGCACAATTTTATAAGCAAACATCATTCTGAATGTGGACGTTTGTGCTATTATCCATAGGAAAGAAAGGCCTTAAGAAAGAAAGGCCTTAAGATTTCATGTAACAGCTTATCTGGAATTACTGATAACCTTTATTCAGATTCCATTGTCAAAGGACTTGACCTATGGGCCTGATTTCCCTGATAAGGATTATATTTCTGAAAGAATGGTTATCAAAATTTACCAAGTAACTTTGCCTCTCATCCTCCTGCTGCAATGTGCTGTAGACTACTTAAGCCCCTGAGGAGCAGAATTAAAATTAAAGAAGATATGCTGGAAGAGCCATTGGCCAATACAAAGAGCAAGATGAAATGTGAAGCTAATTTCAACTTCTCAAAAATGTCGCCTTTAGTGGGAAAAGTTAATGAAATAAACTAGGCTTGTTGTAGGCATTTGTCCTCCCTGAATTTATCTACAGTGATACTGTCCTTTCCCTTTGGGGAGTTCTGCACAGAGGCTACCAGAAATGATATGTTCCTTCAGCTGTCCTGACTTTGCATAAACTTGCTCTGGAATTTTACTGAAAACTTGAATGACTTTGACACAAACTTGGAGAATCAGTAAATACCATTCGGCAGCAATGAACCTGTCAACACATGGCAATAGGGTGGATGATCATGCAAATGTCCATTTTACTTCATGTGAGTCAAATATACCAAATAGGGAACTGATTAGACTTAAGTAAACTGGTTTTTATTCCCACCGACAGTGGAACCAATTATTTCTGAGAGAAGGCTTTGTTTATTTTTACTCTAGGGTGAGGGTCTGTAACTCCTCGAACTATCCCTGAATTTAGGCCAGATGAAAATGGTAATTCAATATGGTTACCTTGATGTGTAAATGGTAGGGTCTTTAATTGGGTTCATTTACATAATAGAGAAAGGAGTCTGGGAATCCATTTGAGCAAGGATGAGATTAAAAGAGGATGATGATCTGTCTCTTAACTCTAGATCTGAGGGAAATTTATAAAACAAGGACAAAACCCTAAAACTGTTCTTTAGCAATTTACTTATCACCAAGCCATAGACTTTCTTGTCATTTGAACGCCTGATGCGTATTTGGTAGCCACCTCTCTATTTTAATTCTTGGTGTCTATTACTTCTGGCTCATTTTTGTCTTGAATTTGATACCTGAAGGATTCAAGGTTATTTAAAGGATTTAAGACTTCTAACTATTCCCCAAAGCTCTAATCTCTGGAACAGAGAAACTTCCTGATTAGAAAAACAGGCGCCAGCTTTGGCCCATTGAAGCACTGAACTATGAGAAATGTTGTCTAACAGTTTTGGTGGTTTTTCTCTGTGTGTATTGGATAGATTTTGGAAGAGTAGGGCTTAAAATTTCATTTCAGATTTAAAAAGTCATGTAATAGGATTCTACCACACAAGCCTTACTTTGTTTAGATATACACATACGGGGCTTGTAATTATAAGTCTCTAGAATACAAACTACATGTTGAAAATTGTGTATCTTCATTTTCAAACTATGTACATGCTAGAAATTTTCTCAGAATATGTCTCAAATGGATCTGACCGTGAAGGGGATATGGATAATTGCCATGGCACCTGTAGCGTGCCTGACTCCAGAAACACCATGCTTCCTGGTCTGGACATATTATGATGGCTTCTAATATCGGCACACACTTCATTCCTAGTCACATTTGAACATCCTGTGTCAGCCAGGTCCAGGCTGTACAAATAAGCAAAGGCTAGGTTTCTTTCTATGCTATCAGAATTGATATAGAAATACAACTTTTGATTAAATTAATCAGCACTTCCATATGTGTGGTTTCACAATCAGCCACAATCTAGGCTATTATAAACAACTATGGTTGATCAGTTTGCCTGAAAATTGTAGCTTCAGTGTGTCTGAAATAGTTGTTTCTATGGATTCAGATGTGTCAACCATTTCCCATGTTTTTTTTTTTTTGAGGGAGCAAAAGAGTCCACTTTCAAAACTTGGCATTTTAGGCCCGGCCGGTATGGCTCAGTGGTTGAGTGTCGACCTGTGAACCAGAAGGTCACAATTGGATTCCCAGTCTGAGCACATGCCTGGGTTGTGGGCTTGATCCCCAGTTTGGGGTGTGCAGAAGGCAGCCAATCAATGATTCTCTCATCATTGACCTCTCTCTCTCTCTCTCTCTCTCTCTCTCTCTCTCTCTCTCTCTCTCTCTTCCTCTCTGAAATGCATTAAAAGAAAAAGAAAAAAACCTACCTTGACATTTTGGAACACGAAAGTGGAGAGAGGACTAACTCTCACTTATTTAATAGATGCAGACACTGCACACCGAGAAGATCCATGAGTTACAAAACCTGGCAACTTACAAAGCCTTGTGCAAAACTTGGCTTGTTTGCCCCAGGTCATTGTTGCAGCCAGTACTACCCTTACTCAGTACCCTCACTGCGTCTCGAGTACCTACTCCTCATGGCTCATCACCAGAACTCAGTGCTTGTCTGTGCGCCCAGCCTTGATTGTTTTGTGCATAGGGTCAGAATGATTTTTGTGTAAACTTGTGTTTGTAATCCTATTTTTTTATTCAAAAATACTATGTGCATGTTAGGGGGAAAATAAAAAATTCTTTGTTCATGTGCTGACCGCTGAGTTCAGGATCATTTGGAAATGTCAACTCTAGGTTCTATATAGTGAAACAGATAATTTCACAATGTTAGCTGCAGACTTTAATGTTTCGGACAATTTATAAATAAACTTGAGAAGTTGTGAGTGCATAGGTTGATGTGAATCACAGTAATTAAGGAACATGTGAAATTGCAAGGTAACATTGTTTTGCAAACAGTAAGGATGTCTATACACCAGGTGTTATTACAGTAAAGACAAATGGAAACTACAGACTTTAGATGATTAATATCTAATAGATGTGTCAACTTGAAAAAATAATAAGTTCAGTGAATATTTTTGTTTTAATTTACTTTATTGTTAAAAGTATTAGTTATCCCCATTTCTTTCCCCCATTGATGCCCTTATTCCCCACTCCCACCCCCTCCCCAGGCCTTCACAATACTATTGTCTGTGTCCATGGGTTATGCATATATGCATATAAATTCTTTGTTTAATCTCCCTCCTCCCCCCACTCCTCCCCTCTGAGAATCCTGAGTCTGTTGCTTCCATGTCTCTGGATCTATTTTGTTTGTCAGTTTATTTTTTTCATTAGATTTCACATATAAGTAAGATCATGCAATATTTGTCTTTCCCTGACTGGCTTATTTCACTTCATTTTTAGTTAGAAAATGATTATGTGTCCAATCAAACTTACTTTATATTAAAAAGATTAAATTATCACTATAGCATATTCTGGGAATTAGTTACATGAAAGGTAGACTGTGTATTTTATATATTATAGAATCAGATGGAGTTAGAAAAATGGGCCAAATTGACATTATAAAAATGGAAATGAGAGAAGCCCCATTTATAATAATGTAGGAAAAAAGCCATGAAATACCTAGGAATGAATTTAATGAGAAAGTCTCTATGATGAGAACTATAAAATTATATTGAAGGATATAAAACAAAATCCAAATAAATGGAAAGACAGACCATGTTTTGGATCGGAAGACTTAATATCATAAAAATGTCACTCCTTTAGACATTAACATATAAATTTAATGCAGTTCCAATCAGAATTCACTTTTTCCCTCTTTTGGAACACATAAGTGATTCTAATGTGTATATGGAAGAATAAACATGAAAATTGCCAAGAAAATTTTGAAATTGAGGAACAGCAAAGAAACTTGCACTACTAGATATAAAAATGCAATATAAAGCTACTTTAAACAAAATAATATAGTACTGGCCTGCAGTAAACAAACAATTCCATAAAAAATAGAGATCATTTAGCATATTAAAGATTGCATAAACCAGTGAATAAATTATGTTATTTAATTAATACAATCAGAAGAATGGACTGTGCTTTTGAAAGAGATTAAATTTTATTCATATTTCATTATATAACATTACAGATGGATGAAAAGTCTGAATCCTAAAAAATAAGACCACAACAGTCTTGGAAGACACAAGAGAATATCTGTGTAATAATCATGTGGTGATGGTTGTTTTTTTAAAAAGCAAGACCAAAATCATAAATATATAAAGAAAAAATTAACTTGATTTCATGAAATGTAAACATATGTAAGGCCAACACTTCATGTAATAGACATCTTAAATGGCTGGCCAGCAACTTTAGAATGTCATTTAGATGTTTGGGAAATTATCCTCCTCATAAATTCTACTGTTTTAAGGTAGAAGCCAGAAACCCACTTTCCCAGGCTCCCTTGCAGCTAGTGTTGAGACTTTGGCCTCATAATGAAGATGCGTCCATTATAAATTCTGATTCAGAAAAGCATGATGTGAAGAAGGAGGTTCCTCATGGGATCAGTAATGTTGAGAGCGACAGAGAAACATTAAGCAATGGCAGAAAGATCCTGCACATGAGGGTGGGAGAGGGGCAGATTATCCAGTGGGATGGTGCAGCAGCTTAATCTAGACATTTTCCCTAGCTGTGTAGCCTCAGAGATTGGCTGTATGTTTCTCTCTGAAACTTCTGTAATCTATCTAATACCTTTTAACAAATACCTTTTCTGCTTAAACTAGTAGGAGTGAGTTGCATTTTGCAGGTAAGAATTCTGACTGAGCCGAAACCGGTTTGGCTCAGTGGATAGAGCGTCGGCCTGCGGACTGAAAGGTCCCGGGTTCGATTCCGGTCAAGGGCATGTACCTTGGTTGCAGGCACATCCCCAGTAGGAGGTGTGCAGGAGGCAGCTGATCGATGTATCTCTATCATCGATGTTTCTAACTGTCTATCCCTCTCTCTTCCTCTCTGTAAAAAATCAATAAAATATATTAAAAAAAAAAAAAGAATTCTGACTGAATCACCCACATAAAAGGTCAAAAGACAAATGATAGACTGGGAGAAGATAATGACAATCTAAACAACAAAGCATCAAAACAACTAAGGAGGAAAAAATATGCACATGATATAAACAGACAACCCACTAAAGAAAAAAAAAAGGCAAATACAAGCTACATAACCTTCTGGATAATTAGGGAAACAATAATAAAATCACAGGTTTCAACCATCAGATTTGTTAAAACTTAACCTATGGTTAGAATTCAGGGCTTGTAGGAATGTAGGAAAATAACCACGCTTATACCCTGTTGGTGAGACTGTATAGTATAGGCATGAGGCCTTGTGGCCTGGCAATAGTTTGTACAATTAAAACGTGGACACTCATTCACAGAGAATTATCCAAAAACAAATAAAAACATTCAATTTTTAAGATATACAAACACATGTAAATACAAACAAGGATGTTCATCACAGATTTCTTTAGAATAGGAAGCATCTGGAAACAACTGAAATGGTCATCAGGTGAGTGATGGTGTAAGGAGGGCTACACCCATAGTCTGGAATTCTAGAGTGCTGTTAAAGCTGGTCTACATGTATCAGCTTGGAAGACTATATTTGAAATATTATGAAATGTAAATATCAAATAATAACCTTATTCCAATATAAAAGATTAGGTAGTAAACATATTTTATGAGAGAAGTTAATCATTGGATACATTGCAGGTTTGGTTTCAGCCGATTGCAATAAAGTGAATATCACAATAAAATGAGACACAGAAGATTTTTTTGTTTTCTTGGTGTATATAAAAGTTATGTTTATATTATATTGTAGTATATTAGGTGCGCAATAGCATGTGTCTAAAAACAATGTACATACCTTAATTAAAAATATGTCATTGCTGCCCTAGCTGGCTAGGCTCAGTGGATAGAGCATCATCCTGCAGACTGAAGGGTCCCAGGTTCAATACTGGTCAAAGGCACATGCCCGGGTTACATGCTCGATTCCCAGTAGGAGGCATGCAGGAGGCAGCCGATCAGCGATTCTCTCTCATCTTTGATGTTTCTATCTCTCACTCTCCCTTCCTCTCTGAAATCAATTAAAAATATATATATTTTAAAAATATATCATTGCTTAAAAAATGCTAACCATCTTCTGAGACTTCAGTGATCTTTGTGTTGGTGGAAGGTTATCTTTGGATGTCGATTGCTGCTGATTGATCAAGGCGGTGGTTGCTGAAGGTGACTGTTTGACAATTTCTTAAAATAAGACAATTAAGTTTGCCACATCAATTGACTCTTCTTCCCTTCACAAATGATTTCTCTGTAGCATGCGATGCTGTTTGATAGCATTTTACCCACATTAGGACTTCTTTCAAAATTGGAGTCAGTCCTCTCAAACCCCGCCACTGCTTTATCAACTAAGTTCATGTCATATTCTAAATCCTTCATTGTCATTTCTGTCTTCTCAGCATCTTCCCCAGGGGTAGCCTCCATCTCAAGAAGCCACTTTCTTTGCTCATCCATCGGAACCAACTCCTCATCCATTAAAGTTTTATCATGAGATTGCAACAATCCAGTCACATCCTCAGGCTCCACCTCTAAGTCTAGTTCTCTCGTTATTTTCACCACATCTGCAGCTACTTCCTCTACTGAAGTCTTGAACCCCATCAAAGTCATCCATGAGACTTGGCACTAACTTCCTCCAAAGTTTTGTTAATGTTGATATTTTGACCTTTTCCCATGAATCCCAGATGCTCCTCATAGTATATAGAATGATGAATCCTTTCTAAAAGGTTTTCAATTTTCTTTGTCCAGATCCATCAGAGAAATCACTATATATGACAGCCATATATAGCCTTACAAAATGTATTTCTTAAATAATAAAATCTGTAAGTCAAAATTACTCCTTAATTCATAGGCTACAGAATGGGTGTTGTGATAGCAGACATGAAAACAACATTAAGTTCAATGTACATCTCCCATCATATAATTTAAGTTTGAAGGTTTATATGGGCATGGTTTGTGGCCATATGCAATTACAGTGCTAATATCAAAGATCACTGATTACAGATTACCATAATATAACAAAGTTAATGAAATATCATAAAGTAATAATGACAAACTTTGGAACATTGTGAGTATTACCAAAATATGACACAGACACAAAGTAAGCAAATGTTGTTGTAAAAAATAGCACTATAAACTTGCTTTACACAGGATTGCCACAAAACTTCAATTTGTAAAAAAAAAAATGAAATATCTGCAAAGCACAGTAAAACATAAAGTCCAATAAATCAAGGTATGCCAGTATTATAGCAGATAGATACCAAATTATGCTTATAATTTGGAGGAGATATTGGAAGAGAGAAACTATAAACTTTAGATGTTTCTATATAGTTTGCATTTGACACAATTGCTTTTATAATCCAAATGATTAGTGAATTTTGTACCGCCATCACAGTTTTCACCCAACAGCATATTATTTGTAAAATTGAAAGGTCTGGTTATCCAATTTATTTTCCCTGGAATAACTCCCCGAGGAATGAGTCACATTTCCATCTGTAAGAATGTCCCCATGAGGCAGGGATGCTCAATGCCAGGCCAAACTCTGATGGAAATATTTTGATTCTTCCCATTCCATTCCCTCTGAAGAGTAACTTTGTCATTCCCTCACTTTTTTGATTTCTTAGTTTTCACAAAGAAACAACCACTGCCATTACTACCCATCACTGAAGCCGATCAAATTTCCGCACAAAGGACTTGGATGCCGGGATTTGCAGAGGATAAATTTACTGGGGGGAAAGGCACCTCCTCAGACTTCCTTGTATATTTCCTAAGGGATGTGCAGCCATCCAACTTACCTTGCCAAACTCCCATTACATGAAAAGAAAACAAACAAGTTTATTGTTAGTTTAATGCTTATTACTGCCCACACATTAGCTTGAAATCAAAGTTATGAGACATGAGACAACTAAATTGAATTGTTAGATGATATACATACACTTGATAGTGCCCATAAAGTAATTACTAAACTTCTGCAGCACACCAAAATATATTTTTTGCTGATATGACACAAATAGGTATAATTTAGATTAATTCACACTGGATGGCTATTGTTATGTTGGCTGTTGTCATTTTTTTTTATTTGACAACCTAAGGGAAAAGAGGTCAGTGCCCCTGACTAAATAGCCAGCTATGGCATGTTTTAAAAATCCTTGTGGCACATTTGTTGAAAATGGCTGCTTTAGAAAGATAGTCATCTATTAATCATCTGGTTACCAGAATAAAGTCTTGGAATGAGTCTTAGTAACTATATTGATGGTAAACATTAACCATGAGACATAGAAACCAATTTTTAAGCAGGCATTATTTTTGAAAATGAATGTTGCACTTTGGAGTGGTCACATGTTACAAACATGCACTGATTCCAACGATGTTACCACTGCTTAAACATTTTTGGGTCTCCTTGGAATTGTCTTCTAGGAGCCACAGAAGACAATAAATCTTCTGCTTCTATGTATAGCTCATTTTTAAAATCCAAACTAGCATCCCAAGCCTAATAACTCATATTATTTATGCATCTTGGCTCCTCATTATTTTTTGCAGTATTCACTAAACACATATTTAAAGAACAGAGGTCTGTTGCCATTTATGTTTTAAACTCTGAAATTTCAAAAGGAAGAAGTGCAAAAAAAAAAAAAAAAATGAATCAATAGCAGCATACTGGAAAAAAGCATGGAATTCCCCGAGCAAATTATCTCCAAGTGAGAACATGCATTTGGATGTAAGTCGGGGATGATGAGGAATCAGTCACACTGCATTGTAATGTTGCAGAGAGGAAAAAGTAAGGATAGGCTTTAAAGAGTTCTGCAGGTTAGTTCAAAAAGAGCTCTACTACTTGCTTTCTGTGTAATATCAGGCTTCTTTCTGAATTACCATTTCCTCAGCTTTGAAGTGGAATTGTGAGAAGTATCCTTGAAGACTAGTAAGAACTGGTGGTGACCCACTGTAATGTCTGGGGTCACCCCAGGCTCAACTGTGGCACCATATATAATGTCAATATCATCAGATGATCTGTCCAGAGCTCATAGACAACTTTATTTAGCTTTTTGCTGTTATTGCTATTTTACTGGATATCAATTCTTACATTTTCTAAACAAATAGCTATATGATAAGGTTGTTGATTTTGTTTTTGTGGAGGTTTTTTTTTTTTGGGGGGGGGGGGGCGAGTAAAGTGTTTTAAGAAGGACCAGGCCCAACTATGACTGAAAGTTTGTTGCAGGTAGATCAAGCTTATAAAGAAAACCACCGAAAACTACTATCAGGTTAAGAAAAGATGTAGATGGATAGTTGAATTATACAGAGCAAACTCAATCCAATTGGGCCTGCAGGTTCTTCTCAAAAGGGGAGCTTGCCCTTTGAACTATTCCATCACTTTAGGGAAGAGGTCTAATCTGTAAAAGTTTATAACCATAATTCACATGGTTTAGAATTTCACTGTTCTTCTTAAGAGTTTTTAGGTTTACCAAAAAAAGTAGGAAGAGGGCAATTATTATATTTCAAAGCTATAGCAAAACCCCTCCTCCCCTGACATTGGGTTCAAATTCAACCCAATCCCTCTTGACCACGAAAACAGAATTCATAATTATCTCAGGTGATTCTGACATTTTGCCATCTGCAGGAGATTTTAGTGTTACTATGTTACTGAACAAGGTTAAGTTTTCTTGGTTAACGGGAGGGCTTTTGTTTGCTCGGACAGACTTACAACATTTCTTTCAAATAGATCATGAAGATTCCAAAACTGACCTCTGGAAGGACCCCTGGAATTCAGAGCAATACATCCATGTCAGTCTTCAATCTTGGCTATGTGAATGAACCTGATCTCAATGGACTTTTCCCAAAGAACTTTTTGAACTGTGACGTTCTGGTTCAGATAGATGATCTGCATTTATTTTGCAACATAAAATAAATCATCAATCACATGAATAATGCATCAGTTGTAGTGCCTGCAGTGGGATATTATCTCCCTAAAACAGCAAATGAGTCAAAATATGTGTTATATTAAAAATATTATATTATTTAGATATTAATTAAAAGTCATTTTATTGTAGTTGAATTTCAAGAACCAGATTATATTTATGAATTGTATTTGTATCTTCTGATTGTTGAAAAATGTTCTATATGCAAGATTTTTCTCCTGAATTTAGGCACTGTCCGAAATAAATAATGAAAGATGGATGACTCATTATCTGGGGAACTTGAACAAATAAAACAATCTCATTTCACCTCAATTTTCTGGATATTTTGATTGGATGTTGGCCTATGAATGCCTGAAAAGTCTGTTTAATTGCTTATATTCACCATTTCAAGTCGCTTCTATGAATGTTTGAAAAAAGTAATTATGTACTGAGCTGAAATGTAAGGTCTTACTGTGTATGGATTATCCATTTGGAGAATATATGAAGCCATTTGTGTTGCTCAGCCCTTTGCACACACTGCTCCTCAGCGGGCTCACATCCCCATGGTTGCTCACAGATGTGCTGGATGGAACTCCTGCTAGCATGCAGTCCATAAATTTCCCATTCTGTAGGTCCTGGGTAGGCTGTCATCTTACACAAGGCTACAATTTGAAGGATTCTGAGTGTATTTTGATTGCTTTTAATAGGACCATTCATTTTATCATGTGGATGTTCACTCCCTAGTTTGGGCTAGAATTTGGGGGAGCATCAAACAGAAGGAGTGCTACAATTGTTTTATTCCTTTATTATTTTTCATGCCGTTGGGATGATAGAACTTGGCCCCCATAATGGAATCTAGAGTAATGGTGACATCACAGACTAAGAACGCAAGGGAACACTAGAGACAGCGTTGTTGTAAGTAGAGCTTTCACTGCTTCCAAATGGCTCTTTGTTCTCTCCATAAATCACGTACTCCATTTTACTATCTCTAAATTATATTGTTCCAGCTTCCTGGATCTCCCCTCTCCATCTGGAATTCAGTGGCTCCACGTAGGCCTCATTTTGTCGTCCTTAATTCTTAACTGCCTCTGGTGTTCTTAAATGCATGTCCAACTGAACGACTCCTCTTCTTACAACCCTTCACTGACTCTTTGTCACACACGGCAACCTTTCCCAAACTGTGTTCCCTGTAGCAATTATTTAGCATGCAAATTTACCCAAACTTGTTCTTTGTCTCAGTACTGGGTAAAACCAAAGTTGAGAATGGTTCCTTTTGCTGGATATTTGAAACTATAAATATAATTTTAGGAGTTGTAAACCCTCAGGGTGGGTGATGGTATGGTTTTTACATAGATCAACTTCTCAGACTAGTACTCCAGGACATATACAGAGTAGGCAAAAGTAGGTTTACAGTTGTGAGTATGTGAAGCACAGAGTTTATTCTTGTATTATTATTTATTAATGATTGTATTATTTTCCATACGAACAACTGTAAACCTACTTTCGTCATGCCCTATATATATGTTGGGAATGATAGGCTCTAAGGTAAAGCTGCACTTCCTTTGTATGTCATACTAGCCCACTGCCTAGCTTTGAAATTCACCCTCTATTGTTTTCCTCCTTTGTACAATGCATATTAGCCATACCATACCAACCTACGTAACCTTTTCCCAAATCACCACCCCGCTGATTGACCACATGATGTTCCCACCTGTCTGAATTCTTCTTCTTCCCCCGCCCCCTAAGCAAACTTCTGCTCATTCTTTTTTGGTGTTGTTTTTATTGCAAGTTTCTAATTTTTATTCTTTTAATTAATTAATTTATTAAAATTTTAGTCTTTAATTACAGTTTACACTCTATATTATTTTGTATTAGTTTCAGGTCTACTCATTCTTTAAGATGCAGCTCAAGCATCCCTGCCTCTGAGAAGTCTTCTCTGACAATCCCAAACAGCGCTCAGCACTCTGTTTTCAATGCTTCTTTGCTGTGTGGAATATTCTCTTACCGAATATAAAGGCAGTTTTGAGTCCTGCTGTCTGCCAGGTGCTTCTCTATGCTTTAGCCATGCTTTACTTCTGTGATTCTCTTCCCTATAATCTTAACTCTTAATATTTGAATTTTTAGTGCATACCAGAATGGCCTGTCCATAGTAGGAAATCTGTGTGCAGTGGCTAAATCCATAGCCCTTGAAGATTTTTTATGTGTTGTGCTATGATCTTTGAAGTTACAATTGTTATACTTGTAACTGTGTTAATATTTTTTTTACCCATTATTGTGTAGAAGGAAAGTAGTAAATCAGAAAATCTAAGATCTCTCACTTCTCTAATTAATCGTTTATTTATAATTTTTTGAAGAAACTCCATACAGTTTTTCCACAGTGGGTGCACCAGTTTGTATTCCCACCAACAGTGCACTAGGGTTCCCTTTTTCCCACATCCATCTTGAGTATGATGTCTCACTGCATTGAGCCTCAGTTTGCTTATCCACAAAATAAGACTGAAACCATCTCTGAGGGCACTTTCCAGCTCTAAAATTCCATGGCTCTCTCTAATGCCAGGGTTTTCACTAGACTTTTTTAATTTGAGAAGCAGAAAATATGGCTATGTTTATAGAAAACAACTGTGAAGATTTTTGTTTTAAGGTTTTTTGTTTGTTTGTTTTAACCTTACTCAAACTTTTCAAAACAACACTTTTTTTTTGTTCTTAGTGGATCTCAGATAGTTTTACTAAAAATATTTCTTAACACAAAGCTCCAGTTAAATGTTTCATCTTCTCTGATTTGCCCTGCAAGAGCTCATCTGAGAGTTGAGGAGGCTTCTGGCTTAAGGCTCCAATTACAGGAGTGGGACCATAGGTCACCACACCGCAGGGCACTGCTCTGCAGGAGGGGCTGGCCAAGGAAAACACTTGTTTGAGCACTTGAAGCAGAAGATGAAACAAATGCTTTTCAGCTAAGAAAGAGCTCATGAGCTGGCCCCCACGAAAATGTTCCACATGATAAATCCTGAGGGCAGTGGAGTGCTCGTCATGAAGTATACTGCCTGGGAAATCTCTGGCCCAGCACTCCACACCTGCCATTTTATATTCTTTTCTTGCAAAGCCGCAAATTAAATATGGCCCTCCACTTTAACAGCAGCACTTTTTAATGCAGAAATGTTAAGTTCTTGTGGTGAAATGAAAATGTAAAAAAACCTCTTTCATGTTGGCTAAGTTATCATCATTTTTATTTTCCTCATCAATAGCACTAAGTAAGATTTACGGCTTGCCAGTACTGTAGTATTATTTTTGCAGTAGAGAAATATTTGTGGAATATAGTTACTGTCCTTAAGACATTTCTGGGTAGGAGAGCCATTGAATGTGTCTACAGCTGTTTTAAAAAGTGTGAGCTTTAATTCTCATATGTTTCTCAATGAAATTGTTTTTAGTTTGGGGAGAAGTTTTTTGAAGTGTACAACACAGGATTGCTGTATTGTATAGCAGATCTCTAGAACTTCATCATCTGGTATAACTGAAGCTTTGTAACCTTTGTAAAGTGGCTTCCCATTTCCCTCCACCCCCAGCCCCTGCAACCACCATTCCACTCTCTGCTTCTGTGAGTTTGACTGTTTGAGATACGGGCAAGTGCAATCATGCATTATTGTCCTTCTGTGATTGGCTCATTTCATTTAGCATCATGTTTTCCAGGTGTATACATGTTATCATATACGGCAGGATTTCCTTCGTCTTGAAAGCTGAATAATATCCTATTGTATGTATATACCACTTTATCTTTATCCAGGAAGTGCAAATTAAAACCATGATAAAATATCACCTCACATCTGTTAAGACAGCTATGATCAAGAAACAAACAATAACAAGTGTTGGCAAGGATGTGGAGAAATTGGAATCCTTGTCCACTGTTGGTGTGAATGTATAAAGGTGCAACCGCTATGGAAAACTTGCCTGAAAGTCCATCAGAGAATTAAAAATAGAAATACCATATGATCCAGCAACTCCACTTCTGGGTTACTGTCCAAAAAAACTGAAATCAGGATCGCGGAGATTTCATGTTCATTGCAACATTATTCACAATCGCCAAGATGTGGAAACAACCTAGTTTGGGGAGAATTTTATTAAAAGTCATCGATCAAAGTCAGAAACAAAGATTTTCAGTATAACAGCATGTCTCAGGATCTATATCTCAAGTTACATGTGGATTTAGTTTCTGAACTATCACCCTGACTAGACATTTTTTTAAAATACCAACACATGGGCAGTGGGAGAAAAGGACAGTGGGAAATCCTGAATTTTTACTCCTCTTCCCGGCTGATTAGATTCCTGTCCTAAACTTATTAGCATGGTCGATACTATTCACCTGAAACATTAAATGTGTCGACCTCTCTGCAATGCCGTGGTCAAAAATGGAGTCCCTCCACTTGGTTTCTTATCCAGTCTTCTGCCTCCTGCTTGGGAGATGAAGCTGTCCTCCTGCCTCCATTGACAGCCTCGCCAAGTTGGCCGAGGGAGGCTGAAGGGATATACATCACACTGCAGCCTTCTCACTGCCAAGTTCTAGTCAGTTTCAGCAGTATATGTGAAAACCTCCAAAGCAAACACCAAGAAAGGAAATCAAAATTAAATTAATCCTCTCCAAGGATAAATAAAGCATGGATATGCTGCTCTGGAGCGTACAGGATGGAAATCAGAAAGGCTTTTGCTTGGGTTTTGATGACACTGTGATTCAGATTCTGGATTCTTCAGCCCAGTGAAGAGGAGAGATATAGACCTACAAAAATCTAGGTCCCTTACTAGTGCTTATATATGTAAGAAAATATGCCTCAATAGTTGATATTTATAGGTATCTTCAAGATGGTGTCTGTGAGTTGGCAACAGAAAGTCATCCTGTGAAAACAGTCACTGTATCTTAAGAGAACAGGACTCAAAGTCTTTCTCTGAGCATATTAATGTCAAAGGGAAAAAGGACACTTCAGCATCACAGAATTACAGGCAGATACAAATGACTTTTAACTTCTCGTCTTGCTTTTCATGAATTGAGAAAATTGAAGTGAGGCAAGATCCTTTTATTCACACTCTGTGTTACATTATAGCTAAAAAAAATTTACTCTCTCTTTCGATTTTGATGACTACCTGAAATGATTTTGTCTCAACTCTAGTTTTCTAACCAACATTTGACAGACAGCTAAAAAAAAAAATACAGATACTTACTAATCTATTAGCAAAAGCTGAGTGATTTGAGACCAGCTTAATTGAAAATCTTGTTTATTTTTTTCATCAGTCTTCACTGAAAGTTAAGACCAAAGAAGAACCTCCTTTGGTTATACTAAATGCTAAATTTTATCAATACCCTTTGTGGTGAAATCTGAGCTAACAGTGAACAGACTATTATGAATTGTGCTTTAGCCAGCCTATGCAATGCTGTCAGTATACCACTTTACTGAACTTTATTCATTGCTTAATAGGTTCTTTGCAATGAGGCTGAATGCCTTCTAAGTATTATCTTAGTGAGTGGATATAATAATTCCATGAGGGTTATTGTTTTAGTTATTCCTATTGTTTAAATGAGGAAATTAACGTTTAGGCACTACTTTATTTGGAACCCAAAGTCCATGCCATTGATGAGAATGTAAGTGAAACAAAAAGATTAATAGCTTTATTATTGCCAGCAAGAATCAGTTGGGAAAACGTAATTATTAATGGATGCAAACAAATGAGTATGCATAGCATTTAAGAATAAATCTGTCAAGCATCATAGGGACCTATGTGAAGAACATGGCAACCAGGTAGGAACACAAATTGGTACAACCTTTCTGGAGGATAATTTGACAATTTAAATCAAAAGCTTTATAAAAAAAGGCATATTTTCAGATTCATCAACTTCAGTGTCAGGATTTCATCTAAGAGATGTGATTAGAGAGGCAGCAAAGAGCTCTTTGCACTTTAATTAGCATTGATTCTGCTGAACACAACATTTGAAATAATATAAATATTCATCAACTAGAGGCCCAGTGCACGAAATTCGTGCATGAGTAGGGTCCCCAGGCCTGGCCAGCGATCAGGGCCAATCAGGGCCTTCTGGCTGCTGGCTGCCAACTAAGACCTTCCTTCACTCCACGCCGCCCCCTGGTGTTAAGCGCATGTCATAGCAGGTGGTCTAACTCTTGTCAGTCGAACTCCCTAGGGGACAATGTGCATATTAGCCTTTTATTATATGGGATAGGAAATTTTGTAACTTATTTAATACCTTTTTTAAAAAAATAATACATTGTTCTAGAATCTTTATACCCAGCTGAGAAAATCCAATTGTATTGATCATGGCATAATTGGTGCCTAAGAACATGGTAACACATTTCTTCAACAAGACTCCTAAATGGCTCTTGGTTAAGAGGAAAACTGTTTAGTAACTACCTGTTTGTCCAGGTGACAACTTAACTGATGGATACAGTCTGTTACCCCTGACTTCAAAAGTGTTTATATCTGGCCCTGGCCAAGTGGCTCAGTTGGTTGGAGCATCATCCCAGACACCAAAAGGTTGAGGGTTCAATCCCTAGTCTGGGCAAGTGCAAGAGGCAGATAATTGATGTTTCTTTCTCACATCAATGTTTCTCTCTTCTAAAAATCAATAAACATATGGGTGAGGATTTTATAAAAGTATTTATATATGATTGGAAATTATTCTGTTTGTAGCAGATACAGGGAAAACGCCTTAGTATCTGAACTTTTCTATTAGCTGGAGATGGCAGTGAAATAAATTTTGAGCATAAGGAATCACCTGGTTCCATTTTTCTGATCCAGAGCTTCAGGCAATGTCTGATCATTATGAATAAAATGTACCTAATTATCCTTCCTGTAATGTTTGTAGAGGCCAAAGGCAGGTCATAAATAGAATAAGAGAGCAAACTAAAGAGTGAAGGCATTATTGCTGACATTGCTTCCTCATTTGAAACACAGCAAGTTTCCGTTTCTTATGTGGACTTAAGCACTGCATCAGGAGGTCCTGGAAGTAGTCTTTGGAGAACTAAAATGTGTCTTTTCTTGAAGCTCTCAACTCACAAAGAGTAGTTTATTGTCCTTTTTAATTAATCAGCTAAAAAATGTGTCTGTTCAAATCTTACTATAACCAAGGCACATTTGTGTCATGTGGCTTTACACCAGGAAGTGTGTGTGAAAGTGAGGCTGGGTTGTATCAGAGATGAACAACTTCAGGGAACCACCTAACCTTGTAAATTTTAGTCACAATATGCTGTCATTAGCTCGTGCTCTCCATCCACTCACCCAGCCCTCCTTTCACTAATATATTTATTTCCAGAAGAGTTATTGCTGATATGGTTCTTGGAAATCATTGTGCTAACTACTGGGATGCATGAATGAATAAGCCTAAGTACCTGCTTCCAGTGAACTTATGCTCCAGTGAGATGTCCAGTGATCTTATGGGATGATATAATATGCTACATGCTATGAGAAAGATATGCACAAGGTAGTATAGAGAAGTATGAACCACTACCTGGGCAGGGTATGGGTTAGGTAATGGTGGGTGATTAGAAGATAAATAGCAGTATTCCAGCTGAGAGAATTTAAAAAAATCAATAATGGGTAATGTGGTAGGGAGAATAATGGCCCCAAAGATGTCCATGTCCTCTTCTCCAGATGGCAAATGGCAAAAGGGACTTTACTGGTGTGACTGAAGATCTTGAAGTAGAGAGATTGTCCTGGGTTATTTGAGTGGGTCAGATATCATCATAGGGGTCTTTATAAGAGGGAGGCAGTGGGGTATTAAAGAAAGTGTAGTCCCAGACAGAAGTGTATCTTCAACAATAACAAAAAATCCTTCCTCTTGAGTATTAACAAATAAAACTCATGAATGCAGTTGCGGAACTAATTTTTCCAAATTCTTAATTATGTTCATAGTCTTTGAACGTGACATTAAATACCTAAAATGTACAAATGCATCTTGTAAATCCTTTATGTATTTGTATACCAGGAGGATAAAAGAGAATTTGGAAGCAATCAATGTTACTGTAGCAGAGTGGGGGTGGAGTGTCTCAAGATTACACGAGGGAGGAGAAAATCATAGATAGGACCTCAAAGCATAGAGTGGGAATAACTTTACCTGGAAAACCTGGGAGAATATTTCAGGGAAAAGGAATGGTGTCCAATACAGTTCAGATATCAGAAAGAAACGTGTAGAGGTTAGAATATTCCATCTACTTCTACAATGTTGGCAAAACATAGGCTGCTCTGGCTACAGAGCAAATTGAAAGCTTTTAAGACAGCCAGACTTGGGTTTAAATCTCAACTCTGCTATTTACCATATATGTTCGGCCTTGACACCTTCACTTAACTGCTCTGTGATTCAGTGTTCTCGTCTATAAAATGGGACAACAATTCTTTCTTCACATTATTGTTACCAAGAGTCAATGAAAAATGTCTGGATAGGACTTAGCACTATGCCTGACACACAGGAAGCACTCAATAAATATAGTTATTCTGACTGCATTAGATCTTACACATTTCTTATCATAATCTAATCTCAAATCCGTAGTCACCAACCTGGCATCCATTCAAGTTAGATAGCTCAAAGCAGAGCAGATGTGCAAATACATAAAAACCATACCTGACAAAAAAGAGTTTTTAACAAGGACTCAGTTGGCCACCTGTCAGAGCATGTGTACTTTTTCAGAAATGCCCGTATAAGGGGTTATGGACTCCAAGTCCCCAAACCAGGATTGCACACTCGTTCCAAATGCATTTGTTCAACTGTCTGAACGGCTTTGTTCAGTGGGTCACCTGTTTGTTCCAACTACTTGAGGCCCGAGCAGCTTCACACAGCCTTGCTGTCCTGCTCTGGATGAGCAGGGGAGATCAGCTCTTCACTGAGGTTCTTCGAGATCGTAAAGAACCATCTTTTCAAAGAATTGTTCACATTTGGAAAGCCCCACGTTAGACAGAGCCAGTGCATTTACACAACTAACTATTGTTTGATAAATTGGATAATATTTAAATCATTTTCTAGCAGCAGAGTAAATACCCTCAGTATCAGACACCGCGGAGGCCCCTCTCTCTAGACCACCCTCTTCCTTGGAAACCGTATTGTCTGCGTTAGGAGCCTTCCTCCTACTCCATGTTCTTTTTCTCTCCCTACCTTTCCCTGTGTAGCAATGAACAAAGTATATTGACCTCAAGGGATATTATTTTAATTGCTGCATTTTTATCCAAGACTTAAAATATACAGAATTAGAAAAACCTCACTGTATGTAATTTTCAATGTAATTTAGAAGGTGAAATTGACTCTTTTGGACTCGCATCTTTAGTTACCAGATTTTTAATGGCTTGGAAGTGCAGTGATGCTTGAAAATGTAAATTTTTGGAAGGAAAAAGCTTCGGAAACTGTGACCTACTTTACTTTTAATGGCTCGGGCCATTGAGCCAAGAAGCTCGGTGACCACCCATGGGGGCTTCAGGCGAGTCGTGATTGTTAAACTCCAGGCCGAGGTTCGTTAGAATTAAGTGAAGACATTTTCTATCCGAAACAGGGAAATTCTAGAACGAGTCACGTGGATTTAGCACCTCTGTAGTGTTCCAGCTGAGCCCGTCCTCAGATCTGAACACACAGCCTGGCAGGTTGTAGACCTTACATGTTTGTTGAGTGAATTAGAATACCACGCTCCTGCCTCTGTAATAAAAGTCTCTCTTGCCCCCACTAAAAGCATAACAAGTGAAAGCATTAGAGGGAATTACAATCCAAGGCCACCCTGGATTAGAATAGGTGGCTATAATAATAACAAAACCCCTTTCCAGGAAACCCTATATTTGAAAAATCATCAGAAATAAACCCACATGGCTGATTAGAATTCAAAAGCCCTAAATATAACTATTGCCTTTTCATTTTCAAATGTCTGGACTTAACTCTTGCTATTTTGGGATTAGTCTTAGTGAAGTCAAACTATGGCAGTAGAAAAAGACACTCAGAGGCCAGGGTTTCTCAGCCTTGGCACTGCTGACATCTTGGTCTGCGTGATTCTCTGTTGGGTGGCTGTTCTGTGGATTGTAGGTCATTTTGCAGTATCTCTGGCCCCTGCCCTAGGTGCCAGTTAATACCTCGAGTTGTGACAACCCCAAATGTGTCCAGACGTCTGTCTGTTCATTGCCAGATGTCTCCGGGGATGGAGGTGATGTGCAAAATTGCCTGTGGTTGAGAACCACTGATAGAAACCCATAGTTCTCTGCCCTTTTCATTTTGCCCATCATGAGGGAAAATCCTTTTCTCTGTTGTTTTTTAAACAGATGGGCTAAGTGATGAGGCATTTCTTCACTTCAGAAAAGAAGCTTTTGCTTTCCAACTTTCAAACTATATTATTTTTTTAAATAATCAGCTTTGCAGGTGTAATCAAAAGCCAACTCAATTAAAATAAATAATGATACACAGCTAGGAAATTGTCCCTGCAGTCAGTGATTAGAATAAATATACTTTGTTCTTCGACCTTCTCCGGTTACCAGCTGGGAGGGAGGGCCTCCCTGAGCAGATACCCGGGGTCCTTCACCCCGCAGGCTGTCAGGGCTCAGTGCTGCCATTGGAGGAAGAGATGAAGGGTCTCCTATGCATGCAGTGTTATCAGCATGCCTGAGGTCAGTGGCCCTCTTCTGTAACTTTAAGGGAAAGGATGGGATTTTAGTTTTCAAAACTGGGACTTTTCGTGTGGGCCACATGTCCTTCTCATCCTCCTACCAAGATTTCATAGTCGATCATGTCACCCTTTTCCTGCATTGGACTCCCAGGACAAATGTCTAGGAGGACAGGTCGCCTCTATAATTGTCTGTACGGAGCCCCCCCAAATTCATATCACTCCTTGGGGCAGGTTTTCCCACTGGCCTTTCTTCAGGACATCATAGGGTAGACACATAGGGGTTTGCCCAGCCTGGGGTGGGACGATACCCTGAGAAGCATCATCCAGGGGTGTTATTGCTTCTACAGGGAAAAGCATAATTGTAACTGAGTGAGGACTGACTGATGACCATATTCTGACCTAAATTTTCATCTCAAGCTCTAAACATGTGTGTCCAGGTGCTTCCCCAGGCCTTCCTATAAAGTGCTGACTTGCTGGTGTCTTGCTCCTTCTAAAGCAGGGGTCCTCAAACTTTTAAACAGGGGGCCAGTTCACTGTCCCTCAGACGGTTGGAGGGCCGGACTATAGTTTAAAAAAAACTATGAACAAATTCCTATGCACACTGCACATATCTTATTTTGAAGTAAAAAAACAAAACGGCAAAAACACCCGCATGTGGCCCGCGGGCCGTAGTTTGAGGACGCCTGTTCTAAAGTATCCTGGTCCTGTGTTGGTAAATTAGGATGACCAGAAAGAACCTCCTTGTGAGAAGGACCACCTAGGATTTTCACCCAGAATGGGTGACAGTGGATGCCATCAGGTGTGGGATTTACCGAAAAGCCATCTGCTCACTGTCCCCTTCTCTTATTCCTACAAGGACTGTTCCCCCCTAGAGCCCGGGAGGGGTCTTTTCTTTTAAAGATATTGGATGGGATCATTATTTCCTTATTCCTCGCCTGATTGCCATTGATTTCTAGAGAGAGTGAGAAGGGGTGCGGTGGGAGGGGGGAGGGAGAGAAACATTGATGTGAGAGAGACACACACATTGATTGGTTGTCTCCCACATGCGCCCTGATCAAGGCCAGGAATGGAGCCTGCTGCTGAAGTATGTGCCCTTGATTGGGAATCGAACCCACAACCCTTTGGTCTGTGGGCCAAAGCTCTAACCACTGAGAACACTGACCAGGGCCCTTAGCTTGCTTTTCACTTGCTATTTAAAAATAACTCCCCCCTTAGCTTGCTTTTCACTTGCTATTTAAAAATAACTTCCCCTTGCATATGAATAAGTCTTTTTTTTTTTTTTTTTCAGAGAGGAAGGGAGAGGGAGAGAGAGAGAGAGAGAGAAACATCAATGATGAGAGAGAATCATTGATTGGCTGCCTCCTGCACGCCCCCCACTGGGGATCGAGCCCACAACCCAGGCATGTGCCCTTGACCGGAATCGAACCCGGGACCCTTCAGTCCGCAGGCTGACGCTCTATCCACTGAGCCAAACCGGCCAGGGCTGAATAAGTCTTTTTTTAAAAATTTTCCGTAAATCCTTACACCTTTCTTTAGTCTTAGCCTCTCCATAACTAGCAAAGTAGCGGGGTAATTGTTAACACAGAAGGGACACTGATGCGCAGAGTCCTTCAGCTGGACAACCTAGTGTTAAATGCCTGGGCTCCCCTTGTCCCCAGGACACAGCAGGAAAGTAATGACAATGCTGAGGTGTGCGTGGCCTAGGAAGACAAGATGTGTTTAAAAGTGCCCTGTCCACTTTATAAATATGTTTTACTAGAAAGTGTTTTAATACTTTAAATAGACATTGGCAGTCAGCTTCCAGGAGCCCAACAGATCATCTTTTCCCAAATAGCTACAGCCTGCCCTCGAGGAATAGAGCCGGGACAGAGGGACTCAAGCCAAGCATCCTCTGTCATTTTGACACCTTTATTAATGTACCATGGTAAGGAATGAAATAATCTATTCATCCATGTTTTAGCTAAGCCTGGAATATACATTTTTTAGGCCAGGAGGAGGGGAGGGGGTTGAATGGAAAAAAACCAAAATGCTAAAGGGGAAAAAAAATGTCTGGATGGACTTCGCAACCATAAATGGTAAAACTCCCCCTGTTCCCCTGCCAGCAGAGAGCAGCGAGGCAGGTTTTGATTTACAGGAACAGCTCAGCAAGGGCCTGGTAGAGAGCTTCGTGCCTGCTATAAAAATGTGATTAGCTATAAAACAGAGAGATTTAACAAGAGAATTTAAACGTAGGCAACAGACCTGCTCAAAAATAAACAAAAACAGAAATCGCTGCCTGCGTGTCTAACTCAACTCCATAAAGACCAGGGTTAGGGGAATTCTTTTTCAGGCTTGCGATATAATTAATAACTTTTTTACTTTTCGAGTCTAAAGAGAGGGAAAGGAAAGATGGCCTTGAACTTTATAAATAACTGCAATCTGCTTTCACCTACAGCTCTTTTAAGTTGTGGTCTGCGCGGTCCTAAAGCATGGATAGGAGTCCTCGCAAAGAACGCCCCACTTTAGACCCTCCTCCGTGACCCTGAGCTGGGAGGAAACAGAAGTCCCTGGGAGCATCCAGGGCCTTTTGAGGGAGGGCAGAGTCTGTAAAGTTGGGAGTCTCTAAGCTCCAGGGCTCTTGGCTCACTGTGGCAAGTCTGTGATCCAGCCCTACACTGCCCCTGCCCAGGTCTAGCCAGAGACTGAATCGCTTCCGAATGATAGTACTTTTGAATACAAAAGGCTTGATGGAATAAGACTTAACTTTGGGTGGAGAATACACCATAAAATATCCAGGTGATGTATTACAGAATGTTACACTTGAAATCTATATAATTTTACCAACCAAGGTCAGTCCAATAAATTTAATAAAATTAGCAAAACAACAAAACACAAAAACAAGACACTCCTAAGTCTGAAGAGGCCCATTGGTTGAGGACGAATATTTAGTTAAATTTGCACATGTAAGTCAACCACTGGGATATTTTCTCAGTAATTCATCACAACAGCCGTGATCTATGGGTTTCTCACTGCGTGTCAGTCACTGTGCAAAGTACTGTATATGGACTGTCGCCGGATGTCCCAACGGCACTGCAGTAGGTTTTATTATATCTATTTTACGGACAGGGGATTCACATGCAGGGGGATTATCACACAGCATATAAAACATTGGAGATGGGATTAACTCGGACCTGTCTGAATCCAGAAATCAAGCTCCTAACCCCTATTCCAAAAAAGTAATAGCACTTGTTTTTAGAACGTATAGAAAGGCCCAGGGTTAGGAGAACCGAGCTCCGTCACTTCTGGGTGCAGTTGCTTTTTCTGCCCTGCTCCTGTTCTCTGCTTAAGCCTGATGCAATTGCAGTGCAGACATCTCTAAGAGATTTGCTTCTTTGGGTAAGAGGCATGCCAGCGGAGTCCTCACGCCAAACATGAGGTTCTCTTGCTTTTTCTGCTGCCCCTTGTCCTTTGGGCCTCTCTTGCTTATTCTTGTCGTCCTGAGTACATTTGGCCCAAGGCTCTTGCTGTCTGGGAGGGAATCGCCTGTTTACTGGAGTACATATGGCATTGTGTGGTTAACTGCAATTTCTATTATTTCAAAAAGCACTAGTACATTTTACTGACCCAGAAATTAGCTAAACATAATTTAATATTTTCTAAACATTCAACAATCCTTGTCATGCTTTAAAGTTGTAGCTGTCTTTCTCTATGTCAGCTTGCTCTCCATTGTGTTACACGTTGGACTTGAAGGGGAGGGAAGGGATTATTTTGAATTTGAGGGGTTTTCAGACACGTCCTAGAATTTAAAATAAATAAAACCATAATACGACCTGGCTTTATTTTCAATGACTTCTAATTTCATAAATAGAACTTTCATGTATATTCTCATTGATTAAGACTCTCCTGTGTGTGCCTACATGTACAAACCCTAACTCTTATATCATGATCATCCCTGCAGCTGTGTCCAGCTTCCTTAGGATGTTGCCATGGTGAGATGTTACCACGAGTGGAGTTTTAAAGGGAGTCTTCTATTGAGTAAATGCTCAGTCTACTTTATTAACATGGCTTTATAACTAAAGCATACTTTTCTTTTCAAAATGGCTTCGCTATGATTTCTGTCAGAATAAGATCTGAATTAATTTCTGAGATGGGCACTGGGAATGTGTGGAACAGTGTACTTTTCCTGGAGTCTCATTCTTCTCCTGTAGTTATTTATGGGGCCAATGCCATTTTTCAAATAGGGGGCCCATCCTTGGAAGTATTTTCTCACATCCCCCTGTGTGGCTTGAATGCCCCACCTAACCCTTTTTCATAGCAACTGTGTGTGTTTATCATGCAAAGATGTGGTTAAGTAATTTTATATCGCTGTTGTTTAACATATAGTAGGCGATCAGTAACTATTTGTGTTGAGTGAGTGAATGAATGAGTACACTTTTACTAAAAAACACTGCAGGTAAGAGAAGTGCACTGTTCACTTAACACCAGGCACCATGTCATCAGGTCGGTGTAAGTGTGAGATCACGTCTTTTTGAGGACCACGATGAATTCCAGGGGAGTTTGGCATTGCTATTGGACCTTAAGGAATCGATCATCTCTGGTTAGGTGAGACTGATAAGAGTGGAATTCCAGAGGTAAGGGATGATAAAATTGCAAAGTCTGGAAAGTCTAAAAGTACAATTCACACTCAAGAATAAACGTGAGTGGAAGATAAAAACTCATATAGGAAGAGTGAGAGAATGATACATTTTGGTGACACATTTTCAAGGATCTTAAATGGCTGACCAATGAGTTATATTTAATTTGGAAGGCAATTGGAGAGCAATGTTGGTTTTTGAGCCAAAAAATGATAAGATTAAAAAAGTGCCATGAGATTAATATAACCATAGTATGTAGTATATCTAATGATAATAAATTGAATGAGCAGAAAAATCTCCTAACAGGCTATTTTAACATTGTAGATTTGAGGTAGGAGATATAAATTGGGAGTGGAGAAGTGGGGACAGAATGTTAGAGGTGACTAAGACATTTTTCTCAAGTTGGCAGACTATCTATACACACGAGGCTTAATTAAGCTATCAAAGGAACTCATTTGCTCCCCTCTCTTGTATATTTTAAAAACTTCCCTGAAAGGCAAAAATTGTGAAAGTCTTTTTCTTTTCCCCAAAGTGTGTTTAAATATGAGCAAAGAAACCCAACTTTCAATGTTAAGACCAGTGCTCTTTTGGAGTTTACTAAAACCAACCCGCACCCTTGAGCAAAAAACTAAAGAAATGCTGTTTTATAAAATAAAACTAGAGGCCCAGTGCATGATTGAATCATGCACGTGTAGGGTCCCCTACACGCTTTCACTGTCGATCACGGGGGAGCTGGGTGCCTGTCCGCTGGTGCCTGAGCGGACAGGCACCCAGCTCCCACACTTTTGCTTTTGATCGCTGGTGCACCAGGCCTTTCAGAAGCCTCCGGTGCGGCGGAGGCTTCTGAAAGGCCTGATGCCTGAGTGGACAGGCACCCAGCTCCCACGCTTTTGCTTTCGATCGCGGGGGAGCTGGGTGCCTGTCCACTGGTGCATCAGGCCTTTCAGAAGCCTCCGGCGCGGCAGAGATTTCTGAAAGGCCTGGTGCCTGAGCGGACAGGCACCCAGCTCCCACGCTTTTGCTTTTGATCGCTGGTGCATCAGGCCTTTCAGAAGCCTCCAGCGCGGCGGAGGCTTCTGAAAGGCCTGGTGCCTGAGCGGACAGGCACCCAGCTCCCACGCTTTTGATGGTCCGCAGTAGGACATGAGCTCGCTGCCCCAGAGGCCCCTTCTGTGCCGCAGCACAACCATGGCGCAGATGCTGAGCTCAGTGTCCCGCTGGCCCAATCGGCTACCCCGACCACCCTGAGTCCCGCTCCCCGCACCCCCGCGCCTCCTGGCCAATCGCGGACATAGTGAAGGTACGGTCAATTTGCATATTTGTCTATTATTAGGTAGGATGATTCAAACTTATTATGAGGGTAAAATACAATTGACCCTTGATCAACATGGATTTGAATTGCTCAGATACACTTATAAGTGAAATTTTATTCACTGAATACATTAGAGAAATTTGGAGATTTGAAAAAACTCACAGATGAACCTTATCATTTTCTTAATAACATTTTTTTCTCTTGCTTATTTTATTGTAAAAATACAGAACATAATACATACAACATACAAAAATGTGCTTCAACAGTTTATATTACCGATAAAACTTCCCATCAATAGCAGGCTATTAGTAGTTAAGTTTTGGGGGAGTCAAAATTTATGCATGGGTTTTTACAGTATGGGAGGGGGGGTTGCACCCTTAATCTTGGCTTTGTTCAAAGGTTCATTGTAGAAATATTCTTTTGAGATCTACTTACTCACTTATATTTTAGAGGGAAATTTGGTGATGATTCACAACCCTTATAGAAAATTACAAGGGAAGTTGCAATGTGAAAGGAAAATGTTTCTTTCTCATTTTTAATGTGTCCACCAGAAGTTGACACAAGGGGTATAAGCTTGGTGGAAAGCAATACAGAGGGAGTTCTTTTAGAAAAATCACCCAAAAAACAGATCATTTGTAATCTTTAAAAAAGAATAACTAATGGTTGTTGTTTTTTAATAGGTATCAAAGGTTTTTATGAAAGCATAACTTTCAGGACATGCTAGAGTCAGTATACATCCAACCCAGTAGCCATCACCTAGATCTAAACTGACTTGAACCTCCAGTACTAAGTTGCATTGTAATTTTGCAAATGCATTTAGGGAGCACATTGACAAAAATTTCATCAGTTTATCCAGTGGCTCGTGATGTCTATAAGGGTTACGAAGTATAGGAGCTAGAGTAGTGATTCTCAAGAACTAACCTTTTATCTTTACCAGTCAGTAGTGAAATGAGCAAAATAAAGATAGTATGCTGTTTTTTGTAAATATAAAAGTCTGTGTTATATTCCTAATTTTATTTTTAAAAGTGGTGATATATTTTAAAATATTGTACCTTTTCTCTCTCTCTCTCTCTCTCCCCACAGAGCTCTTAGCATTTTTGAGTTCAGTCACTTAAAGATTTTGGACTGAGAGCGTAGAACAATTTTCCATAACAAAGGTTAAAATGAAAGCTTTGCTTGAATAACACTCAATTAACTCTAAATCAAATTAATCTTAGGAAACCCATATTTTTTTGTCAGGCTTTACAAACTAAGTATAAATATTGGAATAGCCTAAACTTCTTTTAACTATGTAGATTCTTGTACCCAACCTGCAGAAGGCTCAGAGACCCTGGGTCACAGATGTAAGGAACGTGCATTGATTTTGTTAAGCCCTCCCAAAGTGCTGCTGAGGTAGGTGTCCTAAAGCACACTTGCATCATCACTGGATGAGAAGGTGACTGTAGTATTCCAGGTGAGAGAGAATAAACACCCAGGACTGTGTGATGTTTGGGAAGGATCCTCTAGTGGCAGGTAGACCCCTGTTGAAGGTCTGCTTCTACCATTCACTCTCTGAATCTTTTCCCTGTTGTTAAATGAGAGGTCTATTAGTTTCCTGGAGCTGCTGAAACCGAGTACCACAAACTAGGTGGCTTCAAACCACAGAAATGTATTGTCTCCCAGTCCTGGACACTAGAAGTCCAAAATTAAGGTGTCAGTGGGGTTATTTCCCCTCTGAGACTGGATAGAATGCATCTTTGTCTCTTTCTAGCTCCTGGTGGTGGCCATCGATCCTGGCTTGTGGCTAAGATCACTCCATTGTCTGCCTCTGTTATCCCATGGTGTTCTCTCTGTGTGTTTCTTTCTTCATCCTATAAAGACACCAGTCATATTGGATTAAGGGCCCAGTCTATGTCAGTGTGACCTCATCTTTGCTAAACTAGTTACATCTGCAACAACTCTATGACCAAAGAAGGGGTCACATTCTGAGGTACTGGAGGTTAGGACTTCAATGTATCTTTTTGGAAGATGCAATGCAATCCATCACAGAGGGAGAAAGGTTATGTGGCTAGAATAGGTCAGGGGTTCCCAAATCTAGAGTTAGTAACTAGTTTACTGTGACTCTCTAAAGGGCTCTTGAAGAACAAACTAGAAGTACAGGTTCCTTTAACCTGATCTGCAGGGTCTGATTGAATCACTGAGGTTGTGCCTTGGAATCTGCATGTTGGCTCTGCAGGAAATGCCCGCTCTGAGGAAGCCTGCTGGAAGCATCTGCTTCATGGATGCTTTCCTGGGCGTACCGGGTAAATGATACATTATGACTACGTAAATCCTACGTGATGACCACATGTAACTGTGTGTGACATCTTTACAGTGCACCACCATGCGCTTGTCCCTTTCAGCAGGGGCAGGGAAGCGGTGTGCACAAATAAGCTTGTTTCACTGTTCGTCTCATGCTTTTACATAAAATTAAAGCCCCTCCTAAGAATGATCTCTTATCAAATTAAACACATTTTCAATGTTTTTCTTTTTCCACTGTTTTAATTATCAAAGGGATGATAGCCGTATAGGCTCTTCTTGAAATGCAACCAAAATGTAAATATGAGTTCACCCAAGTCTCTAAGGATTTAAAGAGGCCAAACATTTGATCAGAATGGCATGTTTATAAATCCTCCTTTTGAGATAGAATACAGATAACATAGATAGACTGAAGCCAAAAGTGCTCTTTGCTGCAGATGCACTCAATACCTACATTGTTAATCCCTGGCTGTTTCAAAGTAATTGCAGGCTTCTTCATGGAACCAGGTTTCTGATTTTGGAGACTAAGATAACTCACATTGCATGTCCTCAATTATGATAGTACATGGGTGGGGTCTGTTGCTTGTATGAAGTGACCTGCCTGAGGAAAGAATTGGGGCTTCGTGTGTGTTACAAGCTGTATAGTATTACATGTGGCCCTTTTCTCAGCAAAAGAAATCAACCTTACTCTTAACAACTATGTCTCAGAATCACTGAGTTGCATGTTGAGTGAACTTTAAATTTTTATTATCTAGTTTGATGTTTCACATAACACATTTTGAAAAAGAAAATGTGGCTGATACTTGAATAACTTATAGTCAGTTAATAGTTTCCTTTGAGTATTTTTAAGTTATATTTGTGTTCTTTTTTCCTAAACATCCATTGCTACTGATCTGCACTTAATTGGTAACATTTCCTCCAGTATATTTGCCTCCCTGGAGATACTGCAAATACAGTGAGGTACAGACTTGTGATGATTCCTTGCATTAGTCTGGCCCATAAAATATTTTGCCCAAATTGTTATTTCAGAGAGTGTTTTTAGTATTAATTATAATCAGTTTTTATACAGTGTATGGAGGTTCAGATTTAGGAAGAGTGTGACTGAATGCAGATGAAATCTGTGAACTTTTCTCTGGGTCAAATTTGGAGATACAATTAGAGGGGAAAAAACTTTCTGTTCATAATACCTTTCTGGTTCATCTAGTCTCCAATGAGACTATAACACTGATTTCCAGATTCTTAGAGAAGTGTTACTATCTCATTACAGATCTGCTATTCTCTGTGCCTCTGGGTCAAAAGTTATCAAAGAGAAACAGGAAAATCCCAGCTGAAATAACACTCCACATAGTCCAGAGACTGTCTGCGGCATTCCACATTAATATTCAGACCTTCACTGGAAAGCAGTCTCTTTAAGCAAAGAGTAGCATATATAGTTCAGTCTCCAAATTTCCCAGCTGCACATCATTGAGTCACTGGGTTTTCTCCCTGCAGTGGTTTCTTTTTAGCCACAGCACATCTTCATTGTCCAGCTTCAGTTCTTCCATTATGTACTGATTAATTAATTCTTAAATCTTTGTTGAACATTTACAGTTTGCATGTGCTAGGGTTGAACAATTTAAGAGAAACTCGGTTTAATTGAAAAGATAGATCTATGAGGAAAATTACAATGTTGGAACATGATAAATGACCTGAGCAAAATGCAGTAAAAAATGTATAAGAAGAACATAGGAAACCCATGAGCAGTAAGACACTCTTGTGAAATGAACGGTCATATAGTTAAAGAAGGTAATCTTGATCTTTAAAGTATTCATTCCTTCATTCAACATTTTTTACTAAATATTTCTATGTATTGGGCACGTGCTTCCAATGACTAGAACATAACTTTTGCCTTAAAAACATACTGGCTGAGAGGAAAATTGTGTCATTCACTAAGCGAATGAAGAATCACAGCATCATGAAAAGAGCTGCCTTAGAGAACTGAAGGCTGTGAGGAAGGAGCACTTGAGAAGTAAATAAAGGGAGGTTCTTTGGTTTATAAAGGACCTCCACTCAAATGAACTCAAATAAAAATGAGACCATTGAAAGGCACGAGACACTCTCACAGGAACAACATACAGAGGGTGTGTGGTTTCGAGAGAACTGGCCATCAGGTAGCCACTTTGCATTTCTCTCTCTCTGGTTCTCTATGTGCTTTCATTCTGCTTCTTATCATGTATACTTTCTCCAATATAGAATCATTAGTATTTTACTGAACAATATATTTTTTTAAATAAGACCTTCTTTTCTTTTAATAAAATGGCCTGCAGTCATCTTCCAAGTTGGTATTTCCAATTGACGCTTCTCTGTCAATAAAAATATTTTTATTTGAGAAAATACTCTCTACAGCTGCTTAGGCATCTACTACTGGTAAGTTCAGAGCAAATTCTGCTAGATAGAGTTTATTATTAATTTTTAATTTTTGGTATTAAAATATGTAACTATTTCAGCCTGAATATTTTTACATTTTATTTACAGTATTATATTTTTAAATTGGATTTATAGTGACCTTTCACAATAATGGCAGATGTTTCACTTTAACAGAATAAATTTCCAAAATTTACTTTGAGTGATTGGTATGAATTAGATGAAGACAGCCAAATTACTATTTGCATTAACTTTATTTTTCATGTAAAGAATCTGATGATATTGACATAAAATTTGCATCTTTATTTTTGTGTGAAGTTCTTCTGTTAATGGAGCCAACATACAGTTATTGCTTTACTCTTTATATATGTAAAACAACTTGTAACTAAGAACAAGTGAAATTAGTTCAGCAAAGCATTAATTGATCCATCGATTGATTGAAAAGTCATGGTTCATGGACTGATATGTAAATATATCTCTTACAGCCACTCATGATACATTGGCAATTTTCGGCACAGTCTTCCTAAAATAACTCATAACTTTTGGTAGCAGTTATTAATGCTTCCTGAACAGGTTATGTGTCATGTGGATTTCATGAGGCCAGGAAATCTTTGGTGGGGCCAGAAGCAAAATTACAATAAGTAGGTGCTAATTTTAAAGGGTGTGGCCACTTTGAAATGTGGAGCGTTGGAATTTTACTTTCAATAATGTAATTTTAATGCCAATTTTAGCCTCCTAAGTGAAAATGTCCTCAGTGTAGCTAAAAAATGCATAGCATTAATGAAATGACAACACACAAAAACAAACACAATTGTATTTTCCCCCAGAACACTAAGATACAGCCAACCTATATTGTGCAGAGCAGATAAACAAGGTCACACTCAGACAGTGGTGGGTCCTTCCGCCCTGAGTAGTAGGCTGGCATCTCACAGAGACTCGCTCTGACTTCATGTTTGCTCTCCTTCAGTGGCCTTGATTTCTGCTTCTCCTGCTGCTCCTGGAGGTTCAGAGTGGAATTGCAGAAAGGAGGGAGAGCCCTAAGGATTGTGGTGGAGGAGGAAGAGGAGAAAGACAGCAGCTCTTTCTAGAAGAGGGAAGAGGTCACTCTTCAAGTCATCAAATTTAAATCTTGTGTGTGCTGCTCATCGACATGGTGACCTAGGGAAATCCTTCAGTCTCTTAGGATCTCAGTGTTTGCACCTATAACATGAGGAATTGTAACAATGACATCTCTAATTTTGATATTCAAAGACTCCCAGTTCTTTATGATTCAATGGCAGAAGTCTCCCACCCACCCACCCCCTCTTTCTTTCTTTTTTTGTGGTAATTACTGAAAGTACAGTCTACTTATTTTGACCTTTGACTATAAGGCAATTCTTTGAGGTAAAAACAAAACAAAAAACGTTCCCTTCTGAGATGATTGAGTTGGAACCTTAGCATTCAACATAGAGATTCTAAAAAAAATGATTACAGAAGAAAACTATGATGCCAAGTTCCATGTGGTGATTCAAATCCAGCAATTAGACCCAAATTCTGTGAAGTTTCCCATTTGCTATCAGTAATGTCCAAATCAAGATATATAGCATTTCTTCCGTTTTACCCTTTAGTTGGAGTTAAGTTCTGCTGGAGACGAGGTGGTATGTTTTTATTTATTTTTAAATCCCGAATTCTTTGTCATTTGCAAGTGCAACATATTAAACTACTTAAAATACTTTGTGAATGAAATCACATGTCTGAAATGTGGTGTAAGTTACTAGAGCACTTGAAGGGGAGGGCTCGGGTTTAGTCAGTCTCCTTTATCTTACCTAGTTTCTCCATCCCAGGCATTCTTTTTCAATGTCTCTCTCTCTTGAACCCCAATAATTATCTTAAGCATAAAGCATATTTTTATGCATAGGCAGCTCATTCAGATTGGTAGGGTGGATTAGGTAAAAAACAAAAATTATTAGGGCAATTTTTATCTGGTTTAAACGAGTTGAAAGAATCATGATACTCAGATTCAACGCTGCCCCATCCTCTGATTTTGCGTTCTCACAATTCTCTATGATCTAAAGGAGCATTGTATTGGATTTTCACAAACAGTATGTTGAAATCAAATCTACTGATACATATTGATGATCTCAATATTAAAGGCTGAGTACTGTAACGTGCACACTTAAGCTCATGTGTACAAGAACGTGGGCTCACCAGGACAGGGATTTTGTTCATTGTTATAATCCTTTTGCCTTCCAAAGTGCTTGGCATCCAAGGATGCTAAGCAGATTAACTTAACCAGAGTGAGGGTAACCAATGTTCACTTGAGGTTGAGAGCCATCCTGTCCTAGTCAGTTAGGTATCTTCAGTCCTTAGAGCAGTGTCTGCCTTTCATTTAAGGGAATGAAATGACTGAAGAATTTGGTTCTTTACGGTCCATTTTGGGAGACAAAATAGCAAAATATTAAAGAGTAGCAATAGTTTCAGACCACACAGGACTGTCATATTTTATTATTTAAATAATGATATAAATATTTTGTCCTAGATATTCAAAGTAGGAGAATAATACATAACATAAGTCAGCCCCCATCAGACTTTGACATTGTTGGACTATTTTTATTTATTTATTTATTTATTTATTTATTTATTTATGATGTAAACCTTTGAGCACCTCAATGTTCCAGGCAGTATATCAGGTACTTACTGGGGAATCAACAGTGAATAAGATAGTTGTAGGTCTTCCTTAAATTAAAATCATAATCTAATGGAGAAAACAGTAAAAAAAAGTAATAAATAACATGTTGATTTTTGAAGGAAAAAAAAATGGGACATTGAGATGAAGACTAACAGAATAGCTACCCTATAAAGGATGAACTTCATCTGGATTATTGAAGTTGAACTTAAAAAGTGAGAAGGAACCAGCTCTCTGAAGAGCATTCCAGGCAGAGGAAAGTGTGTGTGCAAAGGCACTGAGACTCTCAGGCATCTAGACCTGTTCTAGATGGTGAAGAAGGAGACAGGTACTGAAGGGTGTTGATCAAGAGGGCATTGTAAATCAATGTACCACAATACACATGATCCAATGACATTTTCAGACATTCACTCTTGCTCATTTATGGAGAATGGATTCTAGCGCATAAGAATGGACGTGCTTATGCATTTGCTTTAATAGTTCATCAAAAGAATGATGGAAAATTTGACTAAGATAGCAGTGAAGAAGGTGAGATATGGGAGGATTTAAGGTCATTTGGGAAGATATGCTATTGGGGACAAAATGAGGAGGGTTAAGGGAGAAGTAGGAAAGGAGGGGTTCCCTTAGGTTTCTGATTGAAATAATGGGTGGAGAGTGGTGCTCTTTACTGAGGTGGAAAATACTGGTGCCAAGAGACAAATCTAGCATGGGAAAGCAAGGATTCTGTGGTAGACAGGTTAAGTTTGAGATGTCTGCCAGACAAACTCAGAGATGTCAGTCAGGAGGAGGGAACTGGATGTGTGAATGTGGATCTCAGAGGAAAGTCTGAGCTAATGATATAAACACAGGAGGACACAGTAATACAGAACCAGCTGGGCATATTAAAATTTAAGCCTTCAGGTTACAGAAAAACAACCTGGAATAGTGAACTAATGCAAGCACTTTTCTCATCCACCATTATTTTATTCAATCTTTCATTCTCAATCTGATCTTATACTTTCTTTACTGGCCATATGACCCACATCTGCACATATTTGCTCTTCCTGACAATGACTCTGTTCTTTAACTGTCCTGGTTTATACTGTCATCTCCCACCTTTCTACTTCAGTCCACCCTCCTTTCAAACTCTTAACCTGGTCCTTTCAGCTGCTTCTCAATATCTGGACTTTCACTGTCTCCTATATACAGTGTTTTACAAGGGGTAGTGGTGGATGTTAAAAAATCTGTATTAAGTTACACTTAGCCATTTTTTATTTTGTTCAAATACTTACATTCTCTTTGGAAAATAAATTAGTTTATATATTGTGGTAGGACAAATAATGTCCCCCCAAAAGTGGTCCCTTAACTTATATGTCATATCAGCAAAAGGGACTTTGCAGATATGATTAAGTTAAAGGATCTTTATATATGGAGATTATACTGTTTATCTGGCTGAATTCAGTGTAATAGATAGATAACAAGCATCCTTATAAGAGAGAAACAAGAAGGTCAGACAATGAGAAGATGTTATGACAAAGAGAGAGAGAGAGAGAGAGGAAAAAAGGCATCATGGTGACAGAAGCAAAGAGAGAGAGACTGAAGTTCTGGCTTTGAAGCTATAGGGTGGGGCCACAAGCCAAAGAATGCAGGTGGCCTTAGTTAAAGCAAGGAAATAAATTCTCCCCTAAAGTCTCCAGAAGGAACACAGACCTTCTGACACCTTGATTGTACAATTTCTGACTTCCAGAACTATCCTATATAATAAAGAGGTAATATGCAAATTGACCATCACTCCAACTCACAAGATGGCTGCCCCCATGTGGCAGGCTGCCACAAGATGGTTGGTGGGGAGGGCAGTTGTAGGTGATCAGGCCAGAAGGGGAGGACAGTTAGGAGGGACCAGGCCTGCAAGGGAAGGCAGTTGGGGGCAACCAGCCCTGCAGGAGAGGGTAGTTGGGGGGAATCAGGCCTGCAGGGGAGGGCAGTTAGGGGTGACCAGGCCTGCAGGGGAGGGCAGTTAGGGGTGACCGGGCCAGCAGGGGAGGGCAGTTGGGAGGGACAAGTCCTGCAGGGGAGGGTAGTTGGGAGGGGAACCAGGCCTACAGGGGAGGGCAGTTGGGGGTGACCAAGCCAGCAGGGGAGGGCAGTTGGGGGGGACCAGGGCTGCAGGGGAGGATAGTTAGGGGCAACCAGGCCAGTAGGGGAGGGCATTTAGGGGTGACCAGGCTGGCAGGGAGGGCAGTTAGGGGAAATTGGGCCAGCAGGGGAACAGTTAGGCATCAATCAGGCTTGCCGGGGAGTGGTTAGGGGGTGATCAGGCTTGCAGGCAGAAGCAGTTAGGGGCAATCAGGTAGGCAGGCAGGTGAGTGGTTGGGAGCCAGCAGTCCTGGATTGTGAGAAGGATGTCTGACTGCCCTTTTAGGCCCAATTGGGATCAGGCCTGAAAGGGCAGTCAGACATCCCTCGAGGGGTCCCACATTGGAGAGGATACAGGCTGGGCTGATTGATACCCTCCCCCCGTCCCCCCCCCATGCATGAATTTCATGCACGGGGCCTCTAGTTCTATATAATAAAAGCCTAATATGCTAAGTGTCTGACCGTTCACTCGACCGGTTGCTATGACACGCACTGACCACCAGGGGGAGGATGCTCCACTGGTAGGTTAGCTTGTTGCTGGGGTCTGACCAATTGGGACTGGGTGAGATGGGCCAGACACACCCTGGAGACCTCCCGCAGTCCCTCCCTGGCCCTGATTGGGCACCGATGGGGTCCCTCAGCCTGGCCTGCAACCTCTCACAATCTGGGACCCCTTGGGGGATGTCGGAGAGCCAGTTTCAGCCTTATCCCCACAAGCCACGCCGAGAGAGCCCACCGGTGCACGAATCCATGCACTGGGCCTCTAGCAAGATAATAAATTTGTATTGTTTTAAGTCATTGAATTGGTGATAATTCACTATACTAGCAGTAACAGGAAACTAGCACACCTATTATAAGGAAGATAAATGAAGGTTCTGATGATTAAAATCAGAGACCAGGGGATCACAATCTCTTCTGTAAAGAACCAGATAGTAAATAGTTTACGTTTTGTGGGTCATATGGTATCTGTCCCTATTACTCAACTCTGTCATGTAGCATGGAAGCAGCCAGAGACAATATGAAGTAAATGGATGTGGCTATGTTCCAGTAAAACTTTATTTACAAAAATAGGCTGAATTTGGCTGTAGCTTGCTGATACGTGGTATAAACCAGTGTCTCATAATTATTTGTTGTCTTAATTTACACTTCATCTGATTTTTATTTAAGTGCATCTCATAACACAGTGAACTAGATGTAGAATATTTATCAATTATCTATAGTTGATTCTCCAACCAGAAACATTAAGAGTTTTAATTGTGAAGATCAAGCTAATTATTAACACTCCGCAGTTATCTTTAACTCCTCAGTATTTGCACATCGTAAAAGGTGTTTCCTAGAAGTGTAAATAGTAGTACTATATTACTCTGGCCTGATTTGCTCAAGTGAGAAGACCATACTGTATTTTCAGGAAGCTGCCAGCATTTCTAATGCTAAGAATATGCATAGCTCATAAAAATGTATTTCATCAAGCACTGTCCACAGAGGATTAAACTAAACTGTAAAACCAAAACATGTTTTTGTGTACAGCTTTCAGGATTGCTAATGCTGTTTTGTTTATAATTTCTCCCTGGGACATCTCTCTTGAGGCAAATGTTCTCTCAGCAGAGGAGGTAATGTACAGACAGTGTCATTTTTAGCCAAATAAATTGCTGCATGTGGGGATTCTTATTAGGCTTGTGTCTTTTTGCTTTGTGAACCTGACCCCAAACATCTGCATCGATGTGACAAGTGAAAACAGCCTGCTTATACCTGACTTGCCAAATACAATTCTGTCCTCATCATGTTTAAATCACGATTACGTGACATTGGCCCCCTCTCCCATGCCTGCTGGCTTCTTCTCCCTTCCTCCTTGCCCATCATGTTGACCTCCAAACTTAACAGCTCATAGCCAATCCTGCCATGTCTGTGGTCAGGCCTGCATCATCATTACTTCCTCTGCCATTTCTCCCAGCCTCCTTTTGGTCTAAATATGATTAGCTTGTTATTGTCACATGCAACTTTACTCTTTATATGATTTTTGCATGCATCCTACTAATTATAGATACTCATATTCGGAAGCTAGGTTATAATTTGTTTATAGTCTATAATACTTAAGTGTAAATATTTTCTGGCTTATTCACTGCTAGATATTACTATTTATTTGATTCATCTTTAGATTTTAAAAAATACATATTAACTCTTGAAGGAAGGTACTATCATTGTTACTAATTCATTCTCTTTCAATATTATATTGGCTACTCCGGATTCTTTAACTTTTCATATAAATTTTAGAATCAGTTTATTGATATCATGAAATAATTCTGCTTTTTTTTTTTACTGGGATTGCATTGAATCTGTAGATCAAGTTGAGTGGAAGTGATATCTTGGCAATATTGAGTTTCTATTTAGTTCTTATTTGAGTTTGTTCATCAGAGTTTTTTTGTTTTCCTCACATAGATCTTGTACACGTATTGTTAGACTTATACTCAAGTATTTTATTTTGGGGGGTTGCTCATGTAAATGGGGCTGCATTTCTAATCTCATTTGTTTATTATTGGTATATTGGAAAGCAATTGACTTTTGTATGTTAATCTTGCATTCTGCAACCTTGCCATAATTACTTATTAATCCCAGGAGGTTTATTTTGTTCATTTTTTCCCACAGTTTCTACATAGCCAATCATTCATGTGCAAACAAAGACAATTGTTAATCTTCTTTTCCAATCTCTTTACATTTTAATTCATTTTATTGCCTTATTGCAGCTCTAGCAAAGGCTTTGCATTAGCAAAGGCTTCCAATATAATGTTGAAAAAGAGGAGTGAGAAGGGATATTGCTGCTTTGCCCTGGTCTTAACAGAAAGCTTTGAGTTTCTCATCTTTATACAAGATGTTAGCTGTAGGGTTATTGTAGTTTGTCTTTATCAAGTTGAGAAAGTTCTCCTCTATTCCTAATTTACTAAGTGTTTTATCATGATTGTGTGTTGGATTTTGTCAAATCCTTTTTTGCATCTATTGATATGACCATATGTTTTTTTCTTCTTTTTTAACCTGTTGATGTGATGGATTATATTAGTTGATTTTCAGATGTTGAGCCAGGCTTGCATACCTGGGATAAATCCCACTTGACCATGGTATATTCTTCTTTTTATACACTTTTGGATTTGATTTGCTAATATTTGGTTGAGGATTTTTACATTAATGTTCATGAGATAAATATTGGTGTGTAGTTTTCTTTTCTTATAATATTTTTGTCTAGTTTTGTTACTAGCCCTTTGCACTCACTTGCTTTTTTCTCAATTCCTTTATTCTAATGCTAACCGTGTCGAGTCACACTCGACATCCGAGTGCAAAAGGTTAAAGTAATGCTGGCCTCAGAGAATCAGTTAGGAAGTATTTCCTCTGCTTCTATCCTCTGAAAGAGATTGTAGAGTTTGTAAAATTTTTTTTCTTTTTTTTTTTAGAACTCACCAGTTAACCCACATGGATTTGGTGCTTTTTATTTTGGAAGGTTATTAAATATTTATTGAGATCATATATTTCTTATTTATGTAAGTTTTGGGCAGATTTTGTCTTTCAAGGAAATGATCCATTTCATCCAGGTTATCAGATCTGTGAACATAGAAGTTGTTCATAGTTTTCTTTAATTATACTTTTAATTTCCATTAGATCTGTAGTGATATTCCCTTTGTCATTTCTAATATTCATTGGTGTCCTCTCTCTTTTTTTCTTAGTTAGCCTGAGTAGAGGCTTATCAATTTTATTGATTTTTTTTTTTTCGAAGAACCAGCTTTTGGTTTCATTGATTTTTCTCTATTGGTTTTCTGTTTTCAGATTCATTGATTTCTGCTCTAATTCTTTATTTTTCTTCTGCTTACTTTAGATTTAATTTGTTCTTCTTTTATGAGTTTCTTAAGCTAGAAACTTAGAATATTGATTTTATATCTTCTCTAACCCATGCATACTATCAATTTCTCTCTAAGCACTGCTTTTGTTTCATCCCACAGATTTTGGTAAATTGTATTTTCATTTAGTTCAAAATATTTTTTTAAAAATATATTTTATTGATTTTTTTACAGAGAGTAAGGGAGAGAGATAGAGAGTCAGAAACTTCGATGAGAGAGAAACATGGATCAGCCGCCTCCCGCACACCCCCCACTGGGGACGCGCCCGCAACCAAGGCACATGCCCCTGACCGGAATCGAACCCGGGACCCTTCAGTCCACAGACCGATGCTCCATCCACTGAGCCAAACCGGCCTTGGCATAGTTCAAAATATTTTTACATTTTCCTGAGATTTCCTTTTTGACCCATTTGTTATTTAGAATATGATGTTAAAACTCTATGTATTTAGGGATTTTCCAGTTACATTTCTGTTACTGATTTCTACTTTAATTCCATTGCGATCTAAGAGGAGACATTGTGTGAGTTCTATACTTTTTCATTGCTTAAGATGTACTTTATGTCCCAGAATGTGGTCTACCTTGGTGAATGTTCCATGTGAGCATGAGAAAATGTGTATTTTGCTGTTGTTGGATGAATTAGCATACAGATGTCAATTATATCTAATAATTAATAGTGTTATTGAATTCAACTATATTCTTACTGATTTTCTTCTGCTGGATTTGTCCCTTTCTGAGAAAAGGATCTTCTTTGGATTTTAAATATAAGTATATGACATTATATTGAGAATTATGCTAGTGGTTTATAATGGAATCCTTATTTTTATTATTACCTTTTAAGTTACAGTATGTTCACCCCTCCCGTACTGTTTTAGAGAAAGCAATCTATTCTCATTTCCAGATTTTCATAGTGGCTGTCATTTAGGTTAAAAAATATATTTGATGATAGCATTTAATGTCTTGGAAGCACAGATTAATTAGGATGTATTCCTGAATACTTTCAACTTTGGCATGACTTCACTTAACCTATTCCAGATGATTAAGGATTTTTATTATCTTCAAAGAATGACAGAGAAAGCAACTCCACAGTCTCCTGACATGGACTCATTCCAGTTTAAATAATCTGCCATTAAGGCCCTACACATTTGCTAGGCCTTGGTAAATACACCACTTAGAGTGGAGAGCTGTGTTTGGCAGTGTATTTCTGTTTTCTTTCTAGATTCCAGAAATGCCTGCTGCTCATATTCTGATATCTTATAGGTATGATGACCATATTGTGGGTCTGGTTTGACAATGTATACTCCCAGCAATGCCACAGAGACTTCATCACAGGCTATCCTGAGGATGTGCATTAGTGCTGAGTACCTAAACCATTCCTGTCTTAAATTCACTGTGCACACACTCCACTGAAAAGGTTATGATGATTTATTAGTGAAATAGATATATTATGCCCAGAGGGATTGAAGATCAGTGGTCAGGATGTATGAATAATAAGAAACTACACTAAAAGTGCTTGCTTGCCCTTTTGGATAGTGTAGTATTTGGATGAGTGACAAAAGGTGAGTAAAGAGTTGAGATCAAATAATGAGATAAAAGTAGACACGAGGCATTGCTCCATAATATACCTCAGATGTGTACCTCCCAAAGATGTATATAATATGAATTTAACTGTGACAAAACAGATCCAAATAGAGAAACATTGTGCAGAACAGTTATCCTGGGCTCTTAACAAATGCCAATGCCATAAAAGTCAGAAGAATTTGGGAAATGTTCTAGAATAAAGGATCCTTAGACAGATTCTGGATTCAAAATTAAATGAAATAAAATGAAGTAACAAAATGCTTTACAGGACATTATTGTGTCAATGGAGACAATTTAAATATGGAGTGTATTTTAATGTAAATATCAAGTCATTGTTAAATTTTCCCTTTGTGATAATCGTAGTGATGTGAGATAATATTCTTCATAGCAGGTACATGCTGAAGTATTTTAGAGATTCAGAGTCATGTGATCTGCAACTAACTCTCAAGTAATTCATAATTAGAGAATATGTATACTTACATGTATATGTAAATGTATGTATAAATGTGAATGAGAGAGAATATAGTAAATGTTAACAATTAGTAAATCTTGGTATAGACGTGCTTTTTGTACTATTCTCCCAATTTTTCCATAAGACTGACATGTTTCAAAATAAAAATTTGGGGGCAAAAAGACAACAAATCCCCAAAGGCCTTTCCCTCCAGCTTGTGTTTGGATGTTAGTTAAGGTTCAGATAAACGAATGTGGAAAATCCTCAAACTACTAAAATAAATAATCTGTTCTAATCTTTTGTAATATTTGGATATTTTAGTACTTATAGACAAGGACAGCTCAAGACTGGCTAAATAAATATGTCTTCATATGTATTTGACCCTTTAAGGGATGTCTGTTAAGCCAACAAATAAAATAACACAGCCAGGCAGCCAGGCATCGTGATAATCACAAGTTTTTGATTTGGAAATGTTTCCCAGTTGGGGAATTATTGCTTTCAGCTGTAATAATAATGGGCTTTTCCGCTAAGGGAAAAACACACGTTTTTTAAAATAAATATCATCAGTACAATTTTACCGTGTTGAGAAAATATAAATGACCTTTTTTTTTTTCTTTTCTTTAAACATGAAGATCAACCAAAGGTCTCATGAATGTGTATTGGGGGAGACAAAATTTCATTTGCATGAGAGGTGATTAAAGAGACCGGTTACAAAAGGCTTCACCATCATTTTGAACAGCGCAAAAGCCCTTTTCATTTGTGGCCTTCACCCAAGGATAAACCCAGAATTTTATCCAAGCATGTTGGCTACACTTTTCTACTGAAATCTGGATTTTGCCTGTTGAACACAATTCAGAACGGACTTATGAGCTCAGGGGATGCCATTACTTACGTCCCAGGAATTATCTCAAACAAGGTTGTGTAGTTTTCCTAGACAGGGTTTAAAAGGGCCCTCACATTTCTCCAGGGAACTGCAAAAGGTTTCAAGACGCCTTTGGGGTGGAATTTTACATCCTCATTTTTTTTTTTCTTATGAAGAAATACAAAGGCACAAGAGAGAATACTACCCTGTGTTGGGTCCACTGAACTTGCTATAACAATGGAAGCTAAAAGGGGGAAAAAAATAGGGACCAGAGACTTGTCATTCATGAGCTTGAGGCTAATAATTTTGAAGGGAAGAGACCATTTTAGTATCATTCTGAACAGCTTAAAATCTGCATATGCAAACTAAAGATTGTTCGTCTTCCCCTCCCAGGGCTCATTTGAAATTCTGTTCCTGTGTGTTCGCTAAGTTGCAGATCCCGAGCGATGATGTCAGTGTCTATCTTTAAGAGCTTCTAAGCTCAGCTTCTCTGGGCCTGTGCGGATGGTCTGCACCCTTACAAAGACAGGTCCTAAAAGGCAGGCTTGAATCTCATTTGAGAAAAAAAAAAATGCAGTTTCACACATGAATGGCAAGGAGAGTTTTTGGTTATTGGTATAAAACAATGATAATTGCCAAATTGAGAGAAATATTAGAGAAACGTTTCCATGGTAACAACTTTCTGCAGAAAATGTGATCCGACCTTCAACTGCTGGATAAATTACTTTCAATTTTGCAATGTATTGAGAAACCGTGTTTGATATCTTGGCCACCTGAGTTTTGTTGTACTGCTGCTGCTTTTATCACCTGGTATCCATGTCCACCCTTGGCAAGGAAGCGCGGAGGATCACCTTAATATACCTCATTCGTTCTGAGAGGCTCGTAGCTGGGAACTGGACACCAGGTACAAAGGGCATCTAATTGGACCGCTGGGTCCCTGGGTTTTCAGGAAAGATCACACACCATGTGAATTTCACCCGCTCGCAGGAACTCTCCAGTGGACTGGCCATAGCAGTGCACACACTGTGCTCAGACACCTTCAGGGTGGAGCCTTTTAATTGGACCAGGTCAAAGGTGCCTCCAAAAGATAATACAGCAGCCAGGCTCTCCCACGTAATCGTGCCATTGAGTAAGACCTGCTTTTAATTCTGGGGTATTTTATTCTTTAAAAAAATCTTAAATTTCAAATCTATACTTTTGCTTTTATGAAAGAATATTGATGAAAAGTGTAACTGATGGAGGAGGTATATATAATGCTCATTCGAACCCATTTTTGAAGTTCAATATTTTATTTTAGTTAGGGACTAGGTAGATTTTCATTTTGTTTTCTGCTTATAGACTGTATCTTGGGTTTTCAAAGAACTGTTTCTCAATGGGAAATCTACACTATCGAATGAAACAATCTCTTTCTAAAGCCCTTTGGGCATGTGATTTTAAAAGACCTGTAAGTCTTTAAAGTGATAAAAGAGCTCCAAGCTTGTGCAGTTATAGGATCAGAAAGGTCACCCACAAAATCTAGAAATTATTCTGTCTAAAATTACAGCAAACAAAAATCAAAACATACAGGGAAAAGTAGTCATTATAAGACCTTTCTTTTTATTTGCACTTAAAATACTAGTAGAAGTATTGATATTATCTCTCCTCTCTCAGTACCATTTTCAATTTTGCTGTCTCTATTTATTCCATGATGAATAAAAATAAATGTTCCCCAACTTAGAAAAGAATTTTTTGGCACGAAGACCCTTCTATGCCATTACTTAGCTCTTCTTGATATTTAAAGTTCTCAAAATATTTTTTCATATTTCCTGACTTCTTATATTTTATATATATTTTCTTTGTTGTTAGCATTGCAGTGATATTTCCCAGGCATAGTTTCAGCCCAGAAAAAGATACTCTTTTCAGTAGGATTTGCATTATACATGTTTGGCTAGACAGATCATTTAAAAATATACCATTAAATCATTGATACTGTAATTTTTGCTGTTATAAAACCTGCCAGTATTGTCAAAGAATGTATATCATTGTGCACTCAGCATATTTTTCTTTCATTTTAAGAAATATGTTATTATGAAGTATTTTAATACCTCCAATATCAGGCCTACAGAGACCATAGCAGGAGTACAAACGTAAGCCCAATTCCCGTTTGGTAGATGTTTAACAGGCGTATGTCATCCTTATGAAATATGTGCTCCAGCCTTGATAAATATATCTTCACAATAACCTGGAAGGCTAGCTTTTGAATTTAGAAATTAGGATGCCTGGGGTCTCATTTATACTCATGTACTACCCCCAGTCCCACCCCGCCACTGTATCCTATACAGAAAACTTACAAGCATACACTTGGACATCACAGCCTGCATGTCCAAGCTCCACCCCAACCCCCACATATAATTGCCCTTGACTATCCATCAAGCTTAGGGGTGTCTATACATGCAGTAATGGCACAGTCTGCTGCTGGTACGATATAGAGCCAGGGAATAGATTGACCTAGTTCCTGGAATTAGTCTAGGGGTCACTTTGGCAGGGTCCAGGATATCTGAGTGTGGGCTATAACAAGGTACAGGCATTAGGTAGACATATTCCTTTGGCTGGCTGACTTTTTGAACATTTGCCCAAGGATGATTTCAAAGAAATGTTCATACCAGCATTGTTTGTGTGTTTTTTTTTAATCTGGAAACAACTCAGTTATAGGTTGACAGGGGATTAGATAATATATGTTACATAATGGAATACTAGAAAGCACAGAAAATAAATGTTTATATTATAAATATTTTATATACTATTATTTATGGTAAATTTTATATACCTTTATAAGTATGCTTTCATATATTTTGATAAATGTATATGCTCATGTAACCACTTCCACAATCAGGAAAGTGAAATATCCCTGTCATCCCAGAAAGCTCCTTTTTGCCCCATTTCAGTCAAGTTCTTTCTCCCTTCCAAACCCCAGGCAGCTACTGATTCATTTTCTGATACTAAAGGTTAGTTTTGCCTAGTCAGGGGAATTTTCTGTAAGTGGAAAAATGAAGTATGTACATTTTCTGGGTCTGACTCTTTTAGCCCAGCATAATGGTCTTTCTCAAAAATTACATTTATGAACTGACTAGTATATGTCAGTGAAATTTATATTTTGTGGAAATTGTCTTATTTACAGTTATTTTGCTAAACATTTTTATTAAACCCAATAGTTTATCTGAGACTATTTTGGTTTTTTAATGTGGATAATAATAGAATCTGGAGATAATGACATACTTGATTTCTTTCTTTCCAACCCTTATGCCCTTTATTTATCTTGTCTTATTATGCTAGCCAGAACATTCAGTGTTAAGTTGAAGTTATAATAGTAATTATGTTTTTCTTATTTTTAAAGGGAATGTTCATAAGTGAACTTGGCTTCATAGAACAAGTGAGGGTAAACTTTTTCTTAGAGTCAGATAATAAATATTTGTGGCTCCCAGATCACATAGTCTCCATCAAAACTACCCAACTCTGCTGATGGAGTATGAAAACAGCCATAGATAACAGGCAAATAAATAGTCAGGGCTGTATTCCAATAACACCTTATTTACAAAAACTGTCAGCCAGTCTGCGGACTGTACTTTGTTGACTCTTTTCAGTAAAATAGATTCAAATACTTTGAAGACACTAGGACTATTTATACTTTTGGTGTCTTCTTGAGTCAGTTTTGTTAAGGTGCATTTTCTAGTAATTTCTCCATTTATTTTAAGTTTTGAAATTTATTTTATAATTATGTTATTTGTAGTTATCTTTTATTTTATTTTGTCCATTTTTTAAAAACAATGTTTTGTTTGAGACTTTTATCTCTTTTCTTGATCCATCTTAGAATGTTTGCCTTAGTGTTTTTGTTTGCTTTGTTTTGTTTTTAACAAAACCTTTAACACAACCAAGTAAGTGATGACATCAGGTTTGTCATCCATTTAACCCACAAAGAATTTTTCTTTTTTAAAAAAATATATTTTATTGATTTTTTTTTACAGAGAGGAAGGGAGAGGGATAGAGAGTTAGAAACATCGATGAGAGAGAAACATTGACCAGCTGCCTCCTGCACACCCCCTACCGGGGACGTGCCCGCAACCAATGTACATGCCCTTGACCGGAATCGAACCTGGGACCTTTCAATCTGCAGACGGACGCTCTATCCACTGAGCCAAACCGGTTTCGGCCCCACAAAGAATTTCACTGATCTACAAATGGTAGATCATTTCTTCACCTGCTTTGTTTATCCCTGCTCTATGCTGTGTCCTTTCTTAAACAACATGTTCAAATTAAGAGGGCAATCTTTTTCACTAGAGAAAAATCATTCTTCATTCAGTATTGTAGGATATTGGTCTGCTGTTAATAGATAACAAGAGCAAGCATTCTTTGAACACTTAGTATATGCCAAGCACTCACTACATGTTTTACACCTATTATCTCATTTTGTCTTCACAGCTATTTTACTTGGTTTTATCATTCTTCCCATATTTGCAGATAAATAAACTGATACATAGAGAGATTGGCAGGCATAGAAAAAAAAACAAAAACAGTGTGTTAGGATTCCAAACTCAAGCAGTTTGATTCCAGAGTTTGGAATGCCAAAGAAATTTTAACTTCTGGAAAATTTCTTTGGCATTTCCCTCCTAATTTTGTACCCATAAAGCAAGCTTTTAATGAATAACTTAATGCCTTAAGAAGACATGGCCATTAGCAAAAAGTACTCTGTGAAGAGAGAAGAGAGCCTGGACCAATTATGTCCTGCAATTTAATTTTAAAAACGGGGGTTCTAATTTGTAACTAATTCTCCTGTGAGATTGATCCTTGCCTAAACCACTAGGATCATGTTTTTGAATGAAACTATGTGGGGGTCAGAATTATAAACTAGGATTATATATATATATATATATAAACTATGTGGGGGTCAGATTATAAACTAGGATTATATATATATATATATATATATATATATATATATATATATCTCCTACCTAATAATAGACAAATATGCAAATTGACCATACCTCCGACACACCCACAAGCCACGCCCACAAGCCACACCCACCATCCAATCAGAGCGAGTATGCAAATTAACCCAACCAAGATGGCTACAGCCACAGAGAGCAAGGTTTCCTAGGTAACAGAGGAAGACAAGGTTTCCGCCTGCCCTTGCCAGGCCTAAGCCTCCACTCAAGCTACAAAGTTTCAATTATAGAAGGTAAACAAATTCAAACAGAAATGGCGGCAGAATGGAACTTGAGAGATCAGGCCAGGGTTGCTCCCGGCAACAGGGGAAGCAAAGCTATCCGCACACCCTGGCTGGGCCCACCCGCTTAAGGCTACAAAGTTTCAATTATAACCCCAACAGAAATGGCTGCCAGCCTCAGAGGGAGCCCCAGGCTTGGCTCCACTCCAGGCTACAAAGTTTCAATTGTAGAAGGAAAATAAATTCCAGATACCAGGGCCTCCCCTTGGGTTGCCAAGGGGCGTGGCCGTCCTGCAAACCACCACAGGCCCCTCGCTCAGGCCGCCCCACACCCCAAGGGAACCCTACCCTGATCAGGAAGACCCTTCAGGGCAAACCAGCTGGCCCCAACCCCTGTACCAGGCCTCTATCCTATCTAATAAAAGAGTAATATGCAGATTGATCACCACTGCAACACACAATAGAGCTGCTCCCATGTGGTCAAAGATCCTGCCCCCATGTGGACACAAGATGGCCACCACAAGATGGCCAACAGGAGAGGGCAGTTGGGAGGCACCCGGCCTGCAAGGGAGGGCAGTTGAGAAGGACCAGGCCTGCAAGGGAGGGCAGTTGAGAGGGACCAGGCCTGCAAGGGAGGGCAGTTGGAGGTGATCATCCCTGCAGGAGAGGGCAGTTAGGAGTGACCAGGCTGGCAGAGGAGGGAAGTTGGGGGCAAACAGGCTGGCAGCGGAGTGGTTAGGGGCTGATCAGGCTGGCAGGCAGAAGTGGTTAGGGGCAATCAGGAAGGCAGGCAGGCAAGCAGTTGGGAGCCAGCAGTCCTGGATTGTGAGAGGGATGTCTGACTGGGATCGGGCCTAAACAGGCAGTCGGACATCCCTCAAGGGGTCCCAGATTGGAGAGGGTACAGGCTGGGCTGAGGGACAACCCCCCTCTGTGCACGAATTTCATGCACTGGGCCTCTAGTATATATATAATATTTTCTAACTTTCAAAAGCATTTTGCAGCATCTCATGTTATCTTCACAACATGTCTTTAACTCATGATAATTATTTTTCCTATTTCAGGGTTAAGTAATTTGAGGATAGGAGATTCAAGTATCTAGGTCCAAATCACAAATTCATGCTGGTGAAGCTCAGCTATAAACAAAGGTCTTCTGTTTCTCCATATAAAACTCTTTTCCAGTACAACATAGATCAGGCATTTCATGAGTCCTGCCTGAAACAGCCACATGATTTGACCCTTACATCATCTGCTTTCACTCAGTGTTGTAGCAATAAGGATTGGATGATGAGTGACTTATTAGTGTCACAGAGGACTGCAATATTTAATGTGTGTATGGACGTATTTTAGTTAAATGAACAAAGTAGCCTCTATGAAGTTAATGCATAACAGAAATGCACTGAAACAGGTACTAGAACTTATATAATTAAATAAGCATTTCTCCAATGGACATAACACACCAAGAAGAATGACAAAAAATTTTTGCTTGGACTTCCATATCAACAACACCTGCAGATAGGTTAGTGTCAATTTTTGAAAATTTATTTTTCAGTTTCTGAATGTGTTGTTCTAGAGAATTTAGTGTTCCCTTTTTCTCTTAACACCAGCAGAGAACTTGTGCATGAACAGCTGACCTCTAAGCGTCTTTTGATGATGTTATTGCCTAAGGGGACTTCAACTTGATGACAGCTTTTCTTTATGACCTATGTTCCAAATAGTAACATGTAAAATTTTGTTATTAGCCTCTTTCTTTGACTATGACTACTTTATAAAGAAAAAAACACTATTATTCCAAACCAGTACTAAGTTAATTTTGGAAAAATTCTGTTGCATAGTCTATTGGCAATGATGTTTATCTTTTATAGCTAAATGGTAAAAAAAAATATATGTAGTACACAGTCATAAATAATAGTAGTAAATAATACTAATTTTAATTATAACTAACATTTTCTGTGCTTATTCTGCTCCAGGGAGTATTGTGATTTAATTTGATCCTTACAACAAACCAAGTGCTAGCATTATTTCCATTTTACAAATGAGAAAATTATGCTCAAATAAGTGAAGCAGGGCAACCAGTTCACCCTACTAGTTAAATGTGCTCATTCCAGATTCCATTCTTAACCACATGCTATCCTGTTACGTGACATGTGATCAAAGAAGAACGGAAGCCAGGATTTATTCCATGAGAAACAAGCAGATGCCTCACAAACTGCAAGACATCTAGACCATTACTATCCCCTTCTCAAGTTAGCAAGCTCAGTGGCCAGGAAGGTAGATGCACATAGGATTCTCTTGAAACACAAGATGTAGAAATATAATACATTTTAAAGACCTTTTCCTGTTTCACAAAATCGCCACTTTATGAGGGCAGAGAAATTGGGAAGAAATTTCACTCAAACTTTTATTGTTTTTCTCTTGCACAGATGCTAGGAATCTCATCATGGATAATGTTTTCCTATGTGCTTGGCTACCAGGAAGTTTAGAACCAAATGTGCAGCCTACCCATAATAACTGTATAGGATTTTAGGATGTGCTGGTATTAACCATATGTTGGCTTCATATTGTATCTCTGCCTCATTTTTCATGGGCTCTCATTTCTTGAGTTATTTACTCTTCATTCTATTTTATTATAAAAACTAGAGGCCCGGTGCATGAATTTGTGAAGGGGTGGGGACCCTCACCCTGGCCTGCAATCAAGGCCTATCGGGGGGCCAGCCGGCCAGGGGGAGGGTCCACAGGAGATTGGCTGGCTGCAGGAGGTTAGCTGTGGGAGTGCACTGACCACCAGGGGGCAACACCTGCATTGAGTGCCTGTCCCCTGGTGGTCAGTGCACATCATAGCAACTGGTTGACAGGTCATTCTGGTCGTTTGGTCTTAATGGTCGCTTAGGCTTTTATATATATAGATTTCTTCAAGGCAATTCTCAAAATCTTACTGATGTGGACTAAACACATCAAACATAAAATATTTAACATACAATTTCAAAATAACTTGTTTTGTTTAAAGAAAAAGAATCATAAATATGGACCACTGAGATTTTCTAACTGTTACATAAAGAGAGGGTTAGTTTAGTTTGGTTTATTTTAGGAACAGAATCTAGAGATAATGACATCATTATACACAACCTTGTGTCATGTATCCTAATGTAAAAATAAAGTTTGTTCTGTTTTGGAGAAGCTATTTCTAGTTTATATTTCCTATTCACAATCGGTTGTGTGACACAAAGGGACAGTTTTCTGGTGCCTGATAACAACTATTAAAGCTTAACTTCTCCAGAGTACCACATGGCTTATAAATCAGTGTTATTTTGGATGACATGGTAACAAACCTGGGCCCTACCACTCTTCAGTGACATCAGAATTGATTACTCTAACAATTCGGAGATGGAAACTCCATGCTGGTTATTCAGAGATGGGTAAGAGAAGAGGTCACATTTTCAAGCAGGTTGCTCAGCTTTCTTGGTAATGATGCCCTGGAGCTTCTCATTATCCATGTGATCAAGAGGGCATGATTTTTCTAGGCAGCTTGACCCGGCACATGCAGCCTGCTGAACCCATTCTTGTTTATCAGAGAGAAAGTGGCTGGAAAGAAAAAAAAGATTACTCCACAGCATCCCAGGGAGGGGAGAAGGGAAAGATCCAAGAAGGAAAAAAGGAAAAAGAAAATATTGCTTCTGGATGAAAAAATTAATAAGCCTAGGACACGGATGACCAAAATGAGTCAATGCAGAAACATTGACAGCACCTCTTGAATCATCTGTGGGATGTGTGGTGCGTCGCAGAACACATGATCACCTTTTCATTGCGAGCGTTTGCTGTGAGGAGTTGCAGATGATGGATTTTCTTGCGGGATTGAATTCCTCTGTGTGCTGAGAGAAGAGAGCTGGAGGAGGCAGCGCTGAGGCTCTGATTCCCTTGCAGTCCCAGGCAGCTGCCTTTTTCCTGGCCAGCTCCTTGCACTTCATGGGTCCTGTGTGGTGCGTCAGGCGCCAGAAACAACAGTCATGTCAAGTCGCACTTCAGGATCCAACAAAGTTATCTCTGTCCAGCACGTTTCCAAGTGCAATGAAAAAAAGGTATGAACAGATGGACAAATTTACTTGTTCCATTCCTCTCTGGTGAATCTGACAAGCTCTTTGCCCCTGTATGTCTGTTTTCCATGCTTTAATTTTTTTTTTCCCAGATAGAAAACTCAGTATTCGAAAGTTGATTTTGGCAAAGTTTATCAAGTAGTTCTTACGTTAATTCCATAGATATGTTTATTTATCCACATAAAATATTTTCCTTCCTCAAATTATTGTTCCTGATAACCAGGGCATGTCAATAATTAGCTATTCTTTTGGGATTTAAGAGCCACTCTATTAGTTAACAAACAAGCAAAATAAAAACAAGAGGAGAATATAAAAGGGGTGTTAGTGTTTTATAATTTTTATTAATTGATGTACTAAAAACACAATAACAAAGAAACTATTTTAGTAATTAAAATGTAGCCTTTAATGTTTATTATTATTTATCTCTTTTATTTATATTGTCAAGAACTTATATTTTAGGTAAAAGTAATAAACCCTACCATGTTGAATGCAGGCCTCCTGTATTTATTAATTTGCAAAGGTATGTGTGAGGCTAAGGAATTTGATTTTAAAGGTAGTGTGGCTGCCCTAGCTGGTTTGGTTCAGTGGCTAGAGCATTGGCCCACGGACTGAAGGGCTCCAGATTCGGTTCCAGTCAAAGGCACGTGCTTGGGTTGTGGGCTCGATCCCCAATAGGGGGCATGCAGGAAGCAGCTGATCAATGATTCTCTCTCATCATTGATGTTACTATATCTCACTCCCTCTCTCTTCCTCTCTGAAATCAATAAAAATATATTTTTAAAAAGGTAGCGTGGCTGAAAGTCAAATTTATGGTGACTGGTTTGAATATTTTAAGATCACAAATTGTAGAAACTCCACTTTGTCTAAACTGCAACACTTGGAACCACAAATTTATATCAAAAAGGATTTTCTCTCACCTGCAATTTCTTCCTTCAACTTCCTAACGTCAAATACAGAGAATAGAATGCCATCAAGAGTGATGACATTGCCCTGGGACTTAAATCCAAAAGAACAAAGGAGTTTTGCACCTCGGGACTGCCCTCTCTTGGGGATTAGGTGATGTCAGCTTGGCGGTTCTCTTTAGTATTATAACACAGTTTTGTACAGAACTATTATACTTAAAAGAGGTAAAAATTACAGAAATAGTCACATTCTGACAAGCAGGAGAGTGAGTGTTGTGATAGTGCTCATTGAGTTGGACCAAGAAGAAATATTAGAACTTATACTTAACATGAATACAATAACAGAAAACGAAATTAATATATTTGTATATTTTTTCTAAAATAATTGATGGTATCTAAATAAAACTCGTGAACCTAACAAAATATTCAATGAGCTTCTGCCATGTTAATGCGTGTTGTACTGGGGAGAGTTAATGCTTCAAAGATGATTCAAACATGGCTGTCACAGCACAACCTGTCTATAGAAGGGGCAGAGGCTAGACTTTGGGTTTGGCATAAATATAATGTAACTAAAATGTTTGTTGGGGAAAGCAGTACAGTGGAGGCAGCCTCTCTGAGAGTAGACAGTGGCTATATTAAGAAAAAAAGCTTTGTGATAAATTGCAGGTTAGTGTTTTTCATATATATATTATATATTTACAATCTGTATATATATATATATATTTTTTTTTCCCCATGAAGTAACTTGCTAACACCCTTTCTGCAGCCAGTCCCTGGTCTTGTCGCCCCCAGTGTGGCTGAGCACACACTTGCCTTCAGCTGCTGGCTACAGGAGCCTCTTCCCATTTCCCTCCCAAAGGAGCCTGCCTCTGGTTGGGCTGAGTGGCCCACCACTGTCAACTTCCCCAACAAAACTGACTAGGAGCCCATGGCTGTGGCAGTTCACATGTCCTCATGGTTGTGATCCAAATGCTTCTGATGCTACACAATGTCTCTTCTCTCTGGGACCTCCGAGGGAGACGCACACCCTCCTGACTCATTCCCTCCACCGCGTGCTGCTCCTCTGGGGCTGGGAGTTGCAGTCCTGGATTTCAATCCCTGCTCTAGATGTTACTGGCCAGCTAGGCTTTGGCAAGGCACTTAATTTCTCCAATCTGTGTCCCTTTCTGAAAAATATATATTATTAAAGGACTGGTTGTTGTAAATATCCAGTGGGAAACAAATGAGAAAGATCCATCAGAGCCTGTCCCGGAGCAGACCATCAGGCACGCCCTTTAGCCTTTTCTTCCCTTCTTCCTCCCTTCCCTTTCCTTTTTTCCTTCTTTCCTTGCCTGCTTTCCTTCTTCTGCTCCACTCCTTTTCATTCTCTCTCCTTTATTTTATTTTTGAGATGTAAGAACCACAAAGGAAGGATCTGTGATGTCTTTGGTGAGATTCAGAAAAGAAAGAGATTTCTGACAGTTGGAGGCATGAGAGAAATAATCAGGAAGAGCATTTGCTATAGGTGGTAAAGTTTGAATAGACTTTATGTGGAAAAGAGGGAAAGACCATCTAGACTGGTGAATGGAGGCCTTGCATCCTAGGTTAAAATGTCCTTCTCCTGTTAGGCAGTCTGGGGTCTTGGAAGATCTTTTTTAAAAATAATGTCCTAGATATATTTCAGGGGTTGATATTGAAAATGGCATTTGAGATTAACTAAACAGAGAAGAATGGGGGGATCCATTTCAGAGGGTTTGAATCAGAGCAGTGACACATGGAATGGAAAAGGCTGTTGAGAAAGAAACTGTGGTCCCAGTGGGACTCCAGCTAATTGCAGGTAGGGAGCAAAGCATAGCATGAGAATAAAGGTGGTTGAGGTTTTCAGTTTGGTGACTGGGGTGATGAGAGTGCTGTGATCATGGAGAAAAAAATGCAATGAGAGAAGGACACTTGCAAGGAAGCTTGAGGTGCCGGCTGGAAATTTGGGAAGTTGTGCTTATAACGTGAAGGGAAATATAAGCCATGGATTTTGTCTGTAAGAAATGTCCAAGGGTAATAAGTGTTAGAGGAGAAAAAGGCTGAGATAAGATGATGTAATGGGACAGTGAGATTTCTTTTTTGAATGGTGGATGATGCTTTAAATAAATCAGAAGAGGAACCACAACTACTCAGAAGAATGGATTTCATGGCTTCAAATCCCTGCTCATAAGAAAAATGTATTTGTACCTCTTCTGTTTTTTAAAAAATTAGTATTCAATGTATTAACATTGCAAATCCCAAAACCTAGTTTTCTTAGATTTTTAAGTTTAACTCAAGCTCTCATTATCTATATATATATATAAAAGGCTAATATGCTAAGTGTCCATCTAGTAATGATGTCACATAGCAATGCCTGGCTTCCTCTCCCTAGCGACTAGCCTCCTTGGAGTTTCTTCAGCTCAAGAACACCCAGGTGGAAACATTTTACACTGTAATCAAATGTCTGTGAAGCATTTTCTCATGCCTCATCTCATTTGATCCTCACAGAAGTCCTGGAGTAAGTAGATAGTAGATTCGGTGGAATCCTATTTTCTTTTCATTAGCCAGAAAATGGAGATTTAGAAGGTTTAGAAACTTGATACAACTGAAAAGAAGTAAGAAATGGTGGACCTTGAAAATGACTTCAGGTTTTCTCACTGCACAGAATTTAGTCAAACACTGCTGCAGTTAAATATTTTACTCTTTGTTCTCCCTGTGTGATCTACAATAATAATCTGCTTTGTGTTGATATTTCCTGCTATGTTGCTGACAATTACCTGAAAGAGAAGTTGGGGTGCTTCACTGGGCTGGAAAAAGTTTAGCTAAATCAGAGAACAGGTCTAATTAAGCAAGTTTATTCTATATATACTAGAGGCCTGGTGCATGAAATTTGTGCACTCGGGGGGAGGGGATCCCCCAGCCTTGCCTGTGCTCTCTCACAGTGAGGGAGCCCTGCAATTGATCGCCCCAAAGAGGTAGGCCCCGACCACCCATCTGAGGCTCCTTGATGGATTGCCCCAAAGAGGTAGACCAGAGCTGGGGGTCCTGCCTCCACTCCACGCAGAGCCACAGGCCCTGCCTCTGTGCTGTGCGGAGCTGTGGGACCTCCAGGCCTTGCCGCATGGAGCCGCAGGATCCCAGGCCTCACCACAGGACCTGCCTCTGCACCGTGCACACAATATCAAGCCCCCTTCCACCCGCATGCAGTCGTGCCCACCCGCACGTGCCCAGTGCACACACAGCCTCCTGGTGATCACTTGTTGTGGCGTGAGGGTGTCATGGCTTGAGGGCATGATGACCATATAGGCTTTTATTAATAGGATAAAGGGCTAAGTTGACTCGCACATGCACGATACATATAAAACTCTCACTGGTGCCAATTGCACGGGTTGTGTTTTGATCTGTCATTGTTGATCATGAATTTGGTTGAAACTTCTATTATAGAGAAAGGGTGAATAGTGATATTAAAATATTTCTTCTAATTAATTTCCTTCCAGTGTGCATGAATTCGTGCACTGGGCCACTAGTTCTATTTATAAATCTCATACAGTTTAACAATCACATTCAATGGGACCTTCACAACTTAGTTAATTAAATTTAATTAAATATTTAAATAGCATTCATAAGTTTAATATATTAATTTCTTTTTTCCAGCTTTTCAAAGGACTAACAAACTAAAAAGTCCCAAGTTCTGGAGTAATCCACATAAAAATAATAAATTATAATTTATAATTATGGTAACCCTTTTCTTAATATTGTTTTTATAAATGAGTAATTTTTTCTTATGTTTATAATTAAAATAACATCAAAATAAATTACCTAATCTTAAATTTGATAAGTACAGAAAATAGCAAATATACACAAATTATTTCTAAAAACAGATATGTCAGTGCCCTGGGCTGGTTTTTGCTTCATCATCTTTGTCTCTTACTCTAACCTTATCTAGTTTTAAGAAAATGTATACACCATTTCCTTTATCTTGCTCCAATTTAAAAGCTGGAGAGTGAAATATTCAAATTCTCAGCCTCTCTTCTGCAGCAACTTGCCACACTTCTTACCTAATGGGATATATGCAGGACTCATTGGTCTGCAGCTCTCTGGCATCTTGGGAACCACCTTGGCTTCCTCTGAGGACACCTCCTCACATGTCCAGCCAGGCCTCAGGGACAGGATTTGGCGCTCTCACTTGCCCATTGACTATCTCTGGGCCACAGGAAACATGCATGAAGCACCTCATTTCTCAGCTGCAGCCCTCTACTCTGCTTCAGGGTGTTGCCCTTGGGATGCTCTCAACTGTGACTCATCAGTTGTTGACCCAAATAGATATTTAGCTTTTAAAAAGGTCTTTTTTTTTAAATAACATATTTATTAACTTACAATCACATACCATGTGATTCACCTATTCAAGGGTTCATTCAATGATTTTAGCATATTCACAGAATTGTGCAGCCATCATCACCACACTCTTATTTTCTCCTACCCCACAGTCCTAGACAACCTGCAATCAATATTCTTTTTGTTTCTATAAGTTTGCCTATTCTGGATATTTCACGTAAAGGGAATCATACAATATGTGGTCTTTTGTGACAAGCTTCTTTCACTTAGCATAATGTTTACAAGGTTCACCCACTAAAACATATATCAAATACTTGGCATTGACACATTTGTCCACAGTGGTCACAAATTGGGCTGAATTCCCTACTGTTCAAACAGAGAGAAACACGGTCAGTTTCACAGTTCAGTATATTTGGGAGACATGAAGAATGTAGTTGCTTGAGACCATCACGCATTTTCCTAAGAGAGAACTGTCTCCTGTGTGTCCACTCTGGGGGTGCCACAGGAAGAGGCAGACTAAATGTCAGTGTCATCCACACCAATGGTGGATATCCCCATGCTCTTTCATGTGATTCTCCTCAATGCAAGCAGATGGCACATAGCCAAAGATTATTTGTTATCCTTGTAAATATAACTATGATGTTAACTGTTAGTTTTGCTTTAGACGTTGTCCAGCATTGACCCTTCGCAGTAACATAGACACATTTTGAGTCTATTGGTAGATATTTTCAATTATAATAACAATTCTACCTGATACTAAACATAATACCCATTCTGTTGGTGATTTACCCATTGGATAGATATGAGTGCTTGATTATATACTTGCAACTTTTTTTTTCTCATATAGTTCATATGGATGTTCAACCTAAAAAATAACAGCAACAAAAACAATCATTCTTTCTTTCCAAAAGTTATGGATTGACAACAGGGTGAAATTATATATAGAAAGTCATTCTTTGGCATTCACTACATTTTGTAGGCGTTTTAAAACTGCTTTCTTGGTCTTTGTTTTTCTTCTTCTCCCAAAATGCTGCTCTTAGGTTTTAGAAAGTATAAAAAAAAATTACAAGTGTTTAAAATACATCTGGCTCTGTGCAGTGAATATTAATTTGTGTGTTCTCAGGGCTGCCTTGTTGTAAAAGCAAATGAGGCAAAAAGGATGGAAGATATCATATAGTCCAGTTTAGTTTTATAAGGAAAACAGAACCATTCTTAAGAGTTATAACACCACTTACACAAGTTGAAAAAAAAATTTCCCCCTGAAAAAAAACAGCAGCTCAGCTGGAAAAGGATTATCTCACAAATATAAAGCAAATCCATTGAATACTCAAGGGCGTCATGGTCAGGGGACAAATACGCCAAGCCCTTGCCTCATTGTGGTTACAGTTAGGTTTGAATAAAAATCAGAGGTAAGGATTTTACTGAGGCCAGGACGAGCAGCACATTAGCACTAACCACAGCTCGGAAGAAGACATGTGAATTATTAATTGTGCGCATAGGTTTAAGAATGCTTCTGCTTCATGCACACTTTCTGCTGTTTTTGAGATGTTCTCATCCAGAATTACTTGATGAGATTACTTAAAGGGGATATTTTTATAAATACTCCCTGGTGAAAAATGCAAATGGTTTTGACTTTAATGAATCAAAATCGGAAAAGCATTTCCTAAGTGTTTTTCCCCTGTGGTGGTGGAGAGAATAATAGATCTTAATTTTGAAGCTATTCAGACATCTTAAACTATAGAGTCTGGAGAAAAGAACAAACCCATCCCTAATGAGGGGAATTCTAAAACTGAAGCCATTGAAGTACAGAATTTGCCCTGGTGAGAAGTAGTGACACCGCTTTCAAAAACAGGCGTCAGAACAACACACCTTCCCTGGAAAGGCTGCTGGACCAGGGCAGTGTCTTCTGTCTGCTTTGCTGATGGCTGTGTTGTTCCCTCCCCACTCCCTGGAACTCATGGTTTTCAGGAAATACCTGTGACATGAATGAATGCGTGATACGGGTAAGTGGCTAAATGAGTGAATGAATGAGTGCTGTCCAGTAGAGCGTTGTGTGACCTGTACTGATGAATAGAGGAGACAACATCTTATTTAGCATCGAGATTATTTGTACGTTTATGGCTTCTTCTCTGATATTTGTGTTGGCATCCCCAAAATTTTGAAAGCATTTCCTTTCAATCTTATATACACTATTATATTTTGAATATGGTTCCCTGAACAAAACTTCAAATGCTATCATGAAATAAAAGTCAAGGGAGTCTGAATTAATACATTTTTCCACAGTTCACATTTCTGTGGCTTATTGCTGAATAGTCCAAATATTTAATTATGAATATTTATTTGGAAACTGTGACTATAAGGGTACATAGTTCCTTAATAAAAATATTAAAGGAATTAAATGAATAGATAAGTGACAAGCCTATGTAGCAAAATCCTTGTGTTAGTTAAGACACTATTTTTACTGCTTCCTATATTCATGAACATGTTTGAAGTAAAGTAATTCATTCTGTTCTGTGTCAGGCATTCTGGACAGGAGAGATATCAATGAACAAGTCTAACTCTTTGCTCTCATGGAGCTTGCAGTCTAGGGGGAAGACACAGAAGATGAAAAAATTTTAAAATAATTATGTTATACTAGAGGCCCAGTGCACAAATTTGTGCATGGGTGGGGTCCCTCTGGGTGGCCTGCAGGGATCGGGCTGAAACCCACAGTCCAACGCTGCCTGCAGCTTCTACCTGCAGCTTCTACCTGCCACTCCCACTCACCCCAGCCCCACTGTGCCTGCTACAGGCTCAGGCCCAGTCAGTCTGGATCGGGAGAGGTTCATGCTGCCAAGGGGAGTGGCCTGCGGATTGGACTGAAACCAGCTCTCCAACATCCCCCGAGGAGTCCTGTATTGTGAGAGGGCACAGGCCAGGCTGAGGGACTCCACTGGTGCACAATTGGGCCAGGGAGGGACTGCAGGAGGGACTGCGGGAGGGCTCCCAGGAATGTCCAGCCCATCTTCACTCAGTCCCAATCTGCTGGACCCCAACAGCAAGCTAATCTACCCGTCAGAGCATCTGCCCCCTGGTGGTCAGTGCACGTCATAGCAAGTGGTTGAGCAGCCTTAGCATATCATTTGCATATTATTTGATTGGTTGTTCGGTTGTTCTGCCATTCGGCCTATTTATATTACCCTTTTATTACATAGGATTATTAATTAGTCATGATGTAGTAAAGTAAAACAAAATAGACTGATTAAGATGAAGCATTGGTAATACTGCTACTTGAAAAATGTTCCCAGGGAAGCAAGGGAGTTAGCTTTGCAAATGTCTCTGAATTTTTTTTAAGTGTATGATATATCCTGCCAGTGTGGCTCAGTTGGGTGTCTCTCCTACGCTGAACAGTTGCAGGTTTGATTCCTGGTCATGGTTAGGGACTTGATCCCGGTAGGGGGTGTGCAGGAGTCAGGGTGAATGTTTCACTCTCACATCAATGTCTCTCTCCATCTCCCTTCTTTTTCCTCTAAAAATCAAATTTTAAAAAAGTTTATGATATAAAGTGAATAACAACTGTATACTCCAGGTAAAAAATAATAAATTGCTGAAGACTTTCATCACGAGGTACAGAGAGTAGTGACCTGGCTGAAATCTTACCAGTACCTTGAAGTGGGCTTTCTTCTTGCTCAGGATGAGGTCACCAGAATGTTCCTGCTGACCTCATTATGAGGTCGAGGGCAGCTTGTTTCTTGCATTACTTGCTATAACATGGTTCTCTCACGTCAGGCCTTTCCTGGTGGCCTGGTTTAGTGGAGAAGGAAGCTTTTTACCCCCTGCATGACTCTTTAACACTTGCAGCAGCTCCACCTGCAGTTCCTGGCAAGTCTCTGATTGGACATTTGACCTAAAAGGGCCATGCTGAATTTAGGAGACATTTCCTGCTTCTTTTGTTTACTTTTTGCCCTTGAGTACCCAAAGCCTGTGTCTTGGGCCATGTTGCTGAAAAGGTTTCTTTTGTGGGTCTTTCCCCCTGTTTTGTAGTTTTGGGTTTTCTGGTGACGCAATGTCCTAAGTGTCTGCTTTACTCTATATACTACATCCTTTTAACCGTAGTCCTGGAGCAAAGCATGTAAGGGGACAGAAAACCAAAGACAAAGCTGATAAAGTGCAGCAGGGAGCAGCTCAACGTAGGCAGAGTGCAGCCGTGAAGTGTGGTTGCCCCAGTGTGAATTACCCTCTTCTTCCTCTAACATCTGGCAGAAAACAACGCCCAACCTACATGATATAAATTACTGAGCCTAATTATGTATGTTCTAAATTGTGTCGATCTATACCTAATACATAAAGAGAAAGATGAGTTAATTTTTTCAAAAATATCTAATTCACAGGCTATCATTCAAACATTTCTCTTTCTGTCTTTTGAGTCTGAGGTACTGTAATTTCTGGGGATTGTATGCTTTCTGGGAGATATTTGCACGATATTCAGTAAAATATCATGCAATCTAACCTAATAATAGACAAACATGCAAATTGACCGCACCTTCACTACGCCCACAGCCAATCAGAGCGATCAAGATGGCGGTTAATTTGCATATGCGGGTGCTGAGCAGCCTGGGTCCCGTAAACATCCTCCGGACCCAGGCCGCTCAGAGCCTGTAGGCCCACGCTTAGGTCCTGAGCGGCAGGGGCCCAAAACACCCCCTGGCCACTGGGAGCCTTGGCGGGGCGGGAATGTTCCCACCCTCCAAACACTTGCAGCAGTCTGGGTTCTGGGAAACATCCTTCAGACCCAAGCCTCTCAGATCCTGTAGGCCTGCGCTTAGGTCCTGAGCGGCCTGGGTCCCATAAACATCCTTCAGACCCAGGCCGATCAGAGCCTGTAGGCCCGCGCTTAGGTCCTGAGCGGCAGGGCCCCAGAATGCCCCCTGGCCACTGGGAGCCTAAGGGTGCAGGCGCCAAGGGGCTGGGTCCCACAAACATCCTCAGGACCCAGGCCAGTCCGAGCCTGTAGGCCCCTTGCTTAGGTCCTGAGTGGCAGGGGTCCCAGAACGCCCCCTGGCCACTTTGAGCCTATAGGTGCAGGAGCCAAGGGGCTGGGGGTGGGGCGGGCAGAAACATCCCCTGTCACCATAGTGCCCCCAGCCGCTTGGGAATGCTCCAGCACCAAGAGGCAGTTTGGGTCCACACCCCCAGCCTGGCGCACATGATGGGGGGCTGGCTGCTGGCCTCTGGGGTGTGTGGAGACCCTTGGCGGCCACCGCTGCGTGCGGCCCAGGGGTCCCTGCATGACCCCCAGCCTGGCGCCCATGGTCAGGGCTCATACAGGAGGCAACCAATCAAAGTGTCCCTCTCACATTGATGTTTCTCTCTGTCTCTCCCTCTCTCTTCCACACTCTAAAAATCAATGGGAACATACCCTCAGGTGAGGATTAAAAAAAAAAAAAGCATATCCTATGAAAGACACATCTTGAAAATGCCTAAAGAAAGTTGTCATTTTTTCTTGGTGAAGGGACTGGAGTCCGTGTTGATGAAAACACCTTGGTGGCTGTGGTGACTGGTAGTGGCTGCAGCAGCGGGGTGATGGGGCTGGTGCCTTCCCCTGATCAGCCCGATTGCCTCCCACAAAGGAGCATGGGGAGCGGGCCTAAACCATCAGTAGGACATCCCCTGAGAGCACCCAGTATGTGAGAGGGGGCAGGTTGGGCTGAGGGACCCCCAACCCCAGTGCACGAATTTTGTGCACCGGGCCCCTAGTTATCTATATAACCAAGCATCATAACTGTAACTGAAAGTTGCCTATTGGTCCCACAAGGCTCTTTTTTTTTCCCTCACCTTTTCTTGATCAGTTGCTAGGTGGTAACTAGTATCTGGGGTGCAAAAAGGGGACAATTAGGAGACTAATGGAAGTATGTAATGGGATAAGATGAGTTTGAAAAAAGGGTTCTCACATGAACTTTGAGCTTCCAATTGTGTCTCATTTGACTTGAAGGCCATGCCAGACTTCCTGTTGTACAAGGAAGTCATCTAAGATATGGATCGATACAGAAAACCCTTGGCTATGTTTATTTTGTAGTCTACTAAGGCTTTTTGATACCTTTTAGGTGAGCGTTGACTCATTTTTAAGGTTTGAGAATGTTAGAAACCACAGGATTCCTAAATAAATTAAGTGGAATCCTATTTCTTCCTTATTATGTCTGAGGAGAGTATTAAAATAAATAGAAGTAGATTAGACTCAGAGTTTAGTGTCAATTTTTGATAATATACATCAAAGAGGAATGCAATGGGCATGGTCTGTGACAGTGGCTTATCTTAACAATGCATTTGTGTTTAGTGTTTGGGGTATTCTCATTATTTTTGTAACAAATTTATATACAACGTCGTATTATTTTTTCAGATTAATATTTAAGTAAGAATGTGTTCCCGGTGCATAATGATTGCCCAGCAGCAGGAGGAGAGCCCAGGAGTATGCTGCTTAGCAGTCAAGAAACTGGTAAAGGCTAAAAATGGATAATCCACAGAGTGAGAAAAAAATACAGTGGAGCTGAAAATCCCCAATGTCATTCTGGGAATATCACAAAATGGAAAAATAGACAAATCACTTCAATAACTAATTTTAAGGTTTATAGTGAGAGTGAGTTGTCCTGCAAAAAGTTTAATACCTTGATTGTATTTCTTGTCGACTTGCAGAATTTTAGTTTCTAATGCAAACAATTCAGACATCACTCCTCATGGAGAATGCACCTAGGGTTAAGGATAGAAAGTAGAATGCTAAAAAAGAAAAAAAAATGACAGGGAAGGAGCTAGAGGTTTTTGAAACAAAATCCAAAATCTTGGGGGTGGGAAGAATGGAAGGAGGCATATGCCTCAGTTGTGTTCTCGGGAGACATGAAGGAGCTGAGATGGATGAGAGGGCTGTTGGCCTGGGTTTTGTCATGAAGTTTTCATGGGAAGAAAATGTCAGGAAAAGGAAATGTAGTTTGAGAAATAATCAACAGAGCTGAGTTTCCCAAACATTTTGTTTTGTTTTATTTTATCTTAATCTCACACCATTGCAATTCTACAACTCTTTAGTACCAAGGCAAGTAATAGGAGGTGAGAATTAAAAATGTCAAAAGCATTAAGAGTTTAGATTTTTTAAAAGCCTGTAAAAATATGCATCTTAATATGCAACAGAATAATTTGTAAACATTGAATCTGGAGAAAAATCTTAAAGAATATATGCAATCAAGGAATGATAAATAGAATTCAACAGCATGGTGTTATGATTGCTAATTTATTATGTATCAAAACTTAGTGTATTGTTTACTGTACTTTTTATTGCTTCATTTTAGTTAATGTACATATGCTGATAGAACCTTGTATAAATTCACCCCCAACCTCCGTCCCCCAATCCTTCTTTTACAATCACATCTTAAATTCACCAACTATAAATTATCCTTCTAGAACTTTCTTGGGGAACTGTAAACTACTCCAGGGATGACTGCGCTTTCACTCCCATCATTCATTCTTATTTCAGAGTGATATATCCAAGGATTTGTCCTTGGTTTAATCAATCTTTTCCTTCAGCAAAACGTTGACTTTAGGGCAAAGTTGTTTCTGTTGTGATAAGACTTTGAACATTTCTGTCACTGCAATTCAAGACATACTTGGCTGTTCAGCAGCAGCCAGGCACAGAGGGAGGAACCTAGAGAGCAGGCGTGGGCTGGACACTGCCAGACGCACACTCTCTAGGACACACTCTCTCTATCTTTCCTAACCCCCGCTAGTGTTTGTGACTGATGAATTCACTAAGCACTTGGATATCTCCGACTTTGTTCTTTCAGCAGGCCATTTGTTTATTCGAGAGCTTATTTTGGCAAGTGAATAATCAGCTATCTGAACACGCTCAAGGGCGATCAACGGGAATATTTGACCTCAACTTTAGATGACATGCATTTTTTATGTTAGTATTTGAGACTTAGCAGAGAGACTGATCACAACTGGCTTTCTGTGAGCGCACATCAAAAGCTCTAAAGTGCACACACAAGAGAAGTCTGAAAAACCCTCGTCATTATAGAAATTCTATGCAATTTTTTTATTTGAAGATAAGGAGTTGTGGACAGGACAGTCTCACAGCCCTTTGTTCTAGAGATGGAACCTACAGATCTACATTGTATTGCTTTCTCCCGCTTCAGAACTTGAATCAGTACAAATTTATTACTTGTCTTCTTATTGAACACTATTAATCAGATGTAGTTAATTGATGTGACCTCGGTCTCCTAGTGGATATGTTGTTTCCTAGATGTAGTTGTCTGCAGGGGAAGTAAATATAGTGGGATCAGGTAATGGCATATGCCTTTAGAGCAACAGCCTTCAATTCTCACTACCTCCTGTGCCAGTCAAAAGTTGTATATTTACTAACTTGGATGTATTAGTTTGGAACGGAGTCAGCAAACTATGGTTTGATGATTAATAATGCTCTCTGGAACATGGAAAGCCCCAGACTGGACATCAGATGCCAACTAGGTAAGAAGTCATGAGTAACTCATTTAACTTTCATGAATCTCAGCATTCTCATCTGTAAAATGGGTAGGATGTATTAGATCAGTGGTTCTCAAAGTTGACTGTGCAACAGAATCAAATGGAGGACTTGTTTAAATGCAAATCACTGGGCCTTTCCAGATTCAGTAGGGCTAGGGTGGGGGTCTCAGAAGTTGCCTTTCTAACATGGTCCCAGGTAGGTGATGTTGATGCTACCTTCCCAAGGAACACACTTTGAGAATCACTGGATTGGTGATTTCTCTGACCACTTCCAACATTTATTTTGGATAGCTATTCCCTGCCCAGTGGCTACGTACAATAATAGCCTATGTAGAGTCTCTGAATACATTGTCTATGGAGGTAAAATTGGGGAAGTGCTCCTAGTAAACTTTAATAAGGGCAGAAACTTGGATCAGATTGATAGTGGGAAAGCCCAAGATAATTAATAGTAGCCCTGAACCTAGTGGTGAAAGACTCCAAAAAGTTGGTGTATGGGAGTTTAGCAACAGCGAGACCACAGTGGTGGTGGCTGGAGGGAGCTGGCATTCAGCTGAGGTGATGAATTCAGTATAAGTGATGTGACAGATTTCAACAAGTTTAAGTACATATTGGATACTGAAAAAAAAGAACGATTTTATTGAGTTCTCAAGTCAGTCACTGGGCACCCAATCTGTAGCACCACCAACCTTCAGCAACTGTGAAATAAACACACGTGCACCAACACAAGCAGTGTTAGCTCAGAAGAGTGTTGGCTTTCTTCTTCGTTGTCTAGACTCTTAACAGGTCTGTTAGTGATTCTGGAAAGCATTAGATCCTTGGCTTTTTCAAACCTGGCCCACAAAATTATAAGGTTATTTTCAAGTACATTTCAGTTCCTGCTATTAGGAAAACCCTCGCTCACTACAGGAACCAAAGTACATGACTTCTAGATGCAAATAGGGAAATGACAGAGGGACTAGTTAACGCAATTTATAGCTATATTTTTCTTTCTTGAATGCTCAGTGATGGGAAAATAAAGAGGAATAACTTGAGTTTATTTCTTAATATTTAGAAAATCTCTTCTGCTGCTGTTGCTCAAGATTTCTGAATTCTTTTTATTTTGTTGTTGTTTTTTGGGGGGGTGTTTGTTGTTTGTTTGTTTGTTTTGTTAATCCTCTCCCAAGGATATTTTTCCATTGATTTTTAGAGAGAATGGAAGAGAGAGGGAAAGACAGAGAGAAATATCAATGTGAGAGAAACACATCGATTGGTTGCCTCCTGCACGAGCTCCGACCAGGGCCCAGGCCAGGGAGGAGCCTGCAACCAAGGTATGTGCCCTTGACCTGGAACTCTTCGGTCCGCAGGCTAATGCTCTATCCACTGATCCAAACCTGCTAGGGCAAGATTTCTGAATTCTTGAATCCTTTTCCAGCACACCATAATGTTCCTCAGATTTACCAGACTATTGGCTGAAAACAGGTTTGCAAATGCAGACTTAGGAAAGGCTCAGCTTAGGAGAATTTTAATTTTATAATTTAGTTGAGCAGTCCTGTGTGCACTGGCAAACAAAACTGTGATTAAGGTTTATCAATAGATCCAACCAAGAATATCTATAATCAAATAATGATCCTATATAATAAAAGGGTAATATGCAAATTGCCCAAACTGTAGAACGACTGGTCGCTATGACACACACTGACCACCAGGGGGGCAGATGCTCATTGCAGGAGCTGCCCCCCTGGTGGTCAGTGCGCTCCCACAGGGGGAGAGCCACTCAGCCAGGAGCCGGGCCTAAGCCATCAGTCGGACATATTCCAAGGGCTCCCAGACTGCGAGAGGGCGCAGGCCGGGCTGAGGGACCCCCTCCCACACACCGCCAGTGCACGATTTTCATGCACTGGGCCTCTAGTAACAACAATAATAAAGGAAATAAAGAAAGAAAAAATAAGATGGAGACATTGAAAACATGAATGGGCAGGCATAAAAGATGGATTTGCAAGTTCTGTTGGGTGTGTGAGGGGATTTTCTCTTTCTTTCTCATTACAAATAAAAATTATGTTGTCTCACCCATCTCATGGGAAGGCAGCTTTTGCACACCACCAAGCATAAAGCTCTCAGCAAATAGCTATACTTTGCCTGGGCAACCATGCGTAGGAAGCCTCAGTTTGCAATTTAATCAAAGACAAATTTCAAAAGATGCATCCAGCCCTGACCGGTTTGGCTCAGTGGATGGAGCATTGGCCTGCAGACTGAAGGGTCCCGGGTTCAATTCTGTTCAAGGGCATGTACCTTGGTTGCAGGCACATCCCCTGTGGGGGGTGTGCAGGAGGCAGCTGATTGATGTTTCTCTCTCATTGATGTTTCCAACTCTCTATCCCTCTCACTTCCTCTATGTAAAAAATCAATAAAATATATATATTTTTAAAAAGATGCATCCAGGAGAAATACCTTTGTCCTCTTACCTTCCTTTCTCTACCAAGATGAACATTTCTCATTATATCTGGAACGTCCCAGTAACCATTGCTGGCCAATACAAATTCTTGACCAATATGGACTAACCAGACACATGTAATGAGCCAATCAGAATGCTATAATATGTGATGAGCAGTTTACAGATTGTTGCAAGGACTGTTACTGAAAAAAAATGGAGAACTTTTAGCACAGAAGAAACCTGTTGCATTCCAATGCCTGGACCCCCAAAAACTTGTTGCATTTGTTGAATCAACTGCTTTCTGGTTTTCCATAGTAGTGGAGGGGGAAAGAAGAAGGAGAGAGGATGAGAAGAAGAGGAGAGCGAGAGAAGGAGGATATATGAATGAATGAATGTGAATAGTCAGCTTCCAGACTCCCCTATTGGCTGGTTACATAAATAACCACTTACAAAATGCAGATTTGGCTCAGAATAAATAAATTATTATTTCCAGGTATACTGAGAATTTCCACAGTTTCAGAATCAGCCCTGAAACCCTCCAGTCTAGTTACTGATTTGCATGTTTCTGAAATCTCACCAGATTTTCCCTAGACCTGTCTCAAATTCTTTTTTTTAATCTAAGTCTAGATGGTGTTTTCAAATATTTTCCTTAAATATATTTCATTCAAAAAATGTAAGCTTCTGTACATAATATTTAGCAATCTCTCACATTAAGAGGAAGCAAAAAAGAGCAATCCTCCCCCCACAAAAAAAAACAATGTTTTTTATATGCCTTTCTACCCTCATGTAGTTTTATGATAGCATGATTATTTATTATCAATCTTATTCCCTCCTTGTAAGAATTTCAGTATTAGCTGAAAGCACATTACTCTTTGTCTTCTCTTCATTTTTATAATCTATTGTTATACACTTAGAAACATTTGATCTGATCAGTAATAATGCTTCCAAATGGCAAAAAAATGTCAATAGCAAAGGGTTTCAGATAATGAAAATGGCATTCTATTGTATTTCTTTTACCCATTGAACCAAATTATTCTCAGTCCACACTGTCTCCAAGGAAAAGACAGATCTGAGTTGGAGTCTTCAGTCCTGATAGCTTTGTCTTGCTGTGGCTTATGCCAAGACTTGCAGAGTAAATCACAGCAAACATCTTCAATTCACTAACTGTTGGGACAGATGGACCATTTTTAGGATGTCAACATTGGATACAGATAGTTTAAAGCTATATGACTCTAGTTTTACTAGCTGTGCCATTCTTACTGAGGGAAAAGAAAGGCTTCAAAGATCAAGTCCCCATAATACAAGGGTGGTTGTGAGTGTGAAGTGGGTCATTTTTAATGACTCGCCAAGAGCCACTTGTAAAAATGTATAATAGAAGTCGTTAAGAGATTCATTTCCAGTCGTTTCTTTTCTAATTCTCAAATGTTTTCATGAACTTGGTGTATTCTTGAGCATTTCTAATACTAGATATAGCCTTGATGGGGAAACATATTTTTACAAATTACCAAACTTAAAGAATTTTTATTATCTATATAACATTTGGGTTAATCATTTGAGCAGAGGAGTAAGTATGAAGGTTTCTAAGTGGTTGTTGCCAGGAAAGAGAGTTGGAGGCAGGAAGTTCTCCTTTATTCGGCAGTAATACCTACAGAGAATAGATTAAATAGTATTTCTCTAAACCTCTGAAGATAAATCAGTGTGTGTGGATTTAGGAATCAGGAATAAATGAACAATAGCTGCCTTGTCATTTCCAATTGTATGTCTTTCCCCTGCATTAGAATCCTTTCCTAGAAGAGTGTGAGAGGTTTTGTTTTGTTTTGTTTTTCTTGAAAGGTAAGTTTCATGGTTAAGAAAAGTTATCAAAGTGATGGGGAACTAACTCCAAGGAGGCCAGTAGGAGGAAATGGACTAAAGCTGTGCAGCTCTGAGACCTGGCCGCTTAAATTCCTTTACATTTTTTGAAGAATGTTTCAAATTCTTGCTATCCTCCTAGGAGGCTCTCGGGCTTCAGACACTAATCCCAAGTAGAGTCACCGAGACCGGAAGACATCAATTCACTGTGACAAACAGAAAGCTAAATCACGTTCCAGCCGGAGTGCTGTATAGATTTATTTTCTCAACAACAACACAACAACAAAAACCCTTTGTGAACAGATGTTTTGAGTTGTAGTAGAGGTAGAGGTAACACTATCCCAAAGAATCAAGGATTTTCTTTGCCTTCCAGCTCCAACACCCAGGAGCTGCAGGGTGGCTCTGAGCCACTGAACTGCTGCTCTCTCATTAGTAAGCTGAGAAGGGCTAGCATTTCCATGCGGGCTCCTTTCAGGATATTAAGTAGGTGACATATGTGGAAACGCTTTGTGCACTTAAGCACTCTACAAATCTCGAAGGACTGGAGGATGGAGCTAAATGGGAATGAGGCTTGATTCAGCCAAGATCAAGGAATCTCAATCAACCCCTTTATGTCACATACTCCTTCTACCCACAACACATTGATTCCTGTTTTCAAGTGGACAAATAAGTTAAATGGTTTCTGATTCTTCCCGTTTTCTCTGGTTACATTCTGTAACCGCTGTCAGTATATCATGTTGACAAGCTTCTAAATTAGGAGAAACATTTTTACTTGTACTTATTAACAAAATAATTATGCTTTATGAAAAATATTTTTCTTTCTTTCTGGACTTAGCAGTGGAAATATAATTATTTGGAAATATAAATTATTTGTTACTACCCCAAGTCATTAGTTCAATATTTATAAAAGGCTCATCTTGGAGAGATACTGATGACATGAATGTTAATAAATATGAACTCACTTATTCATTCATTATCCTGTTCAGAAAGTGTTTATTCAACTACTAGTACATGCCAGGGCACTGGGAATGTGACAGGGAACAAAACAGACAGCGTCCCCGCCCTCACAGAGATTAAATTCTATTGAAGGCTGGTGTCCGGTCATGAGGAGTTAGGTCTCTAGTGGAGAGGAGGCCAATATGAAACAAATTACCTCAGTGCAAGGTGGGGGCTCCTATAACGAGGTGTGTGGCAAGGTGTTATCAGAATAGCAATGAGAGACCTACCCCAATCAAAGACAAACAAGTCCAGGGAAGATTGCCTGGTGGACAAGATGCCTAGATAGCAGGCATTTCCCATGGGGAAAATGATGGAAACAGTGTGCCAGCAGTTAAAGCCTGGCATCAGTGGGGAAGAATTGGCCTTTCTCTTGGAAAATGAAATATGAGTAAAACAAGGTACTGAGCATTTTACTAAGTGATGTCAATAAATGAGGCAATGACTGCCGGAGAATTGGTCACTACAGAACTGGAAGAGATCTTTGAGAGTCTTGCCCCCAGCATTTGTTTTTCAAAGGTGAAGAAATGAAGGTCCAGGAAGTCCCAGTGTAGATTTAGGGTAGAGATGCCTCATGCTGGCCAGGAGTGAGCTGCTCTCCTAAATTGTCCAGGCAATTTTATACGAAGTTACACACACAAGTCACCCATGGACCACAGCTAAACATTCTGATTATCCATCTCATAGGAAAATGATTAACTGTGGCACTCAATCCATTACATTGGGTATTAAATATATGTTTTACCTTAGAATACTTGATTATTTTTCATTTTAGGTACACATTTATTGAATATTACACAAATTCTAATCGAATGGTCTGTATTTTTGAGAAACAGAAAAAAAAGATGATAAGATGAAAGAATCCTGGATAAAATTATTCAGGATTCACCATGTTTCAACTATATTTCTGCTGAGGTTTTTCCCAGGCTCACCATCACTAAGTAGACTGGGATTTCCAAACTCTTCTTGCTTGGGTTTCAAATAATAAGTGATGAGATGCAAAAACGAAGGGACAGGGCACTCTGGACCTAAGAACTTCCTTCCTGGTTTGCAGAGTAAAGATGTCATCCCATAGCCTGGATTGAGACAGGAAGGAGAGAGGCCTTAGTATTAGCAGGGATTTCACCACAAGAATTCATGTCTCTGTCGGAATAAAATGGTGAAGAGAATGGGATGGTAAAAGTGGTAGTAATGAGGATAAATTTAACTTTTAAAGCATAGATTACAGAGTGCAGTGAATTCATTGAACAAAAAAAAAAAATGAACTCCCACATGGTAAAATATCAAATGATAAATATTTTAGAAACCTGAAATAGGCTTGAAATAGCTAGGGAATGAAGCAGAAAAAGAAATAACCAGTCATTTGTGTTTCAAAGTGACCAGAGATATTAGACAGTTACAAAAATATTGCACGAGTGGGAAAATGAAAGCGGTAGGAAACGTGAAAATCATTCATCTTTCTTCTGGGCAGCCACCTCCCTGTCCCGGCTGCTTTGTTCATTGTCTTGGTCAGGTACAATGTGTGTGCATGTGGACAGAAGGAGTATTTAAGAGGTAGGATTATGTTGACGTTGGAAGCAATCTGTTTCTTCCATTTCCTTTCCATTGCTTCAGCGTTGCTTTCTGAGTAATCTACAGCATTAATTTTTTGAGTGGGTAATTTCCTTTTCCCTCCCTTTAAAAATAATTGTTTATGGCTTGTCTTGGTGCCAAAAATATCACAGTCTGGTTTCAGGAAGCAGAACTCCATGAACAGGAACTCCACATTCCCAAAGATGTTCTTGTGTGTAGACAGGGCCTGGGGTTTCATGCCCACGCATCTCTACTCGTCTGGGACTGCAGAGAGATCTGCCCAAGTCCTTTGCCTGGATCACTGGTCTTTCACAGCCTTGAGCTTGGTGAAGTTTGGAAAAAAACTATATTCTCATATTTGATTTTGTATTTGTCTCTACCCTCATCAAACCAAAGAAATGGTAGGAAAAAGAACTGAAGTTTTCTAGAATCTAGTTGGTAGACACTAAGGAAGAAACTCAGTAAATAGTAAGCACACCACTGCGTTCTACAGTGATGGTCAGGACAGTCCAAGAAGAGGGCGGTTTTCCTCAAAGCAGCCTCGCTTTACCCTCTGTTTTAAAAATCTATAATTTTCATTCAAATGAAAGCCTTAAATAACTATGAAGCAATTTAACACTGATTTACTTAAAGGATAAAATCCATAGCATACAACAGGACGAAAATTAAAATTGGGTTCGGATATGCTACTTGGGGGGTTGTGTGTGCCTCCAGAATCACAGCCCTTCTGGTGTGTGGCAGCCTACAGCTCTATTAAACTGTGTCCCTAAACCCCAGAACCACAGTGGATGGCTGGTATATGTTTTCCTACACTGGGCTGTGACTGTGTCAGGCTACTCTAGGGATCAGGAATAACTGAGACAGTAAGACCAGCAAGCGCACAGATAAATACCAGGTGAAAAATTTGGAGAAGATTCATTGAGTAAACAAAAAAAATGTAGGTACTTTCCTGGAGAAGTTGTATTTTTATTCCTCACTTTGCTAATTAATTTACTGTTATTTTTAACATCATTCCATTAGTTACATGTAATTATCAGGCTCCAATATTATGCAACACAAAAGATAAATATTTGGGGACAAAAATAGATACCACTAGAAAAAGCAAGCACACAGATTATATTTACATATACTGTATGCTTATTCATAAAATAACTTTTCCTAACATAAGAAGTAGTAAGTAGCCGAAACCGGTTTGGCTCAGTGGATAGAGCGTCGGCCTGCGGAATCAAGGGTCCCAGGTTCGATTCTGGTCAAGGGCATGTACCTTGGTTGCGGGCACATCCCCAGTAGGGGGTGTGCAAGAGGCAGCTGATCGATGTTTCTCTCTCATCGATGTTTCTACTCTCTATCCCTCTCTCTTCCTCTCTGTAAAAAATCAATTAACAAAAAAAACAAGAAGTAGTAAGTGTACATCAGGCTAGAAATGTTGCTCCATTCATATGCTTTTACTACTTTTTGTCATGCTCACCTCAAGCACAATTGTCCCCTTTTCACCTCTTCAACTTCATAACAGAAACTTTCAAAAAATACAATATGTCCCGTTGCTTTGATTAACATGTCCACAGTTTGGCCAGTATCAGAGTCAGAAACCTGTTGTTGATTTTGTTTCTCCACTGACATAGAGGCAAAAATATACATTAAACAATGTTGTCCTTTTTTTTATGTGTTTTCAGATCTTCTACTGTAAGGATAGTGTGAGCTCTAAAAGCAGATACCTATCATTTGCTTAAAGAGTAGCATTTTTGCAGGTTTGCTAATTCTAAATCCTCACGTTAGAAATACAGGGTATTCAAAAAAAATGTATACACACTTCAACAGCTGATAGCTCCATTTTGAAAATGAAATGTATTATAATAAGCACTGCCTTTATAATTATTTAAAATGTGTGTATACAGTTTTGGAGACACCCTATATAGTGCAGAGTGCCAGTGGAAAGCGAAAAAACACTCCAACATTTAGAACTTGGAGCGATGCTGAGCTGTCCTCCTCTGGGATGTGTGGTCCATGGTGACAGTCCAGGCACCGCAGTGTCCTCATAGCAAGCTGCACTAGCCCTGTGTGGCTAGAGCAGTGCTTGAGACATCACCTGGAGATGTTGGTATGAACTGAACATAGAGATCTAACTATATGTCAAAGCACAGCAATGTGGATGTTTTGATTTATTTGGCTCCCATTTCAAGGCAGGCATTGCTCAATTTATCAGACCAGCAAACAGTGAAAGAGTCAATAAGATGCATCGTTTAGGGAAATGCCCCCAGGAACTGATCCAAAATATTGGCATAATATTTAAATCCATTTGCCAAGATCGTAAATCATTCCAGTTCCATGAGAAGGCAGGCTGCAGGGCAGAGGCGAGGAGGCTGTGGGGAACCCTGGCTCAGTCGCTGCTGCCTTGCCGTATGGACTCTGGCACTCGACCTGCTCTGCGGCCAGCTGCCACCTCACAAGGGAATGTGAGAGAAGGCTGCTGCCTCAGGCATCACCGAGCACTCTGTATTAAAACCCTCCAATAAATGACACTGTAGCTATTTAGCTAATTATCGCTATTTGAGTCTATATCTTGAATGCATCCATCGGGAACCTTCAAACTTGACCCACTGTGATATGATGAATGTATATGTCATGGGCAGGAGAGTGCTCCAACTGAGAAATTTAGCATTATCCAGAGTGAGACGCAGAAAGCCCTGAGTAATCCGTACTGTACCCAGCCATTGCTTCATCATCTACATTTTTATTCTAAAACGTATGTTTATTCTCTATGTAAAAGATTATGAAGCAAATCAGCAATTGGAAACAAGCCATTTAATCCTCCGGGCACCACATGGTAATGTAGTTTTTAAATTCAATATGGCATATGCAAAAGGCTTTAAAACAAATGGTTCTGTTGTTGTTGCCATTAAAATAATAAAAATGTTGTGCTTTAAGCATATTTCATATCCAGATTGGAGGGGGGCTCAGGAGACACGGCAAATAAATGCAGTGGGGTCGTGGGCAAGAAAAGAACATTAGCAGGGCAGTTGATGGAGTTTAAGTAAAGAATTGTAGATTAGGTAATAATACTGTATCAGTGTTATTTTCCTGGTTTTGGTCATCGTACTGTGATCATATAATATATTCACATTTGAGGAAGCTGAGAGAAGGTTGTATGAAAGAGACCCCATTGTGCTATTGTTTGAAACTTTTGTGTAAATCTGAAATGATCTCAAAATAAAGAGTGAAAAATATTGTATGGATCAAATTTTTCACTCTCATATTTGTCTTCAAAAAGGTCAGTTTAGAGAATGCTTCATGTAGTATTGATCTCTGATTGTAATTTAATAATCCATATGGAATCACAGAGCAGTAAACCTGAATAGATTTATTTAGTTCATTGATGGAGGAAGGATAAAAAAAAACATTTAACAATTAGTTTATGAGGTGCCAGGTTGTAACCAGCTCTGTTAGTTGTCTCCCAGTATCTGCTCACCTGTTCTCTATGCCCAGCCTGGGTGACAGTTCATCCAATCTCCCTTGAAACTGAATGGCCCATGTGAGCCAATACTGACCACTAATATAACATGAGAGAATGCAGGGAATACTCCTTGGAAAATTTTTCTTTCCTGATAAAAGGAACAAACATATCGGATTCTTCCCGTAGTCCCCATTTTTATCTACCTTGAATATAGCTAGGATGTATGAAATCCTGGCAGCCAACTTGTGACCAAGAGGCAGAGACCAAGAAAACTAGAGAGATGCCAGCACCAAGGTAATAAACAAATCAGCAGCTAACTACCTCCAGAATGTTGATATAGGAGGAAATTAAATCCTTATTAGTTTGAACCAATGTTGTGATTTTTGATGCTTAAAGTTGAAAACATTTCTAATCCAAAAGATTTACATGAACTATTTCATTTCATCCACACAGACATCCCTTGATGTAGGCATTATTATCATCCTACCCATTATACAGATTGGAAAACTGAGGCTTACGAAGATTAATTAACTTCCCACAGTCGTACAAGTATGAGTGGATCTGTAATTGGAATCTAAGCCTGCCTGGCTCTAAGCCTCCTTCCTTTTCCACCACACCACACTGCCTCTGTACATGGTTACTTGTACATGGCAGTGAAAATGCTAGATTAGGATACTTGCCCAGACTTACCCAAGTAGTAGGGGTTGTATCAAGATAAGACTCTAAATTTCCTCAAAGCCTGGCTTTCTTATTTCTATACTAGAGGCCCAGCACACACGAAATCTTGCGTGAGTAGCTCACTTCCACTTGCATCAGCTGGCCTCCCCGCCCATCGCTGCTAGTAGCTCGAGCCCCGCCCACCATGAGAGCCACTGCTCATTTGGTCGTGATGGCATTACGGCGTGACAGCCCCTGGCCTTTTAGAGATAGCTTGGCGTGTAAGGTGTACAAAGGCATGTCCACACCTCTGATACAGTCTTATCATTCCACAACCCTGTGGAACAATTAGAACTAGCTTTCTCCCCTGTAATTTACAGTGAAAACCTCTCTGCAACACAAACTGTGTGACCAGCCCAAGGTCTCATAGTTGGTCACCAGTGGGCCTCAGAAGGGATATCAGCTTCCTGGCACCTTGCTAGATGGCTCTAATGCATGATGTTTACTTTCACTTTTTTAAAAAAGTTATTTTTATTTATTTCAAAGAGGAAGGAAGAGAGAGATAGAAACATCAATGATGATGAGAGAGAATCATTGATTGGCTGCCTCCTACACGCCCCCTACTGGGGATCAAGCCCACAACTCCGGCATGTGCCCTGACTGGGAATCGAACTGTGACCTCATGGTTCATAGGTCGATGCTCAACCACTGAACCACACCTGCCAGGCTTGCTTTCACTTTTTAATCACTTGGAACTTTTTCCTAAATAATACATCTTATTGACACTTTCATCCATCACTACATTGATAAATATAACCTAGCCTGAGCCACTCATTTTTCTAAGGGGATGCCACTTTAATGAAGCCATGCTAACCTGGTTATAGGAAGAATTTTGACAGCCTGAAAATTAAAAAAAAAATTTTTTTTTCACAAAAAGCTTTGACTACCAACTAATTACCAACTAATCAAAACAACAGTTCTTCCTTGCCTTCTGGGATCCTTACTATTGAGTTTGGAGGTAGAGGCAGATGCATCTGAGGTTGTTGTCCATGGTCCTGAACTACTTGCATGCTAAGGTTCAGTTGTTTCTCTTGACCCTTGGGACATGAGGGACTGTCTAGCTTTCTGTCTCTCCCAAAAACTCTGTTGTAGTTGAGGAAAGAAGTGGTGAGCGTGGTGAAAGGAGCTTAGTGAGAGAGTATAAAATGGACATAGGCTGTTGCATAGGCATAGCCCTTAATAAGATATCAGATAAAAAATAAAAACATTTTTGACACAATGTTTAAATAATTATAACAACAAAAAAGATACCACAATCAACTATTACATAAATATCAAATAACTAAAGGGGATAAGGACATTTGTATATTGAGCAATGAAAAAGGTGCATACATAAAACAGAAGATGTAAAAAAATGTAGTGATTACTAGTTGAATTGCACAAAAATATTCTAAGTTGATGGGGTTTTGTTTGTAATTTGATAGAAAACACTACATTGTGTAACTTATTAGCTGTGTCATGCATTTTGACAGCTCTGTCATGTTTCTGGAGATTACTTTCTGCCTCTCCCCCATTTTCCCCCCTCTTCCCACCCCCACTCCAACCCCCAGATACCATCATCACACACCATGGTAGGAATGAATAAGCCATTCCATGAATTTCTCTCACTCTCCATACCCACCCCATCAGACACAAACTATACATTTGATCCTTCACCTTATCTGTGATACTCATTTGCATTTACTTCCTGATCTTGTAAACCTCCAATCTTTAGGGATGGAATTCGAATTAGGAATGGGTTTGGGGTGCTGGATGTCTGTGACTCACATTATTTGATAGATTTCACAAAAACCAGTAATTACACATTTGTTTAACTAATTTGGAACTTCGTGACACACAGGAATGGAATATGGACCAGGCATGTCTGTTGCACACACTTTTTGATCATTAAAGACCACAATAGCAATCTTTTTTACACGTTGATAAGACCTGTCAAAGCAACCTCATTGCAATTACATTATGAAAACATTCTGCTTATTTTCCCACACTCTATTAATTGTAGCTATTTAGTTGGACACACCAGAGGTTTTAGACATGTGGGTGCAGCAATTGTCTGATTGTCATTTTCTAGTTTTTAACTAGAAAGGCTTAAAACAGATTTCACTTTACATTTCTCAGGATTAAAAGTAGATGCCTGTGATTTGACTTTCCTTAATGCAAAATGTGAGCCAAAGTTTTCTTTCTGTATTTAATAATAATATTTAATAATAATAATAATAAATGGGCTGATAAATAAAAATAAATCCGAATCCAGAACCCTTTGTTAAGTGAAACATTATAGAAATACATAGAAATATGTCAGGGTAGATGCCTACCAACACTTGGGTTAACAAATTGTGAGTGTTCTACTCTTGGTTGCAGAATTAGCATCATACAGAAAAATGTGGTACGTTTTTATCCTAATTGCTGTTACCCCAAATTCCAGTTTTGCTTAGGGCACACCTCCATTTTATAGCTTGTTAATAAAGAAGACTATAGTTTAAAGTCCATGTTGCCATGGAAACAACCAATTAGATGTGTAACTGAAGGGATGGAAGACAGCTGCCAAAACTCTCAGGGAAAAAAATGATCTGGGTTGGCAACCTACAAGAAACATTGCCTGCTAAAAACTTTTGCCAGCTTCTCCTAGCATTGGCCTGCAAGTTTATATCCGAGCAAACATCTTGCACCCATTTGCTAAGTGCTGCATCTGTAATATATTCTAAAAGGATAATTGTGTCTGGGCCTCAACATATGTGATGGTGAGGCAGGAAAAAATTCTCACATTTTTTAGGATAATTTCTCTCATATGTTTCTTATAAGTTCATGGCAGCAACATCAACACAAGAAAAAGAAAAGAACTTCTAAGTTCAGAAGTGTATTCATAACTTATATTTTAAATGTTCCTATGTTCACTGTTTATATGTAACCATGTATAATGCTAATGCTTAAGAAAATTAGAATTATAGAACTTAAATGAAATATGTGAACCACTAATTTGGAGTTTTGATGTTTAATCCTTGCAGACCAGTGGCACTCTAATTACAGATGTATCTTACATTTTACTTCCTAATTACTCTGTATATTTATTTTGCTTTGTTTTCAGGAAGCTCAATATGCAAATATAATGTATTTACAAAATAGAGAATTAAGTTAAAGATAATGCACATTAAAATATATTTTGCATACATTATCCCATTCATCCTCTTAACAACCTAGTGAGGAAGGATGTTTTCATTTTGCATATCAAGAAACTGAGATATAAAAGGTCCAGGACTTACTTAATGTCATACTTTGTAGTTAATAGTATATTTAGGGGTAAACCCTCATCTGTACCTCTAGATCTAGGGTTATTTTCACTCTACAATATGCCTCCCCTGCTAGCTTAAAATTAAATGCACCTGGATCTCAACCATTAATATATCAAATAGTGTAACTTTTGAATCTTCACTCCAAAAAGGGTTTATACTTGAGACTCATCAGTTAGCAATATACATATAAGATATTCATTATAGTCCACCTGTGTCTGTCTCTTATTTGTAGGTAAGTGATTGAAAGTTAAAAGAGTAAAGCAGATAATGATGGGGATCACATTTAATTAGCATGAAATGATACACAGTGCAAATCTTGTTATGAGATTGTCAGACTAACAGAATTACAAATATACATGGCATGGTTTTGAATACGGAAAGAGAAGTTGAATCAAAATCTACAAGCTTAACACAGAACTTTTGGGTCTTAAGGGACACATAAGAATTTCCCTCTCAACAAAACAGGGTATATATAGTATGCAAACTCCTGTACTTTTTAAAAATAAATTCCAAGGTTGAATAATTTTTTTCTTATATTGGCACGGTACTCCTTTTTACAAGAAGGTATATTTAACTTACAGTGGTGTATTTAAAATTGTTCAAAATTTGCAAGTTCAGTCAACAAATAACTTAAATATATTTCCCATATTTTATACCTAACTAATATGAAGAAATTAAGGTTAAAATGTATGGGTATCTAACATGCTTAGAAAATTTAGGTATCCTTTCTCAACAATAAAGGGTCGACCTTTATACATTGAGATATATTTTAGGTTATTTGAAGGATATTTCTGGTTAAAGTCCTATTATATTTTTAACTTTCTCTCTTTCAAGTATCTCCAACTCTCTTCAAGCCACCACAGTTCCTGACTAAAATAATGGTTCTATCTTTTACTTTACTGAGGGAATAAATCTACCTTTTCTATCTCAATTTCTCTACTCAATACCTCTTTATTTAGGCCTTCCTTCTTTTCCTTTTTCAGTAGTTCTCAGCCCTAGGTGCACATTAAAATCACCTAAAAGCTTTCAAAAAATACTGTTGACTGGGACTACTCAGGGCTGATTAGTTGAGAATCTGGGCTGAGGCCGGCCAGCATGGCTCAGTGGTTGAGTGTCAACCTATGAACCAGGAGGTCACAGTTTGATTCCTTTTCAGGGTATATTCTTGAGTTGTGGGATAAATCCCCAGTGTGGGGTATGCAGGAGGCAGCCAATAGAAGATTCTCTCTCATCAACATTGTTTTTATCTCTCTTTCTCTCTCCTTTCCTCTCTGAAATCAATAAAAAAGTAAAAATAAATCTGAGCTGAGAACCACTGACTTGATCTTTTCTCCTGGAAAGAAATTTCCCTCTTCTTTGTCAAAACCAGATTTTCACCTGTGGTCAAGATAATATTGCCTCCTCAACAGCACAGCTTCCTGAATCACCTCCCTTCCTCATCTTCATCATTCTTCTGTGCCAGTGTTTTGTTTTGTTTTTCTTTACATCCTCCCTAACTAGCTCAAGAGTCTTATAGGTAAAGTGAATATGTTACTGGGAAACCCCCAGTTGGGCTTGGACTGTCTGTCTCTGTGTCCAATAATGAAGGCAGGGCTGAATCATATAAGACGTTCATTGAGAAGTCTAGTCAACCAAGAAGACAGCTCGCTTACAAGCATTCAAATCCTGTTTTACAGCAAGGTGCAGGGGACAGGATTATGAAGGGGAATGTGAATGCAGCTACGAGGAGGCCTGGGGGTCCATAGACATCAGCTGTTGTCTTTAGTCATCAGGCGATGAGATGATGTTTTTGACTCCTGGTGGGTTGGTCTAACCCTGCTTATCAGTTCTGCTTGCTGGATTCACAGCTGAGTCACCTCCTCAATCGCTCCCACAGACCTTGAAAAGGAAACTTAAGAAAAACATAACTCTCTATTCACATATGAGAAACTTAATCCCCATTCACATAAGTATATGTGTTCTAAGATTTAAAATAATATGATTACTTTTCAGATTAATTCAGGTGCTCTATCAGATTATAAGTCCCTCTGTCATTCCCCCCTCTGATTAGGTAGATTGGTTGATATCTATCAAACTTGTACTATACTAAACTTTACTTTTAAATTCATTATATTGTTGTAGTGTCACTAATTTCACCCCTGCTATGTGGCAATTACCCCCTTTAAGTCTGATGACTGGAAAAGCACCCAACAACCTACTAAGTCTAAGTGGTACCAAGTCCACTGTGAGAGATTACTTTTAATTGTTTTTTTGTTTGTTTGTTTTTCTCTTAGCTCATGGGTAAAATCATTATTTATTGAAAATTACCACCCTAACTGGTTTGGCTCAGTGGATAGAGCGTCGGCCTGCAGACTGAAGGGTCCCAAGTTCAATTCCGGTCAAGAGCATGTACCTTGATTACGGGCACATCCCCAGTAGGGGGTGTGCTGGAGGCAGCTGATCGAAGTTTCTCTCTCATCAATGTTGCTAACTCTCTATCCCTCTCCCTTCCTCTCTGTAAAAAATCAATAAAATATATTTTTTAAAAGAAATTATCAATGCAATTAATGGCATATACTATTATGATGGGTCTTATTACTGAGTCTGGGGCAGAGTGGAAAAGCCATTTCATTAAAAATGAGAAAGTGTGGCTTAGGATCAACTACTCTCTTGTCTTTCCCAGGGAGTGCCTTTTGGGGTAATGTGATTTTCCAGTTGTTGGTTTCCATGCCATTCTGAGTTATAAGGAAAACCATCCATGGCCCATTAAAAAGCTGTTTCATCCGAAACAAACTTATGGATACAGAAAACAAAGTGATGTTGTCAGGGCTATTGAGGGAATGGGGAGAAAAGAGGAAGGGAATTAAGAAGTACAAACTTACAGTTATAAAATAAGTCATGGACATGTAATGTATAGCATGTGGAACATAGTGAATAATATAATAATTATGTACAGTGACAAATGATAACTAGACTTATGGTGATCGCTTCGTAAGGTATATAAATGTTGAATCACTGTGTTGTACACCTGAAACTAAAACAATATTGTATGTCAGCTGTAAGAAAAAATAAAATTTTAAAAAGTGTTTGAGATCACTTAGATAAAGATTTACATGGATTTCAACTAATTTGAAATCCCCAGTGTGGGGTATTTTGATCATAATTGATGAAAAATAAATGTATGTGTGTTTGAGAGTTTTAAGGTCTGGTAGATATAGTCAACAGACTAATGGCAATATAGTAAGGTTGAAAAAGAAACATTACATGGTCTATTTCAAAATTGCTTAAGCTATTGATTTATAGCTTTTGCCCAAGAATCACCATGGAAAATCTATTTTGTGGCAAAACTCTATAAGCATTTCTTATTTCAAAAAGCAATTTATTTCAAAAACAGAGCCACTTACTTTTGGAATACTTGTTTCTTTGGTAAAGATTTCTGAAATTTCCATTTATTGCTCTTTCTCCTCAAAATTAATCAACCTTACATCATTCCAGATATCCTACTTGTGTTTGTCAAAAATGTATTTGAAAACTAATTGCCACATCATGTGGGGATTGAGAATAATAAGTGATTGCTCTCTTTGCAGTCATCCTGTGGAACATGTGGAGGCAAGGGAAGTCTGGATCTGTAAAGGAGGGGAGGGAGGGTAAATAACTTGGTCACAATTTCCAATGTTGTGTCTATGGTTCTTTGTTGAAAACAAAGCAAGTCGATGTTGGTTTCACTAAATAAATAGCAAGATTAAAGGTAAATATTTAGTATATAATTACTCATTCAAAGGAAAAAGCCAAAGGTTAGCTATGGTAACTTGTGTATATTTATTGAATCTCAGAAAGTCCTATTTGTGTTACTGGAAGGAATCTCAGGTAGAACCACATATACACACATGTATGTATATATAATATGTGTGTATATATAATATGCATATGTATTTTTTACATTGAAAATCATTCACACTCAACTAATGCAGAATATGCCATAATTTGAGTTAAAATTTCCTAAAGGATACCTGCTTTATTTTATAGAAAAAAAAGCAATTTGTTAAGTATATTAATCCCATAAACTTACTTCAAAGTCACTAAGAGATAGGAATGGGTTTGAGGCCTGACACAGCTGTATTGTTTATTCAGTAGGTTTCTCTATTATAGGAGGTTAGTGAGCTCTAAGTGCTCATTCAAGCAGATGGAATAAAAATTCTGGGGATTGTAGTTGGAATTACTCTACAAAAGATTAAAAATGATTTTTCTCTTCATACTTTCCACAAAACATTGCCATTCAATTAATCTACATTAATAGTCTTAATTTTCTAAAGAATTTAGTATAGAAATGGATGAACTGGAATTTGTTATACAATCAAATGACAAGAGCAGTCATTTAGTCGGATTTTTTTTTACTACAAAAAATACATTTTTTTTGCCTCTGCAGTGCTGCACCAAAAAGTCAGGAAATTTTTTTTCTGGTGCAATAGCTCCTTTCGGCTATAAAAAAGATTAGCTCTCTGATTCCATTTATTCTGAAACTGTTGCTGTTCATGATCTCATTATCACCTCCTTAAACTTCATGGCCAAGCTCTGTTTCTCAGATATGCTGCACACACTGTTATAACACTGATTCCCATGGGTCTCTGTGAATATACCTCTCCCCTGTGTCACCGGGGTCTAATTTGAGTCAGAGGATAGAGGACTCCAGGAAGGATTTCGCCAACAGAAATTGGAACTGACAGTAAATCTGTAATATTTGAATATATTAAGAGACGTTCTACAACTCTAATGGATGTTGATTTTGTGATAAGTAGAAAATAATCAGAAACTTGAAGCAATTGAGAACTATAGAAAAATTTTAAAGTGTTCAAAAACTAAAATGTAGTCATGGTACACCACAATCTTATTTGTAAATAGTATTCCTATACCACTGAAACTGGCTTAACCAAAATGTATGATATAATAACTACACTGGAGGATGGAGAAAGGTGTGTGTGTGTGTGTGTGTGTGTGTGTGTGTGTGTGTGTGTGTGTGTGGTGTATGTGTGTGTTGTGGGTGCCCACCAGTAGATGAATGGATAAAAAAAAATCTGGTACATTTACACAATGGAATACTATGTAGCTTTAAAAAAGAAGGATCTCTTATCCTTTGAGACAGCATGGAGAGACTTGGAGAATATTATGCTAAGCAAAATAAGCCAGTCAGAGAAAGACAAGTATCACATGATCTCACTTATATGTGGAATCTAATGAACAAAATAAATTGATGAACAAAATAGATCCAAAGACACTGAAGCATGCAACAGCCTGTGGAATCTCAGAGGAAAAGGGGAGGAGGGTGAGAAAAGATTAACCAAAGAATTTATATGCATCTAGAGGCCTGGTGCATGGATTTGTTCACCGGTGGAGTCCCTCGGCCTGGCCTATGGGGATAGGGCCAAAACTGGCTCTCCGACATCCCCCAAGGGGTCCTGGATTGCGAGAGCGGGGTTCTCAGGTGACACACCCTGGAATCGGGCTCCTTCCTCTCTGGTTCTGGGTGTGTCACCTGAGAACCACAGCTGCCAAGTCACCACAGCTCAGCAGCTCTTGCATTGAGCATCTGCGCCCTGGTGGTCAGTGCGTGTCACAGCTACTGGTCAAAGCATCTGCCCCCTGGTGGTCATTGCGCATCATAGCTACTGGTTGGATGGTCGGACAGTCACTTAGGCTTTTGTATATATAGATATGCAGAACCCATAGATAGACAATAGTGTGGTGAAGGCCTGGTGAGGGGGGTGGAAACTGGTTGGAGGGGTTTAATTGGGGGGGGAAGGTGGACATCTGTTATACTTTCAACAATAATGATAAATTTAAAAATAAGAATTGAAACCATGGTGCAATTTGACAGAACCTCCAAGTAAATAATTCATGAGCAATTAATTGCCTTATATATGCAAGTTCAAACCTTAGGAATGAAGGTATACATTTGGAAATGACATTTTCTTTTCTTGCATTTTTAAAGAAATGAATGTATTTCCTTTTTATTTACATGTCAATGGTTCTAACTTCCACTTTTCATTCATTTCTATTAAAAACAGAAAAGCTATGGAGCTCTGCTTGTTCCAGTTTCTGCAAATACATTATCCAATAAATTGTCTCTGTTGCAATTGCTGCCAGGCTGGTATAGTGTGCTGGGCATGGAACTAGCTTTGTTGCCATGAACAGGAAAAGAAAAAAAAAGAGTGAAAGGACATATTCAGTAATAAGGAGCCAATAGCAGTGTTCAAAATTAAGAAAAAGAGATGTACTTTGTAAATACGTTCTTTAAGGTAAATCATGGGAGATACATTAATAGAGGTAAATCATGGAGAGATTCGTTAAAAGAGTTCCAATTGACTACCTCTGGGGAGAAAGGGTTGACCTTTTCAAATATTTAATTACCTTACTTTGATTTAAAAACAATAAAAACATTTAAATGTGATTGAGAAACTGGGGAGTGGAAACCATATATCTAGGTGGCCCTTCCTGTAAAAGAGAGCATAAAAATGAGGCAGCTGAGGAGTTGAAGGAAGACCCTTTCTTTGGTGGTGAGATTGGTGTGTGCATCTCTTGTTTATAGGATTAAAGAGTTGAAATGGTGAGATTAGTAATACAGGAGAAACAGAGAAAGATTTTAAAAATCGCAGTTGCTAAGAAAGGAAGGGTGGATGAGATCTCTATCAAAAGTGAAGGCATTTGCCTGTGAAAGGATAAGGGATATTTCCTCCATTCTAAGACAGAGGTTGAGACTGGGCAGGTAGCCAGAGGGTGGGAGATGTTTAAGAAGAAATGATACATAAAGTAGAAAAAGCTAAATTAGGAAGGAAATGCAGTGGAGTTGCCAGGCAATATTGAGACTTTATTTAACATATGCAATCATAAATTTAAAGTGGAACCAAACAGCTATAGGATTTTACTCCAGCAACATAAATCAACTATCGCGCAGGCAGAGAGAGGATGGAAAATAGAAGCAATACAATTTGGGGTTTGACACATGAATCCAACAGCAGAACAGAGAAGCAAGAGAATGAAGGTTTTTGGTTGGAAGTGAAAAGGGTGGTGAATCAAGGAGTCTTGGCTGGGCAAAGGAGAAAGTGGAAACAGAAGATGGCTGAGGAATAGTGAGAAAGTAGAGGGGTTAGTAAATTAGAGTGTCAGTAATGCTGCAAAATTGGAATCATGGAACTGTCATCATTTCCAGGAAGTGAGCTGGAAGGTAAAAGGAGTGTGAGTAGGAGGTGATGCAGCTTCTGGAGATGAGAAGGTCCTGGGTGTGGTGTTGGGAAATGACCAAGGTAGAGTGGAAGAAAAAGCCATTAGAGGTGAGGTCCAGGAACTAAAAGGCCAGGGTACTGGATGCTGAAGTTTCCAAGAAGGATCATTGTGAGTCGGGTGAACGAGATACCCACCCTGACAGTGATTAGGGGAGAGTGTGGTGTAACTGGTTGGTACAAGCCTCAAAGGAGCATGACATTGCAAGAACCAAGGGGAAGGGGTAAGTGGTTGAAAGCAGTAGCGAGGAGATCAACTCCAAGTCCTGAGGTCCAGAGAATACTGGAGAAAATACATGGTTCATTGAAGCAGGCTGCAGAGAAAGGAGTGTGCTCAGAGGAGAGCTCTCAGTTAAGGCACTGAAGGGAAGGGAGCATTCACAGGAGTTGAGTGAGGATGTGTGCTGAATTATTGATTGTGAGCACTGTAGTCATAATGGGAAGGGTTAGCAGGGAACAGAAGAGTGAAGTTTTGGGTCATGAGACAGATGTATGGGAATGGGAATGAGGGTTAGCAGATTTCACAGGAAGCTTGAACTTGTGATGGATGAGGTAAACAGGGATGTGCGGCATTGATGAATGAGTTCTCAGAGTCTCTTCTTAGCAGATGGGCACTCAGTTCCAGCACGGTGACCCCTAACACTTGGCCTGGTAGAGCAGCAGTGGAGATTCCTCCCACAGCATGCATTGTTACGGCAGCTCTAGGAGGGTGCATTCTCCACCCCCCACAGTAATCCTTGCCATTGCTTTGGTGAAGGTTACCTTAAAGAACGTAACAGTGTGATGCCCTGTAGACATGAGAGGAGAGCCTACCAGGGCAAGGGTGCCTATCGTCACTCTCAGTGGTAACCTGGCAACTCGTGTTGCTTCTGAGTCTCAGATTCCCCATTAAAGAAGGAAAATGGGTAGCCCTGGTTTAAATTTTTGCTATTATAACATTAAATATATGAAAGTATATCTGTGGCATTTTAAAATTAAGGCTTTTAAACCACAATATCGAACAGAAATACTCAAGGATATTAGACTTCTAAAGAAGCACGGCTGATGGTCTTCCGTTTGGAGCATGTGTGTCACTCTGCCATTGGTAATGGAAAAATATGAATATATATTCATGCATAAATGCATTATACACATACATCAATCACCACCATCATTTTCTTTTGTGTTTTTATATTTCTTTTCTTTTTTTCTCATTCTTGCATCTGAGGATTCAGTGTACCTATTTCCAGGAATCAAGTTCATAATACAGCCTTGGGTTAAGAACTATGCAATTAACAGCATTGCAGGAAAACAAGTTATAACCATGAGGTCCAAAAGAATCACTGCTTGGCCTTCATAACTTCCCATCTCCACGTGTACAGAGACATTTGGGAGCTCTGCCCAGCCCTCACCAAACAGCTATAGAAGCAACTCGGGAAGAAAGAGTGGAGGCTAACTGTGGGTGGCCCTCTGCACCACGGGGTGAATCCACAGTTACACGTGCATCTCACACACACACACACACACACACACACACACACAGTCACAAACACACAGCATGGGTCAGGCTTCCAGCAGCAACCTGGTCACCTTTGCATCAGTTGGTTATAAACTCAAACAAGTTACTTTGGAATATTTTCTACTCAAAAGAAGAGAAACAGTAGATGAGGATGGTGCCTTCATCTTTCTTTGCTTCCAAGTGTATAAGCCAATCACTGCTTCCTCACTTCCAATTAAAGGAAAGAAATGAGCCTCATGCATGGAACCATGAGCCCTCCTAATATTAAAAGTCACATGCTTGACTGAGAGAAGATGAAAAGCATTGTGGATTACCATATTGGAAACAGAGAGAAACTAGCAGCTGCCTGTATTACCATATCAAAGAGCATACGGTCTCAGTGATAATTCTTGGGCAAAGTAGATGCGAGACATTTTTGATTAAATCCTTTTAAGCCATGCTCCATTCAGCTGTATCTGGTATATATTGTGGCCTTTTGCTTTAACTTTGCAGCAGTGTGAAATCCCCAGCTTTGGCTGCAGCAGCATGTGGCTCTGGGTGGCATCTGTAAAACAATGACACTTCCTAATTTTCATAATAAACAGAAAATACTTTGTAAAAACAATATTCTATATTGGAATTATTCCATTTATCTGACTAATTGGGCTAGACTGTCATTACGAAGTGAGCAGAAAAAGGCAACACAAAAAAATAGCTTTTGCTTGTGACCTAATTTTCTAAAATTTGTTTTCTTCTAGTGCAAGTGCCACTAAGTATGGAGTCCTCACAAGTTGTAGGCTTTTTGATAGGTATTTCCACAGGTGAATTGCAATATGTTTAAAGGTAGATGGCATTAAAAGGTTTGGAGGGTTTTTTGTTTATTTCCTTCTCTACCCCTGCCTCCTTCTTCCTTTCCTTATCCTAATCTCTCTCTCTCTCTCTCTCTCTCTCTCTCTCTCTCTATATATATATATATATATATATATATATATATATATATATGCAAATTAGCTGGGATGCCGTAGCAGTCACGACCGGCTCAGGAGGAGGCTGCACGCACAGATGGGCAGGAGGGGACTACGTGCACAGTGAGGCAAGCCACGGATGGTGCAGGCCCAGAGCGTACACACACACATAGCGGGGGGTCTGCCCCAGCTGCCGTGGCGCGGCTGGAGCAGGCCCAGAGCGGACACACTGTGGCGCGCCAGCAGTCCCACCTTTGCGCGTGAGCTGCAGAGGAAACACCTTTTCTGACAGCTCATTGACTAAGCTCCCTGTACGCCACTTGCAGTGTTCTTGGCAACTTGGGTAATAAGAATCCAAGAAGGTGATCTAGGGTTTTTCCACCTCACTCCTGGAGGAAAAAAATGAAGGTCCGCTGCTGGAGGGGCTAAGAAATGTCAAGAAAAGAGACAGGGAGTCGGAAGAGAGATAAGAAATTTTTTCAGGTGTTGCTTAGAGGTAAAAATCCAAAATTTGTAATGGCTTATAAGGCTTTGTAAGATTAGCCCAAGCCTGCCTCCCCCAGGGACCCCAGCCTTCTTCCAACTGCTTCAGGTCCTGCTCCATTTATCTGAAACATTTCTCTCTCTACTATCCATCTACCTAATGCCCTAGCCTTAGCTCTTAGCTTAAATGGCACTTCTTCAAAAAGGCAAAATCTCTCTAAAATGCCCTATGGGACTGATGGCCACCCTTTATTAGCAGTTGTCACAAAGTGGAACAATATTTTTAATAATACAATAATTTTTTAATGTATGTGGCCTCCTCCAGACCAGGAGCTGCATGGAGATAAGAGCTTGTCTAATATGCTCAAAGGTGTCCAGAGTGTTTCATAGGTTCTTCAGTGTGAAGCTTCTCAGATATTTTTACACTTTCATCATGCCCAAACTAAGGCTTCTTCACCTGAACAGACCACCTTTGTCCTGAAATAAATTGACCCTGCCCCTTAAGACAACCCAGTGCTCTCCTCTGCCCCATAGACGGTGAGCATAAAGGTGGAGCACAAACAGAGTGATGATGTTCAAGGCCATTAGCCAACAAAACCCTGGCAGGTTTTCAGGCTGTTCATGCTCTAATTCCACCACTAATGAGCTCCAAACTCCGTTTCAGGATCACAACCTTTTGCTCTGCTGTGGCCTCTACACAGAGGTGTTGGCTGTGTTTTTCCCATCATGTGGGTCTCTCCCATCCTCTGCAGACCCCTTCGGCTCCCAGCTCTCTTCTTCACTTCAGTTTGAAGCCAGGTCCCTGGTTCACGTTCCATGCCTTGTGATCAACTCAGGGCAGGCAGAATGGGAGGCAGGGGAGACCAGGGGTGCTGTGGGAAGACCATGGGGATGAGGCTGTGAATCGGTGCACTGTACTGATGACTTACCTCTAAACAAAGACTTTCTAAAGTGTAACACTCAAAATAAAATAGTGCTTTTTGTAGATGAGGCATGCCTGGGAGAATTCATGAGGGGCAGACTCTGAACCTTGAAGTTTCATTTAAGCAGATGAAACCTTTCCTCTGAGCATAGAGTCTGGAGTTTGACTACCTAGCACTCAATGACACTTCCTCTCCCATAGCTCTCTGACATTGGTAACATGTTCAACCTATCTATGCCTCAGTCTCTCAACTGCAAAATCAGGAACTAATAATCATCTCTGTCTCAAAGCAGTACCATCCGTTTTAAATGAGGTAACTCATGTGAAGAGCTGAGCATGGTGCCTAGTGCTTTTTGGTGCTAATTGAAATATTAGTTCTTATTTCTGTGTCCATTTATTATGCCAGTTCCCCAAGTTCCCCACACCAGTATTTTTCTTAGCAAATCATTTTATCAGATGGCCACGAGCTTCGTCACTGCCCAAATCATTAAGCGCTAAAGAAAACTTCCTGTTATGAAGATTTCTCTTTCCTTTTTCTTATCATCATCAAATTATGACTTGCTTTGAAAATCTCACACATGTGGTACATCCTTTTGAAAACAACATAGTGGTTGGAAATCTCCAGTGCACCCGAGGTTTCAGAACAGCCTTCCCAATCCAGAGTTTAATCACTAATCCCAGAAGGAATGGGGGGCATAGGCTCGACTCAAGAAAGGAAACTCAGGAAATAGAGGCACAGAAGTGAAACACCCCATTTTCCAAACAGTGATTCATGGATGAGATGTTAATGAGTTTTCTGTGTGAATAGTTCTATGAGGACATCTGTTTGGAAAATTAGAGTACATTAAACAGGCTTGTATTAAGACTCCAGACTTCTTGTATTGAGGCTCCTTTTAGCCATGGGAAGTCCATGAGTGCTCAGTGTCCCTTGAGGCTGGGTGGTTTGGGACAGTGGACAGAGTGTGGGCTCTGTAGTTGGTGTGCTGTTCTGGACTTCGCATTTAGTACTATATAGAGTGGAATCAGGATTTAAAGTAAACCTATGATTGGGCCTAACAAGTTCAGTTCTGTGGTTCTTTGTTTTCCATACTAGCTGTACCAGTTACATTCCCATCAACATTCTTACCGACATTGGTTGTCTCTTGTCCTTGTGAAGACAGCCATTCTAACAGGTATGAGTTGATATTTTAGTGTGGTTTCTATTTGTTTTCCCCTAGTAGTTAGTGATATTGAACACCTTTTCATGTACCTGTTGGCCATATGTATGTCTTCTTTGGGAAAATGTCTATTTGTGTCCTTTGCCCATTTTTTAATCAGGTTATTTGTTTTGTGGGTTTTTTGTTTGTTTGTTTTTGCTATTTAGTTGTATGATTTCCTTGTATATACTTTGGATAACCAACCCCTTGTTAGATATGTGGTTTGCAAATGTTTTCTCCCATTCTGAAGAATGCCTTTTCATTTTGTGATGATTTCCTTTGCTGTGCAGAACCTTTTAGTTTGATGTAGTCCAATTTTATATTTTTTTATATATTTGGTGTCAAATTTATGAAATCGTTGCCAAAATCAGTGTCAAGGAGCTTACTACCTGTGTTTTCTTCTAGGCGTTTTATGGTTTCTGGCCTTACATTCAAGTTTTAATCCATTTTGAGTTCACTGTAAAGAAGGGGTCAGGTTTCATTTTTCTGTATGTGGTTATCCAGTTTTCCCAGCAATTTATTGAAGAAACTATCCTTTCCCCATTGAGTATTCTTTGCACTCTTGTCAAATATTGCTTGACTGTACCAGTATGTACAAGGATTTATTTTTGGACTCCGTTTCATTGGCTTATGTGTCTGTTTTTATGCCAATACCATAATGTTTTGATTACTATAGCTTTGTAGTGTAGTTTGAAATCAGGAAGTGTGATGTGTCCAGCATTGTTCTTTCTCGGGATTGCTTTGGCTATTTGCAATATTTTCTGGTCTCATAAACATATTTTTCTATTTCTGTGAAAAATAGACACAAAGCTCTTTCATGCCTATATACACCAAAACCTTTGCTTATGCAGATGAATAAATCATTATATTTATGATGCTATTTTGTTCTGGTATATTTGCATTTTAGCAAGGAGGAAGGGGATAAGTGTTCTCTTTTAATCTTGAGCCTAACACAAACGTTATATTTTTTTTAGCTAAAAGCAGAATTATGTATACAGAAGCCACTTTTACTCCAGAATTCCTTTATAAATATATTTATTACAGTTCCACAGAAAGTTTTAACACACTGTTTCGAAAATATCTCAAATTGCTCTGTTAATTATTTAATCCAATGAAGGTGACATCACCTTGCTAAAATGAGAGATAACTGGTGGACATCTTTAGAAATGATAGAAAATTGCAAATAAGGTTTAAAATAAATAAAAGATGCTAGCCAAATGCTCTGGTTTAAGGCCATGAGTATTTTATAGATTCTTATTATTTTACCCCCATGTTCAGAAAAATGACTGACTGATCAGAACTAATAATATCTCCCTTGACTAAATATGGCTAAATAAAGCTAAGAAAAGTGTTTTAAAATTGGCAGGCCCTTGTGGAAAATATTGCCAGAGCCTTATAAATGGGGTAGTGAGGATTTTTTGCTCACAGATTCCCTGGCCTTTCCTTATCTTTTGGTGTGAGTTGAATGACTGGCTTTGTGAACACTATATCTTTGTGTGTTTTTTCTTAACAGCTTTGGGATGCAAGGCTAATCACTGATCACACAATTGTATGCTGATTTTAGGCTCCTTTATTTCTGATTCGCAACCAAAAAAAAACTATTGTTCACAACCCAATAACAATGTACTAGAGGAGAGAGGGTAAAAAAAAAAAAAAAGCAACAGAAAGTACTTCCTTCATAGATAGAAATTTGGCTTCAGTATAGGCCAGAGAGAGCAAGCAGGGTGCATTTCCTGTGGGAAATGTTTTTCAGTGCTTTGTTTTTTAGAGTGATGCCTTAACATGAATTGCTCATGAAACTTTACAAGACAATTTAAGGTTTAGGCTGTTAAGCCAACTTTGCCAAAGGAAACCTTACCTGTGATTCTGTAGCTCCTTATCGCTGGTGATACCACATGCCCAGTCTGGTTTTTGGTTTTGTGTTCTGTTTTTCTGTAGCCTTCTATTCCTCCAGAAATCCAGGTCAGGGCCTGGAGCGTCCACGGCTGTGATGAGAGTAGATGAAAGACCTCTGAAAAATGATGAAAGTGATAGAGAGGAATAACAAGGTAGACCTGGAAAGATTTTCTTCTTATAATTTAACATTTTTCTAAACATGTAATTGTTTGCAGTTCTGAGGGATATCGTAAAAAATGATTACATATTTCACAGCAGGGTTTTTAATGCTTATCTGTTTGGGAAGCTTAACATAATTATGGAAATCTGATGCAGTCTGAAAACTTTAAACTATATAGAATTCTGAGGAAGATATACCTAAAAGCTAGATATTGCAATGATCATCCATGTACCTTTCTATGTGAAAATTTTAAATTCATGACCTTCAAATGTTGCTCATTTGAACATAAGGACTTAGTCTTAAGAATTATCAGCAAACAAATGGTATATTTGATTATTAAAATCAGCTCAAGGTTTTGCTTTATATGTTTTTTCAAGAAGTGACTATGGATACCTTCACTGGTCTTTATTTTGGGAGCCTCATAAGGAGGGTGGGAAAAAATAGAAGATAATAATAAGATAATAATATTTTTATTTTAAATTAGAAGGAAGTGAGTACACATCTTAGTATTTTTGCCTGTTCAAAGATCTTGTGGCCATGAGCGTCTCATTGATTTCAAGGGCACACTCATCAAATTACTACTATAAATACAACAGATGAAGAGAAAAGGCAATCACATCTTAACACTGGATAATAACAGACTCCAAAATATCAAATTTCTTATCCTCAAATGTCTTCATGATACTCTATAATCTATTTTTCTAGCCAACACATAATCCATAATCTATTCTTAAGATTTTACAGAGTATTTTTCCTATGTAACTTAGTTGGTAAGTTTTCTTATTAATGTAGTATGCCATTTGATGTTCAGCCATTCTATTATCCATAATGTTTCAATGATATGAATTCTCCCTCAGAGAGAGAGAATACTAGGCCTGTAGAATAAATTTTTAAATTATGAAGACATCTTGAGGTGCAATTGGCTACTCAAAATCAACTCTGAATCATTTTCTGCCAGAGAAACTAAGAATGCCTTGTTATTTAAGGAAAAATAAGGTGGGGACTTTGCTCTGAATCCTAATAATGATAAGGGTACTTTTTCCAATAAATCACCAATGCGGAAGACCAGAGGGCAGGTGGGTTCTCTAACTCTGGCCTACAGGCCAAATCCAACCTGCTAGCTGCTTTTGTAAATAAAGTTTTATTGGAACAGAGCCATACTCATTTGTTTACACTTTGTCTGCAGCTGCTTTTGCACTGCAATGCTGAGGTCAGTAGTGCCAACAGAGACTTTTGGCATGCAAAGCCCCAAATATTTATACTCCACTGCTTTACAGAATATGTTTGCCAGCACCTGCTCTGTTAGCTTATCTATTTAAAATCTATATCACTTCCTGACCCAAAATGCCAAATGAAAACAGAGTCTAGATATAGACACTGGTAATCACATGAGGAAAAAAATCTTCCAATCAGACAGGTTTTATATCCTGCTGTGATATCCATTTTTTCTGATATGGTTTACACATGAGGGGAGATCCAGATAATTTAGCACCTCTGCAATAAATATTTTCCCTCCTACTGACATATTCCAGTATTCACTGGGATCTATTGTGCCAGGCCAGTAAGGATTATGGAATTCCCTCAGCTCCTTGATATGTTAGACAAGTCAATTCCAAATTAGACACAGACAAAGTGGCACAAAATGGATTTAGAATGTGTATAAGTATATCCATAATTACTCAATTGGAGACTCAGAGAAGTACTACAAAATGTGTTATTCTCATTGACATTATATTTTTATGCATATATATGGTAGTCGAAGAAAAGGATACAACTATCATAATTATCATGAGACAGTATACTTTTTTGGCTGGTTTTTAAAAATACAATTATTTGTAGAAATCTGAACTACAAAGTGGATTTCAAAGAGAAATACAACACAGCTAAGAGATCATCTTAGCTGTTGTCATGAGTGTAGTTTTATAAGCAATTCAGTTTCACCCAGCAAATACATTTTCTTGCTATGAAAACAGAGGCGGGATAGAACATACAAGACTAGGGTGACCATTATAATAGGCCGCCCAGTGCCAAACACTCTTAAGAGTGAGAGTGGCACTAGTAATAATTAAGCCAGGCAACAGATATAATGTAGGACTATCCTGGACAAACCTGATGGTCTCCCTGATGGCTCCTATTCCCGCCAGTGGTTTTAAAGTGCTTAGCTTCATGGCTGAGCTAGATCCTGCAGAGCCTTCTGAGAATTACAAGGCCATACTTTCTGTGGCCAGCTAGAGATAGGCTCTCTTACCTCTGGGCTGATGCAGCCCTGCTCCAGGCATAGCTCACTGAATGGTAGACTGAAAGGCAGCCCCAAGCTGGAACCCCTGGCCAAATCTCTGGCAGAGTTCAACCATATATGGCTGTTCTCCTTGGCACTAGACAAGGTAACAGTAGTGAAAAGAAATTCATGGGGACATATTTTGTTCAATACATGCACTTTTAGCCTTGATCTAAAATAAATATTAGTGGAACTTTTATATTTTGGATTCCTATAAAATACTAGATTTTAGTAAACACAAATTAAGACCGTTATTAAGAATAGGCTACAATTTAGACAAGAAATTTGTGATGTCTGTGCTTTTAAAAACGTAACTTCATGCTCCTGAAACAAGCTATATGTTCTGGGACTTGAAGTCATCTCCATCAGAGGAATATTGGCTCTTATATTTGCCTAGACCTTTCAGGAGAAAGTAATTTGGATTTTTTCCATTTAATTTTCCAGATAATTGCTGTGGTTCCTTCCCATTTCTTTATTAATAGAGCCCAGATGATAGAAAAGAGGTAGCAAAGAAAAATGGGAACTTTGAGGTGGAGGAATAAAGCAAGATGGCCATCATATTAAGAGCATTGGTGCCATGTCATGTAATTCTTCTGACCACAAGCTATAGCAAACCCTCAGTCTGCTATTGTTTTCATGTTCCTGGCAGACCCTAAGCTTTTCATTTGGAAAGACTGATGACCAAACATGTCTGCCTCGGAGCACACAGACACTCACAGGCTTGCCAAGAACCCTCACACTGTGCTGCGTGGAGACTCTCTCCCTTGCTCAGGGATGATGGAGAAGGGAATAAAAATCACTTAAGCACTTTATGATTTTCTTTTCTTCCAGTCCCCCTTTTTCCTTTGGGCTAATTTAATTTCCTCCATTTATGAATCTGATAGTTTCTCCGCATCGTCTTGAACTTTCTTCAGCACTGATTAATTAACTTTTTGAATAATTTTGTGGAAGAAATTGGGAAATAATAATTTATATTTGCATATGTGAAAAAGTCTCTAGGATACTCAAAAAGCAACAAACGTAGTGATGTTGGGAAGAGTTTGCTGAACAGATAGGAGATGGGATCGGAAGAAGACTTTTCACCATGTATCTTGTTTTGTTTAGTGTCGCTTGCAGTATATGTGAATTTGTTACCTATTCAAAAAATTTCAGTTAAAATATTTTTAAATCGCAGTGAAAATGAAAAACAGCAGCAACTTTAACAAATACTTCATCTACACTCCCTTCCATAGTAGAACTGGAAAAGCATAGCAGACATCCACTCTTCCGATAGAATGTGTTTGACGTGGCTATGTCAGAGCAGTAAATACATTTTTACCTCTAACTTTGCCTGGTCAACTTTGGGGGATAATAAGTTTCCTGTCTGCAAATGAGAATTCTATCCTAGACAGAAAATTCAGTGTAACAACATACAGGCCTTTGTAGTACAACATGGTGTGGTGAGGCAGTATCTTTTGCCAGAGTTTATTGCAGATAATCTCCCATTTTCTTAGTGGTGATGCAGCGTACTTGGAACGCATTCATTAGATAAGCAGTGAATGGTTGACATGTATACTGCACTGGCCAAGCAGTTAAATACAAGAGGGAACAAGGACTTCACTCAGCCCAGACGAGCCCCAGTGTAATTGAGGAGACAGCAGTCTACATGCAACATCATTGTATTGTCATGGGTGACATCAATGCCGTACCAGAGACTGCTAACTAGAGTTCTGTGGGGAGACAGGGGAAGAAGCAACTATTCTCACATCCTCATGTTGCAGGTGCTATCTTTATAAAGTTTAAACAATAGACAGAAAGTAATACATTTCTATTAAGTGAATAAGCAGATAGATCTAAGAGGGTTAGAGAATTCATAAAAGAAGCAAACCAACCCACAAACTGAGTGGGTAGGGAGTGGTAACTAATATTGATTGAGTTCGTACAAGTCAGGTGCATGGTGTACTAGTAAATCATTTCATTTAACTTTCACAACAAACGAAAGGGGCAGGTATGGTATCCTTATTTTGTAACTCAGTAAGGTGAGGTATACCGCCAGTAAGTAGTGAGTACTGACAGTAGACTGGTGAGGCCATATCTAAACAAACTCCGGCATCTGTGGACCACTGTGTTGATGGAGCCATGTTCTGGGTCAAAAGGTCACAGTCTCTTTAGCAGTTCCTGCACCTGAATCTGGAAGAGTGTTTATTCAAATAGGCCTTATCAGAGCACCTGTTTTCAGGCATGTATCAGTTAATACCTTCACAGCATTACCTAGATAAGTATTTGATTAAATTTCTAAGTACTGTAGTCCAAACACATTGATATATAAAACTAACCATCATAAGGAATTTGAGCCATTGCTACTTATAAGAATACATGATAATAATAACTTAAAGGATATGGCCACAAGACTAATATATTTAAACTGTTAAGTATATTAAGTATATAAAATAGAGCAAGACACATTAATAGAGAACTTTTAATGGAAGGTTAATTGTAAATGGTGTATAAGAAAGAACATTACTGGGCCAAAAGTATAATTTCTATTTTGACAAGACATGTTCTTTCTAGAACAGTGTAAAGAATTTTCTTCACTATAGGTATTTTTTTCATCAATGGATACAGGATCCTCCATCTTGGTGTATAGTGAAAAAAGTAAGCCAGAGTTTTGAACAATTACTTCCTGGCATTAGAAGTATTTATTGAGAGAGGAATTTGGGGTATGTGTGGATAAAAGTGAGAAAGAGGTGCTCTCCTATTTTTTACTGTCTACTCTGAAAATGTCTCTTATTATTATCTCCTTAGTGCAGAGGAACCTAAACCCAAATGCAACATAATAACCCCATTTCATATTTCTGTGACAGTTTAGTTGCCAGCTGATTTGATGCATTTGGAGCATTTGATGAACTTTTTGAAAGAGGTGTGTTTATCTCTATTCTATTCATGAAATTCAAAGATCTTTGGCATTTTAAGTTAAAAAGGCTTAGCCTGGTGGTCTAATCTGCATCTCAACAGAAAAGAGAAAGATTTCAAGGTGACAGAAGTCCACACACAAGTGATTATGTTTCCCCAATTCCCACCTTACCCTCACACCCCTATTTAATTCATCAATAAGTCCACTTGGCTCTACTTCCAAAATCTATCCTGAATTTGAGTACTTCTCACCATCTCTGTGATGTACTTCAAGAGGTCATCATCTCACTCCTTCTCTGTATCTCCACCTTCTCTTCTTACCCCAAACAGTCCACTTTTGACCCAGTAGCCAAAGTGATGTTCTAGAAGCATGAAACAGATCATGTCATGTCCCTGAATTAAAATAGAGTGCAATTAAGGTAAAAATCCATGCTCCTGTCATGGCCAAGAGGAGTCTGTCTGGTCACACCCACCTCTCTGATTTCAGGTGTACACACTTATGTCTGACTTTCCCCATTGTTCACTGCCATAGAGTCCTTCATTTCTCTCTCCCTTGATCATGCTGTGCTTGGCCCCGGCTCAGGACATTTGTGCTGGCTCTTCCTCTTTCTTGAATATCCACCCACTCAGAGTTTTGCTTGGCTCTCTCCTTTAGGTCTCAGGTTAAGTATCTCCTCCAAGTGCCTTCTTCCGCCTTCTTAGCTAAATTAGCACTGCTCTCAGCACCCAGAAGTCATTCTTCACCAAACTGCTGTATCTGCTTATTTTCTTTTTAGCACATACCTATGTCTGAAATCATATCTTTAAGTCTGTTGATGGATTTCCTGTCTATTTGTCACTCCTTGGGAAAGAGTGAGACCCTGAAAAACACAGATATCATCTAGTTCTTGCTGTATACTTGGATAAACAGACATTTGATGAATATCTGTGGACTGGCTAATTTTTAGCACTTTTATGCTCAGACTTTAGAAGCAAGCCACTTAAAAATATTTGACCAGCATTTTATCCCTAAATATACTAAGTATAACCTTGACCCCCCAATTCCATAGATACTTCTCTGTGTAACAATGGGTCTGTTTCAGATAAAACCCTATTTTGGTATTTCCCATAATCACTTAATTCTCTTCTTGCAAACATTATCTTTTCCATGCATTTAAAAGAAAAGAAATGCTTTAGCAAGTGAATGGTTGAAGGTAGTTCAGTCAATTTTCATGAAAACAAGAATAAGTTATCTTGCCATGAATTTCATATTGCTTGTCATATTTCTCTCCCCTCCTCTCTCTTTTCTCCTCCTCTTCCCTCTCCTTATTTTACTCTCACTGCAGCCCCACCCTTGTTTCAGGATTTGTCACATTTCATGCAACTTTGGGAAAATTCATTAGATGACCTATACTTTTCTCCAAAGGCTTTATTGTTTCATTTAGGAATAAATAAGGAAGATGACTTTTAATAGCATCTGTTTCTCATGTTCATGCATCTCACTTCATTACCTATGTCTCCAAACTTGCCCCTTGACCACTGCAAGGGCACTGTGAGGGGAGGTCTGGCAGGCATGCACATACACGGGAACCACCATGTTTGAGGGACAGGACTTGGACATTTCACAGCAGCCCCCCTAACATTCCCTACACATCCTTTACATCATTCAAAGAAGAGACAGTCAACCATTTTAATCATTTTAATAGAAGCATTTTTCTCTGAAGCAGACATCTCAAGATTCTTACCTTCATTTGTAGTTATTTATGACCATTTTTCCAACTCAAATATTAAAATAATTGATTTTACATTTCAGTATTGTTTGTAAACACCAGAATATGTGTGTATATTACAGTTTATTTTCACTGAATGGTTTTTATTTTACTCCGTGTTTAAAATAAAAAATTTTAAATTAATTATTCTATTAGTTGGCTAGGCTACCATAGCAAAGTACCACAGACTGGGTGGCTTAAACACCAGAGATATATTTTCTCATAACTGGATTCTAGCAGTCCAAGGTTAAGGTGCTGCCTGCGTTGCTTTGTTCTGAGGTCTCTCTGCTTGGCTTGGAGGTGACCTTCTCCTGTGCCTTCACATGGTCTCCCTTTTGTGCCAGTCTATGTCCTAATCTCTTCTTACAAGAATACCAGTCATATTGTAGTAAGGTCGATCCCAATGACATCATTTAACCTTAACCTTATTTATGACCTTACTAATGACCTTAATCAATATTAACCTCATTTAGCCTTTAATCTTCTTTACAGGCTCTAGCTCCAAATATAGCCACATTCTGCTGCGGTGGGGGTTAGGATGTCAGTATATAAATTGGGTGGGGGTGGAGGGTACACAGCTCAACCCATAACGACTTTGTAGAGAAAGACTAGGAGAGAAGCATGAATTCCACAGCATAAGGACCATCTGGAGGCAGTGAAGGGGAGTGATGTCTCTTTCAGATCTGGAAATGTAACTCTTCCCAAATAGAAATCCACACTCTTTGAATTTGGTAGACTACAATCGGAAGATAAAATAGAATATCATATTAAACATACTAGAATGTCATATTAAGATACAATTTTTTAATTTTTATGGATTTTTCATTTTTTGTAGACTTAACTTGAGGTCTAAGGGCCAAGTCAGTCGTCACTGTGGATTCATATAATGACATCTAATTTCAAAGTTCTTTGAGAAACTGTATGACCATAGCCATTGAGAGGCTTCATAAATAGTCCACATAGGGCCTTAAAGGCTCTATCTGATTTCTAAAGTCACTGAATATATCAACCATAATTAATTCCAGGAGAAAAATAATCCATTTAGGGGACAAAGGTTATTTAATCATAGGTTGTTTTTTTTTTAAAAAAAGCTAAGTTCTTCATGTTAACTTAAGTATTTGGTGGGAATTACTTGACCATTTAACTTTGGTGGATATAAAGTAGATTCATTCACTTTTATGAATTTTTTTTAAATTGAAAATTATTTGGGTATTGAAGGAGATGGAAGATTCATCTTTCTTTTGCAAGTGAGTCAATAAAGAGAAAAGTGAATGTTGATTTTTGCCATACAGCCCTTTACCTTTTGGTTTCTGAAGGTGACCTATTTAAAACTTCACAATCACAGAAACAAATTTTACAAGTCATGAAGTTCTTTTCTTTTTTCCTTTTTAAAAATATATTTTTATTGATTTCAGAGAGAAAAGGGGAGGAAGACAGAGATAGAAACATCAATGATGAGAGAGAATCATTGATCGGCTGCTTCCTACACATCCCCCATTGGGGATTGAGCCCACAACTGGGGTATGCGCCCTGGCCTGGAATTGAACTGTGACCTCCTGGTTCATAGGTCGATGCTCAGCCACCAAGCAAAACAGGCCGGGCACAAGTGATAAAGTTCTTTAAGACATCTGATCCAATCCCATAATCTATAGGTGTAGAAAGGCAAACTGGCTCATTACACGTAGAAGGATTTAACAAAGTACTTAAAACTTTAAACTATACCTGTTTCATTTGTTATAACAATTATTTCGTTTGCTTCTCAACAGGCTACATAAGATAGTTGTTTTTAGTCTCCAACATAATGTAAACTCTGCCACTTTGGTGCTTGTTGCTTCTTTAGTTAAAGCAGAAAAATGAACTCTTCAAACCCTTGCACTCACTGTGCTGATTTGTGTCTGAGTCATCCCAAAATTGTTTTCCCATCTACCTGCTGAAATTGGCTTTGAGAAATATAAATACAAAAAATAAATAAATAGATATATTTCTGGCATTACCCGTGAATAAAAGTGTAAATAAGTTAAAAAATGAATTACTTTAAAGCAATTTGCAAAATTAGGATGTTAGCAATGGGTGGGGAGGAGGGTAAAGATTTTGAGTGGAGAAGTGACGATAGGGCTGCACCATGGATTTGCCTTCTCTACTGGGGCTCATTTGAGAATGTGGGTGTTTTTATCATTATCCGGTTGGGACATCAGATGTAAAACAAGGCTTTTCCCCAAAACTTGGACATATGCTCACCCTATTCTTTAGGAAGTTAACTTAACCCAGCAGAGAACTGTGGGACAGACTGGACTATTATAGGTTGGTAAGTGTGTTTCTCAAGTACACCAGTTAGAGAGAGGGGGAAGGGGGTCTATGCTTGACCAGAAGTGGCTCTTCCCTTGCACAAGGGCAGAAGCAGCCCAGAGCAAAGTGACAGTGATTTGCTGTGTGGCCTCCCCAGTCCGCCTGCGTGGACCCATCTGTCCAATGTGCACTGCCCTGTGAGGTGTCTTCCGTTTCTAAGTCTATGGTATGATTACCTTTCTTAACAGTAAACAACATACTGTATACTAGAGTAAGAGACAAAAAATGAACACTCTGAAGTGGTGAGACACACCGAGTTGGCATGAGGAGTTGGCCACCCTGCCTCAGAGACCCTCCACATGCCTCAGCCCACTCATCATCCCGCATGGCCCAGGAAGGAGAGGACCCCAGGGAGGGAAGACCTGTGTTCCTGAAACCCCCCCCAGAGCTCCTATGGAGAAGCAGGAAGCAGCCCCTACTGGCTTGAGAGTAAAAAGCCTCTGCAGCAGTCACTAGTGGGCAAAGTCCTACCCATTCTGATGAAACATAGGTCAAAGAGTTTCAATGGAGTTTTCTGATAATACCAAATGCTCAGCATTCCTGACTAGGAAGTTAAGTTGCAAACTGGTTGCAATCAAATTTCCCCTAACTACAGGTGTTTATTTCTGCCTCCAATATTTATTATTCTTTCTTTATAGTCTAGAGAAGGTATCCTAAATAAAGCTCCCAAGCTCTCAAGCACTATTTCCAGGAATAGCTTCCATTTATTCTTCACAATCAGAAAATAAGCAGATTTCTAAGAGCAAGGCACCCCAACAAGCAGTTGAGGATGGGTATTTTGGCCAGTGTTTGGAGGTAATGTCTGAGTCTGACTGTGTAAATCAGTATTACAATGCCCTCCACTCCGGATTCACAGATTGCCCAGAGCTGGAAATTGTTAGGCTCCTCAACTGGGTGAAAGTGAAGACTTGGCTACGAGATGTAGAGGTCTCCCCGTGACTACAGCCCAGAGTTTGGCAGCTGAGACAAGACAGCCAGTCCAGGTCTGTGAGCTGCAGGGGGTACATCTGTGCTGGAAATTACTCACACACTCCCGAGGACTGGATAATTTATTATTTTCCTCTTTCCAATAAGCTCAAATATGTGTGTAGTATCAAATTCTGAAGATCTCTAGGCCAAGTATCCCATTTACACTCATCTGTCTTCATAGTCAAGTGGATTAAGATGAAGCCCTGAATTTATTTAAATTATATTTTTGGTTGTAACTTCTTCTATATCTGACCCTGGACTTCTGATGGTCAGTGATAGCTTTCTCCCCGAGCCCCTTCCTCACGCTCAGCCTGGACCAGCCCCTCCCGTGCCTTTAATTGATGCTGTGTTGTGGCTACATACTTCCCACAGTGTATCCCAGGCGTCTTCCAGTCCGTGCTTCAATACCTATTACAGTGAAAGGAGGTGGGCTGAGCCCTGAGAGTAAAGATGGACATGACAGCCACTGTCTTCCAAGTCAGACCCAACACATAAAGGAAAATTATGACAGAAGAAAGATTTCATCCCAAGTGGCCATTTCTCAGAGGTGATCCCCTTTGCCTAAGTTTCCCTTGTAAGTGAAAGTTTGGACACTTCACACTAGCAAAGGCTTGTGTGACTGTGCAATTTGTTGTGTTGCCAAAGCTTGGATACTTCCTGACACATCGTAGGGACTCAGTGTGTAGATTCTAATTGCAGCACAACTTGTGAGCTTGTGTCGATGTGTTTTGTCCTGTTAACTACTGCCCTGTAGAACTCATGTGGCCACTGCTTAAAACTCTTGCACTCACTACATCATTTTACCCATCCTGAATTTCTGAAGACAACTGGGTATTATTTTCACCTAATAAACAACCCAAACCCCAGCTAGCTTCCTTAAGTGGAACTCAACAAAGGGAATTGCCCCAACTTTAATATTAAACCACCATCATGGATTTAACTATGCAGAATTATTTTCTTGCTTGTGGTCAACCCATAATTGTCATCATGTGAAGTTGCTAAATTTAACAAAATTGTGTATGAATGACTTCATATCACAGACATCTGTAGAATTGTATATTCTAAAGCTGGATACATATTTCTTGGATAGTTTATGTACATGGTTATTTGAATGTTGAACGTGAGAATTGTTTGTGAGAGACCTTTATCCTTCCGAGCTTGTGGACACCCCTTAGGTCGCCCTCCCACTCACTCTATCAGTCAGTCATCTTGGTGGTTAAGAGCTCAAGTTCTGGGAACAGGGATTCAATAAAACTGGACTGGAATCCTAATTGCTTACCCTCCCTAAAATTCATTTCCTACTGGGAAAAAAAAACCATTAATAGAATCAACTTCACAGTTGTGGAGTTGTGTTAGGTGGATTAAATTTAAATTTGGTTTATAAAGATTTTAGCACGGGGCCTAATTCATAGCGAACAATCAATAATTGTTAGCCATTGATATTATCATCACTAGAGTCTCAAATAACTAATAGCGTTATTAAAATAATTATGCATATAAACCCTTTGTTCTCCTAGAAAACTCCAACCATTTTAAAGAAAAAACAACAACAGCTTTATGTATTTTGATAGAAGAGCAATAGCCAGACTGCAACAAAAGAGGAGACAGACTAGGATTATTCAGTTAACAATAAACAGAGCTTGGGCACGAAGCTGAAATGGAAGGGCAAGATGAGGACAGATGACTTGAGAATACTTTTATTTTGTATAAATGAAGAAATATTGACATGTCCATTTGAAACAGAGTATCTGAGTATTTTCTTAGCCAAAGCTGCAATTCTGTTTTTCCTAGTGTCATAAATGACATGCCATTCAAATGTGCAACATTCACAAGGAAATCTGGATTCCCAGAATTTCTTTGGAAACACAGAACATTTATTGGATAGTTTAGCAAATAATCTATTCTGGTATGATTTGTTTTAATTTAAATACATAACAGTAATGAAATCAGACAATAATGACCCACTTTTTATTTTATGTGGAAAATAGTGGAGGAAAATATTTTAGATTGAAGTATATTTTTTATTTCTTAATGTTTTCTAGATCTCTCTCACCAAAAATAATATTAAGAAAGTGAATAAACATGTACCACTGAATAATGATCATTACTGAAGCTTATTTAAAATTAAAAATAATGAAACATAGCATTCATATTTTTAATGTTAATGTAAATAGCACAATTGCAAGTTTTATTTGCAACATTATTTTATCTGGCTTGAATTTGTTCAGTAAAAGCTGTTATATGTAGCTATAGTTCAGCTGCCACTGTATTTTTCTTTTATAATACTTATCAAAACTGAAATGCAATGATATTTGTTTATTATGTCTTCTCCCAACTCTAAAATCCAAGAGGCAGGTCTATCCTGTTTATTTTGTATTTCCATTATGTAGCACAGTTCTTGGAGTGTACAGGCACTTGTAAATGTAGAGATACTGCATCTGCATTTTTACCTTTTCTATTTTCCTAACAACAACAAAAATAAAGATCCTTGGACAAAATTAGAATAAACTATAGCACTATCTCTAAATTTGCAACTCCCAAGCGCACAAATATAATGACCCTAACAGTTATTAACCATACTCTTAATAGCAGTTACTCACATGGTGGGATGCAACAATCAGATAGGACATGGGCTTTGTGCCTGCATTCCACACTTCCCTATAATTATAGGGACATTTTTTTTCTGTAAGATAGTATTCTGTTCAATGAATCTTTAAGGTGTATTAATTTGCTCTGGCAACTAATTTGTTTGATCATAGCAAAGTACTACAGACTTAGCTTAAACAACAAAAATTTATTTTCTCGCAATTCTGGAGGCTGGAAGTGCAAGATTCACGTGTCAGCAGGGTTGGCTTCTTCTGAGGCATCTCTCCTTGGTTTACAGATGGTTTTCCTTCTGTGAGTCTGTCCCGATCTCTTCTTCTTATAAAGACACCTGTAGTATTGGATTAGAGCCCTCCCTAAGAACTCATTGTAACCTAATCATCTCTTTAAGGACCCTCTCTTCAGATAAGCCACATTCTGGGGTACTGAGGGTGAGCACTTCAACCTAGGAATTATGGGGCAACACATTTCAGCTCATAACAATGTGGTCATGAAAATCTCCCATGACCAGATGGGTTTGAGAAATACCCGGTGAGACCAAATTTAAAAGATCCCTTTAATATGCTACCGTGCACTAGGAAGTGGCAAGAGAAGACTGTAGGATGCTGGCTTTAAAAACAAACAACAAAAACCCTGCATCACTTTTAACATTCCAGAAGCCCTTCCCTAGGAACACGCACTTGGCACATCACAGTGGTGGCCCAGCGCTGTGGTGTAGCCCTGCTCATCTTACCTGGCCCTAAGCAACCCACAGAGGAGTCCAATTTCTGATGAGCAATCATTCCCAACTCTGGACCATCTCTCAAATACATTCTTTATTTGACACATGACTTTTCTTTAGATATGTAATAATTCTTTATTCAATTAGGAAAATCCCTTTGCTTTCCACCAACCAATTTTTTCACCTACTTCCTCACTCCAGGCTTGGAGGTGGTGTTGGACAGCGGACATTCAATAACATTTTTGCAGCCTATTACCTCATGGTTTAAAAGGAATGATGAAAGGAAGAGGTGCAATGGCATGCCTCTTGAAGGGAAGGAAACATAAATGTATAAGTTTGAATAGGGTTTCAATGCAGAATAGCTGTCCAACCTCCATGGCAACAGAATTCGTTGTGGACTCATTCTACAGGCACATTTATTAAGCTCTTTAGGAAATTAGCACCTTTGATAAGAATGTTAGCAACTTTCCCTGAACTATTGCCTATTGACAGTGGGCCCTTTACAGAGTAAGGACCCTGTGAATTAATCCCTATTTAATGAGGAAGATTTAAAGGTGATGAGAGTTGTGTGCTGCTTATGGGAAAACTCTGCCTAAATAGGTTATTTCTGGAACATTAAAGTCTATTCAATCAAAACACTTGGCTATTTAGGACAGGACAATTTTGTGAGAAATTGAAATAAAATACAGATTTATATTCTGTTATTCTCACCACCTATAAAATGTCCTGTATTTGCTTTAAGGGTTTTTAAATTTTTACACTTTCTGGCTTTCATCAAATCTTTGATTTAGCCTGCACTAAATCAAATAGCTAGATATTGAATTTTGGCTAAATGGTGTTTTTAATAAGGTGACAGCCAATGGCTGCAATTGAGAAGCAGTAATTTATTTTAGATTAATTTGTAATATATGTGTCATTTTAAACTATCTAAAGAGAGCTATAAAAAGATGTTTGTATGTGAAAAGGGCTGTTGGATTCGCACCATGATGCAAATTTTCCACATATACCTCAAGACTTGAATATAAAGCATAATTAAAATATGTTTGGGTGTTAAAATGTTATTGTGACAAAACCATTATTATAATTTTCTTATACTTGATTGTATCACTAGGATAGAAAGTACTCAGAAATTAACTGGTGGAAGTATATTACCAAAATAACTTGTTTTGATTTTAATTAATCTCTACTCTGTTCTGTTCTTAGGTATAGAAAGTGTTTAATTTTTCTCTTTCTTTGCTGTACATCTGAGAAAGCTCTGAGGGTGTGAGAATAGGTGATGCGGTAAAATCCATCAGGTGGTCCTTCTCATGCAGTGAATGCCCCTTGGTTTTATGCACCTGTAAGGGTCTTGCCTTTTTAATCCTGTGAATAGATGCTTAGCTGATATTCAAATGCTGCCATAAACATGGCAAAAAAAAAAAAAAAAGCCAACATGATTTAACAATAAGACTATTGAATCTGATTTAAATGGCTCTGAGTATAGTCCTAACCTTTCCTGGCTACATTTTCCTCATCTGTAACATGAGGAATTAGCCAATAATTTGCCTCAGTGATACCCCCGTCTTCTTTGCTGTTCAGCATTGGCATCCTCATCCAAATTTTTAAAAAATGTTGTATATACTATTGCAACAGAGATACTTGATCTTAGACTCAAAATTAATTTAAAGATTTTGCATTTTGCTAAAGTTTTCTTTTATCATGAATGCAACAAAGTTGATAATTTATTTAAAATGTTGAGAATTTTATTAAGTTACTAGAGGCCTGATACACAAAATTCGTGCAAGGGGCTTGGCCCTCACAGCCCTGGCTTCGTCCAGGAGGACATCCAGTCTAATTAGTATATATCCTTTTATTATTATAGATTGTGTACAAAATAATCATGTTTGAGACTGTTGTCAGAAAATAAAATATAATTCCATAATAAATCAACATTTATCAAAAATCAGAGTTTAAAAGAAGAAACTTCTCTTAATTTCTGTGTAGGTTTTTTGGTTCCTTAGATTCATGTGATGGCTGTGATCAAATGTGAACTGATAGTAAGTTTGCTGGACTAATCAGGTCCTGGATACTGCTGTATCTGACTGTACCTCAGGGTTCTCACCTGTGAAAGGGGAATGACCCCTTCAACAAGTCAAAAATGATGGGAGGAGGTGCCTGAGGCTTTGCTGATGCTGGAAGGATGTGTCATGGGGAGTAACAGATATTCTTTTAAAAGACATGTGATGTCATAGAAAACTTCTTTCCTAAATGTATGACTTTTGCTAACTTAAAAAAAGTAAGATATTTACATTTTTGTCTGGATCACAATACCAGATCAGCTGGTAAAATTTTCTAGCTTAGTAATGGAGAAGGCAAGTTCAGGGTAAGCATGTTAGAGTGAGGATTAAATATGTGAAAAGAATTAGAAAATGGAATTTAGAGACTGAATACTAGCAGATTGAACTTTGGAAATAAAGGCAAAAGAAGGTGTGTGTCTTGTAATGCAGCTTCAAGTGTTTGCACACTCTTCATAGCAATCCCACACAACATAGAATCAACTAGCTCTCAGGCGCCCGAGAGAGGGTCTGCGTGATAACAGCTGGGGCTATGGCAGGCATTAGTACCATTCTTCATCCTCAATAGTTTATATATACACACACATAGTGTATACATGTATATATAGCATGTATATGTGTGTATACACATGTATATGTAATGCTAGTATTATATATTAATACAATAAATAGTGTGTATTATTTATAGAGAGATAAATTCTGAAAAAAACACTGTCTATACTAGGAGGGACTCCACAGTCATGTTCAAAGGAGAACCTAAGAATCAAGAAACAGTAGCTATGCTGTGGCTTTTTCTTGCTGTTTTTCACACCAGTGAAAAAGGAAGGACCTTTTTAAACATTTATTCATAACTACACATTGAAATAGAAGGCAGAACGTTATGTTTTTTCTTCTCATCCAATATATCTTGCAGGAGAAGCTATTTATTTCTTAGACAACCTTAGAAAGCCAGTTAGCTACATGGAGGATTGGCATACGTTTTCTGTGGAGGACCAGGTTGTATGTTCAGCAAGGCGGCCATGGGGTCTCCATTGCTACTGCTCAGCTCCCTGCCTCGCAGCATGAAAGCTGCCAGAGAAGAGGCGTATTGAAATGGCCCAGCCCTAACCGGTTTGGCTCAGTGGATAGAGTGTCGGCCTGCGGACTGAAGGGTCAAGGGCATGTACCTTGGTTGCAGGCACATCCCCAGTAGGGGGTGTGCAGGAGGCAGCTAATCGATGTTTTTCTCTCATCGATGTTTCTAACTCTCTATCCCTCTCCCTTACTCTCTGTAAGAAATCAATAAAATATATATTTTTTTAAAAAGAAAAAGAAATGGCCCAGCCCAGGCTGGATCTGGCCTGCAGCCCTTAGGGTGCTCCCAGGGTCCTACATGATAGAAGAATAATTCTGATTTCTAATTACATTGTTGCAACTAAAAGGCTTGTGGCTCCATAAAGTCCTGTGTCCGTATGGAAACTGCAGACCTCCAGTAAGTCATGTGATACCTTCAGCAAAGGCCAAGCATCTGGCTGTTTAGAAATCTAAACTTTAAAAAACACCTATTATGTTATCATTACGGTTATTGCTAAGCTTTTGTGTACTTCATTCCAAGAGTGATCTCAACAGCTTTAAAAGCTGGAAACAAAGCGAAATTGTACCTTTTTTTTCTTTTCACTTTGAATCTGATGTTTTAAAACAAAGGCCAATGGAGGGAAAGATGTTTCTAGGAAAAGATAATATATCTTTCAATATCAGATACTCTCTTAAAACCATCCTAATGAAAGCCACAATAGCACTGAGTTTGTTTGGTATCAACCAGTTCACAAATCAAAGGTTCTCTGTTAGAAGATCTAACCAGCCTCGGGATAACAGACATGCAGCCACCACCCACACGCATCCCACTTGACCCCTCTCTGAGTTCTAACTCTGGAGGGATGACCTTCAAAGGGAATACTTACTTCAGAAAGAGGAGTGCTGAGGAATCGTGCCCTCCTGGGCTTGTTGTGGCTGTGAACTTGAAATGATAGAATGAGGAAAATATGTTCCATAGCAAACCTCTAACTGTGACTTCTTTTCCAAAACCGTATTGGGAGGTGAGGCCGGGCTCCATATTGAATTCTAGCATGAAGACAGACCAGCTCTGTTTATCTAGAGAAAATAAATACTTTTCTAGGAAAAGCAAATGTTAGGGCTGTTTTGTACACCTTGCCAATGCTAGAACACCAAGTCTTTGTTTGGGTGGGCGTTTGTGGAATGAACTTCGGCCCGTATCTGGAGGGTCCCTCATGCTTTATGCTGGAAGCACCTTGATCATTATTTCACGGTGTAGGGAACATTGGTGGCCGCCCGGGTCTCTTGCTGGCACCGTATATGGCCACACTCGCACTGAACTGCCCGCGCTCCAGTCCTGCCCCTGTCTGCTCTCAGGTGCTCGCGTTGAGTGAGACATTACTTAGTTGAGGAAGCACCTGATTCTGGGTCCCATCCCTGAGAGTACTTCATTGGTTACCCTTGCCTATTTTGCTTTAACTTTTCCTCATTTGTATTTAATCACAAAAATGTAATCAAGCTTTTCTTACCTTAAATTATCTCCCTCTCAACCCCCACCTTCCCTCCTACTTATAGCCCAGGTGTTAATTTTTCCCTCCTCCTCACCTTTCTTAGGGTCAAGCTCCATACAAGAAAGCTCTCTCAGGTTTTGGTCTTTCTAGTCTCCTGGACATTTGTGGGTTTCCATAGCATCCAATTTCAATGATTCCGTTTTCTATGAAGTGAATTCTCAGCTTTGTGCTTTTATTTTTGAGGACTTATTCACACCACAATATCTAGTGGTCGTTCCGGATTTCAGGAATAATTATTGGTCAGGAAGGGGCACCTAACCCACACACAGGTAGGGAAGAGAGAACCCGTCCAAGGACTTGCCTGGGTCCAGAAAAAAAAAAATCAGCTCCTCTCCCCTACCACGGTTCTCCACCTTGGCTGTACTGTAGTGTCATCTAAGGGGCTTTAGAAAATCCTGATGCCTGCACCACGGCTTCCCCACTCCCCCCTCCACCCCCGAAATCTTCATATAATTGGTCTGGAGTAGTAAGTGCTACAATAGAAGTGAGCTGCTGTCCTATTGGAAGGCCAGCTCCCTGACGGCAAGGAGACCACTTATTCAACTTTGCTTTCTCATCCACTAAATAGGCCCTGACACATGGTATTTCCTTGGTAAGTGGTTTCTAATTGGAAAGCTTCACTGTGAATTAATTTCCAAAGGTAAGAATCCATGGGCAATTTCATCAATTAGAATCATAATTTTCCTTATATTACCTAGATAGATCTTTCCCTAAAATAGTGTTTTAGATTATTAGCATCAATCTTCCTGTTGTGAAGATATTTTTTTCTAATTTCATAATTGTGTGTGAATTACATCTCATAAAAATGGCTATAAAACGGCAGCTCTCAGGAAGGCATTGTGCATGGAGGAGTACATTCATTTTAGAATCCAATGTGCTGGCTTGGAATCCCACTCCGCCACTTACTGGCTGTGGGATGTTGGGTGATTTACTTAACCTGTCAAGATGTTATTGTACTTAGCTATGAAAATTAATAACTCCACAATGCTGAGTGCATGTAGGACACTTGCTAGGTGGCTGCTGTTTTCTCCTTTCTCTTATCTGACCCTCACAGCCCTATGAGGAAAGGAATATCATCATATTCTCATCATCATCATCATCATCATCATCACCATCATCATCATCATCATCATCATCATCACCACCATCCTGTTTTGTATACTTGGAAACAGAATTAAGGACTTTCCACACTTTAAAGAAATTCATAACAGCCAAAGTCAGGACTGACTTTTCTGACATTTCAGGAGGATGAGCAGAAAGTGCCGGAGATAACCCTCATTTTCTCCTACTCTTCAGCACCTGGATTAGCTAACCTCTAATTTCTCTATTACAAAGAAATGCAGAGTCGATCTTGAGGATGAACATGAAGGTGTGATATTTTAGACGAAGCACCTCAGTAATCATCCTGTGTGGGGTTTGAGGTGGGCCAGTCTTGATGTTTCTCAGAACATGCGAGGGTAGAGTGTAGACCCAGGCAATGAGGGTGATAGGGCTGCTTCCTGATGCTCAGACCTTCGCTGGCATTTGAGAAGCCTGGATATTTTTCCACTCCACATTTCAGTGGGTTTAATTATTATCATTTTTGCACCTAGCAAAATGAATGTTTTTCCACTGTTCCTACTTCTTAATAGCATTAACATTGTAGTTAATGTTACTCTTTTATTTTCTTAATGGCTACTGAGATTTGTATAGTAACATTACACAACACTTGCATATTGCTTAGCATGTACTATTGCCCTGTTCTAAACACTGTAGATGTGAGCTATATCAACTCAATTATTTCTCACGATACCCTATCTGCCCCCATTTTATAGATGAGGAAACTGAGGCACATGGAGGTAGAGTAGGGGTTCTCAGATGTTAGTGTGCATCGGAAGTTACCTGTAGGCCTTGTTAAAACAGATTTATGGGCCCCACCTCCAGAGTTTCCCATCAGGAGGCCTGGGGTGGGGTCAGAAAATTTTCATTTCCAGCAAGTTCCCAGGAGTTGCAGATGTTAATGTTGCTTTTCCTGGGAACACTTTAGAGTCACTGAGATGCAGTAAGTTGCCCAGGCACACAGTTAATAAGTGGTAGAGGATAGATTTGAACACAGGCAAGCAAACCTCAGAGCCTTTGTGTTACTTTCCATAATAGTTAGACGGGACTGATACACCTTCACAAGAAGAATACCTGTGTTTCCCTATAAGCCAATTTCTATTTTTCTGCATATCAATGTGCCTGTCTACATGGGTGCCTGTGCATATTGTATGGGTCAATATACACATGTATATAAACAGATACTCCACTGAATCTACTTCTGTATGAACAGATAACCACTAGCAAATTCTTTAATCATTCTCATACTTATGTGAACAATTATAATTAATAATTTGTTTTAATAACTTCTGAGTCCATGACAGTCTTTATAGCCTGTTATGCTGACATAATGAGCTTGTGTTTTAAAAGCATATGTAATTGCATACTTATTTCCTAGAAGTAAATCATGCTCTATAGTATTTGACATAATGATAAGCATAATTAATGCATTAGAATTGTAGATTCTTAGTTATCAACTCCAACCTCTCACCAGACTTGTAAATCTCTGAGGCCTGTGGAAGAAGTGCAGGCGGCCATTGCCTGGAGGCTTCCCATGTTTATCTGACTCACTTGTGGGCGGCTCCACATGTTTCAAAGCTCTTTCCCACAGTCCCCCTAACCCTGCCCTCCTGTGAGCTCCATCCATCCTAGACCTGTGTCCTCCAGGGACACAAAAGCCTTTTCCATGCTTTCCGAGAGACCTTCTCATGTATAAATCCACCATCCAAAGAGTCTAACCTCAAGCTGCGCTGTCCCGTCTTAAGTGACTCTCTGTGCACCAAAACCCAAGATCTTCCTGCCCCCTGCCCTGCCTGCCCTGGGCATGCTCTAACCTGGCACTGCCACTTCTATCAAATACAGTGTCCCAAAGTGAATGAAACGCTCCAGAGGGACCCAAGAAAGAGAACCATAGCCCTGGATCTGGACATGGATACTGAGATGAAATGTAAAGCATTTTCATTGGCAGATTCCCAGATCCACTTTGAAAATATTTTGTTCTCACCTGGCTATGGCTCATTTGCTCAGACACAGGGCTTTGGACTTCCTGGCACCGGATCCGATGCCCAGGTTTTCCTTTGTCTGATTTGGTTGTGACTGTGCCGCCCTCTGCTGTTCTTCAGAGTTAGTTCTTAATGTTTGCATTTTCCAAGAAAAGCTAACTGCCATTCAAAGGAGAGCATAACATCTGTTGATTTAAGACAATGATAATTTTCTTCCTCATGGTAGACAGACACTGTAAGCTCCCTTAACCAGTGTTGCTTGGTCTAAATAACCGAGCCTCACAAACTGGCTGATGTTGGAAACACAGAGTATTTTTTTATTAGATCTTCGAACTCGATCTAACAAATTGGTTTTGGGATCCTTTTGGTATTTTTTTGAAAGTCGTTATCTTGAATTATAAGCTCTTAGAGGTTGAAGACACTTTTAAAATTACCAGGCCAGTCTTTTTACAAATGAGAAACTGAGGTTCCGAGAAGTTAGAAGAATTTCCATGTGTCAAAGCCAGTCTGTGAGTTTCCAGTGTGAACCTAATTCATTGTGATATGTTTTTATTTTAGGAAATCAAATATATTCATTTTGGAACATGAGATATTATCAACTTTCCAGGTTTTTTATTTTAAGCCAAAATTAATACTAAACATTTAGCTAAAATTTTGCAGTAATTTAATTATTTTTGGCATTTATTAAATAAAATCCATATGCTATGATGGATGACTTAAAAGACCAATTTTCAATGTTTATTTTCTTATGTTTTCTTATTATGTTTGCTAATGTGGCTTCTGACAGAAGTAAATATATTATTAGAATTGTTGTAGCCACTCATTCATAGATGATTGCTAGAAATCCAATAAAGTTCGAAATTTGTTTATAAATGGTAATATAGTCTGATTTGATCCAGTAAAATCATCTTTATTTGGTTAAAAAATATGACTTTATATGGACTATAAGGTCTTCATCTAATAAACCACTACATATGTCATAAAATACCGAATAGATCTTACAACTGCTAACTAGAGCAACTGTACAATTTACTTATTTAGAATCCTTTGAGGTTTTCACTGGCTTCTAGCCAACAGAAGAAAGAAATACATATGCATTTGAATGGAGTACCTGTCATATTTCTATCAGAAGTGGCAATTATTCCAATTCCTATTGCAAAATGTAAAGCTTCGGACATTTTATTTTAAATGTTACCTAGTTTTTTTCCCCTCTTTGTGACAGCATGGATTGACCTGGAGAGCATTATGCTAATTAAGTAAGCCAGTCAGGGAAAGACAAGTACCATATGATTTCACTCCTCTGTGGAATCTAATGAACAAAATGTTACCTAATTTCTGAATCCTTATGCATTTGGGTCAGTAGAGGTATTGTCATCTTTTCTCTGGATACTAGCCCTGGTCACTTGCAATTTCACTAAGTCTATTATTCAAAAGATTTGAAATGCAAATAGGTAAAAGTAATTTATTCTAAGGACTTCAGTTATAGAAATAGAATTCTTAGAGCTAGAGGGGGTCAAAATAATTGTTGACTTCAATTGTCCTTTTTTAGATATGCAAAAAAGGGGAAACTCAGTGGTTGGATGACTCCTCCAAGTAACAAACAAAACCAAGAGCAAACTCAAAGCTCATTGATTCCCAGGCCAGTACTCAATACATTTGCCTCAAGTACATGATCTGAGCCTCCTGACAGAGCCTCTTGTGGACTTCAAAATGTCGAGACATTTTAGAGAAACATGAAGACACAGTTCATGTTTCTTTTCTACTTAAAAGGACCTTAGCTACAAACTAACATAGTTGAAAATTCTCAAGAGAATTCACATTTCAATTTTAAAGACTGTTTGTTTGATACTGAATGTCTAAAGTTGAGAGACTCTTAGAAAGCACATATGAGCTTTAAGAATTAATACTTTGAGAAAACAGTGGTTATCGGGCATATATTTCAGTCTAAGTATGGGGTAAGGACAGGTGGCACCAGCATTCTCTGTGATTTTCTCTGTGCTCTATTCAACATGCACTGAGAGCTAATCATGTACCTAGTCTATTTCAGCATCAGAAAAAAAAAAGTTAAAAAGCAGAGAGCTTGAGGTAACAGTATAACTATATTCTTTCTAGTGGTCTCCTGGCATTTGCAAGGAGCCAAGTATTCTCCTCTAGGCTGTCCCCTACAGCTTTGTTTTTTTAAATACAGGGAATATGCTCCAGGAATGATGGATCTGGCTGCCTAATGATGATGACAGGCAAGATTCTGTTTCATTCTGTGAACTTCTCCTACAACAACCTTTCCATTCCCACTCCATGAGCACTTCTTTATTCTTTAAGATTCGGTTCAGTCACATCTCCATGAAGAGCTTCTGGTCTTCCCCTAACCATGAGATGGAGAGCCCAGCTCTGCTCTGCATAGAGATAGCTGCTGTGTACCGCTCCACCCTGACATTCAGTATATTGCAAATTTATTATTTCTTTATGTGTCTTTCTCTTAGATCAGACACATAGGAGGTGCATAATAACTAGAATTATGTTAAAACAGAAATCTTTATTTTGGCTGTTGTTGGTACTGATTTAAATAGTTTATATTAGACAAATAGCAAGTCAAATCATTTGACTGTTAAGTGGCATACATTGTACTCAGTTTATCTTGAAAAGCTCACCCAGAATTTGTTTAAAATTCAGGGTTCTGTGAGTTTTAATGATTTGCAGTAGGCAATTGGTAACATCTGCTGTGAGTATTTTCCAAACTAAAAGTATATAACAATACTCCATGCAGAAATTGTTAATGTTCTAGATCAAGCATTGCCCTATATTCAAGCATCTCAGTACTATTTTCTCTGGAAAACCTGGGCCCTGACCACCTCCACAAGACAGGAAGCCACCAAAGCTCACAGTGTCCAGGTTTCAGTTACTTAATTTGTAAGAGAATGTTTATTTCCCTGTGCTTCCATTTTCACACCTATGAAATGGAGACAATAACTATCTCATGAGGTTATTGCAAGAGTTAAAACACATAAAAACATGTTACATGGCTGGCATCATCGGTACTATGTAGGTATTGCTGCTGGATGTTAATAGATTGAGTTAGGCCTCCAGATTTAGAAAATAAAATATGGGATTCCCTGTTAAATTTGACTTTTAAGAAAACAACACATAATGTGTTTATTCCACATCTGTTCCATGCAATATTCAGTAAATACTGATGCTAAGAAATGATTTGTTACCTGAAATTTAAAATTAATGGGTGTCCTGTATTTAATCTGGCTAGGTGAGTAAATGAAACAAACCTAGTTGCAGTTTAGGAATGTTGCTTTTTAAAGGGCTGTTTTGAATCAACTGAACAGAATATATTAAGCCCCTCCGGCAGGGACCTTCCATGACTGATGGAACATCTTGAGGTGGCTTCTTGACCCCTTACACTACAGGCTCAGGTAATGAGGAAGGTGCCAGAAAGTGAATCAGGAATTATGGGCAAATCAAAGATTCAAAGTTCTGGGATATCCAATGGGCCAATTGTTTTCATTCTGCCGAGGTTTAGTCTCTCCATAACCTACCATGGTATATTGGAAAAGCCAAACAGAATTTGGAGTGGAAATCTTAGATAGAGTGATATAATTGGTACACAGATTTTACCAAATCATTTGTCAACTAAATAGAAATGGCTGGCTCTATTCTTGGCTGGCTCTGAGAAAAGGCTTGGAGACAATGCAACAAATGTCTCAGGAAACCTGTTCACGTAAGGTTTTCTACATTGCTTAATACTCTCTAATTCCTGAGAAGTTATCTTGCCTTTAGTTATTAGAATTTTTAAGGAAATATCAAAAGTGAAGTATGAGAAAAGATCCGTGTTAGTAACAATCCCTTAATTTGAATGGTGATTCATGACCTTCAGAAGCCTGAGCCACTGTCGTGGATTATGGTTTTTAATATTGCTTGTTCTACTGAGTTGCCTTAATCCACTATTTAAGTAACCATGAATTTTTATGTCATTATTTAATAGTGACCCTAAGTTAACCCTTCAAACTTCAGAGCCATCCTAAGCTTTCATGTTATCCTCGTCATTTATACTAATTGTCTTTGATTTTTTTTAATGCAGCTCATTAGTTACAATTTTTTGTTTATTTGATTGCTAAGCTATTTATCCCTAGAAATTTTTAACTGCAAAAATTACTAAATTTATAGACTTCAAAAAGTTTTCTTATATTTTTGGAAAGCTTACATCTGCTGTGTAAGTACACTTAAAATCCATGTTTCAATGCCATCTCAAGGAAAAAAAATGGTTAAAAATAAAACACGGGAGTGGTTTTTTTCATTTTTACATATTTTCTAAGTTGGGAATCACCCAAGTAACATATGGTAATGATTTAGGATTCTGAATCATATGCAATTATTTTCATCTTAATAGCATTGGCTCTCTTTGCTTTGAAATTCACCAGTTGGCATATATGTTTTGCCAGTCCACACTTGGTCTATATTTTCCTAGAAGTGCTCTTGAAAGTATGAATGTTAATTATTATTATACAGTAGGGCCATAATTTTGGAAAGATTTAGTGCAAAGGGTCAAGATTTGCTTTTGAAATTTACTGTTTTATTAGCAAAAATGAGAATATGTGGCACCTGGATGTTTTCTTTGCAAAAATCCTGAAAAAATCTATCCCTCAGGTTTTCCATCTTCTGTTAGTACAATACTATTATTTTGGTAATTTTCAATAAAACTGAAATCTGAATCATTGACATCTTGAGACCCACCAAGGGAATTACATGTTGGGTTCATAAATGAACAAAGGTGAACTCATTGAGCATGTTTCTGGCCACATCTCTCGTGTTTAAAACCCTGCCCAGAAAAGCTGGATTTATCCTGAAGCCCATGAGGCTTCCACTTCAAGGCCCCCACTTGCCTGGGTCCTTCCAAGATCCTAGGAGATATCTACAAATGTATTTACATAGACTTCAGAAAAATTTGCCGAAGTGAGATTTCGTACCATAATCAGGTAAGATTACAATCTCTTTCCAACTCCTCTCCGTTTTTAAAGAGGACCCTCAACTTGTACAAACCCCAGACTCCACTAAACTGGACTTCACTCCTGCTTCTAAGATGTAGCTTATCAGGTTAATTACATATCCTGGGTTGTAAATGAGCCGGAACATTTTTAAAGTTGTGTTTGTTAGTCACATGTTCTTCCTAGAGTCAGCTTGGGTTCCTATCAGCTTTGCTGCAAGGGAAAGTGGGATGGGAAGGGGAGTGGGAATGTGAAGAGAGGCCCCCAAGCTCAATCCCCAGCCCTCCCCCTGGAGTTCACCTCCTCTCCCTCATTCCTTATGCTCTTAGGGCAGATTTTCCTCCCATCTTTACACCTGGAGAGACTCAAACACAAAGTCTGGGATCTCAGTAGCATCTAGATGCATAAAATTCACAGACAGCATCTACAATCTCAGCCTTCAGGGAAATGTCTGTCTACAGAGGATATAGTCTTACTAGAGGGCTGGTGCATGAAAATTCATGCACTGGAGGAGGGTCCCTCAATCTGGCCTGCCCCCTCTCATAGTCTGGGAGCCCTCAGGGGCGGGAGGCAACCTGGCAATCAGGGGAAGGCAAAGCCCCATCACACCTCTGTTGCTGCCACTGCCAACAGCACAAGCCTCAGCCAGCTCTGGTTACCTGAGCCTTGGGTGGCCCTGGGCGGCTGGGCAGCCGCCATTCGAGGCTTGCCTGCACCTCGAGCCAGCCCTGGGTGGCTGGGCAGCCGCCATCTGAGGCTTGCCTGCGCCTTGGGCATCGGCTGGGCAGCTGCCATCCAAGTCTTGCCTGCGTCTTGGGCCAGCTCTGGGCGGCTGGGGGGCTGAGGGGACTGGGGGACTTTGGAGGGCAGGCACACGGTGTGCCTGCCACCCCTGGCAGGGCTGAGGGGACTGGGCACCGCCATCTTGTGGCTGTGGGCACCGCCATCTTTGAGGGCATGGCAGTCAATTAGCATATTCCCTCCTTATTGGCTGTGGGTGCTGCCATCTTTGCAACGGTATGAGTGTCAACTAGCATATTCCCTCTTTATTATATAGGATACTCAGATAATAATAATGGAGAGCAGAATGTTTTCAGTACCCGCAATCAAAAGAGTACTTTGTTATATTAAAGACCTTTAAGATTCTTCTAACTTCAGTGAAACCAAATGCTTTGGAAGCTGAAGGGAGATTGCATGTCAGGGGAATAGCTAAACTCTTCCTGGAGATGGTCTCCTTTCGAGGTGAGGGCAGAGGAGGACATAGACAGGAGAGGCTGTGAGTCAGAAACCGCCTGTTAGTAGGTATATAGGAAAGAAAGGGACAGGGCACCTTACCGTAGACCAGATTCTGAAAATTTTGCACAGCACTTCTCATCTGATACTGCTGTTGGCTAAGTGGCATTAAACCTGTGTTGAGAAAACTATTTCAGGTGACAACCCCAGAACCCAATGACCCTACAGCTAGAGAGCCGGTTCAGTATTCCCCACAGCACAGTCAAGGAACAGTAGCCTCATAGGACATCCATATAATTACAGGGAAAGGGGCATCTGCATTTGCATGGATTTTCTATGGTCAAATCCTCCAGGGAAATACTAAGGCATTCTCCTAACCTACACAGAACTCATAAAATCTCTAATAGGCGAAATGTGCAGGATGAATCCAGAGGTTTGTTTTTCCAATCATGTTCTCTGGAACTCATCCTAGGAAACCTTGTTCCAATATCACACCAGGCTGCTGTCACAGAGGAAGTAAGGATACTCCCTTTAGAGAAAGCGATGTAAATTCTGAGAGGATAGTGGGCCTGTGGGTCACATGCGGGGGAGGTGGAGTGGAAGAGATATACATAACATCTGTCATTAGGGAAGATGATAACGAACACTTATCTACACATGTGGTGGTCCCATGTTGTGACTCACCCTCTTGTAAAGAAATAGCCCATGGTCTTTGCTCTGTGCACCATTCAGGACCTCTGCTCTCCTTTTCACTCCAATTCCTGACCTTTTGGTAAGAAAGCAGCTACCAGTCTTAACACAGCTCTCCATCCCTGCTCCAGAATTTGCAGTACAAACTCTCTGCTCTAAATACTCCAGGTTCTGCTTGGTGGAACCCACACATCTTTTTTTCCCCAGGAAAGGCCCATCCATGCCTTTCTTGTGAATGTAAATTATTCCAACTTTCAAGACTGTTGTCTCTGTTATCAATTTCAGAGCCTGTTTTGAAGCTTGTTTTGCATTGCTCTTTCCCTGAGGGCAGTTCATAGAGGAAGCTTCCACGCAGCCTAAATAGTGGAGAAAAGGATCAGAGAACATGTAACCTAAGGGAATAGCAGCCTTGTAATATCATAAAATATGATTCCGTTACATTTGTCTAAAGGTTGTTTTTACAAATTCAATAAATCACACTTACTAGGGAGTAGATCAAACAAAAATAATGTGTTCCTTAATAAATATGTTTGGTATGCTTCAATGGGAAGTTATGAATTCAAAAGTAATGGAATTTTGACTGATTGTCAGAAGTACAATTTTTAAAAAGTCTTGATTCCATGTTCAATCAATTGACCCTACAGGGCATTTAGATTAACCATCATGAGAACAGCTAGTCCAATAAAGGAAGTTTTTTTAAAATAAATCAATGAAAGAGCATGCAGACACTGGGTGACACACAACACTGTGTTTATAGACATTCTCTGTCCGAATGCAGAGAGGAACCCAGGCAGTAAGAGATCTCAGAAGCCATTGGAACAATTGACTCAGAAATTTAAAGGTAGTCTGGCAGGTTAACCATTCATTCATATACTAGAGGCCCGGTGCAGAAAATTCGTGCACGGGTGGGAGAGGTGTCCCTCAGCCCAGCCTGCACCCTCTCCAATCTGGGGCCCCTCGAGGGATGTCCAACTGCCCATTTAGGCCCAATCCTACTGGGAGGATTGGGCCTAAATGGGCAGCCGGACATCCCTCTCACAATCCAGGACTGCTGGCTCTCAACTGCTCGCCTGCCTGCTTTCCTGATTGCACCTAACTGCTTCAGCCTGCCAGCCTGATCACCCCCTAACCACTCCCCTGTCAGCCTAATTGATGCCTAACTGCTCCCCTGCCAGCCTGATTGCCCTAACTGCCCTCCCCTGTAGGCCTGGTCACCCCTAACTGCCCTCCCCTGCAGGCCTAGTCACCCCTAACTGCTCTCCCCTGCAGGCCTGGGTCCCCCCCAACTGCCCTTCCCTGCAGGCCTGGTCACCCCCAACTTCCCTCCTCTGCCAGCCTGGTCACCCCTAACTGCCCTCCCGTGCAGGCCTGATTGCCCACAACTTCCCTCCCCTGCAGGCCTGATCCCTCCCAATGGCCCTCCCCTGCTGGCCATCTTGTGGCAGCCATCTTCTGTCCACATGGGGGCAGCCATCTTTGTGTGTTGGAGTGATGGTCAGTTTGCATACTACTCTTTTATTAGCTAGGATAGAGGCCTGGTGCATGGGTGAAGGCCAGCTGGTTTGCTCTGAAGGGTGTCCTCGATCAGGGTGGAGGTTCCCTTGGGGCATGGGGCGGCCTGGGTGAGGGGGCTGTGGTGGTTTGCAGGCCAGCCACACCCCCCGGTGACCCAAGTGGAGGCCCTGGTATCTGGGATTTATTTATCTTCTATAATTGAAACTTTGTAGCCTTGAGTTGAGGCCAGAATCGGCCAGGAAGTTTGGCTTCCTCCATCGCAGGGGAAACCCAAGCCTCCTGCTCGCTCCATGGCCGTAGCCATTTTTGTTGGGATTTATTTATCTTCTATAATTGAAACTTTGTTGCCTTGAGTGGAGTTCTGGGCTGGCCAAGGTGTGCAGGAAACTTGGCTTCCTCCATTGCCGGGGAAACTCAAGCCTCCTGCTCGCTTCATGGCCACAGCCATCTTGGTTGGGTTAATTTGCATACTCGCTCCGGATTGGCTGGTGGGCATGGCTTGTAGGTGTGGCGGAGGTATGGTCAATTTGCATATTACTCTTCTTTCCTTTTTTTTCTTTTTTTTTTTAGATAGGGTCTGTGTGTGTGTGTGTGTGTGTGTGTGTGTGTGTGTGTGTGTGTGTGTGTATTGATTTCAGAGAGGAAGTAGAGAAGAAAAGAGAGATAAAAACATTAATGATGAGAGAGAATCATTGACCGGCTGCCTCCTGCACACCCCCTACTGGGGATAGAGCCCAAAACCTGGGCATGTGCCCTGACTGCGAATCAAACCCTGACCTCCTGATTGACCTCAATCACTGAGCCACTGCTGCTGGGCAGGTTATCCATCCTGCTTTGCTGCCATAGACCAGCTCCAGTATCTCCCTTCTCAATTTCATTTCAGCAAACACAGAACGAGGTTCCTTCTGTAAAGCACTGGCCACTGAAGGCAAGTCTTTCAATCCTGCCCTTGGCTTTGCTTCCAGTGTGTTGGGCCAGGTCTTGTCACTTTCCCTAGGGCACAGGGACCCATATTCAAGGTAAAGGAGGTTGTAACTAAGAAGAGATTTGTTTATCTTCCCAGAAATCACTTTCAATCCATCACTTTTCCTCCTTTGCATTGACTTCTCAGTGCTGTGTGAGAGGAAGTCATGGACATTCTCAGATTTTCATGATGTTTATTATTTACTACCTTGACAAAAATAATCACTTTCATATGAAATATATATTTTGGTAACACTCTTTAGAGGGAAGATCTGGTTTCTCCTTTTAGAAAATAATAGTCATGTCCTCTTCAGTAATATCCAGGTGCCTTTTTCACCATCTAGGTCATTTTATGAATTATAAAACAGTAAACTATAGAGCCATCTGTAAATAAAACACTATCTTCATTGTATTTATTGATCTAGTTTTCATTTTCAGGAAGACACTTACTAGGAGATAAAAAAAGTTACCTAGAACTTGGAAATAAGCAAAGTGAGGTAATGTCATTCTGATATCATATGGGAACATTGTTTAACAGGCTCACCTAAGGATTATATTCCAGTTTAGGGAGTGTAACTTTATTTTACTTGCTAAGTACTATTGATTAAAGGCCTAAATTCTACCATTTATATGCTAACATGTATATTTTTGTCTAGTAGAAGTTAAATGATTTCTGTCTTCAAAGAAGGTGTCTGCCCTGTAGAGCATTGCCCAGTTGTACATCTGATCCAGAAATCTAATTACAAAATTACTTTTCCACTGCCCATATGTTCTCATTCTCTTTTGAATCTATCTTACTGGTTTCCTCATTAAAGAGTTAAATAACATGTTTATATTTTATTTATTATTGAAGTGAAAGTCATGTTTTTCAGTTTTTGAAAACTGTATTTTGGCACAAGTAGTTTATAGATTTTTTTAAAAATAGGCTTTGTTTTCCATAAAAGACACATACATAACACAGATTAAACTATGGCTGCTTTGAATCTGATGGACTGGAAGCCTTCCAGACAACCTTAATGCACCGTTATCTGGTCATATATCCTTTGGCCTTAACTGGTTTCTCTTTCAAGTTCAAATCAAAGCTCTAGTAGAAGCTGTGCGGACCTATCCAAGTTCTCCATCCTTCAGTGCTCCATTTCCTCTTCTTACAGTGTATATGTTTTATAGCCTCGAAGCTGAAAGCCTGGCCTTTGGAAGTATGCAGGTTACAGAAGTGCTCTTTCTCAGTAAGATTTACATCATGCAGGTGGTATCCATGAAGACCTAAGTAGGCCACAGAAAAAAATTAGCAAATTCATTGGCTACTAATTTGCTTATTTCATTTCAGAAGCTAAATGTTAATTGCATTTCAATAAGAAATATTTCCAGTAATTGAGCTGTGCCACTCATTATAAACTACAGTTTCATTTTTTAATGGTCATTTTGTTTGCTTGGTGATAAGTCATGAGTTATCAGGGATATATACACCATTAACTCCTTTCAAATGTAAATAACACATACCTTAGGAGTCATTGCTTTGCCCTTTTAGTAAATATTCTGACGCAATGCTATATATTTTAAGGAACCCAGCATTAATAGCCTCTCATGGCCATCACCAGCTAGATTTGCACTGAGGAAAGAAATGAAATGGCCTGTATTTTAATTCCAATTTCTAGTGGCATTTTCTACTATACAGTCTCAGTGTAAAATGCAAAAAATAAAATAAATGAACAAAGTTGTCTAATGGTTTGACCTAGGATGAGAAAAATATTTTTATTTTTAAGTCTTTATTGTTGAAAGTATTACATATGTCCCATTTCTTCCCCAATTGACCTCTTCTAAACCACCTCCACTCCCTGCCCCAGGCCTTCACCACCCTATTGTCTGTGTCCATAGGTTATGCATATATGCATACAAGTTCTTTGGTTGATCTCTTTCTACCCACCCACCCACCCTCCATCCCCCACCTTCCCTCTGAGATTCAACAGTCTGTTCCGTGCTTCTATGACTCTGGATCTATTTTGTTCAACAGTTTATTTTGTTCATTAGATTCCACATATGAGTGAGATCATGTGATCCTTGTCTTTCTCTGACTTATTTCACTTAGCAGGTCCCTCCATGCTGTCTCAAAGGGTAAGAGATTCTTCTTTTTTACTGTTGTATAGTTTTCCATGGTGTAAATGTACCACAGGTTTTTTTACCCACACATCTACTGATGGGCACTGGGCTGTTTCCAGATCTTATTTAAAATTCTAATGTGTAATTACGTATTATTATGCACATTATGCAATTATAAAATGCAATAGAAACATTAGAATCATGCATAGAAAAGGCATAGAGGGCATAGTGATGTCTTTTGGAATATCTACTAAGCATTTTACTTGACACATCCTTTTCAGCTTCATGACAGTCCTAAAGAGTGGTTATTGTTTTAAAATATAGGATGTACCCAAAAATGTACTCACTCTTAAACAGCTGATAACACACTTAATTTTTACTCATTTTCAGGTTTAACTGACACTGACTTTGTAATCATTCAAAGTGTGTATACATTTTTGGGGGACACCCTGTATGACAAATGGAGGTCCACCCAAAGTGACTTTCTGAGAGTAATAGCCTGAGACATGATGGGAAAGGCATCTGACTCAGAAGCGTGTGGTCTCCAATGACAACTGAAGAAAACAGCACTGAATAGAGAGGTTTCACACAGTGGAATCCTGTACACATGTCACAGGGCAGAGCATTGTCATGTGCTGCGGCTTTGTATAACAGATGCTGTCACCTCTGAGAGGACTTTCTGTAAGTAGTTGCAGGCTATTGGAGTTTTCAGGTAACTAAAAAGAATAATCTTTCTTGCAGCAGAGGATTGGGTGATTTTATGATCTGCATGCAGCTAAAGAATTCTGGGAAGGGTATGGGCATGAAAGTATCTCAATCCTGGCCCAAAGGTGTTTATTTTTCACTAATATTTATATAGGTTTTATGAACCCCCTCCTCCCACCCAATAACATTCATTCACTCTTTCAACAAAAACTCGTTACTAGGGATTGTTGTAGGTGCTGAGGATATCAAGGTGAACAAAATCCAGGCAGTCTCTGTTCTGATATTTTATCATTGAACAATGTTCTAAATTTTTCATTCATTCATTCATCCATAAAATATTTATTATACACTTACTATGTACCAGAAGTTGTTTTCTGAGCTTTGGGATATAGAACAGAGCTATGAGAACAAAATTAATCCCTGTTCTTCTAGAGCATGAATTCCAGCAAAGGGAGGTAGACAGTACTCAGTAGACATGATCAAGGAGGAACATTCTATAGTACTTTGGAAGGTAATAAGTACTATGGGGGAAAAAATAAAACATAAGTAGACCATGTTAAGAGACTACTGGGAAGACCAAGGTGGGAGGGAAGCAGATTGCAATTTTCAGCAAGATACTATAGGTGAACCTCATCAAGAAGGTGACATTTGAGCAGATTTGCATGAGGTGACAAAGTGCTGTAGATTGAATATTTGTGTCCTCTCAAAATTTATGTGTTGAAATCCTAACCCCTCCCCAATGTTATGGCATTAGGAGGGGGACCTTTGGTTTTATTAGATCATGAAGGTGGAGCCCTCATGAATGATATTCCTGTACTTATAAAAGGGACCCCAGAGATATCCCAAGCAGCTTCCTCTATGTGAGGTCACAGCAAGAAGACAGCCATCTATGAACCAGGAAGTAGGCTCTCACCAGACACGGAATCTGATCTTGGGGTTCCAGGCTGTAGAACTGTGAGAAATAAAATTCTATTGTTTATAAACCAGTCTGTGGTATTGTGTTATAGGAGCCTGAAAGGACAATGACAGGGCGTGAGTCATGTAGTGCTTGTGATGAGTGCATGCCAATAAAGGCATCAGGTGGTTCAAGGCTTCTAACTGGGAGTGGGCTGACATGTTCAGGGAACAATGAGAAGTGATGGTAAATAGAAAAAAGGAATAATGGTAAGAACTGGGTTGTGAGAGTTCAGATTATGACATGTTATGCCCCAATTAGTCTGAGAAACCCTGCAAGGTTTGGAGCAGAGGGTGATGTGGCCTGTCCTCTGTCTGGTTTCAGCTTCTTGTCAATCAAACACCAGGGCCATAGGAGAATTGGGATAAATCAGCTGTCAGCTACATCTTCATCCTTTGTCCAGGCAGGACCCTCTCTTGGACATCTTGTGTTCTCCTAGCATCTTTTGCTACTTTTCTTATAAGAAAGCACTGAAGCATCCAGACTTTTCTGGTTTACATCCCTCCCTTGTATCTAGCAGAGAAATACCCATAACTACGTGGAATTAAGTAGCCTAGGGCTGAAACATGTGTCACTCACAAACTTATGACCCAAGATCCCTGATGCTTGGTGAAAAGTTATCTTAGTTCATTTGGGATGCTATAACAAATATTCCATAAACTAGGGAGCTTGTAAACAACAGAAATTTCTCATAGTTCCGGAGGCTGGGAAGTATAAGATCAAGTCACTAGAAAATTAAGTATCTGGTGAGAATCTGCTCACTGGATCGTAGATGCCATCTTCTCACTGTGTCCTAACATGTAGGAAGCAGCAAGAGCTTTGGGGATCTCTTTTACAAGGGTACTAATCCCATTCATAAAGACTCCACCCTCGTAATCATCTCCCAAAGGCTAATCACCTCCATAATACCACCAACAAAGGGGGTGAGGTTTCAACACATGAATTTTGGAGAGGACACAGACATTCAGTCTGCAGCACAAGCCTAAAGCACTTGCCCAACTGGGACTAAGGTGATCATAGCGTCCTATATAATAAAAGGCTAATATGCAAATTGTCCCCTTAGGAATTTGATTGACTGGGAGTTCGACCACTCACTATGGTGTGTGCTGACCACCAAGGGGTGGAACAAAGGAAGGCCCCAGCTGGCAGCTAGCAGCTGGGGGAAGGAAGGCCCCAATAGGCCCTGATCACCAGCCAGGCCAAGGGACCCTACCCATACATGAATTTTGTGCACCGGGCCTCTAGTCCTACCTAATAAAAGAGTAATATGCAAATTAACTATCACTCTGCTACACCCACAAACCACACCCACCAGCCACGCCCACCAGCCAATCAGAGCGAGTATGCAAATAAACCCAACCAAGATGGCTACAGCCACAGAGAGCAGGAGGGAGGCTTGGGTTTCCCAGGCAATGGAGGAAGCCAAGCTTTCCGCCTGCCCTTGCCAGCCTAAGCCTCCACTCAAGGCTACAAAGTTTCAATTATAGAAGGTAAACAAATCCAAACAGAAATGGTGGCAGCCACGGAGCTGGAAAGAGCAGGAGGCTAGGGTTGCCCCCTGGCAATGGAAGAAGCAAAGCTTTCCACACACCCTGGCCAGCTCAGGCCTCCGCTTAAGGCTACAAAGTTTCAATTATAGAAGGTAAATAAACCCCAACAGAAATGGCTGCCAGCCACGGAGTGAGCAGGAGGCTTGGCTCTGCTCCAGGCTACAAAGTTTCAATTGTAGAAGGTAAATAAATTCCAGATACCAGGGCCTCCACTTGGGTCACCAGGGGGCGTGGCTGGCCTGCAAACCACCACAGGCCCCTTGCTCAGGCCACCCCACACCCCAAGGGAACCCCCACCATGATCTGGGACACCCTTCAGGCAAACCAGCTGGCCCCCACCTGTGCACCAGGCCTCTATCCTATCTAATAAAAGAGTAATATGCAGATTGACCATCACTCCAACACACAATATGACTGCCCCCATGTGGTCAAAGATACTGCCCCTATGTGGACACAAGATGGCTGCCACAGGATAGCCAGTAGGGGAGGGCAGTTAGGAGGGACCAGGCCTGCAAGGGAGGACAGTTGGAGGTGATCAACCCTGCAGGGGAGGGCAGTTAGGGGTGACCAGGCCGGCAGAGGAGGGAAGTTGGGGGCAAACAGGCTGGCAGGGGAGCAGTTAGACATCAATTAGGCTGGCATGGGAGTGGTTAAGGGGCAATCAGGAAGGCAGGCAGGCGAGCAGTTGGGAGCCAGCAGTCCTGGATTGTGAGAGAGATGTCCGACTGCCCATTTAGACCCGATCCCTCGAGGGGTCCCAGATTGGAGAGGGTGCAGGCTGGGCTGAGGGACACCCCTCCCCCTGTGCACGAATTTCGTGCACCGGGCCTCTAGTTCTAATATAAAAATCCAGCATAAATCAAAATACTGTAAATAATATTATTTTATGAAATTAGATAGTTGCTTCTTATTAGAAACTTGATAGTAAATCCTTTAAGAAAGAATCTACCCTGGCCAGTTTGGCTCAGTAGATAGAGTATCAGCCTGTGGACCAAAGGGTCCTGGGTTCTATTCCGGTCAAGGACACATACTTCAGTTACAGACTCCTCCCTGGCCTAGGCCCTGGTTGGGGCTCATGCAGGAGGCAAATAATCGATGTGTTTCTCTCACATCTATATTTCTCTCTGTCTTTCCCTCTCTCTCCCACTCTCTCTGAAAATCAATGGAAAAATATCTTCGGGTAAGGATTTTTAAAAAAAGAATCCTTTCAAAAATCAGTAAACACTCAATGTACCTTTAACTGCATATGTTGGATAAAATTAAGTGTGACACCTGTGATTTCAATGTTCACAGAGAAAGTCTAGGATATTTTAAAGTATCTGAGACATACAGTTTGGCCATATATAGCTGACATACCATCAAGGGGGAAAATAACCATAAATATGCTTTAAGTTCCAAACAGCTAATCAGAGACCACAGTTAAGTTGAATGAAGATAAACTTGTTTTAACAAGACCTTTATGTTTGGTTACAATTGACATGTAAGACAAGCATGCTCAGATATAATCCAGCAAAGGAAAATTGAGCCAATTCTAGATAGAGCTGACTTAGCCCAACCTCTGTAGATAATATATTACCTAATCACTTCCTAGTTGGTTAATATTATTATGATTATTCGTGCTGAGATATTTTGAGGGCTAGGGATAGCTAGAAGTCAAGTTGGTCGGAGACCCAGAACACAATGCATCTTCCTCAAAACTAACTGGGTTCCAAGTCAGGAATCTGAGGTCGGCCTCTGACAGCTGCAGTTCTCAGAGCCATGGATTTGTGGATGCAGATTCTGTTCTCAATGCTTGTTTGCATTTCTGTAGGATCAGCAATAGCTTTTCTTGAGAATTTTGAAACTTAATCACTCACACAAAGCAAATGGAAGACAAATAGAAAAGTAAGTTTTGTTGGGGAGCAAAAGACGGGCTCATTTATCTTGACAGTTCTAAGGAGCACCTATGGAATTGTGCTTTAGGCCATGGAAAAAAACAACTGTTTAGTCCAAGGTGTGGGAGTTGAAGTGGAGAGGCAGAAGGCTGAACTTCACTCTGCTGTGGCTCCAGGTTGTCCAGCCCTCTCAGACCCCACCACAGGGAATTAGACAAGCACATCATGATGAATCCATTGAGACCATTTCTGAATTTTAAAAATCTGCAAGTATTTGTATCTTCATCTCAGTGCATATTTCAGCTACATTTGACACTGATAGCCTCTTCTTCTTGAAACACTTTTCACCCTTGGCTTCTGGGTCTTTCTCTACTCCTGGGACCAAGGCCATCTTCTTTCTGAATTCTCTTCCCCCTTGACTAGTCATTCAAAATGCTAGTTCTCTTTAGAGGGTCTTTCTGGGTCCTTCTTCTCACACTACACTTTCCAATACACACTTCAAGTTTTAACTACTTGAAAATTGTATGGAAAATTCTTGTCTTTATCCCTGATTCCAAACCCCTGCTCCCCACCCCCCCCCCCCCCCACCCCCGCCCACACACATACACACACCTAAAATTTAACTATAGCTCTATCTATAGCAGTGGTTCTCAACCTTTTTAATGCCACGTCCCTTTAATACAGTTCCTCATGTTGTGGTGACCCCCAACCATAAAATTATTTTTGTTGCTACTTCATAACTGTAATTTTGCTACTGTTATGAATCGTAATGTAAATATCTGTGTTTTCCGATGGTCTTAGGCGACCCTGCTAGCGGTTCTCAACCTGAGGTTATGAAGTAGCAACGAAAATAATTTTATGGTTGGGGGTCACCACAACATGAGGAACTGTATTAAAGGGTCACGGCATTAAAAAGGTTGAGAACCACTGATCTATAGGGATGTCTAAATACAACTATTACTAAAAACTGTAATTATATTTATTTTTTATTGTTTTTTAAAACTGATAGGTTCCAAGAACCATCTAGTAACTGTATTTCCAGTATGCCTTTTACAAATCACTTTCATCCATTACTTTGTAATACTCTTTCTTTCTTTTTTTCTTCACTGTGATTTTCTCATTAAAAAAAAAAAAAAATACTGTTTTCGCCTGGCCTGCATGGCTTGTTGGTTGAGTGAGCATTGACCTATGAATCAGGAGATCACAATTAGATTCCTGGTGTGGGCACATGCCTGGGTTTTGGGCTCAGTCCCCAGTGGGGAATGTGCAAAAGGCAGTTGATCAATGATTCTCTCTCATCGTTGATGTTTCTATCTCTCTCTCTCCTTCTCCCTTCCTCTTTGAAATCAATAAAAATATATTTTTTAAAAATATTGTTTTCTCTAACTAGTGTGCAGTTCAAGAGGCTTTCCTCTAACACTGTGCCACTCAGGATTTCTCTACCATGAATGGCCTTTTTATGAATTTCACCCATTTCTATTGGATCCTCTGGGTGTTTTTTTGTTTTGTTTTATTTGTAAAAGTTCAATATATATTCTGAGTACTAATCCTCTTACTGTTACACAGTTTGCTAATTCCTTTGTCCCATTCATAACTTACCTTTAATTTGTAGTGTCTATTATTATACAGAGGTCTTAATTTTAAGGAAATAAAATTTAATTTATTCATCACTTTGTGATTTCTGCTTTTTGTGTTTTTTTTCAATCATTCTCTAACCTGACATCAAAAAGATATTCTCGTATTTATTCTAAAAATTATAAAAGTTTGTTCTCGTATCTAGATATTTAATCTACTTAGAATTTATGTTATATGCTGTCATGTAGGGATCTAACCTGATTTTTTCTCCTTATGGGAAATCAGGCTTTTCAATACAAAATATTGAATAGGACATCTTTTTTCTATTTATTTTTAATGTCTCCTTGATCTTCTTCCAAACTTCTATATGCCCCTGATCGATTCATTGGTTCATTTTAATAAACCAGGGAAATGAATATTCAGAGCACTGTCAAAGAACCACCAAAAGAGGAAATTTTTGTTGTTGTTTATGTTTGAAATAGTAGGAATTCAGTAAGCATTTGAATCAATAAAATGAAATGAATTTCTCTTCTATGTGGTTGATTGGTCATAGAATTAAAACTATGCTCAAAGTCCCATATCCTAAGAATTCAAAGAACAATAGTGTTTAGAAGACAATGAATAATTGCTCTCTTCAAATTTATATATATGATAAATAAAAGAAGAGGATTGCAGAACTTCTAGAATTTCTAAGAATTTCAGAAGATTACAAATTACTGATAATAATTAATGTGATTTCATTGTCATTTTTCCATCTAAGTTTTTAAATTGTAATGTTAAAATTTCGAGGTGAGTAGTTTTTAAAGAAGAATGGATGCACAATGGCAACATATATATATATATATACGTTCCAAAAGTTAGGCTAAAATGTTTAGGAACTACTGCTTGGGGAAATTGCCATATGTTAAAAAATATTTTTTGATTTAAAAAAAAAAAAAGTTCTTTTTTTGATGAATCTGTGCTTGCCAGCACTGCTTAGAGACACTACTCCCAACTGTGGCAATTCAGAGCTGGAAGAGGGCAGGGAAGGGGAGAAGGTGGAAAATTTGGATTTCTACTGTTTTAACAAGGGGAAAAAAGCAATTGCCAGTAGTTGCTTTTAATTACATACAGATTGCCCTTTTATTTTGCTTCAGTCTTTTCAGCTCAAGTGCCAGGGAAGGGGAAGTATTACCTTGACTGCTGCACTAGAGGTCTGCTTCCACTTAGCTGCTGCAGCAAGTCTTGCCTTCTTCTAGAGCCGCTCCCCCAGCAAACCCACTATGAGAGGAGTCAGAATGGCTCCAAACACCAGAAATAGCAGTTCTTGAGTCAGCCCAGCTCAGAACCCACCGCAGATCTCTTGGGACTGCCTGGGGCCGTGGTCGGCAAACTGTGGCTCTCGAGCCACATGCGGCTCTTTGGCCCCTTGAGTGTGGCTCTTCCACAAAATACCACAGCCTGGGCAAGTCTATCTTGAAGAAGTGGCATTAGAAAAAGTTTAAGTTTAAAAAAATGGGCTCTCAAAAGAAATTTCAATCGTTGTACTGTTGATATTTGGCTCTGTTGACTAATGAGTTTGCCTACCACTGGCCTGAGGCAATTCCCCAAGTTCTTCCCCATCCTCGCCTTGGAGCAGTGAGAGAAAGCCAGGTGGGGTGCAGCCATCTCTTAATGCTAGCAGACAGCTAGGAGCTGAGTGCGCATACAAATTGGGCTCAATGAGGAGAAATGGTCAGGGCTGGGAAGGAGAGCAGTTCCTCCAATGCCTTCACCCTCTGCCACCATCACTTAGACCCCTATGTCCCCCAAAAGGCTTCAGAAATAGCAAAGTCATGAATATGAAACTCCAGATTGTGAGGGACCCTGTAGGAAAATGTCTTTTTCCTTAAGCCATCTTAGCCTCAAGATCCGTTTGTTCCCTCCTTCCCTCGAGTAGGATACACCTGACCTCCAGCTTAGCCACCAGCCTCTGTGCTGTGCTCCCAAATGTAAAGCCATCTTGCAAGGTGGGCAGCCTCTTACTAGTACCTCCTCTTCTGTGCAATTTGGTACCTCCTTGTGCTAATACCTGTGAGTTAACCGCTGTGCGAAAATGGGTCCTTATGAGAAATTGGTTCTTTCAACTTGAGGAGAAAAATATTGAAATAATTTCCTTTTTCTTCTCAGCATATCCCTCTCTGTGCTCTCTTGATGCAGTGAATTGACCCGGGACTTCTAATTCATCTTTCTGCACATTCTGGCTTTGTCCAATGTGAAGGGTACACAGTAAGCTTCCATTGTGGGTGACGATGTAGAATCAATATTCTGATAGGATTTGGAGCATCTGGTTACAGTTTCACTTTCCATACTAACCAGCCCTCTGACTGCCAGCCGAGTAGCATACTCATTAATCCAGTGATCTCCTCTTGCCAACTGGGGAAATTAGGACTAACACTCCTAGTCTGAAGGAATGGAAAGAGTTCATATTGCCAAATGATTATCCCTCAAATATAAAATGTGACTTAACAGTATTCAAAGAATTCAGATACAGTAAAACGTGAAGGGCCCTATAGAAATTGTATCAAACATCAGTTCATCATCACTTGTCTTCTTTCCAAATATAAAATCAAAGATTAGTTACTGCAAAATTAAATGAAAGATTACAGAAGTGAATGAAGTGTGTGTGCGTGTAGACATGTTTCAATGGGATTGCTTAACTGAGAGAGGACTTTAAAAGTAAAAATCTCTAATGCAACTAAAGTTACTGCAGAGTTTTGTTGATGCTGAGAACCCAAAACTTGTTTCATGAAAAAGGTCTCCAGAAACTAGGGTTTCATTGTTATTTCAGACAGTACATTTCAGGAGCGCTGAATCCTTGACTGTTTAAAAGCAAACAAAGCCAGGGTTAATGTTTTAATGTTTGCCTGGAATTTTTCTCTCTTCTGGAAAAGTAAATCCAAGATGGCAGCTGCCAAGATTAAATATGCTTTTTGGGTATTCTTTAAGCTTAATGTGTAAGGTATTGCTCTAGCAATGTGCAATTTAATGAACTCCACTGACATGTGGTTTATGGAAGTGATTCTCCCATGGATTTGAAATCCTTTATAGCTTTGACCTACTCCTAAATTTTCTCCTTGGGTTTGTGATCTAAGTATTTGCAAAAAGCCATCTAATTGTACAGTGAATTCCATGTATGATTCCTCTCTTGATCTGCTTATTAAAATTTTAGTATCACTTTTCTTTTCATTGCTATCTGAAAGAGACCTTCTATTAGGAGGTGAAGAAACATTTGGCCAATAAATGAGTAGATGAATGAATAAGAACTAAATAACTACTAATTCAACATCCAAACCTTTTACATATTAATTTTTTTTAATCTCTTGAAATGAGACAATTAATATTATTAGGACAGTTTCCCTGAATTCAATTTACCTCTAAAAATTTGAAGTCCCTTAAAATCTTTCAGCTTCTGACTCGCCTGTTCTCAAAACTTTCTAAGTATTAACTTAGTTGATTCTTCCATGAGTGAAGTATTCTTATTGACTCCATTGTACAGATGAGAATACTGAGGCATGGAGTGAATACAGAGGCATGGGATAATACTGACATGCTAGGTCAGTAGAGGTGGAGTGTGGATTTGGACCCCAGCAGGCTGGTTCAAGAACTCCCTTCTCAAGCAAAAGCAATCCTGCATAGAGACATTAGAGTTTAGGTATATTCTAAATACCCATGTAACTTAAATCATGGAAAAGTGCTATTCAGTTTAAATTGTTATAGAATAGTTAAATTAGTAATGATACATTTTTAATGTTGGAAAACTTGCAGAGTGGTGAGACAGATTGTGGCAAGAGGTGAAGGCAATACAGGTTACAATAGGCACATATTTGAAACTTGAATTGATAAATTCGAGGGAGATGTGCAAATGTGATTCCAGGTTAAAAAGCAGTAATTTTTAAAATAAACTGTACAATATTACTCCCCATTCAGACTCTAAGAGCTAAGTTCATGTTCAGTTCTCTGTGTCCTCCCTTGCAGAGTAACGTCTCTTGTATGGTCCCTTTGGACTAGGGCTTCTGTAGAGAAGGGGACATCTCTTTGAAAGGGCCCTCAGATCAAGCAAGTCATTCCTGAGACTTAGGGAGGTCATGGGGAGACCACTTACACAGATATATATATATACTGAGTGGCCAGATTATTATGATCTCTGAATACATAATAATCTGGCCACTCAGTGTATATTTTATATAATAAAAGGCGAATATACAAATTGTCCCCTCAACCAGAAGGCAGGCTGGCCAACCACCCATGTCCCCTCCCCCTGGCCAGGCGGGCCAGACCCCACCCATGCACGAATTCATGCACATGCACCTGGCCTCTAATACACACACACACACACACACACACACACACACACACACACACACACACACTGAGTGGCCAGATTATTATGCGTTCAGATATCATAATAATCTGGCCACTCAGTATATATATATGTATGTATATATGCTGTGATCATGTCCATGTCATCTTTAGAATGATGGAAGTAGAAGGGCCTCTTAAAACCCAAACATGTGTTATAATTATCATTAGGAATTATAACTTTTTATAGAAATTATGTGCTGGGCATTGTAGCAAGTGTTTTCTAGCATTATTTCATTTAATTCTCACAACCTTCCTTCCCCAGTTGACTGGGAGTAGCAGGCAGTTAATTTCAATTATCTTTGGGATTTTAGATATCTTAGTTGTGACTTAAAATGTGAATGTCTTACCTATACCTATATTTCCCTTATCCTTACATTCACAAAGTGAAAAGCAGAGATGGACTCCCACATAATGATCTATGCTTTTCATTTATTTCTATTATAATTGGGGTTTTTTGTTGTTAGTCCTCACCTGAGGATATTTTTCCACTGATTTTCAGAGAGAGTGGAAGGGAGCGGGAGAGACAGAGAGAGAAACATCAATGTGAGAGCATCGATGTCTCACATCATTTGGTTGCCTCCTGTATGTGACCCGACAATGGCCAGGGATCGAGCCTGCAACCAAGGTATGTGCCCTTGACTGGAAATGAACCCAGGACTCTTCAGTCCACAGACTGAGGCTCTCTCCATTGAGCCAAACCAGCGAGGGCTGATTTTTTTTTTCCCCTGAATCATTTAGTAAACATTTTATAGCAGTAATAAGTCAACACGGGATTTTCCTTTTGAATGTGTGCTGTGCACCTGCCATCTTCTCCTTGTGTCCAATTTGACTCTGATGCCAGCACATGCGGCTCCTAATTTCTTCTCTGCTACTCAGACTGTTCTACTTCTCTCCAAAAAGCTCAACTAGTATGCTCTTTCTTTTTCCTTTAGAAAACACAGCTTTGAAATGCAGTCTTTCTTGATATAGAGCATTGCTTTGGAGCTATTATGTGTGTAATCAGCAAGGATACACACACCCGGTCATTTCCTGGAGAACATGTTGCCAGAACAGTTCACAGTCACTCCTTTTTTTGGCATTCCCTTGTCTACTTGGAGAGACTTACTGCTGTTCAGAGAAGTTTTCATCCGTCAGTACTTTCCATTTGAAAATCATGCTTAAATGGTCTCTTTTCCTATGGTAGCCTACAAGTAAAATGCAGTCCAAGTTGAATGCTGACTTGCTCTTAGAATCACACAATAGCACACAATTGGGTCACTGTAGCACCTAAGGGTAGGAATGACGCCTATTAAGAACTTCCCATGTCCTCCAAGAGGGTAGAACTCATTTTATTAGCATGGAAATTTATTTGAATTGATAAAATAATGGATCATTCCAATCATTTAAAACATGTTGTTATGCCTGAGAGTGAGTGTTTTAGTCACCAGGACTCTCTTAGAGTACAGTGAATCTCAAGGCCAAATCTATATGAATTGAATATCTTCTTAATTCCTTCTAATTGTCATGTAGTTAATGTAATTTGGGGGAGCTAGGTTATCTAAGGACAAATGTGAGCTTGTGCACTATTGTTATATTCATGGAAATAAATAGCAAAATAGAACAATGAGTCTACAAACTACAATAAATGCATAAATAATCAAAGAAACCAGCAATTTTTCCTACATGCAGCTAGCCATTAGCCTCCTTCTAAGGCAGGTCCTTATGAAGAATATGTCTAAAATACAATGAAGAGTTATCTAGAATACAAAGCACAAACAACCCATCCTGTCTCCTCTGCTCACCCTGTCCGATTCGTCTAAGTCAAAGCCGGGTAGGACTCTGAGTATGCAGGCAGATAACGTCCTGGTGAAAGCCCACCCATCTATGCTGGCTTGTATCTCCCTTAGCCCTGTCCTTGCAGGCTTTGGAATATTTCTATGACATTGGATCGGTTACAGTGGAAACAGAGAGAAAGTTTGTAATCATATGATATAAAGATCTCTATTTGTGAGCTCAACTATTGGATCCATCGTCTTTCATCAGCAGAAAAATGGGGGAAATCAAATACTTTGTTTTGTTTCAACCACCCAGAGAAGGAAGAGCTCAGAGCGTGGGAAATCAATATATCTTACTTACTCTGACAACCCCTCCCTCTGGAGCGTGTACATGATCAGGGGTAGGCAAATGACTTTTCCATCATATTTGGCCCAAAACCACCCTGGTGAGTGAAGAGCAAGGGAATCGTTTGATAAGATTTGGAAAATAACATCTGTTTTTCTTAGCATTTCTGGATGAATTTATCAGGCATCCTGTATTTTACACTTTCTGTTGAAAACTTTAAGTGAATACCTTGCATGGACATGAAGCCTTTGGGTATTAGAAGCTCCAAGAGACTGTGCTGTTGAAGGAGGCCATGTTTACAGTCAAGTGTAGAATCATCTGAAATGTTTGTTTCCTCCCTGGAAACAATGGCTCTCCAGGCCTGCATAGACTGCTTCCTTGCTCCGTGAACTTGGAACTAAGTGTTGATGCTCATACACTTAGAGTTCTAGGATTCCATGAATCAAATTCTTCTTTTTTTTAAATAAATTTTATTAAACTTATTGTGGTGGCAATGTTTAATAAAACTGTTTCAAGTCTATCACTCTATAATATATCCTCTGTGTATTGTATTATGTATTCACCACCCAAAGTCAAGTCTCCTTCTGTCACCATATATTTGTCCCCCTTCACCCTCTTCTACCTCCTCCCTGCCCCCTTGCCCTCTACTGACTTATCCTTAGAAGTTCAGTTTGGCTACTATGTATATGGAACTGACTAGCCAAGCACAGTACAAGCAGGGAGAAAAATACAAATAACTAAGATATTTTTCCCTAAGCATATGAACAAGGCAGAACAAATACAGATAAACACAATTAATAGCTCATACTCAATGAGGAATTCCTGGTGTAAGCTTTAGACATATCCGTTTACTCAATCCTCCTTTCTATGAGGTAATTTCTGCCATTTTGACTACTCTACAAATGAGGAAACTGCACCCCCTAGCAAGCGAAGGAGCCAAGATTTGAGCTCAGGTACACTGGTTTCTGAGTCTGTGTCCAGAACCACTATGCTCTGCTACAGCATGGTGAATGCAAGGATTAAACATGTAACCACTGGGCATCTGGGAGCCCAGAGAAGAGGCATCTGGCTTAGCGCATGGCAGGTTTGGGGAAGTGGGACTCAGAGTGTAGTCTCCATCTGTACTTCTGTCTTTTTAAGGAGGTCATGTCTTGAACGGGGATTTAAAGGATGAGAAAGTGGTTGCTAGTTGAAGGAGCATACCAAGGCAAGGGCACAGCTCAGCAAAGGCCCTGAGTTGAGAAGCGGTACTTGGGGCTGGTGGGAGGGGTAGTAACAGTCAGGAGAGGAGCATCTTTTCCTGGGACCTGAGCAATGAGACTCAATCCTGGTCAATTAGGAGGATGATAGAGATTCTTGATTTTTTAAAATTAATTTTCACATAGAGAGTAAGGAAGAGGGAGAGAGAGAGATAGATACATCGATGAGAAAGGAAACATTGATCAGCTGACTCCTGCATGCCCCCACCAGGGATTGAGCCCACAACCCAGGCATGTACCCTGACCACCAGGAATTGAACTGGCAACATCTTGGTGCCTAGGTCGACGCTCAACCACTAAGCCACACCAGCCAGGAAGAGCCCTGGATTCTAAGTACAGGGCAGGAAGTTAAGGGTATCAGCAGGAGTGCAATTACAAAGGTTTCGTGTTGATGATCAGGAACTTGAAATGTCTCCTATATTGGTGGGTTCAGAAAAATCAACATGGCAGCTGTATGGAGCTTGAATTTGTTAGGGACACAACTCTAAATGTCACATTAACTGTAACATTGGCTATCTTCTTGAATGACGTATGATATTCTCAACTCTCTTAATGAACAGTGACAAAGATGTAACAGATTGTTTTCATCAACATTTACTAAGTTCCTCTCTGCCAAGCCATTGGACCAAAATATTCAATAAGATAAACTGGACCACTTGGGAGATTTCTTACTCTGATTTCATCTTTCTGCCTTTACAGAGAAATGGTTCTGGTGCCAGAATATGAAGCAGAAATGAGAGAGAGGCAAAGGAGCTGTGAAATCCATATAGCAAATAACCATCTGTTAACAATTTATCTGACAAATATTTATGGGGGGCCCAGGCATGCTAGGCTCATTTGGACATGCAACACTCACAAGTGTTTGTCCTCATAAGTGTACATTTAATAGTTGACTATAATTAATAGGTCAGCCTAAACATGAAAAATTCAAATTCCAAAGCATATTTTTAATAAACATCCTTTACCCATCATGTTAACTATTCCGTCTTCCAATAGGATTTAGAATCTGTCTAGGCAATCTTAGGCCGGTTGGCCCTGTGACCTTCCCTGCATGTTAATTACATTAGCATGCTTTAGAGGAAAGGAAAAAAGGAAGAAGTTTGAGGTAGGATATCTGGTTCAAGTTCAAGTTCAAGTTAAGTTCCAGTTCAAATCAGGTGTTTTTCTATAAAAAGAATCATTAAGCTGGATGACCTTTTTAATCCTTTTGAATTTAAACATGCTAAGCATATAATACTTCATTTTTTTCCCCACATGCTTTCCCATCTGTTACATATTGGTGCTTTAAGAATGGAGGTCATTTTAGCCAAAATCAACATCAAACTGCCCCTACATCTTACTACAATTGTCCATTACGTTAACTTACCAAAATTTTTTAGTCGAGTTCTATTTGGAGTAGGCACTGTGATAGTTATTCCTTTTTCACAAATACACTAGTTAAACTGATTATGACAAACTCAGACAAACCTCAGAAAGCAGATCTTCTTCCCTGTATAATAGTTATCAGCTTTTTGAATAATGTTTTAACTGTTTACAATGAAACCAGGGTACTAGTCCACTGATATGATAAGACCAGTGCATTTCCTAATGTTAGAAACAAGTCAAAATTCATTGTTCTCACTTCCTTTGCTGAGTTTAGTTGACCTCATCCAAATTAGGAAAACACTTAGCTTGAAAGTTTGCCCCCATAATTTAAATAGAAAATAAAACCAAAATGGTTTATTTTTCATTATTGCTTAATTTTAAATATTTTAGATGTAATTTAAGTTTTGCAGCATTTATTGTGCTTTTTTTATTTCAAAAGATACATACATTTTAAGTTTTTAAAATGGATAATATGTAAAGGAATTCAAGTAAAGAAAGAATTTTGCCTGTAATTTTTCATCTTAAAGATAGCCACTATTAAGGTGAGGAGGAGCTTTTTCTACATATGTGTATATTTATATAAATGTATGCAAATATATGTATATATAAACATTTATAATGAAACAACTATATTACTCTGCACTGCTTTACTGAATTATAAGTGAGTTGGGACACAAAAATTATGTGTATTGTTTGTCTTGATGGGCCAACTGTAAAATACTACAGGTAGTTAGCCATTTCTTTCCTACCTTAAGTTACATACATTTTTATTCCCTCTGAAATAAAAATGATCCTAAGAAAATAATACATTTAAGATAAGAATTATCAAAAATAGATTTATCAAATTAATGTAACTAATAGAGCTAAATGGAAATCATTGTCAAGAAATATTCCTACTTTTTAAAGATAATCAGCTTAGTATGTATATATTTTGTAATTAGCATGGCATGGAGGGAAGAGACCTGATATTTATGAAACATTTACAGATACCAGGCTTTGTGATGGGAAATTTAAATCTGCTATTTCACTTAATCCTTAAGATAAGAAGGAGAATTTAGTATTATCCATTTGACAGTTAAGGAAACTGAGATTCAGAGATTTTTAATACTTTGCCCAGTCACACTGTTAAATATGATATAGAAAGATAAAAACATTCATAATTTTACCACTAGAGTAACTACTGGTAATTGTGTCCTATAGTTTTTAAACTCGTATTCTATGCATATTCTATTCCATGCATTTTATTGCTCTCATTCCTTTTCTGTTCCTTTTCTTTCTTTTTACGATGAGATCATGATATACACACTGTTTTATACCTGGTGCATTTTTTCACTTGGCTGCTTGCTTTCACTCCTTTTTAATGACCATAAGTTAAGGAAGCATTATTTATCATAGTTAACCAATTCCTAATAAATGCATATTTGGGGTATTTAAAAACAATGGTTCAATACACATTCTTGCATATTTCTCTTTTTGCGTGTATACAAGTATTTCTGTAAGCAGAATCATGAAAGCTAAAAATCCCTGAGACTAAAAGCATGCACACAATAAATTATAAATAATATGACAACGTGGCCTTGCAAAAAGGTTTCACCAGTTTTTACTCTCGTGACATCATGTAAGAGTGCCCCCTTTACCACTGCCCCAGCCAGAGGAGGGATGGGAGAGATCATTCATCCCTTTCCTTTACTGATCACACACTACTGACCCTGAGAGGTGAGAAAGGTTTGCCTATCATTTTAAGTGTAGTAATAACTGAGTTTAAACCCAGCTGAGATTATAGTATCAAATAAAAAAAAACCACAATAATAATGATAGGCAGCACTTAGGAATGCCAACCACTGTTCAAAACACTTTTAAAATGTTAAACCCTCTGAGTTGTGTGCAATCACTATGCCCAGATTGCAGGTAAGGAAATGGAGGCCTGAGAGGCTAAGTGACTTTTCACCAAATCAACACATTAGAATTGGGCAGCATGGCCCAAGAGTCCATGATCTTAGCCTGTGTTCTATATTTCTATTTTATATTTATTTTCTAAAAAGTGAGTTTCCAGGAGTTATTCCAACCAAGTTGCCCAGCAGGTCTATTAAAAAAATCATGAGCATAAAAAATTTGTATGTATCATCAAACAGAGGAATTGTGGACTTTGAGTTAAAAAGAACCCAGCGTGTGTGTGTGTGTGTGTGTGTGTGTGTGTGTGTGTGTGTGTGTAAAATGTGCCATCAGTTCTGACTGGTCAACTCTAGCTGGAGTGTCCTGGGAGTGAGAGCATAGATCACAACCCCTGCTCTCTGTGAGTTGCTCGAGACACAAATCTGGCAGTTAGGCAAGGCTTTGAGTTGAAGATGAGACTTGGAAATAAATGGGACTGAAAATATCTTCACAGCTTAAAGTTACTAAAAATGAGGTATCAGTAAGGGTGTTTCCTATGATTCAGTAAAGAAGAACACAATTAGAAAGTTATGGAAGAAGTCCGTTCCAAGTTTATACCTCAGTGACTTGAGACTCTCCACTCAAATTGGTTGCACAGCTCACTGTTTGTGTTCTAGATATAGCAATGTATAGGTACAGGGGCTTCATTCCTTCACAGCTTGTTTAGGGTTGGTGAGCTTCTGCAAGCTTAGATTGACATTACCTGCCTGCCTTCTGTAGGGGGCAACATGCCTGCTCCCTTATGTTAAGCAAAACACACATCCTTCTGAACCGCACCTGCATCTACCCTCTCCATCTCCACAGACCCACAACACTTCTGGGATCCCTTTTCTCTCCCTGGATCTCCTGGGAATCTCAGTGGTCCCCTCCACTGCTCTGCCACCTCAGGTCCATTTTCCTCCAACGTCTCTTGGTGCCCTGGCATGTCTACCAGTCCCGATGCTCTGCAAACCTCAACCAAGGACTGAGCCACTAGGCTTCACGTGCCATTTGCCACAGAACCCAGTGATGGAGGAAGCACATGACTTGTTCCACTCACTTTCTATAAATTCTGTTTTTGAAAACTCTCCCTCTTCTCCTCTTTCCTTCCTTCCCTTTTCCTCTTCATTCATCCTCTCCTAAAACGCAGGCTTAAATGGACTCGGGTTGAAGAAGATTTCGGTGAAATGAATTCACATTTTCTTCTGCACGCTCTCATTCCACAAGGCTTTGAAACCTATGGTAACTTTTGGTTCTAGTGGTGGGTCCTTCTTTGAAATGTAAATCTAAAGAATACAAGTATTTAATTTGTTATTCAGATTAAGTCAAAACTGCACTGTTGGGTAGAGAAGAACTCTTAAACCAGCTATGGAGGTTCTCCCTCATTCCACAAGCAGCCCCTGACAGAGGTCCGTGGAACCCTAGCGCTCTTAGGAACACAGTTTAAAAACCATGTTCTAGAAATGAGGAACTATTTAAAGTTGATTAGCAAGGGGGTAAGTTGGTAAAAGTAATGAATGTTTCCTTGTGATCCAAGGCAAAGTGAGAAACCAATATGATTGGATTGTGACCAGAAAACACATTTGAGCTTAGTTTTAATTATGCAGAAATAGATGATTTCCTTTCTCCTCCAATAAAGTTCTGAACGTTTTTAACTACTAACAGATACATGCAAAGATGACTTGCAAAGGGTGGGTTCTAATATATAACATACAGTTTCTGATATATGTGTGTATATGTATATAATTATTTGACGCATATGTTCAAAATGTTTTTGTTTCAAGGACCAACAGCCATAAATTGAGGAAATAGAAGCAGACAAGTTAAACAATTTTTCCAAGCTGGCATACTGGCTCAAGAAAATGTAGTATTTGTCAAGATGGCAGTTTGGATTTCTTTCCAAGTTCATGGCTTCATGTTCCAGTCTTCTTTCATTTCTATTTTCACATGGAAGTTCTACTGCACTCTAAGAGAACTATAGCAAATTACAACCTTACAGCTGCTAAAGGATGGAAAAAATGAGGGAAATCTACACTAATAAAAGAATAAGATGCAAATTGACTGTACCTTCGTGACGTCCACCAGCCAATCAGGAGTGAGGATGCAAATTAACCCAACAAAATGGTGGGTTAATTTGCATACAGAGGCTCCTAGAGGCCGGGGGCAGGACACAGGCATTCTGCACAGCCCCAGCCACTCTGGGCCTCTGGGCAGTGTGGGAAGGCAGAAAGGTGGCTCCAGGCGGGAGCGAAAAGGCGGCTCCAGCCAGAGCAAAGGCGGTGCTGGCAGCCAGGGGAAGGAAGGCCCATTCTTACACGAATCTTTGTGCATCGGGCCTCTAGTATATATATAAGACTTATTGAAGATGAGTCAAACACTCGATTGACATAACCATGAATAACACATCATCATTGATAGCAAAAGTAAACGATTATTCTACACTAAACCATTTAGCCAGCATTTTGGTCAGGAAAAGTGTTCTTTTTGTGGATTCACTGGATGAAAGAAGGGTTTTAAGGAGAAAATCAATGGTTTTGCTGCTCAAGCTTTTCTGTATTGGTTAGCTCCAAGGGATCTGAGAATTGTAGAAGGCTCTGAGGGCAATGATTTTGAAGTACTTGTGTTTATACAGGACAGGCCATACCCTTATGTGTCCATTAGTTTCATTTGCAGACATGTTGTAGTAGGAATGATCTAATGTAACATTTGTTAGATAATTTGATAATTTGTAAATTGCCTTGTCTTGAGTAACTTCCTCCAGTGAACTCAAAATGGAGCAAGCTACCTTGGCCAAGTGTTAGTTTTTTGTTTATTGTCCCTTTTCTTTATTTTAAAAAAAGCTAGGATTAAAATTTACAAGACCTTCAAATTAAGGAAGGTTTAAATATGATTTATATGTAAATTGGAAAATATGTGCTTCTCTATGCCTTACACACTCCAAATATATTGTCTTACCATAATGCATCTTCCTAATGTTTCTAATTAAACTCTCAGGTTAAGTTTGGACAAAAATTGGCTCATTCTACCCCATTTCATATAAACGATGGGCATTAGTCACAGATAAAATTAAAGTTACAAATGTAGGAACCATTTCTCATTGAAGTAACATCTGAAAATTTTTTATTACATGTGGTTATGTGTATGAATATACGTACATATGTGTATACTCATGTTTCAGTAAATATATATTTGTAACTTGTAAATGTATTATTGGCTTTCTGATAGGCATATTATATATTAGACATTGAATTCAGTCATTTAATTAATTCTACCTATGGTTAGAAAACATATTTTCTTAGCACCACTGATCACCTTCACTCACTTATAATTGCTGTTTTGTGGTTCATTGTTGTGTGCACATGTAACAAAGTGTAGAATTGCAGCTATGCTCTGCATAACCAAAAGCAAGGTCTACATTTGTCCCATTTGTGCACCATTTCTGGTCAAAGGTAACCTTTTCTCCAGTAACAGATTTGGTCATGTAGATTTTGTCTTGGAAAAAAAATCCACACAATTGTTTGTTTGTAAGAATTGTTTGGCCACTGCTGGCCTTCTGGGGTGAGGGGTCCCATTGTCGGAGTCTTTGAAGATAATAAGAATGGGCAGGAGATCTATTCTTCTGGGAAAACCAGAGAATTACATGTTGTAGTGTCAGGAAGGGAGCAGTCACTTTATGTGGGCATTTTCCCTGAAGCTGGTATTTAGAGGATTGTTTTCTCTGACCCTTGAGGAACTTTTAATTTTCTCAACATAGAAAGGTCGGTATTTCATCTCAGCAACAATTATGGTGAAAACAGCTCTAAGTAAAAGTAGATTGAAAGTTATTGTCCTCCCCAAATGGTACTATTGTGTATTGTTTTCAAGGAGCTATTTTAAAAAGAGAGAAAGGGGGAGGGGGAGAAAGGGAGAGAGAAACCCAGAGACCAAGAACAGAAAAGCAAAATGCTGAGTGAGGATGTGAGGGATTAGAGAGAGGATATTTTGAGATTTAGAGGCCTGTCATCAATTCTCAGTTTCCTCTGAAGATCCAAGAAGTGCTGATGGAGAGTTTCTTTACGCAGTGTAGAGGTTAAAGTTGCAGCTTTGCTCTAGGAGCTCTCTAATAACTCTAATTCCAATTCAAAATTTTTTCCCTTTGGTTCTCTGAGTGTCTACACTCCTATGACTACCCTTTTGCTGTGTCCAGGTCAGCTCCCATTTGCTTTCTAAGTTGTCCCTCCCACTATGGGACCAGGATCTCCTGCAGGCTTTTAGGGGACAGCTGTGGTTCCTATTGGCTCTCCTCAGAGCCTTCCTTTTGGGACCTGCCCATCCCCCAACTAATGGAGTTAGGATGGAGCTGTCAGTCAGGGGCTTCCACCTCTTCCACAGAAGCTGGACCAATGATGCCTGCTCACCCACTAGAGACCTTTTGGGGACCGGAAGGGCTACTTGGAGCCAGAGATGTTTCTTTCCTTGGGAGATTTGCAATTATTAGGGCCACTTAAGTTTAAAATGATAGTCCTCCCCATCATGAAAAGAGAATACTTCCGTGAAGAAAAACAAGAAGAGGGAGTTCTCTGAGACCATTCAGAAAACACCTGAATTGGGCCAGTCTAAAGCAAGCCACCACCAGAACATTTTAGTTACAGCAACAACAGATTCTATTTTACCTGAAGACTAGTTTAAGGTCGATTTCTATTTCTTGTAGTAGAAATATTTTCTTTAATAGCATTTAAGTCTGATTGTGATAGAAATAAAAACCTACTGGTTCTGCCAACTCTACTGATTTGGTTCTACTGAAACCTAACCCATGCCTCTTGGCTACATTTCTGCATTAACAGTAATCCGCACTACATTTCTGGCTTCTCTCACTAAGTTGTTCAACGTGCTCCGTGACACTTATGATACATTACTTCTGCCAAGATTTCTTCCTCTCCCACCTCTAAGATATGAGGGCTAATCCTGCATTTTTGTTCATTCTAATTGGCTCTTAGTCCTCACCACCCAGCCCTAAGTCTTGTCAGTAGAACAGCAGTGATAGAGCACCCACCCTCACTCTAGCCTTGGAAGATCAGTGCTGGGGCTTCCAGAAACAGTAACAGCAACACAGAAACAGTGGTGGGCAGTAAGCAGGATTTTGTCATCAGAGTGAGACCACATCCACCACTCTCCAAGGTGCCCATGGAAATATTTTTAAAACCGCGTCCTTGTAGATCAAACTAGCCTGGCACTCATCAAATTTCTGCCTTGATTTATGTGAATGGAACTCTATACTCTCTGGCAAAAGAAAGGATATCAACACTCCATCTTCAATAAAAATGGGCTCTAAAAATAAAATAATGACTGGAAAGCATGTGCTCCAAGTGGAAAAGATTAATACTGGAAATCCTTAATTATTAGGGATTTTCTTAGTCCTTTTATGGCTTCCCTTTCTGGCTCTCCACTCTTGGGTTTTTACTACTTATTGGCACTGGTACGAGAGAACAGATACAATGAGATCTAATTTGGAGTGGACAGTCTGCCACTTGGCAGTGCCTTTGGGAAATTTTAGTAGAACGGGTCACTGTGTAGACTTTCTGCCGTATATGATGTAGGGATTAGAGTCAATTTAGGTATCTCTGTGAAGCCTTACACATACCCATTCAGAAGTGCATGCTCTCAACACACGCTGACATGCATGTACAAGAAAATGCTGGAGTCCCCCAGGGCTCTCTAAGATAGGAATGAGCAGCTGTGTCAGCCTCACCTTGGAGAAGAGAGTATGGGGAGGGATTCCCTTTCTACCAGGTTAGTAAGCACCTGGCTTCCCACCAGCTGGACTCTGATGAAGCTGAGGTTCTTCTCAGTTGCACGTCAGCACTCCCCACCTTCCATTCCAACTGAGGGTTGCTGACTTTCCCATTGCTCATTCCCATCCTGCTTCAGAGGCACATTCCTGTTCAGTGTGGCAGGGAGGCCCATTTCAGCATTCTCCTCCATTGAATAAGCTCACCCAAAATTAAGATAAACTCAGCTTCCCAAAGAGAGAAATATTATTACTAATACTGGGATCTACCAATATCACGTGCCAGGCTTCATCAGCAGAAGTCCTCACCGGTAACTTGACCATGTTGGACTTCTTTGCTAAGAGATAACAAGAAGAAAATGAAGCAAGCAGGATGGCCAGTGGACATTTCTTGATATTTTAAACTAAAAATGAAAAGTTTGGGAAATAACACTTCGAGGGTGGGGTATTCTATGAGTTGTCTGCAAAGACGACTAAAGGGTTTGCATGGTCCTTTCACGCTCACATAGTCCTTGTAGTCAGGCACTTCGGGGAGCTGGGGGGTTGTGGTCTGCATCTGTGGAATCACATGAGACTGAAACCCTTTTTAGGACCAGGCCTGAAAGTCTGGCAAGGCTAAGAGGTCCTGCGAGAAAATATGTGAAGAGACACAGAGCGGGATGAACCTTTAGAGGTGAACAGGAACAGGCATGAAAGATTGATATGCTTTCAGCGAGAACTAGTTATAAGGGAAATGCTTCTCTTTTGCTGAAATATTGAAAAACAGCAATTTCTCTGACAGCCACGTGATTAGATCAACAAGAGATTAGGAAGAACTACACATTATTTAAGAATGAAAATCCAGCACTGCAGATGGGCTCAGCAATGTCAAAATAATAGTAGGCTAGACATTAATGTTATTACTAATTTTCTGTTTAGCTTGTTAATTTCCTCTATCACAGGATCTATCTTTTGCTACCTACCGAGAGATGGCTCTAAATAATATTTTGAAATTATTAATTATTTCATTAATTCGGTGTTATTTACCAGTGTTATGTGCCAACTACACAGATCTAATCAGTAAGGAATTAGAATGACAAAGATAGGTCATTCGTATTTTGCTATTGAATCTCTTTTATCTCTATGGAATTTAAATATAATTAAATGAACCCTTCACATAAATTAACAAGCAACATGAAGGAAATTAATATTGCTGTCACTATTCACATTATTCTAATTTTTCTTTGAATATTTTAAAGTCAATAGAAACTCTGCAAAGTGACTGAGCAAAATTCTTCCATTCAAATCCTTACATCTTTCTCTTTTCATAATGAAAATATAATCATGGAAGACTAAGGGAACTTTAAGATACTTAGTACAATGTCTACATGTTATAAAGAGAAGCCACTGTGAGTGTGAACAGTTGCAGGTATGATACGAATCCAATGGCAGCTTTTCAGTAGGAATGGATCACTTTAAGTTGGAGGTTCAAAGTAACTGTGTGATCTGAGACAAAGACAATGGACCTTTCTGAATTTTGAAAAAAGGTAGTTGAAATATGCAGTCATCTAAGAAGTTTAATTGATCTGTAGAGAATCAGATTCACAGAGATATTAAATATTTAAAATTTCTCCTCTTTGACATGAAAGTGTACCAAATGAAATTATGATTAGGATGTCTTCTCAGTCATTCGTTCTTCAATTCATTAATACTTATGATTAATACTGTCTCCTGTAGACAGGATTTTGTCTCACACTAATAAGTTCGTTTCTGGCAAAACATTACACGTCACATAATGAAAAATATTTTCCAAAAAGTGTTACTGAGTTTGATTTTTATAATTATTTATTTTTAGAAGCATGTATTTAAAAGAAACTGAAGTAGAAGCTCCCATTTATCAAAAATAAGTGGAATTTAAACTACATATATACCTGATTTTAAAGAAGAAAGGTTCCAACACTGATGCATGATAATAGATTTCCATCTTTAGAAGTAAAAGACGTTTGTTACTTTGAGGTTCAAGTGCAGAAACTGGTGGGCATTCTCAAGGGATTATCCATTGAGAACTCTCCAGAGTATCAGACTATCTAGGAAGTAGGACTAAACACATATAATTTTTCAAGGTACTTAGGTTGTTTTAATATGTAGCCAGGGTCGAGAACTGTTGCCCTGAATTCTCTCATTGCCAGATGAACTTACCTTCAGCTAGCTAGCTGCTCGGACAAACGTTGAGTGGGAACATGGATCCCTGCTAATTCACCAACAATGGGTGTTGTTTCCTCTCTCAATATTTATTTGCATTTTGATATGGAACCTATACCACCAGCTAAGTCATGTTTTCATAATTTCAGATAGTTCTTTCTTTCTCCTTGCAGAATCACACAAAGGAAATGTTTTGATGCAAATTGTGCTAGCTAATCAAATAGGAAGCTCAGTGTTCGTAATGGCCATCAGAAAACTTTAAGGAGAGTTCAGTTTCCCAGACTTAGGAAGGGGGAAGGGATCCTCAAGCCTAATCTCCTTCTTTTCTAAATCTGAAACTTTCCTAAAACTTTCCTAAAAGAAGCCTAGACAGACAGCATTTGCTGTCTAATGGGAGGGCTGCATCCGGAGGTGAGCACACACCACGCTGCACCTCCCTAGAGGTTAAAGAGGTCTTTATGGAATGAGCAGAAACCAACCACCTCTGTCGTCTTGGGAAATCAGCTTTCCAGGGCTAAGTTTTTGCTTAAGATCACACAAAAAGTGAATTCCCAGTATAAATTCCCCCAGTGTAAAAAAAGGATACCCTGGGAAGACCAATTTCCTTCAGAATTGTGACATGTGGCCTACCTCCTGGCCCATGTCACTTGACTTGTCAGTATAACATGTTCATCAGTTTTCACCTTGATTCTGAAATGAAACTGAAGGGTGTCTTTACAGACAAGACTGTAATATAGGGAACAAGATGAAAAAGCTGTCAGTAGAGCTGAGGTTAGTAGTGAGATAATAATACAGATAATAATACGAAGGAATAACAACACGTTTGTAAACAGCCATAGGATGGCCAGAGTCGATGTGATGTCAAAGGCCGGGACAACACATGTTCTTGACCGTCTTTTAAATCCGTGTGAACTTTCTCCTAGTTCTTAGTTTCAAGCAGTATAAATCTACCAGCTAACTTAAGCAGAAAGAGCTCATTAAGAGAATGTCAAGTCGATCACTCACTCTCCAAGAGAATCTGAAAGCGAGTCCCAAGAGCTCCCGGCCAAGGGCAGTGGACCACAGTCCCAGCAGGATACTGGCCTGCTGAGGGACACCTCCCAGGCTGCTTCTGAAATCACTGCCACTGTTGCCTCTGGAGGCGGTGGGCACTGCTGTTGCTGTCTATACCATCCCTTGGAATCGACTCTGCTTTCTCTGCCTCTTCTCTTTCCTAGCTCCCATTCCAAGTCTAGGTGTCTCTGAGTTAGAGGGGACTGCCACCTCAGGAGGAGGGGAATTCTCCAACACAGAAAGAGGTGCATATGTACAACAGATAAAACACAGCTGTCTTCTGCAGGTTGGGTCTCCAGTTCATCTGTGAACTGTGAGACCAGATGGCAAAGAGACAAGTACAGATATCAAGAGGAAGCTTTCAAAAACACCTGACAAAAAAGTTTAGGCTTAGGTCTTATATATCTTTATCACATGTTTATTTCATTTCTCTAGTAATTTATTTTTATTGAGTTTGCAGAAGTATGGGTCTATGGAGTGATTGGAAGCAAAAAAAAAATTGCCTTTAACATAGAATTTGAAAAGCAATAATTCTTACCATTAAAGACATTGGTTTGTAACTTGTGCTTAGTAAAATAAACTCCGAATCATTAGGCTAGGGAAAGTTTTATATTTTCATTAAATAATAAAAAATAATATACAGAGTACCTTTATTATATCCTATCTCTATTGCATGCTCATTTAAGCCTCGCTATCCTATCTCTATTGCATGCTCATTTAAGCCTCACTATCCTATGAGGCTGGTACTATTTCTATTCCAATTTTGAAGAAGAGAAAACTAATCAACAGAGAGACTAAGTAACTTTCCAAGCAGTCTGTTTTCAGAAAGTTAACTTTCACCCGCTAAACCACACTGCCTTTTTACATGGAAGCCCCTACATAAGGGTAGCCAAGAGGTAACTTAATAGTATTATTCACTGTCAGAGGTTGTCCTTTGGGGGGCCAGAGTCACCATTTTTCTGAGTAAGCTAAAAACCATTTTTAAAAGACAATGGTTTGTAAAATAGATTATTTTAATATTTTGCTAGGTTTATTATCATCACTTCCAAATTTAAGCAAATTCATTTTGTTAATCCTTTTACTTTTTTGCAAAAATGATGTAATTCTCTATCAAATTATACATAACTCTTCACTGAGACTTCAATTCCAGGGATGTCGCCATTCTGCCTCATCCAGAAAGTGGAACATAAGGTCTCATAAGACTGATAAGAGTGCTCACTCCTGGTCATCTACTGCTTCTAGTGCCAGTCAACCATCAGAGATGAGTGCACCCAGGCCTGCGGGGCCAGGGCTAGGAGTGGCACAAAGCGCTCTTATGGGATCCAGTCCGGGCTGGTGTCCAAGTGCAGAGCTTTCCTTGGGCCTCTGACTTCTCTAAGGGGTGGCCACATGAGTCTGGAAATGTCTGCTGTCGTGACCAAGAATCAAACCAGCTTCCCATTCTTCATAAAGATTCCTATAAAACCGACATTTCAGACCTGGCAGAAGTCTCCATACAAAACCAGAAATACATCAATATTCTGAGGAAGGCGGTATTAGCAATAAATCCTGTGAAATCAAATGTCACTTAATGCTGTAAGTCAGTCTCTTCTCAATCTAGTCCCCATTAGCAGAAAATCTGACTGTGGTCACAGAACTGTTTTTACCTCCTTGATCAAATCCCTGAGATTAAACGATTGAGTTTGCTGAGCAGAAATAACACCTGCGTGGAATCTCCGGCCACGGCAATTCTTTTGAAGCCTAATAAGCTCCAATCTCAGAAAGTAATGTGGAAAAATAAGATAGCATTTTTTGCTAAAATAGGTATTATAAACTAAATGATTTTTTAATGTCAGTGTAGTCATTTTTTTAAAAATCAATAAAGACATAGCCTGCTCTCTCTTAGTCTCAGACATATTATCATGAATCATCTCATCTTTCAAGATGTCCACCAACTTTCAATGGTTGAAAACTTCTTCAGTGTAATTAAAACAATCCTATTAACATTTATCATTCACATGTTAGCATGTATTCTTCAAGCATTTGAGGTGAGATAAGAAATATGCGGATATTTTCATCTATATTTTTTCAAGTGTTGGCATGATGAAGGTCTTGGTGTAGATGCTGACTGAGAGCACTGTGGCAAAGCAGGAAATCCAGAGGAATGCACATTCCCAAGTGTTTATTCATGACAAGACAGTTTTAAGGTTTAGTTTGTTTTTGTTTAGTTTTTGGTTTTTCCCAGAAGAGAACATCCTACCAGTGTATCCCACTCTTATTTAAAATAAGTCATGAGATACTCAATGGTTTTTAAATCCATGTATAGAAAAGCTATTATTCATCAAACAAGGTTTCCCACACATCGGTTTCTCATCACAAGTTATATGCATAACAGTTTTGGGTTGTAAGAAATGGGTTTTCTAACCCAAAGTGGGCATTGTGAACTCACTTGTCACTTTATAGGTGGTGAGACAGGCATTCTTTATTGAAAAGATTTTGGCAATAATCCAAGATGTGGTCTTGGGTATATTAAAAGTAAAACAATCCCCACACACACACACCCAAAAAAAGTGGAAGGAAACTTGTAATAAATTATTACATACATGTTTACCTTTAAAAAATTTTCAATCTACCAGTGAACGAAGGAGCATGTTTTTAGACTGGTGTATTGGCTACTGATTTTGCTGTATAACAAATTACCCCAGAGCTGGCCAGATTGCCATTCTGCTGGTTATTTGTTGAATATCTGGATACAATTTTTCAGTGGGTGGCAGAGTACAAAAGTATGTGGCTAGAACTTAAAACTAATTAAATCCTAAAACCCATATATTTTTGAGAGACTATGCCAAGTAAATATCATCTGTCTATAAATACCAAAGTATCCCCCAAAATATATTATATAGATTCAAGTAGAGTTAGCTACCTAATAAATACTTAGGGAATTTGTTTTGTACCAAAAAAAAGGTAATAATCACTCATTATTTTTCTTGATGATCTATTATTTCATTGCTGAAAATAATAAACAAAACTGGGCTAAAATCAAAATTTAGTTACAAGTAAGTTCTATATAGATAGTTAAAAATATAAAATCCAAGATGTTAATAGGAAAAAGACAGAATTCAGTTCGTATAAACAGTCTTATTTCATTGGGAACATTTTAATTTAACAGATTCTAGAAAAAGAAAAGTGATGAAATTAAAAGTAAAACATTCCCCCAAAAAAAGAAAAAAGTGGAAGGAAACTTGTAATAAATTATTACATGCATGTTTACCTTTTTAAAAAAATTCAAGCTACCAGTGAATGATGGAGAATGTTTTTAGAGTGGTGTATTGGCTACTGATTTTGCTGTATAAAAAATTACCTCAAAATTTGGTGGCTCAAACAACAGCTTTTATTACCTCACAGTGTCTGTGGGTCAGGAATCAGACACTGCTTATTTCCAAAGACAGCTTTCAAGGTGTCAGCTGGGCCTCCGTCACCTCAAGGCTGGACAGAGAGGGTCCCACTGCACACTCCCTCACATGCTTGTTGGCAGGGTTCAGTTCCTCACAGGATGTTAGCTGGAGGCCTCCTTCATTTTCTTGCCATGGAGGCCTCTTCATAGGACAGCTCATATGTGCCATTTTGCTTCATCCCTGTGAGCAAGAGGGAATGCAAGTAAGAGGGAAGCCACAGTCTTTTATAACTATCTCAGAACTGATATCTTATCACTTTTGCCAAACTTCACTTGTTAAAAGCGTAACTAGGCCCAGTCCACACTCAAGAGGAGGTGATTACACACAAAAATTAATACCTGGAGGTTAAATCTTTGTTACCTACTATACACAGTGATTGGTTTCCACTTGGATGATGACAACATGAAGGGTAGAAGATCAAAGAAATATTTCAGTTCCCACAATGGCTTTCCTTCAAAATGTTTTTAAAAATACACATCATTGGATATCTAGAACCTGATTCCATTTCTGTGACCATCTTTATAGCCAGAACTGGGCAAGTTAACAATCCCTATTATCATTTGTGTGACATTTTCTTGTTCAAAATGTGTGTAAATAAATTACCAGAGGCAAGTAAGAAGGGAGAGGAAAATCAACTCAGGCAAATAACTGGAATAGCCTGTACTAAATGGCCTGGATATGCTATGCCCCTGCTTCTGTTTCTACTAACCAGCAGAAAGAACTACTAAGAGATCATTTTAAACTCTGCGCATGTGTGTGTGCATGTCATGTACTCTATGCATGCATATGTGTGTGGCCATGTGATTGTTATAGTGAGGATACTCACAGAGGAAAGTGGGTGACCTTGAATATTTACCTTGTTGTGTCCTCCCTGTGCAGAGGATTTTGATCAAGGAAAAGAGTTCAGGGACATCTAGAGCTTGTGGCACCATGAAGATGTCAGACAGGAGGAGGCTGAACTAGAGTCTGGTGTCAACTGTGCAGAGGAACTTGATTAAGTTGGAGAGGCCTAAATTGGTCCTGTCTCCAAAAGGCATTTCTTTCCTCTGAAGTGTGCTGTTTTCTTTTTTCTCCAATGGCAATCCTGTGGATATTACTCAATACATCTCCCAAGTTATATTTTGTCTTCAGATGGAGCCTAATTTTCGTTATCCCTACTTGACCCCTTCATTATGCTGGTTTATGGCTGACCATCCTGCCAATAGGGCGTTTCACCCCATAAACCAAAGATTCTCTGCGTCCCTTAATTTGCAGGGTAGAAGTAGTGTACACAGAGCCAAGGTGAAAATCCTTTGCTAATAAAATAGGGTGACATTTTGGAAGCTGCATGCGTGTTTGCTCATGTGTGTGCATGCGCACATACCCATGTGTGTCTATGACTCACAAGCACATATTTTCCAAGAGTCGTGGCTCACAAAACAACATTACTGCTCTAACAATTACACTCTCCCCAGAGTGATTCCAAGTGCCAGAAAGATTTCTTTGCATTGAGCAAGTTTATTGTGGCTCTCCTTCAAGTAAAAGGCCAAAGTCTACTTACCTGGCAGAGGAGATACCATGATCACGAAGGTGGTTTTCCCAGGGTAAGTTTACCCATTGCTTTCCGGGTATGCTGACCCCTTCAATTTCCCCAAATGTGGGAAACTTGACTGCTAAAAAAGGGGCCAAACTGTACTTTGTTTTGCTTTGGGCTAGAAAGAGGAAAAAGAAAAAGCTTAACAATTCAAGACACAGATAAATTGCTTTTTTTTTTAAACAAAGACTCATTGCATTTATAAACATGGGTATCCCATAATTTTTAAAAATCGTTTATATGTGGGGATGAGCCTTATAAACAGTACAGCCTAGTCAAGCTATGGTTTTATTCCAATTAAAGGACTGGACCCGACAAGACCACCAATTGTTCTGTTGTGTTTTGGAAGCTTGATCCAAGTTTACATTTCCAGCCAATGCCTCACCCCTTATGTTTATGACAGCACAAAAGAGCTTGCTCTGGGAATTTCTCAAGGGGAAGTCAGGGCAGTGTGCACTGTCACTGAGCAGGAGTGCTCAGGAGGAAAACAAAGTAACATATGAAACGGGAAGCAGGAGAATGGATAATTTTTCTTCACTTGACATTTAAATCCCAAATTGGATTCTCCTGCATATCAAAAGCAAAAATATTTTCAGTGTTTGGACATATGTAGGAATTGCCAAATGGAGAGTTAAGTCTGAGAAAGTACCACAACATCAACGGTTTGCACAGCTGTTGTTGGAAAGGACTCCAAACCACCCCAATGTGTCTAGCGAATATAAATATTGACCACGTGCATTTCCTGGCTTTGTTTAAGGGTCTCCCTGAAGATGGGAAGCTAATAAGTACCTTACCAAACACACTTTGTATGACACCAACTCTGCCTCCTGTCATGGTTATCACTCCACAATCTACTTACAATCATGCATAAAATAGCTCTTTTGTGGGAATTTGAAAATGTCACATGTGGTTATTTTGGTAAACTTGAGAGGATTGACTGTGTGTTAGTGTCTGTGAAACTATGTTAAATACATATGTGCTTTTCCAATTGAGAGAGGAGGAACTGCCAAATGTCTGAATACAAACAGTGATTTATCCTGGGATTCCTTGTGCCCTGATGGCCACCATGCTTTTACGCTGAGCACCCACCTGCTCCGAGGCGCCTGGACACCAGACTCTAGTTCAGCCTCCTCATGTCTGACATCTTCATGGTGCCACAAGCTCTAGATGACCCTGAACTCTTTTCCTTGATCAAAATCTGGTGGCTTAGACAATCTGAGAGGTCAATTTAAAGAGATGTCATAAAGTGCATGCATAGTAACTAAATCTAAATTATATTGTATATCATCCAGGAACAGATCAATAGCTATTAAGTTTGCCTTCCAATTTCTGCTGAAGTGGTTACTGTGACCCACCTATAAATTCCACCTAAAAATGCTAATACAAATGCCTTCCTGAAGCCAGTGAGTTTTCCCACCATGATTTTAACTTTTGTGTGGTGACATTTTTTGTGTGGTGACATTTTGAGTTTAGAGAACTACTTGGTCAGGTATGGGGGGAAAAGCTTATAAAAAGATGAGGTCCAAGATGACCTTAGGCACCTTAGTCTCAGTGTTCATTCTACCACTCGTGGGCAAACTTCCCTCTATTTAATAAAAATGGCAACATTGGTTTCTATCTTCCTAAAGCCTAGAGTTCGGGCAATACCAAAGCTCCTTCCCCCATTACATTTCCTTCTTTGTTCAAGCCTTCGAGAGCACATGGACAGCTCTCTATATCACAGCAGTCATGACAAATCAGGGGGACAAACAAGCAGAAAAGAAAAGTGGGTGGAAATTGTACATTAATACCCTCCCAGGGACAATAAGTGGTATTAAATTTACCACTAGTTGGCCACAAGCCAACGAAAACCCTCCCTGTTGGGTCTAGTGGTTGAAGATTAACAGGCTGTAAAGCTTATTCTTCAAGGAATAGCATCCAACCTTCTTGATGTGTCCCCAAACAGTCCTACCTGGGATTAAGATGCAATTCCTCCCTGTGTTATTTATCAGGAGGCTTGTCTTCCTCATTGAAAAGCAAAGGCTCCTATTTCTTAGAAAAAAAAACATTGAGCAATGGAAAATTTCCCATTGATCCAAAGTGAGGGAATATGGGACACCTATGGTATTTTTAAGTTAAAGCACAGAAGCTACATGTGACCTGAATCAGCTGAAACCTGTATTAAATATATGCCAGGTATGTTCAGGTTCTCTAAATCATTGGTTCTTCAACCCCTTCCCATATCAGAACACCCAAGAGCAGGGGTCCTCAAACTTTTTAAACAGGGGGCCAGTTCACTGTCCCTCAGACCATTGGAGGGCTGGACTATAGTTTAAAAAAAAACTATGAACAAATTCCTATGCACTTATCTTATTTTGAAGTAAAAAAACAAAACGACAAAAACACCCGCATATGGCTCACGGGCCGTAGTTTGAAGACGTCTGCCCAAGAGCTTTGGAAACCTCTAATGCCTATTATGTACCCCAGACCAATTAAATCATAATCTCTGCAGGTATGATCCAGGCATCCATGTAGTTTTAAAACTCCCCATAATTTCACCATGCAGTCACGTCTAAGAATCCGTGCACTAACAGAGCACTTATAAATTTCTGCAGGTGCACAGCTCTGTGCTTTGAACAACTCAGCCTCCAGAGTCCATTTATTCTTTCCTTCCACAAACACATGATTATTCAGCAGCATCCCCCAAATAAAAACCAAGGATGAGACTTGTAAAATCAAACAACAAACAAAATTTCAACCAGGCCAATGTAAATAATGAGGTGGGAGGAAGTTGGACCACTCATAACCTGAGGAATATTTCTTCTCATCGTGCTGATTTTTTTTCATTTTTCTTTTTTTTTATTGATTAAAGTATTACATATGTCTCCTTTTTCCCCCATCAACCCCTGCCTGACCACTCCCACCCCCCTGGACAAACCCCCACCACCCCAGTGTCCATGTCCATTGGTTATGCTAATATGCATGCATACAAGTCCTTTGGTTGATTTCTTAACCCCTACCCCTACCCTACCCTGCATTCCCTCTGAGGTTTGACGGTCTGTTCGGTGTTTCTTTGTCTCTGGATCTATTTTTGTTCATCAGTTTATGTTGTTCATTATATTCCACAAATGAGTGAGATCATGAGATACTTATCTTTCTCCAACTGGCTTATTTCGCTTAGCATAATGCTCTCTAGGTCCATCCATGCTCTTGCAAATGGTAAAAGTTCCTTCTTTTGATAGCAGCATAGTATTCCATTATGTAGATATACCACATCTTTTTAATCTACTCATCTGCTGATGAGCACTTAAGCTGTTTCCAAATCTTAGCTATTATAAATTGTGCTGCTATGAACATAGGGGTGCAAATATCCTTTTTTATTGGTGTTTCTGGTTTCTTGGGATATATTCCTAGAAGTGGGGTTACTGGGTCAAATGGCAGTTCCATTTTTAACTTTTTGAGGAAATGCCATACTGCTTTCACAGTGACTGCACCAGTCTGCATTCCCACCAGCAGTGCACGAGGGTTCCTTTTTCTCCGTATCCTCACCAGCACTTGTCATTTGTTGATTTGCTGATGATAGCCATTCTAACAGGTGTGAGATGGTACCTCATTGTTGTTTTGATTTGCATCTCTCGGATGATTAGTGACTTTGAGCATGTTTTCATGTGTCTCTTAGCCTTCTGTATGTCCTCTTTCGAAAAGTGTCTATTTAGGTTCTTTGCCCATTTTTTGATTGGATTGTTTATCTTCCTTTTGTTAAGTTGTATGAGTTCCCTGTAAATGTTGGAGATTAAATCCTTATCAGAGATAACATTGGCAAATATGTTCTCCCATGCAGTGGGCTTTCTTGTTGTTTTATTGATTGTTTCTTTTGCTGTGCAGAAGCTTTTTATTTTTATGTAGTCCCATTTGTTTATTTTCTCTTTAGTTTCCATTGCCTTAGGAGCTGTATCAGTAAAGATATTGCTACGACATATGTCTGAGATTTTTCTGCCTATAAATTCATGCTGATTTTATAATAAACATATATTCTTGGGAACATCAGGCTTCATTCTCTCTTTTCAAGTAAAGAGGAGAATTTTGACAGCTCAACTTCAATATCCTCTGAAGATGATCATGGCCTGACAGTGGAAATCCACATGAGATTCAATAAGAATTTTGTCATATTAGCCTTCCCTTTCAATATGTGAACTCTATGTACAATAAACAAATTTGGGAGAAGATCTAATGTCTTATAATAAATTTGGTGATAATCTTTTAGATAAATTCATACAGATGTATTTTTTAAATAATTTATACAATTAGGAGAATCTAAGAATAATAAATCTTATCTTTGGGGAGAGAAATCAAGCTTAATTATAGCCTTAATAGTAGTAGTATTTTCTCTGCATAATTTATCATTTTTTTGTATTCTTTTGCTGGAACCTATTACCATTTGGATACTTCTGCTGAGATGAAGTAGTTTTAAAAAGACCTCAAAAACTCTATAAGTTATCACTTCCTAATTCTACCATATGCACTCAGACATATCAGAAAAGTACAATCTTTAAGTATCTTCTTGTTCATATCAGAGATGTACCAATTACTTTTAGTATAAGCCTGACCTAGGGACAGTATACTTCCAGTGGTTTTCTATTTTACACTTCATTTTAGTTCTACTCTGCACAGATCTGAGTAGTTTCCATTGATATTAACTCTCACTGCCTTTACCATTTAAAATTTTAGGAAAAAAGAGAAATCCTACATATAATCTATACTAATAATAGAGAAATATACAAATTATCCATTATAGCGTCACATCACAACTGGGTCATCAGGCTGCATCCCCACCCTCTGGTCAGGCAGCTGCAAGGCCCGGGGTAGGATAGGATACCATAGGAGAGGATAAGAAAGGAGAGGGAGAGGAAGGCAGGCCTACATGCAGACAGAACCAGAGGAGAAACAGAAATACAGAAAGGCAACAAGAAAAAGATGTAGGAATGGAAAAGGGAAGGAAACGCGGGGCTGCAGACAAGAGTGGGTTGTGACCTGGGCGGGGAGGGAGGGGGAGAAGCAGGTGAGCCCGGTGAGGGGTGGGGCAGGAGTCCCACCCAGGTGTGGGAGGAGGGCAGTGGCCCCCCGGCATGGGCCATTGGCAAGGAGGCGCCCACGGGTCTGGGACAGAGTGGTGGAAGGTCCAAGGCCTTCTGGGCAGAGGCACTCCTGCTTTGCGGTGGCAACAGCAGTGCCCAGGCTGCATGGGCCTCAGCCACCCTCGCTGAGCTGGGCGTCCCAGGCAGGGAATGGGAGCAGGACGGTGGCAGGGAGGCAGGGGAAGGAGGGGGGCAGCGAACACCTGGCTGGGGCTGAGCCCTGGGCTGGGGGTTAATGCCCGCCCCCCAAACGGAAACTTTAAGAAGGGAGGAGGGAAGAACTTTATAAAGGAGTCAATAGAGAGCAGAGTTAAAGAAGGAAAGAGGATGTGTGAGTGAACTATAGGAGCTATAATGAAAATCAAGTATAGTTGTGTACTTATATTTTAAAAGTAGGAGTCAGAAAAGGAAAAAGATAAATGGTAGTGAATAATTAGGCAGGGAGATAGATATTAAAACAGTGGAAGTAAGTAGAGAAGAATGTATGGGAAAGGTAGGATGAGAGAGAAAGAGGGAGGGAAGAAAAGTTTTAAAGGGAACCCAGTAGAGCTTAAAAGGAGAATGGGAAGAAGGAAGAAATGGGGGAGGGAACAAAGCAGGTCCAAGGGAGGAAGTGAAGAAAAAAATTAAGGTGGGAAGGAAGGAAAAGGGGAGGGAGGGTAAGGGTGAAGATAATGGAAAGAAGGAATGTGGGCAGGGAGGGAGGGCAGGAGAAAGATGGGAAGAAGGATGATGGAACAAAAGTAGGAAAAAAGGAGGAAAGAAACGTTTATAAATGATGAGTGAGTAGAAAAAAGTCTTACATAAAGGAGAGAGAAAAATTGTGTGAGAGGGAGAAGCCAATAAGGAAGTCAAATACAATTGTGTGTGAAGGGGATAAGATTTTAAAAAAACAAGTTAATAGGGGTGACCAGGCCGGCAGGGAGGACAGTTAGGGGTGACCAGGCTGGCAGGGAAGGGCAGTTAGGGGGATCAGGCAGGAATGCATAGTGGTTAGGGCAAGCAGGCAAGTGAGCAGTTAGGAGCCAGAGTCCCAGATTGCGAGAGAGTGCAGGTCGGGCTGAGGGACCCCCCCCCCCCCACTCCCCATGCATAAAGTTCATGCACCGGGCCTCTAGTTTTCTGTATTTTAGAATCCATCCATTCAATGCATATTTATTAAGCACATAGTTTGTGTCAGCTCAACTCTGATGTAAGAGCTGGAAACACATCAGGAATCAAAAGAAAGATGAGGTCCTTTGAGCCTCCAATCTAGCAGAGGGAGGCACAGAGAGAGAGAGATTGAATATAATTGGAACTCTTACAGCAAGCTTTAAAAAAGCCATTGAATATCCTTAAAATATTCCAGGGGGGGAAAAAAGTCCAATTAAATTATAATAGGTAAAGAAGGTGCTATAATAAGCCAGATGTATTGCATTTTAGTGGATGTTTCATTTGCAAACATTACAATTTAGACACCTCTGATCTTTTAAATTTCATCATCTATAGGAATGATCATCCAATTCTGATACTTAGTGCTTTTATATTTTTTTGAAGCCCAAGGCTAAATGTAAAGTTATGATTTAAACCATTAGTGCATCATGAGAGCCTAGGATGAGCAAAATAGCTTCTAAAATTACCCATCTCATAGTTTCAGCAATGGAATGGGAGAATCTCACCCAGTGTGAAGATAACTACCTTTAAGCCAATCTGTAAATCCTGGCTATAGAGGATCAAGAAAGAAGTGTTCTCCAGCCCATGTACCTGCAGGCTACTGGAGTAACTCCTGCCAGCTACTTCCTCCTTGACCCTTTGAAATGCAGATTACCTGGGCAGCTTATTCTGACATTGGCAAGCATCGGAAACTGTAGTCTTATCCCAGGGCTGCTATTTACTATTTCTCTGTAGGCTTTGGTAACTAAAATGAAAATGGAAAAATACCGAACTTGCCCACAATAAGGCATTCAGTCTAAAGAAAGATAATATACCTTAAACTGCTTTATAAACTATAGTGGGAAAATGCAATTTTTCCTAATGTAACAAATATTTTTGAAGGGCTTCTAATATCAACAAATATATGTGATTCTTCTACACAATCACTCATCTTGCAAGAAATAAAAACTCCAAGAGCTCAATCTAAAGACTTTACTCATTCCACTTATTAATTCAGCAGATACTTGTTGAATATCTATTAAGTATGATGCACTTTTGTAAGATGCTAGGAAAAGAGTTGAGCAAGACAATCAGGGTACCAGTCACCATGGAGTTTACATCCTAATAAGTAGGAAGATAAATACATGCTTTAATTAAGTTGGTAAGTGCTGTGATAGTTTAAATGAGCCCTACATCATCTGTTGATGGACCCAGGCAGTTGCTCATTAAGTAGACAGTACTTGAATCAAGCCTGAAAGGATTTTAAAGCAACCACATAAATTTACATGAAGGAAGAGAGGACAACTAGAGCAGGGGAGAGTTTAGATCATGCTCCTGGGAACAGTGAAAGTCCAGTTTTCTGGAGATAGGCCACACCAAAGGAGATACTAGCAGAAAAAGTTGAAAAATGTGTGTTGATTCCCCAAGAAGGCCAGCTTACATGGTTAGGCAAGAAGTCTGAATTCAGCAGGCAATGGGGAAAGCAATGTAAGATGCTGAGTAAAGGAGTGGGTTGATGACAGGTGTATTTTAAGACTGATCGAACCAGTCTTAAAGGATTAGAATGGAAAAGAGTGAAAGGTATGAAACCCATTGGGAGACTACTGCTATTATTAAATATCTTTCATAATGTCACTGTGACTTGTACAAATAATAATGAAGCACACTGCCAAGCCAGCATGCAAATATACGTCATTTGTCATGGGTATGCAAAAAAATAAATAAATAACCAAAGATATCTAGCCAGTCTCCCATCCCCATGTACCTTCCCCTATATAAATACCATGTTTTCCAAACTCGTGAATATGAAGATCTCTCTTTAACATTGTTTAGTATAGCTATTACATCCGAAGTAGGAGAAACCCAAGATTCTACCTCTATTCAGAGCAGACACTCACAGAATGAATCCAGCCCCAGCCAGGAACCTCACAAGCTAGAACATTTGTTCAGGAAGCAACTATCCATCAGCTACCCATTTCTTGTGGAGCAGGAATGACTCAGCCTCTTTCTCCCCACATACATTGGAAATTCTGTTAATTTACTTGAAACAGGAAGGTGAGGGCATAAGCAACAGTAATCTTTGAAGCCAGTCATTATTTCTTTGGTAGAGCAATGCCAGCCTGCAGCCAGGTTGACTGACAGACACATAATGTTTATGTGTATGAGAGAGAGAAAGAGAAAAGGAGAGACCCTTCGTATCAGTCAGTGTAAGAAGAGAGGAAAAAAGGAGTTTGACTTGAGCACTCCTCATTCTCAAAGGGCATTTGTGCATTGATTCCAACAAAATTGTCCTCGGGCATAGCCATGTGAAAAAATGTTTTTATGGTAAAATTTAGATTTTTGCCTCAAGCTAAAAATAGGTGTCAAAGGATTTAGCTCTCCACCTGAAAGAGTTTCCATAGACGCCTGGATAAAACTCAATGTGTTCTTGGCTCAACCACTGCATTATAGCCACAGAAGAACTGCAGCTCAGCGCTTACTGTGAACCTGTTCAATATCACATGCATTTGCACGGCAAGTCCTCTGTTTATTTTCCTGTCAGCTGGGAAGTCACTTCACTGCACCTGCTCATCTCCTGCCAAGTATTTATTTTTTTGTCCAGCTCTTTCTGTTTCTCATAGGGATTTTTTTGTTTGCCTTTTTTTGAAAAGGACTGAATAATTCATAGCGCATTCAAAACTAAGAATATATATTTATTATGTATATGTACGTGTGTGTATATATACATCTTTATATAAAGTGTGTAATGTATATAAAGGAGTATAAGGTATATACATATGTAAATTATTAATCATGCTATTAATTGATACAGTATTTTACAATATTTTTAATTTAGTGCTCTGAAACATTGTTCTGTTTTAAGGGTTCTGCTATTATTTACACAGAAAAGAAGTTGTCATTGAGATAAATAGATTTGAAAAATCAACATTTTATAAGCTTAAAATTTTGATCTGAATTACTTGATAAAATAGTTCAGGAAACAATAAATGCAGATACCTTGGTTTTGCTCCCACAATACTTAAGACACAGGGAGCAGTGGTATCAATGTATTAGACAAGCCTGGAAGGACAATGCCATGCGATCTGGCCTCATCAGGAACTATTCAGAGACCTGAAAGAGAAAGAGGTACAAAAAAAACACCCACAAAATAAATAGTTTATAAAAAGAAATATAGCAAGAGCCCATGAGAAGAGTCCAAGCAACCTATGAAAATAAATCAAAGGTATAAATCCTAGAATCTTATGAGAAAACACTGGAGAACACCATATATATTCCCAATCAAATAATAAATGAACCAATAAACTGAAGCCTGTGATTATAGAAATTGAAGCATTGAATTATAAATAATTTGGTTCAATGAAGAAAAAGTCACTGTAACTATAATTTTTGATATTTGTCAGCCTCTGTACCCATTGGCCCAATTAGCAGATTTCCAATTTTCTATAGAACAAACTTCTGGATTCTTATTAAAACCTAAATTCTTCCATAAAGTATCAAATAGAAACCTACTTAACTTCAAAATCATGTGAAGAAAAAACTATAAAAATAAAAAAATGGATTCTTTAGATGCCACTCCAGAAATAGATTTTTCAATGGCTACTCCAATTTCTAAAAGCCATAGACTCTACCATATAATTTACCATATAATGATGCCCAGAGTAACAATTATTTCCTCTCTTATTGTTTTTTAATTAATAAGTCTTAATTTATTTTCCCCCCGCAAGATTTTTCCTAAGTGAACCATAGAACATTAGAGCAAGCCAGAATTTGATAAAGCCAGAGTTAGATCATATCATGAATTTCACACATGCATTACCGTTTTTTAGTAGAACTAAGGCCTAAGTCATTCTCTCACCTCTAGGAGCATATTTAATCATACCCAGCACAAGCCACCAACTACTCAGCCATGAGTTTGTAAATGATGAGCTTTGCATTCTGAATGACTTTTAAGGCATGGGTGTGGTTTCCATGCCTTGCTATCTATTATACAGGTTTACTTTTTCAGGTTAATAACACTCATTTTAGAATTCAAGTGCATAGAAAGTTTAACTGCAAGCTTCAATAACTGTTAACTTTCCTTGTGCAGACCATCAAGGGGATGTGATTATAAGATGACCAGAAAACTTCATTTAATTAGGACCCAAAAGCACTCCACTCCATTGACCTTGCTTTCTCTATTGGTGTCCAAATGGAAAAGGTCCCATGCAGCTGCCTCCCATCCTGTTCCTCCTAGCCTTCTCTCTGTGCCTGCGGAGTGCACGGTGACAGTTTTATATTGGTTTTCTTGCTTCCACATGTGCTTTTTTCCCCCCTTAGAGCATATGTTTAATATTTAGGACAGGACAGGATGTTTAAAGTTATGAAGTTATCAGTTTGTTTTCCTTAGAAGGCACAGATGCCCCAACATGCAAAGTCCCAGAGCTCTTAATGTCCTCATAGAAGAAAGTGCCCACCATTGCATCTATGTTTACACAATTATTATTACCTAAATGGCCTAATGTTTTGATCCAGCACATTTTCACCATTTGCTGCCATTATGTTGACAGAAGACAACTGAATAATATACAAAGAAGAAATCAATGCTTTGATTAAAAGAAAAATGTGTCCAGATGACTTGAGGAAGTTGCTCCAATGAGCTTTCCACATATACTACTTTCATCTGTTCGGATGATCCCAAACTATGCCGTAATTGGTGATATGGGTATTCAGTGCCTCAGTTTGAGTGGAGCGCTAACTCTTAATGTTTTTGTCATCTTTGCTAATCTTTGATCTTACTAATTTAATAAGGGTATTTTAAAACCAAATGAGCAAATAAAACTACAAAAAAATTTTAAGGAAAACTCAAGACACCAGCCTGGAATATCATGTCAGAGTGTTCACATTTGCTGATAAAATAGAGCATTTTAAGTTCAGAATTAAATTTATGAAGGTAGACAAACTGGTCCACCTATGCAAGCAGGGTAGGGATCTCAATATGGTTTGGAGGAAACAAAGGGAAGAATGAAGAGGGCAGGATGGAGGGGATGAGGTTACCTCCCAATCTACTCATGAGCCCCTACCCCCACCCTGACCCATGTCACAAGATCAAGAGATAGCTTCCTAGCACTGTAACTTACTGAATAGGAAACACCCTAATATACAAAATACAGTAGTTCCTCCTTATCCACAGTTTCTATTTCCATGATTTCAGTTACCCACAATCAACCATGGTCCAAAAATATTAAATGGAAATTTTCAAAAATAAACAACCTATGTTTCAAATTGCATTCCACTCTGAGTAGCATGATTAAATCTCATGCAGTCCTGCTCCATCCCACCTGGGACGTGAATCATCCCTTTGTCCAGCGTCTTCTTGCTGTATATGTCCCCTACCCATTAGTCATTTAGTAGCCATCTCAGTTATCAGATTGCTTATCAGAAGGACAGTGAGCCACATTCACATAACTTTTATTACAGTATATTGTTATAGTTGTTTTCTTTTATTATTAGTTATTGTTGTTCATCTCTTACTGTGCCTAATTTATAAATTAAATCTCATCATAGGTATGTATAGGAAAAAACATAGCATAGTTAAGGTTTGGTATCCACTGGGGGTCTTGGAACATATCCCGCAGGGATAAAAGAAGTCAACTCTATCAATATAAATGATGAGCCAGCCTGGCCGGCATGGCTCAGTGGTTGAGCTCTGACATATGAATCAGGAGGTCACGGTTCGATTCCTGGTCAAGGCATATGCCTAGGTTGTGGGCTCGATCCCCAATGTGGGGTGTGCAGAAGGCAGCTGATCAATGACTCTCTCTCATCATTGATGTTTCTACCTTTCTCTCTCTCCCTTCCTCTCTGAAATCAATAAAAATATTTTTTAAGAAAAAATAAATGATGAACCAGAATCGACCATTCTGTTTGCTTTATAAGTTTCAAATTTGGTTAAAAGGGAACTAAAAGCACAAGTTGAACAGGAAATAATCCTGGATAGAATCATCTCCAATGTTTCAAATATATACTTCCTCCCCTACCAGTTCCCAACCTCCACTCCAACCATTTTTTTTTTAATGATCTTGGGACTAAGTGGGAGCTTTAAATACTAGTACGGGTTAATGCCACAAGTTATCAAGAGGAGCTAAGTTTTAGATTTATTTTTTTAATCTTGATCCAAATACTGTTAAGAGATATGTTAAAAAATATAAACATATATATATACCTTTCTAAAGAGAAATATGACCCAGAAATTATAGATTGGTTGAGAGATGGGCGAACTGGAAAGTTAATGAAAGGTCCTCATTCTACAGAGAAATAGCTATGCAGTTGGTGTGGCCGTTTTTCCCAGAAGTATTTCACTTTGTTTGAATTCTACTCTGCAACTGAATTGCCAAACGGTTATTAATTTCCCTTTAACATAAGGGCTTCCTAAAAAAGATTGTGATTTAAGTTTTGAAAAATGACATAGTCTAGAATGGGGAGACCATGTGAGCCAGCCATGTAAAGTCCCATCCCCCAAGAGCCAGGAGTCCATCAAAAAGTCAGTTTTTGTGCTTCTGAATAGTGGTCTTTTCACTGGAAATGCCCTACCCTGTAGGATGGCCCTGGGGTCTCTCAGGAGAGATTATGAACTTGGACTGTAGTAGGCTCAGGGGACTCCACATGCAAAATGTGTGCCAGGTCAGTGACAGGTACTCATCCACCTACCAGGATACAGAGATCCCTAGCAGGTAAATTAAGCAAAAATAAATTTTTAAATCCTCACTTGAGGCTATTTTTCCATTGATTTTTAGAGAAAGTGGAAGAGAGAGGCAAAGACAGAGAAATATTGATGTGGAGAAACACATTGATTGGTTGCCTCCTGCACACACCCTGATCAGGGCCTGGGGCCCGGGAGGAAGCCTGCAACCAAGGTGCATGCCCATGATTCTGGTGCATGACCAGAATCGAACCCATGACCCTTCGGTCCACAGGCTGATACTCTATCCACTGAACCAAACCAGCTAAGGCAATAAAGCAATTTTAATGTACTAAGTTCCTTTAGTTGTTACCTTTTCTATTTGACAATACAGTCTAGAGAGAATGAGATGTTTTCCTGAGATCATTTGGCCATTGGTTTTTCCAAGTATTTAAAAATGACAATAGAGATACTGCATGTATGAATCAATATTTATATAGAACTTAGAACAGTGTCTTGTACATAATAAATCCTTTATACATATTTTTACATTAAAAGAAATTATTGTAAATAATTTAAACAATGTTGGATTACATTTTCAAATAGCTAAGGAAATGCAAGGATTTGCTCTGCTTTAAGAACATTCTGATGAATTATTGATCTTTTACATGTTTATACGTTTAGTGCAATTTCTCTTCTTTCTCACTAGAAAGTTGAATTTGTGAAATAGACTGCCGCTCCCTGTGGGACCTGCTTTTGCTGTGAACTGAAAATTTATAAGTTTCTCTTTACCAGAATCTAAATTCAATACTATACTAGGGGTCGAGCTTTGAAAGATGCAAACGTTGGAATTTCGTAACTGTTCATGGGGAAATAAGGCAAAAGCATTATCTGACAATTGGAGATAGAAAATAATTAAGGCTGCCATATAAAGTGCAACTTGAAGGTTGAAAATATAGATTGCTGGTCTTTTCATGAAAATCTGTGTGTTTCTGCTCTTGTCAAGACAAGAGCTGGCTCACTGCCCCAGCTTTGCAAAGTGACTCTGGAGGACAGTGAATAAATATGACTGTTTCTCCCACACTGTGCAGGAAAAGCCAGCTCTGATCACTACAAGTGATGTGTGAATCAGTTGGGGGGTAGGGGGTGGGTGTCGACAGGACGGGAAGAGTTCCTGTTCCATCTTTGGTGATTAAACTTTAACAGAATAAGTCTTAAAATTCTAGGCAATGTAAAAGAGTTATTCTTTTTTATTTATTGTGCATTTCATGTTTTTTGTTTTGGGGTTTTTTTTGTTGTTGTTTTTTAACTTTACTTTCATTGTTGGATCTATTACAGATGTCCCTATCCTCCCCCCTTTACCCATTCATGTTTTATTATGATTAGGAGTGAGCAGTGATGCGAGTAATCTATAATAGCAAGTATCATGAAAACAAAAGCACCGAGAATCTGGCTATTGGGCCCTTCAGATGATGGGTGCTACAAGAGATTGTTTTTGTGTGTGCAGGTGTCTTTTTAAATATCTTCTGAGTAAATTAATCTTACTAAGTTAAGTGTATGTACAGCCTTCAGCCTAAATTCAGTGGAGGGGAAGAGGAAAAAAAGACCTAAAAATAAAATGTTGATGAAGCACAGAGGCGTTCCAACTTCTTCTTCAATCTGAAACATCTGGTTCTTCCAAGTAGTTCTATAAAATATTACCAACCAGAACCAAAAAGAAACTGAAAAGGATTTGTTACAGGTCCAAGCAAAGGGCATCCCCTTTGGTGCAGTAGTTGAACGCTTTCTGGGTGGCTGAATCCAGGTGAAGCCCTGGACTGACTCAGACATGAATGAGAGAGCACCTGGCCTCAAGGTGCTCTCAGTCTAGTGGGTGGAGAGACACTGTGGGAAAAGGGCTATGGTGCAGACATATTTGAATTCAATGGAAACACTAAAAGTAGCTAAGTAATTCAGCCTGGGTGCATCTGGCAAGGCTTGACAGGGAAGCTCATGTCCTACCTGGGACTTGAGAAGTGACTGAGAATCCACCAGTTAGTCTGGAGGAATAGACCGTCTGGGCCTGGGGAACAACATGAGCAGAGGCTCAGATTTGTGAATTTTGGGGACTAGACCAGAGGCTAACAGAGAAGTGTTAAGGAGGAAGCCCTTGGGGAACCCCAGTGGATAAGTGGTAAACCACAAAGAGTGTGAGCAAACAACACCTGAGAAGGAGAAAAGAAAAACAGAACAGAGAATGGTGGTGCAAGAGCCACGGGAGACATTTCAGGGAGAGAGCAGCTCACGTTGTCATAGAAAAACATACTTATTAAAACTATGAGAAAGGGCTTTCACAATGACAGTATTCTTTTACCAATAAATGCAACGGCCATATTTTGCTCACCCGGTGTTAGTACGTTATGCGCTAACTATGGATCTTTATTTTTATTCCACCCCTCTTCTTCTCCCCAAACCCTCCCACTGACATGAAAAACATTGCAAAGGTTTTTGGAGATAACAGTAAGGAATTTATAAAGATGGCACTATGCCAGGGAACCCAGAATAACATGCCCCTAAAACCATAGCCCGAGAGCAGGAGGGTGCAGAATTTCTTCCCTACAAAGTCCTCAGTAGAGGTTGTATCATTTTTCTTCGATGCCTCTGCCAGCAATGTCACTTTTTCCATGGAGTCCACCTAACTACACTGTGAAGTGGGTGGAATTCTGTCCACTTTACAAAAGGGGAACCTGTGGCTCATGGATTTCATTGACCTGCCTCAGAGGATGCCAGTTGCACATAGTAGAGCAGAAGAGAAAGGAATTCAGCTTCATCTGTTCCATGTTCTTTCCACCTGAACAGCATTTCCTGAACTTCAGACACTTACAAATGCTGTTATGATTGTTGTCATATCTACTCATCCCCTACACTATTATTCGCTCAATATTTTTAAAAGTAAACATTAACTTAATGTTTACTTTGAAAAACCAAATATTCCAACATTACCTTACTTGGAAAACCAGTATCACTTACCATAAATAGAGGATGATTGTTAAAATAAAAACAAATTCTATTGAAAAATAAAAACCCAAAGTAGTAAGAATGTTATTAAATGCTAGCTATATGCTGCTATCTGTCAATGACCTTGAATCTGAAGCCTGCTTTTTTTAAAAAAAAAAAAAAGGAAGGTTAATAAATGTTGAAAGGGATTCTAAAAGCATGCGCTACCCTTGCCTTTTGAGAAGGTTAGCATCTAACAGCATGGTACTCTCTCTCAGAGATTAAACATCCTGCTTTTCATTGGAAAAATAAATAAGATACAATCATCTCCCTTTGGCATGTTACGTTAAGAAAAAGGATGGTACCAAGAAGTTATCCTTTCAAGGCTGAGGAAAGCCATAAGGAGGCTGATGAATTATAATAATCCATGGCTCATAGTTTCTCAGGCCACCTAATACTTTATCAAGCATAAATTTCCTAAAAGATTATTTCTAGATATTTGTGTTGCAGAGTCCAAAGATGCCATTCTGTACATTTCATTGGTTATATTTATGACTTTTAGAACAATGTGGCTTAATAGTTTCCTTAGCAATAACTAATTTCCTTCTATAGGAGCTAAAGGGTAAAATGGAATCCCTGCTCTCAGTTCAGTTCAGAGTCAGAAACTGGATAACATGGTGGCCAGGCATAGATACGGAGCCAGGCATTGGACTGGACCATATACCCTGATATTAGAGGAGCCTCCTCCTCCTCCTCAAGATATCAGGGATCAATCACCATAGCTCTGCCCTCATGGGACTAGTCCAGGTGACTGACAAAGCAGGTGTTTTGTTCTTGGACAGAGTCTTAGTCATAATCTGATCCTGGGGTGATGTTACCAACAAGAACCCTGTAATCTTGAAGGTAAATCCTCCAGTGAAAAATGCAAGATAATCTAGTCTATATACTGTAGATTTCCACTTTAGAGCAACCAATTCCTGAAATAAGTCCTAGGTGTGTATATAAAGTGAACCACATTAAGAAAAAATATTTTGAAATAAAACAAGAAGAAAAAAGATCCTTCAGATGGTATTTTTCTTCACTCGCTGAGTTTTATAGATGTATTTTTTTAAAGCTTGAGTTTAAGCTAAGAAAAGAAACCTTGCTTTTTATGGCAAGAGTTCTTGAGTAGAAAGACCACTTATAATGGAAAGCATCTTGCACCAAAGTTTTGGTAATCAGAGTGGGAACACGCAGAGTAGCTTTGTAAATTTTGACTTTGAAAGGCCAGTGTAATGTAAATATGACTTCCTAGAGTGTAAACAGCAGCGGTTTGAAAATAAAAACTTGTACAAAACAGGCAGCTATCTAGTTAGAAGAAAATGTGTCTAATAAGCATGTGTGTATGAGATGCCTTGAATATTTTCTACTCTACTGTAATTACTAAAGATGTAAAATTTCCAGGACTCCGAAACCATGAGAAAAAGAGTTTATAGGGTTTTTTTTCCTCCCAGAAAAAAAACAGCTATGCTTTTCGGTATTCTTTACATATTTAAAGTAACTTAAGAACACAAACCATAGTGTTCTCATGTAAATTACATACTTGGAAATGTTTTCAATTATTAATGGAGCCACAAGCTCTTAAAATTTAAAGAATCAACGATCTCTTAGACAACGGTTGAGAATATCAATATAAAAAGTATAATTATATTTATTGGATTTAGGATCTCTATTGTGTTATAGATTATATTCTTTTCGAGAAAATCCAAAAGCTCAACAAAAATATGATTTAATTACCATGTTTTTCACTCACTACCGGGAGCTTCTGTATCCATTGTCTTCAGCTGACGCTTATGAAAACTGACTTTTTTCCCAGACATGTACAAACTTTTCTATCCTTTACCATCCTGGATTTTGTGTGATTTGGGTGCATTCTCAATATGGAGTCATTTTTCTCTCTCCCTAAAGGATTGGAGAGGTCAGAGTCTAGGTTGAGGATGTACTTTAATGGGACTGTGGTGGATGCAGAAAGGAGGTGGGCTAGAAACTTGCTTTATAATCCAGTCAAGTGCAAAAACTCCTCCCTTCCTAGACCCCTTCTGGGCACTCACGCTGCAGTAACAATGTGTGTTAAATGATCCAATGAAGGAAGGAATCATTACTTTCTTTTCTGCCTATAAATCTGTATTCTAAGAATCTGCAGCAGCCCAGGGATTTTAACACCCAGTCTCTATCCCTGTGTATTCCTTGCAGTCCATCTGTATATTTTTCTACAAATATCAGTGCTATGTGGTTGGGTGTTTTTTTGTTGCAGTTCTATTTCAATCTTTTGAATATATCCACCTTCTCAATATCATTAAGAGACACAGTTAGACACAAAATTATGTCCTATTGAAAAAGTGTGTGATCATTTCCTCTTTAAATTCTCCCATTCTGTTTTCATGATACTTGCATGTTTATCTCTATCTTTCTTTGAGTCGTACACATTCATAACTGGCAACTTCTTTTCTAATCCTTATATTTGTAATTAACCAGACCTGTCCTTTATTTGCAAATTTTTCCTCTAATAGCTTTGTCTATCTTTCTGTCCATCCTTCCATGTGCTCATCCATCCTATCACAAAATAATCTGTAGAGCCTACCTTTAAAAGATTACATTATCAATTCATGTACTTATTCTTGAAAAAAAAAATGTTTGCTCAAAGAATGTCTGCAGGGAAAACAGTGGTCTTGGTAGATAAAAAGGCCTCTTGCCTTTTACATTTTGGAAATATTTTATATGTTCTGAAGATATAGTCCTCTCCTGAGAGTTTGGGTATTCCTTTTCCTGACATTCCAAGGGGCATCTTAGCTTCACATAAATGATTGAGAGCCTTTTGTGTACACTTCCTTGCAATGTTTCTTGCCAAGAATGCTTTGTGGGTGATATCTGCTCCTGTGGTGATGTGGATGCCACAGAAGCAGCAGGCAAAGAAGGCTGTTAAACAGACTACTATGTGCCATTTCATTATGAGCAACATGTCCAGTTACCAAGAGGACTTCTGAGATTTTTAGGACACTTGATGCAGCCATCAGTGAATTTAATGTTTGATAGAAGCTTTTGGAAATGTATATTTCACTTAGCACATATTGCAAGTTCTGTTATTTTCCCTGCTCAAAATAATGTCTGGCAGTATGGAGACCTTCCATATACTATCCTTCCTTCACCATTTGCCTAGGGGAGAAGGTATAGAAAGATATAATATAATGGCTAAGTTTTACATAAATGTATACAATGTGTTAAAATTAGCAATAATATCCTCTCAGAATTATTGTCAAATTGTGTTTTAGCCCAAAAAATATCACCTTAGTGATACAGGCAGATTTTGCCCTCAAGACATCAGATAGATGGGGGGGATGAGGACAAATATGTGATACCTTAATCAATAAAGAAATTTTAAAAAAAGACATCAGATAGGTAGAAATTCGCTTTGGAATGGGTATTCAGATATGAAAATAAGTTCATACCTACAAAATATTCCAAATTCATATTCTAAATCCTTATTCTTTCTCTCTGCTTTGTTTATATTACAATGTCATTAATGTTTTCGGGAAGTTGAGGTATCCCTTTCCCCACTGAGTGCTGGGGTTGGTGTCCTTATGATATCTTGAGAAAAAATACATATTCCTTTTCTTATGAATGATTTAAAATGCACCTGGGATATAAAAGTACATGCCAAGCTAGAAATTGTAATATTTTTAAACATGTAAGTATTTTCATTTAAATCAAGACATTTATGTGCACCTACTATGCACCATAAGCCATATCAGATACCACCAGGCACACATAATAAAACAATTTAATTCTGGTCTCAAAGGAGTTTTTAATGTAATAGAAGGCAGTAATGCTGTGCAACAACTCAAAATTTTAGCTCACACATCTGTGGCTTCATCTGGGCATTGGTTGCGCCCAGCAGAGCTTAGTTGAGCTTGACTCTCAGCAGCAGGTTGGGGGCAGTTCTGTCTGCTCCATTGGCTTCTCCTCATCCTAAGATCAGTGGGATAGCCAGGCGTGCCCACCCACACCAATGGCTCTGGGCACATCACTTTCCCTGCAATTCACTGGCCAAAGCACGTCATGTAGCCAAGCCCAGCATCACTGAACTAGAGAGATATGCTCTGCCTGAGAGGAACTATAAAATCTCACCAAGAGGGATGTGGGATATAGAAGGGATGCAAAACTGAGAAAAATAATACAATCCAAGCACATTAGGGAAAGATACATTCACAGATACCTATATAATGAGGACTCATAGGGAAAGGAATTGATTATGTCCTAAAGATACCAGGAAAGTGTTCTTAGAGGGGAAGGCATTTGTGCTCAGTCTCAAAGAGTATTTGTATTTCAAGGGGCAGGCAGCGAGGTAGAGAAGACAATAATTCAAAGATGCTCCCTGAGCAAAGTTGTGGACATGTGAAGGGCATTTCCAATGTTAGGTTATAAAGCAGTAAACTAAAAGAAGAAAATTATTGCAGTACAAAAAGTATATGCATATGAAAACTATAAACAGACACTCAGTGGAGATATGGGTGTCAGAATTTTGTGTGTTGTATGTTATTACTGAGAGTTATTTGAAAAAATGAGTGTTTGAAAAGTCCCAAGGTATGAAATGTGGAAAGGCACACAACTATAGAGTTTTTAAGTCTTTAGAGCTATAATTGGAGCTGGAAATGACTTTGAAATCATCTAGCTCAACTCACTATTTCAGATGAAGAAATTTCTATTTTGGAGAAAAAAACTACTCTATCTACCTTTCAATCTTTTAAAGGTAGGCTCTCTGTGTGTGTGTGTGTGTGTGTACGCGCAAAATATATAAAATATATAAACATAATTAGAGAAAATAAATGTCTTCCTAGATGAATATATCCATTATAATGCAAAATATATAATATAGAAATATTTGTAGAGAATAAATTCTTTCTCATACATATATTGAGATAGGGGGATATGAAGTGAGCAGACTCATTATAGTAGTATTCTGAAGAACATAACTCCTCATAAACTTAACACCACTGTGTCCTCCTCATCAAGTGATCTGTTTGGTTCCAAGGACCAAATTTAACTCACATTATTTAAATGCAAATGGAATGGGTTATTAATACGAAGAAAAAATAAATATGGCCATGTATACCCAAGGCTTAGAAGTACCAACCTGAAATCTAACGAAGGAAAGGGGTGCTCCCCAGACCTGGGTCCCCTCGTTTGGGGTTCAGTTATCAAAAGATGGGGGGGGGGGCAGATGCTAGGGGGCAGGTAAGGACAAAGATAGCAACATTTTTTTACACCCACTGGCCCAACTTCCTTTCTGAAACTCATGCTCCTCATTTGTAAATGAAGCATATTTTCTGCCTAACCGAAATATAATTAGGAAACTAAATCAGTTTGTGTTCATGATATATGGAGTGTCCCTCCAGCATAGAAATAATGAAACTTTGAAGTTGTGCCCTTTAGATACTCACCATTAATTGTAGATCAGAGGTCAGCGAACTATGGCCCTCAGGCCAAACCCAGCTGGTTTGTTCTTAAAAAACAAAGTTTATTGCCGCTACCACGCCTATTCCTTTACATATTGTTTATAGCAGCTTTTTGCACAACACTGAGGTTGAGTAATTGCCACGGAGACTGGGCCCATATGGCCTGCAGTGCCTCCAATATTTCAGATCTGGCCCCTTAGGGAAAAGTTTGCCCATCCCTGGTGCAGAAGATGAGCTCCTCTCTGAAACTGAACCTTGCATGAGCTTCTGCTTCCGGTGATGGATTCAGCAGGGTCTGCCCTGGATGGGTATCCGTGGAATGAGAGGGTCACCCACAGTTGCCTCCTTCTGGGGCTCCGCTGGGGCCGTCACTAACCCTTTGCTCTCTGTCCTTTGCCAGACTCCGACCTGAGCATGCGCACCCTGAGCACGCCCAGCCCAGCCCTGATATGTCCACCGAACCTGCCGGGATTTCAGAATGGAAGGGGCTCATCCACCTCCTCGTCCTCCATCACGGGGGAGACGGTGGCCATGGTCCACTCCCCGCCCCCGACCCGCCTCACCCACCCGCTCATCCGGCTGGCCTCCAGGCCCCAGAAGGAGCAGGCCAGCATCGAGCGGCTCCCGGACCACTCCATGGTCCACATCTTCTCCTTCCTGCCCACCAACCAGCTGTGCCGCTGCGCCCGCGTGTGCCGCCGCTGGTACAACCTGGCCTGGGACCCGCGGCTCTGGAGGACTATCCGCCTGACGGGCGAGACCATCAACGTGGACCGCGCCCTCAAGGTGCTGACCCGCAGGCTGTGCCAGGACACACCCAACGTCTGTCTCATGCTGGAAACCGTGACTGTCAGTGGCTGCCGGCGGCTCACGGACAGAGGGCTCTACACCATCGCCCAGTGCTGCCCGGAGCTCAGGCGCCTGGAAGTCTCAGGCTGTTACAACATCTCCAACGAGGCCGTGTTCGACGTGGTGTCCCTCTGCCCGAACCTGGAGCACCTGGATGTGTCAGGTAAAGGGCAGCTGACCTCCCACCAGAGGGACTTCCCAAGGCACCATCTGAAAGCAGTAGACCACGTTGCCACCTTGGGAGGGGCCACTTCTTGGTGACCATTAAAGACGGAGAGTAGGAGGGAAGGAGCTGACTTCCATAGAAGCTGTCTCTATGTAATCATGATGCTGGAGGCCAGGGGTATCTCTTCCATCAATAATGTCCACTTCTTAGGAGAACTAGAGGCATCTTTGGTCTGGCTCTTCCAAGTTAGCAAGACTTTTCAATGTCTGTTCTCCCCCATAACTCCCAGTTATTTCAGAGCAACCTTAGATCATGGGAACCAAGTATCCAATCACAGGCAGGTCCTTATGTCCCTGGGTTATTGTTCTATAGAGCCTGAGAGCTGTGCTGTGGGCCGTGCTCATGATTGCCAATTTGCAGACACTGGAGAAAACCCATCCTGGCCAAGTGTCTCCTTATATTTCACCCCAAGTCTCCTCACCTGTGGGTTGATTTTGTATCTTCCGTAAGCAAAATCCTCAAACACATAGTGCAAAAGTAAGGCCTATTGAGTTGGGGCCTTTAGTTCTTTTAAAACCTGAGGGAAATCCCAGCATGGCTGCTTTGCTCAAAAACCTCTTTCAGGCAGGAAGAATCAAAACCCAGACTCACCCTTTGGCGCCAGATGTGGATCCGGCCAGACTAACAGCTTCTCTTTATCTCATCTGTTGCCCAGTGAAAAGATGAACATTCGAGAAGCTAAAGTGTGTAAGATGCATCAGGGAGTTAAAGAAATGAACAGCAGGAGCCACAACCTCAGGGATAGTTGGGGAGGGGTCAAGAAGTAAAAACCACTGGGACTGGCAAATAAACAGAATTTGGGATTTACAAGCATCTGAGGTAAATGATACCCTGAAAAAAAAAAAAAAAACACAGAAAAAAACAAAAAAAAAACCCTGAGGTAAAAGCCAGTTCTCTCCGTTTGCTCTCTCTTTCAAAAGCCGACATCTGAAAATATTTCAGATGACAGTCAATTACTTTTTGCAGATTCTTTCCCTTGCTGGCAAGCAACTGTTTGCTCCCCGCTTCAGCTGGCGTCGTTACAAAACCATAGTAACCGTATGTTCAGTCCTGAGCAGCCATCGACATAATGAAGCAGGAAACCGAGAGGTTTTCTTACATTTTTTTTCCTCCAAGGAGTTCTGGAAAGAGAAAGCATTGTGATGTGGTGGAAACTAATTTCAAAACCTTGTGATTTGGGACAATTCTCAGCTTCCTCTAGATGTCTTTCATCTTCAGTTAAAAAAAAAAAAAAAAAGACAAAGGGATTGGATTCTAACATTCTAAGATTCTGGGCATTGTGGACCTCTTTTATAAACACCTCATTTTCTTTTCCTTCCTCCAATTAGAAAATGATTTCTTTTTGGAACCCCCATCTTCATTGAAGGGACTCCCCATACACCTCTGATACAGGCTGCAGGCAATTGTGCCCTCTCTTTTGGAGTCCTATTGAAATTCAATGCAAAAACTACTTTGGCTTGTTAAGAATGGAAATACCTGGGCTTCTAGCCTGAGTGAGTGGGTCCTGCTTTTAGCCCCTTTGACTAACTGGTATGTAAGTCTTAATGCCCTTCCTCTATAGTAATCTGACTTTTTGGAAGTCCATATGTATTTGTATAGGGTCTCATATGTCTCCCAAAGCCCTCCTGTGATATGTGTACATCAAGCATGTCAAACTCAAAGGCTAACACGGGCCAAATAAACAAGGTTTAAGTTTATGTGGGCCGCAAAAAAAAAAAAAAAAAAAAAGCTTCAATATTCATAGAAACATGGGTGTATTTCGAAAAGTATAGTATAAAAAACAAAAAGAATAAGAATAATGATAACATTAATGTTTTCTTCCTGACACTTGGCTTCTCTTCCTCTGCTACTGTCTTTCCTACTTCAGGGGAAATCTTGTTCGCAGTGATTACTTTCCAAACTGACCCAAGGTGAATGTCCGTAATTCTGGATCTGGCAGGAGACTTATTTCCTTTCATAATTGTAAATAACTGCTCACACCATGATATTGTCTGGGCCACAAAAATATTCATTGTGGGCCGCATGTGGCCTGCAGGCCACGAGTTTGACATGCTTGGTGTACATAGAGCCCATAACAAGGGGAATCTGTAACTCGACAAAATACAGAATTTCAGATATTGGCCGGGAAGGGTAGAGAAGGGCTTTTCAGGTAGATGGACTTGAAAGATCTAACAAGCCATAAGGATGAATCTGTTATCACAGAGGTGCCCTCCATTTCTGAGAGAATCTGGGAATTGCTACATTGATACCGGGAGCAGCCGGAGGGCTGCCAGAGGTGATCTCATCTATGTCTTGTTCTCCTTGGTTCTTACAGCTGGCCTCTGACAGTGGCCACCTTCTCAAAGGCAATAAGCTTGACTGTGGAAGACTCATTGCTGGTCTAGATCTTAATCCCCCCCTGAGGACATGAGAGACTTCCTCTCCCATCCCCAGCAATGCAGAAAATGCCCACATTGAAAGTTATCTTTTCGAGTCATTGAAAGTAACTATAACTAGCTGTAGTGTTTTCTTAATTATCACATATCACCTTTTATAAATGTTTAGTCAGGGTTCTCCAGAGAAACAGAACCAACAGTGGATCAGGAGTCGAGAAACTTTGCCCTAGTCTGGCTGTACAAGTAACACTCTCACTGAGCCTGAGATGTCCCCTCTTTAAAAAACGAAGGTTATATAGGATGATTTCTAAGGTTCTCGCTATGTCTTTAATGTATGACTGCATGAAATAGCCATAGATGTCACCTACAGAGCCATGGACCAGTTTCTTTTCAACCCAAACTTAGCAGATCTGTAAAAATTAAGGCTAACATTAAAATTAAAAATTATTGATCTAAAGTAGTATAAGCATATCACAATAGTTTATTTACCAAAACTGAGCTAAACTGGTATTTCATTAAATTTGGAACTATTTTTCAAAAACAATGCCTAAATTTCCTTGGACCAAATACAGCATCTTTCCTGGATTTCGCTAGATATTTTAACTATATATGGAACAAAGTTTGTCATGTACTCTTGAAAAACAAAGTACCTTCCCAGATGTCAGAGATGGGCAGCCACTACAGTGGATACATAAATTCAGTATAAGCAGGAGTACAGTCAACCTAGAAAAAGAAACTCAAAACAAAGGAAGATTTCAAAGCCCAAGTTCAGGGGTACCACCACGGAGCCCACTGGAGCAGCATGGGCCGCCTCTGGCGAGTCGCATCTTTGTTCGCCAGTGTTGCATTGTATGCTTTACTCCTTCCTGAAATTCTTTGACTTGGTAGCACGTGGCTTTTGAGCCATGTTATTCCCAGGGCCTGAATTTTACACGCATTTCCTGGGCAGCCTGCCAAAAAGTGGGAGGAAAGTCCCAGCTAGTACTCTAGTGCAGCTGCTTGGAAGCCTTGGATGTAAGTGAGAAACACAGAGGTGCCCGAGGTGAGGCACCTGGCTTAAGACATGCCAGAGGGATTCGGGTAGAGCAGAGAGAAAGTGAGCAGGCTATGTAGTGTAATAAACTATATCTACATATGCATTTATTTATATACTATATAGACTATGCATACCAATTATTTATACTTACACACTAAAAATATACTGTACTCATTTACATGGCAATGCATAGTGAACTTAATTACACAATGAAATAAGTGTTTCATATATTATATAATAATAGACAAATATGCAAATTGACCGCACCTTCGCTACACCTAAGCCACGCCCACCAGCCAAGCCACGCCCACCAACCAATCAGGACGAGTATGCAAATTGCCCCAACAAAGATGGCGGCTAATTTGCATATCAAGACAGTGTCGAAAGAAGCCAAGAGCTGCAAAGGGGAGTAAAGCTTCGAAGAAGCAAGCAAGCCAGGGGGGCGGGGGGAGGAGAAGGGAGGAGCGAAGTCAGGGCCGTAGGCGAAGGGAAACGAAGGTGGGCTGGAGGAGAAGGCGGGGCCGGCGGCAAGGGCGGAGCGGAGGCGGGGCCGGGGCCGAAGGGAAACGCGGGCAGGCTGGAGGAGAAGGCGAGGCAGGCGGCAAGGGCGGGGCGGAGGCGGGGCCGGGGGTGAAGGGAAACGCGGGCGGGCTGGAGGAGAAGGCGAGGCGGGGGACAAGGGCGGGGCGGAGGCGGGGCCGGGGCCGAAGGGAAACGCGGGCGGGCTGGAGGAGAAGGCGAGGCGGGCGGCAAGGGCGGGGCGGAGGCGGGGCCGGGGCCGAAGGGAAACGAAGGCGGGCTGGAGGAGAAGGCGGGGCCAGGGACAAGGGTGGGGCGGAGGCGGGGCCGGGGGCGAAGGGAACCGAAGGCGGGCTGGAGGAGAAGGCGGGGCCAGAGACAAGGGCGGGGCGGAGGCGGGGCCGGGGCCGCAGGGAAACACGGGCGGGCTGGAGGAGAAGGCGGGGCCGGTGACAAGGGCGGGGCGGAGGCGGGGCCGGGGGTGAAGGGAAACGCGGGCGGGCTGGAGGAGAAGGCGGGGCCGGTGAGAAGGGCGGGGCGGAGGCGGGGCCGGGGGTGAAGGGAAACGAAGGCGGGCTGGAGGAGAAGGCGGGGCCGGTGACAAGGGCGGGGTGGAGGCGGGGCCGGGGGTGAAGGGAAACGCGGGCGGGCTGGAGGAGAAGGCGGGGCCGGTGACAAGGGCGGGGCGGAGGCGGGGCCGGGGGTGAAGGGAAACGCGGGCAGGCTGGAGGAGAAGGCGGGGCCGGTGACAAGGGCGGGGTGGAGGCGGGGCCGGGGGCGAAGGGAAACGCGGGCGGGCTGGAGGAGAAGGCGAGGCGGGCGGCAAGGGAGGAACGGAGGCGGGGTAGAGTGCAGCAGGAAATCCCATTGCAGGAATTTTCCTGCAACGGGAAAGCTAGTATTATATATAAGTATAAAATAATTATATGATATATAGTGTAAATATGAATATAATCCATACACATGCATGTTCTTGAGGGGAAGGGGTTAGAAACAATGCTTAGAGAGGCATCTAAAGATATCTTCCTGAACTTAAATTTCCATATCTGTAAAATGGACTGTTTCAAAAATCAGGTAAGAAAATGTTTATAAAAACTCTTTGTAAACTTCATAATTCAACACAAATGAAAGGCATTATAATAAAATATAGACAACTGTTTTACAATGTAAATATACATCAGCCAGGGTTGAAGTTTTGAGGACATTTAAATGTAGGAAGTTGGATTCTTCTACCTGATCTTCCTATAGAAACTCTATTCACTCTGTAGGTCATTCATTCATTCATTCATTCATTCTACAGATCCCTAGTGAGCACCAGTGTGATGCAGGTGTGAGGGAAACAGCAATGAATAGCCCAGAGTCCCTTTTCTCAGGAGCTGACATTCCAGAGTGGGGACAGCAAACACTTATATAATCCCACAAAGTGACAGAGACAGAGCGCTGTGAATGAATGGGAGCCAGGGAGGGGATACTGGTTCACACAGGGTAATTACTGGTAGAGAAGAATTGCCCAGTAAACTGACATGTGCTGAGAGACCTAAGGAAGTGGCATGGGCCCATGGAGATCTGGGGGAGCCCAGTTCAGTACACGGACCTGAGGCAGGAGGGAATGTGACAAGTCTGCAAAGAAGCAAGGAGGCCAGTGAGGTCGAAGGAGCAAGAGCCACACTCAGAGTGCACCAGGCGCAAGTCCTTGAGACCTCTAAAACTGTATATTTTATTTACTCTGGGGTATGGGTGCCATTCAGAGGCTTTGAGCAGGGTGACATGATTGCAGTTCTGTTTTCTAGAATCTTTCTGGCAGCTGTGAAGAGACTAGAAGGTCGGGGGGTGAGGCAGGGCAGGGAGACTGTTTGAGAGGCTAGAACAATAATCCAGATGACACGCTTATTCTTCCTTCACCCAAGAGGATTGAATTGAATCCCCAGATGGTCACCTTGTTAGACTAATAACTACATGTATTTCCCATAGAGTTTTCAGAGTATGTCCCTATCCATTATCTGGCTGCATCCTCATTATCTCCCTATTTTGGAGGCACACCAGCTGTTCATTCCTGTTAAAGGAGAGTCTTGAGATAGAAAAGTTAAGCCTCTTGCCTGAAGCCATAAGAAATAGACTTGAACCATGTGTGACTCCCAGTCAGAGCTCTTTCAGCCAAGCCAAGGTCTGGGCCAAGCCTTCTCTCTCATATCACACTTCTTTGGACCAGAGAGCTAGCAGGCCATTACAGGGAAGAAGTAACCTTTACTGAGCTTCCAGGACCAGGGCAAGATATTTATACACGTCTCATTTCTTCATCACAGCCACCTTTCAGGGAGCGTCAACATCCCCATTTTAAGACGAAGGAAATACTCAAAAGGCTTGACTTGCCCAATATCTTGCCCACTAGAGATGGATCTGGAATTAGAACCATGGCCTTTCTGATTCTAAAGCTCGCAAACCCCCTTAAACTCAAATAATCAAAATAGTTTTTTTTTTAAAATCAATGAACAGGGAGAATCCATCCTTGCTCTCCTTCTCTGCAGGGGCCCAGTAGGGAAGGGGATCGGGCTGGGGGAGGGCAGAAAGCTGTGACGTCCCCACCCAGGGCAGGCCCCCCTCCCCAATCCCCGCGGTTACTCTGAGCGTGTGTTCTGTCTCTCTGTGTAGGGTGCTCCAAAGTGACCTGCATCAGCTTGACCCGGGAGGCCTCCATTAAACTGTCCCCCTTGCATGGCAAACAGATTTCCATCCGCTACCTGGACATGACGGACTGCTTCGTGCTGGAGGACGAGGGCCTGCACACCATCGCGGCGCACTGCACGCAGCTGACCCACCTGTACCTGCGCCGCTGCGTCCGCCTCACCGACGAGGGCCTGCGCTACCTGATGATCTACTGCCCGTCCATCAAGGAGCTGAGCGTCAGCGACTGCCGCTTCGTCAGCGACTTCGGCCTGCGGGAGATCGCCAAGCTGGAGTCGCGCCTGCGGTACCTCAGCATCGCGCACTGCGGCCGGGTCACCGACGTGGGCATCCGCTACGTGGCCAAGTACTGCAGCAAGCTGCGCTACCTCAACGCGAGGGGCTGCGAGGGCATCACGGACCACGGCGTGGAGTACCTCGCCAAGAACTGCGCCAAGCTCAAGTCCCTGGACATCGGCAAGTGCCCCCTGGTCTCGGACACGGGCCTGGAGTGCCTGGCCCTGAACTGCTTCAATCTCAAGCGCCTCAGCCTCAAGTCCTGCGAGAGCATCACGGGCCAAGGGCTGCAGATCGTGGCGGCCAACTGCTTCGACCTCCAGCTGCTCAACGTCCAGGACTGCGAGGTGTCGGTGGAGGCCCTGCGCTTCGTGAAACGCCACTGCAAGCGCTGCGTCATCGAGCACACCAACCCTGCCTTCTTCTGAAGGGACAGCTTCCGGCCGGCGCCGATTGCCTACAAACATGAACAAAAGGAAACGTGTGTTCTTAAGGCAGCCTGTGTAAGCCCCGACACCCGCTCATAACAGCTCTTTCTTCCAGGAAGGTTCTTAGGCATCTGGCTTTTATTTTCTTCTACTGTCTCGGGGGCAACAGAGGTCATGGGAAGGAAGGGGGTGGGGTGGGCGGGACAAAGGTCTGTTGCAGTAAACGGTTTTGTTGGTCAGGTCAGGTAGATTGCAGGAAGTTTCTGTGCTCACAAAAGATGTACCTCAGAAAGCTGATTCGATGGCTTTGGAAACATCCCCTTCTGTCTCTGTCTCCTCCTGATCCCATTTCCAGGGTCCTACACCCCCATCCCTCATTTCCTCGCTTCTCTGCCTCCAACAGCAACCATAACACATTATCAGAATAATAATGCTTTTCTCACCCACCACCCCCCTTAAACTGCTTGATTGGCCTAAGCCACACTCTTCAATCCCACACCCAAGCAAATTCTTGTTAAATCCATGCCACAGCGCCTGGTGTATACAAAGTACTTGCAGACCTGTTTAGAGAATCTCTTGCATCAAGCAGCATGGTGCAGGAGGAGAGACCTGCATTTGCCCCCCAACTCTGCTGCCAAGGGGCTCTGTGATCTCAGGCAAAGCATTTGACCCTCTGGGCTTCAGCTGCCAGCACTAAATGAGAGACCATCCAGCTCCAGGCTTGGCTTCATGCCCAGTTTAGGACTGAGGGAACCGAGATGTCAGTGAACAGAAGTACTTTAGCCTAGAGCAGTGGTCGGCAAACTCATTAGTCAACAGAGCCAAATATCAACAGTACAACAATTGAAATTTCTTTTGAGAGCCAAATTTTTTAAACTTAAACTTCTTCTAATGCCACTTCTTCAAAATAGACTCTCCCAAGCCGTGGTATTTTGTGGAAGAGCCACACTCAAGGGGCCAAAGAGCCGCATGTGGCTCGCGAGCCGCAGTTTGCCGACCACGGGCCTAGAGCACAAGAGGCATATACTACCTCTACCAAGAGTGTAAGTTCTATGGATGCTTTTGGGAGATTCAGAAGTGCCAACGCCAGTGTCCTCTATGCCCTTCACTCCATTCCGAGTATTACCCCATCCCTGTTTGTTGGATGGGTGAGTCTCCTGGGCATCTTCTCCCACCCTGCTAGATCAGCCCACTTCCTACCACCAAGAAACTCCTAGCCACAGCCAAGCCCACATCCTTCAGTCAAGTTGATCTTTCAAACGGAGAGTTTTCAAATGGAGGAAAGGCCCTCACAGTTTTTAACTAACAAGCAAGGCCCAAAAGAGCACATGTCCTGCAGTGCACATGTGGCCTGCATCAGGCACATCTGCCCTGCAGCTGGCAGGAACAGACACCTCGGTTCGTTGTCATTCAGATCACATTTCTACTTTTCTCATCTATTTATTTCTTTGTGCATCCAGACTTCATCACATGAAGCCTGCTGGAGTTAAGTCATAGTGTTTAGTTGTGCAGATTGCCACCTTGTGTGCCTTCCCCTGTGGCTGTCTGCATGTTCTTTGTTGAAGAATGCAGGGCAGGCTTCCAGGTGTTCATATACTGTTCACTCAAAAATGCCAGACAAATGAAGAGGGGACACATTGATAAGGCTTTTGGCGCTGGTTCACCAGCCAGGCCCTTGGAATAGAACATTAAAATAACTGCCAAGTATAAATTTTAAATGGTCCTATTTGGATAGAAATCCATTTGCTAGCCTTGTTCATGTGAAATTGGGATGCCAGAAGAAATTCCATTGCTTATTTTCATGTAATTGAGTTGCTTTTTGTTAATAAACACATGATCTTTCCCAAATTATGCTCTGGCCGTGCCCCTCCTTCATCACTGTTCAAACCATTCATCCTTTCTTTCTGAAAGTGTCCACCATCCAAACCCAGAACCTCTGCATCTCCAAGGCAAGCATGTGGAATTTGTCTCAGATCAAGCTTACATACCACTCGACAACTGCACTCCCACTGTAGGCTCCCTGCTTTCCTTTGTCTTGTGTTTGGGAAAGAGATAGAGTGAGGTGGTGTCTGCCCATGCATCATATGAAATATTGTCTTCTCTCCAGTCAACATCATCAACAACTTAGATGTGCAATCAAGGCCATGGGATGGCGGGGAGGGGTGAATTGTTTGTCTGGGGATGGTATCTACTGATAGCCATAGAGCTTAGCACCATAAAAGGGGTTGAAGATAGCATTCCCCTGCTCTGTGACTTGTGACCTTGTCTAAAGTCTCAGAATTTGAGTCACAAAGGATTATTCCTAACCCTTGGCACTGGGGTCTTCCAAGTGAGCTGTTTTCATACTCCCAGAATGAGATGAGAGATCCAAAATGGTTCCCTGAACCAGAGAAGGGGAGTCACAATACAAATATTTTTATCACCACCACCTAACCACATCATCAAAACTGTCTTCCAAACATGAGACAATACCAACTTCCATACTGATTGCCCAGCACATACTGTCTTTCCCAGTTTCTCCCTTATTCTCAACCTTCTTTTCCATTCTGCTTCCCCTTAGGGTGTGAATCCATGACAGAGGTTACTGGGGAAATCGCTCAGCAGATTTTTAGAGACCAAACAAAAGGCCTCATAGGAAATTTATCTGTTTTAGAACTGCTTCCTTCCTGCCTCTGCTAAATTGAATGCTCATTGTTGTTGTTTTTTTTAATTCTAATGTTCAAATCACTGCGTGCTGTAAGAATCTAGAAAGCCTTAATTTACTACCACCAAGAAATAAAGCAATATGTTGGTAATTGGGTCAAGCCTCATTTACTATCCTGGCTAGAGGAGCATGATGTTTAGATGGGACACTCAAAGTGAGCAAGAAACTTGCCTTATGTTGAAGTGGAGAGCAAGCCAGGTCACTGCAGCTGTTGTCCCTGTAAAGTTGCATCCATGGTTTTGTCATTTCCCTTGGCTCAGTGAATTTGGCTGAAAATTAGCAAGTAAGTGAAAAGTATTTACCTTCCCAGTTTAATTCAGATCTTAATTCCTTAACCCACACTTGCAGCCAGATGTATTTTGGAATTCATAATTTTTCATATTTTAGAAAGCTATCTGGCATATTTTGTAACAGCCCTGGCAGACTCTGGCACAGCACCCTTATTCAAACATGCTAATATTTATGCATAAGATTATTGCAAACTCTATGCATCCCTTCAGGTTAGGTTCTATCACCAAATTAATTTGTGTCAAACATAATGAAAAAAACTTCTATTTTTTCAGGTCTTTCTAGATCAGAATTATGGATAAGTAATTGTGCACCTAAATGTTATTCTCCTGGCACCAGTTACAAACATTGGAAACATCTTCAAAATTATGTTGACCATTAGTTGTTATAAGTTAAAAAAAAAAGTTTTTTAAAGTCTTAGAGCATTAACACCTGGAAGGATAATATGGCAACATGATCTAAATGGAAAAAAATATCAATCAATTGGAAAAAGAGAAATGCCAAACCTCTACTCACCCAAACCCTTAGATCTGAGAGATCAATATGGCAGAAAGCAAGTACTGAGAGATGAAAGGCAAATTTCATCGTTAACAAGTAAAAAGGTTTTAAGAGATATCAATTTTAAATCTATTTGTCCTCAACCTTCTTATCACCCTATGTCAGCTGCTTAATGACTCCCATTTAAGCCAATAGGACTGTTAACATTCAAAGCATTAACTTGAAGTAGCCCTTAATCTTATCATGCAGTCTTATTAAGATCCCAGAATAAGGCTAGCAGTAAATTAAATGCATTTGTCCTTTACATTTACAATTGTTCAGAAGTAGAAAATGTTTTCAAGAAGTTTGGTATCCAGGAGCGTGCAACATGAAACCAAAAAGACTGAGTATTTTAAGGGGAAAAGTAAAACATTGCTTTTACCATGTCTAAATTTTCACAGAGAAGTCACCAAAAGTGGTGCATTTGTTCAATAGTTGGCAATTATGGTTAGTTCAGAGACAAGTTAATTTGATAAAATGCTGAATAGACAGTAGAAGAGGGAGAGAGAATATTTAAAGACTAGGTAAATATTGCAGTGAAAACATTCATGCAGAAAATCTGTGAAACAAATTGGTTTTCCAGGTGCTGCTAACCAAATGGTTTCTTTTTTATTCATACACAAGTGGTCCTTACTGTTCCAGGAAGGAGAGGGACAATGGATGCTGATGTTGTCCTTGAGACTTGCCTGAACAAAGAGCAATTCAGGAGGTTTCAATAAGATGACCACCAGGTGGGCAAACCTGTTCACATGGGGAAGAAATCCTAATATATAAAAACCCAGGGTCCATAATGACCAACCAAAGGCTCGACCGAACACTGGAAGTCAGTCCTACAGTCAGTGCTGGGTTGCCTGGGTGACCCAGCACTGACTACCGCTGCTGCAGGTGTGGTGACCCAGCACTGACTGCCGAGGGGGCTGCGGATCAGGCTCAGAGAGAGAGGCAAGGTCTGATTCACAGCCTCCGTGGCAGCTGTTGATCAGCCATTGCCTCTTTCTCTCTGGGCTTCACCAGCAGCCGTGTCTCTCCTGGCCTCCATGGGGACTGCTGATTAGCCCCACCTCTCTGATCAGGCCCAGTGAAAGGCCCAAAGACACTGACTGGCATAGAAACCAACCAATCAGAACCAAATATGGGTGAAGTGTGAGGAGCCAATGGCTGCCTAGGAGGCGGAGCTTTTGACGCTGACTGGCATAGAAACTGACCAATCAGAACCTGATCTGGGTGAACTGCAAAAGCAGAACCTAAGATGGGGGCTGAGGAGGGGTTATAAGGGCAACAGCTGTTTGGTGTAAAGTGTAAGAAAGCGGTTCAATTTTTTAATGACCGGTTTGGCAGTATAGTGCATATGGCTGGCTATCAGTCCAGATATAAGGATTATGTATTTTTGTCTGCTAAGAGCATCTCCTCCTGCTGAAAAAGGCTTTACCCCCACATTTAAGCAATCCTATCTATATAATCTATCTATACTAATAAAAGGGTAATATGCTAATTAGAGCTAGTCGACCGGCCATCTTCCAGACGTCTGACTTCCTTCCGGACAAAGCCACGGTGGTGGGGCTGAGGCAGAGGCAGTTAGGGGCAATCAGGCTGGCAGGGGAGGCCAATTGGGGACAAGATCAGGCCAGCAGGGGAGGGCAGTTGGGGGCAATATCAAGCTGGCAGGGGAGGGCAGTTAGGAGCGATAAGGCAGGCAGGCAGAGAGGTTAGGAGCAGTCAGGCAGGCAGGCAGAGGCGGTTAGGGGTGATCAGGCATGTAGGCAGGTGAGTGGTTAGGAGCCAGCGGTTCCAGATTGTGAGAAGGATGTCTGATTGGAGAGGGTGCAGGCTGGGCTGAGGGAACCCCCACTCCATGCACAAATTTCGTTCACCGGGCCACTAATCTATATAATAAAAACCCAGTGGTCGTAACACTGTAATGACCAAAGACCAGCCACCAGGAGGTGCATTGATGGGTCCTGTGGTGCTGGCGAGACTTGACCCTGGGTCCCACAGTGCACCAGGTCTGGGTCTCGTGCAATTTTGCACACTGGGCCTCTAGTACTTTCATAGACACTCAGACTGGAGCACCCGATCCAGGAATGTACCCTGGTGGTTAGTCCTCCTTTTTCCTTTGAGTGCATCATCGTCTCCTAAAGCCACAGGTCCATTTTGTAAAGCCCTTTTTTCCTCTCAAGTCAGCAGATCAGTTTGCATCTGAAGCCACATGGATGAATAGAATATCTTCATTTGAGAACTAGATGTGACATAGTCCCTGCCTGTCAACAACACATTTGTGAAATCTCCAGCAGAACTACCCCTGGAAATATCTGTATCCAGTTTCATGAACTACCCAGGAAGGCTACCTTGAAGCTCTAAATTGTTGCTCGGAGGTCAACAATCAGCATCATCTAGGACAGTCATGAAGAATCATTTAAAAAAAAATCCTTGACCTAAATATTTCCAAATCTAGTCATTTCCATATTGTGGAATGTTTCTCCTTACAGTCAATGAGCTACTGAATTTTATACTGATGATATCAATATGTCTGAATTCAATTCTTGCCCATGTGATGATGAACATATGATAGTGATTGAAAATTGACATTCTTCATGAACAAAGAATTCCCAGGGAGAGGCAATAATTTTCTTTTGAAGGAGCACGTGGTACTCAGCAACCCTCAACTCCTTTAACAAAAGTTAATTGACCAGGTACTATGATAGAAGCTGGGTGAATAAGATATAGTACCCATATTCTAAATGGAACTCTGATTAAACAACTATAGCAGCATGTAATGAGTTGGAGGGTAGAAAGGGGAATATATAAAGAGTGGCAATATTCATCCATTCATCCAACAGGTATTGACTAAGAACCTACTGGCTGGTACTGCAGGTCTTGCCCTCATGGAGTTCACCAAAGAAGGCATTTTCATCACCATATGGAGAGAGGAATAGAGCTCAGGGACTCCTCTCAAAGAACACCCTTGAGCTGGATTTTATAACTTAGACAAGGTGAGCATCAGAAGCCATCCATGATGCATTTGATCATCCAAAGCAGGATACATGGATCCCACTTAGGGAGACAACATTTGATAATGTTAATGAAACTATTTCTACTGTAGGTGAACATTAACTTTGTCATGGCCTTGAGTTAGTCATATGGAAATAGCAGATTCAGTTTTGTTTTAAAGTCATCTCATAGATTAATCTGATCCCTATGTACATTTCCTCTCTCTCTCTCTCTCTCTCTCTCTCTCTCTCTCTCTCTCTCTCTCTCATACACAAACTATCATTTTTAAAGGAGGAGGACATTCTATGAAAACAACACTGAAGCATCATTTCTTGGACAAATTCTATGAGCCTCAGAGCATTTTGACTCTTCTCCCAAACAGCATATGCAATAGCACGCCATACACCTGTGAACCTGCAATCATGATTTCCCCTGAATCTAGCTTAGGGAGAGGATGACAGCAGCTCCCTCCCTCAATGATCCTTGGATTCTTCAGCTAGCATGGATGCTCTTTTGTATCATTCTAATTGGTATGAACTTAGGATGGGAACAGTCAAAATAATTGAGGTTTCCCAACTTACCATGTCCTTTTATTGAAAATCAGACTATGTCAGTAATTTAAGTAGGTAGCTCAAATAAGATTGATTAAGTAGCCATTAAAATTGCCAAGAAACTGATTTTACTTATAAAACCATTAAGGTTGGGTTCTTTGAAACCTCAAATTTTATCAGGGTTGTGGCTGTGAGATTTTCTGCCCATAGTGACAGTAAACTAAACGATGAAGGCCATTAGAAAGTGTGATAAGAAGGCTTTTAATCCCTGTTTCCCTATAGTCAAAGGCAGCTATCCTCATGATTTTTCAGAGACCCAAATGTCTTCCAAAGTCAGAGTAGGCTTATTAAGCTCATTTCCAGATAGTCACACAATAGATACAAGGGAGAGGGTTTCTAATTACAAAGATTAACCAGTAATTGGTACTTCTTTCTTCTCCAACCTTCTAACCACACTATCTACCAACCACTAATGAATACAGCTGTCCTCTACAAAGAAAGCCTTAAAAAAATTTCCAGGTTTTCCATCATGAATGTATTCTTCCTGGGTGTTTACATTTAGACTTCAAACAAATTTGTCATGGGCTTTTTCATTTATAGAATGTAGATAAAGGGACAACACTGTCACAACTGATAAATAACCTCTTCATTTGATCTCAAAGCCATTCTTTTGGAGCTGGAGACCAAAGGAGATATAACTACCTTTGTATAAATTTACATTTTTCATACTTCCAGAATAACTGCACAAATTCTTTGGATTTCAACTGCACAATTCCTCATTTTTCAATTCCACTCCCTGATCATGGGGAAATGTTGTTTTTTAATGCTCCCCTGACACTTAGGAAAGCCCCTGAAGAGATCATTTTGCAGAACAGATCCTCATCTCAGTAGAAGCACCAGAGAGACAGAATTCCAACCATTTCTCTTGTTCTTACAACCACAGCCCAACATGTGATTTATGACACACTTGATCTTTATGAATGACGTCCCTGCAGCAAAGGCTTTCCATTAGCTGGTCGGACTCTGAGTCTCCAGTTGGCTCTCCTCCACCACGTTTATAATTTTAAAACAGCCAAAGGATAATGACCATGGACCCACTGGAAGGCTGGAGACCAAGAGGCTGTGGATTCAAAGAAAAAGAGAGAGAAACATTTAAATAATGACCTCTCACTCACATAATGTAAACCAGTTACCATCGATTTCCAAGCTGGTATTGTTTCACTGGTACCATCGCCTTCGGGCTTCTGTGTGTAATGTTTCTATTTAAAATAGTGCACACAGGAAATACAAACCCGGCCATAGGCGAGCCTCCTTTCCTTTTAAAACTTGTGCTTAACCCCAAATGCATGAGGCCAAATAACCTTCAGGGTGATCATGTGAAGTAACAACTCCGTTTGCTTTTATAAAAAGAAAAGCACACTTTCTCAAGTGCTGAGTGTTTCTGTTTCTTTAACTTCCCTCACCCTAAATCCATTGGCCTTGTGGCCTCAGGACTCCAATGCCTAATTCTTCACAGCCAATAGCTTGTTCTGGCCAGGAAGAAAAGTGACCTTTCTTATCTGATTTTCTGAACAATGCAACATATTATGTTCCTTGCAAAGTCCTCTGCAGGCCTTACAACCCAAAGTTACATTTTGTGGGGAGCTGGAATCCAAAACAGGCCTTGGGAAAATCAGACTGAAAGTCTCCTTTGCCTGAAACTAAGAAATATTTGGTAAGTCTTATGGTGATAGCAAATGCAACATTTAAAACTTTTTTAAGATTTCTACTTCTGGACTTTAGTGAGGTAAATTTCATGTACTTATCTCCCTTTGTAGACTACTGTCCATTGAATTCTCTATGGTGACTGATGAAATACAAATTGAGGTTTGGTCCTGCATGTTTTTCTCTTCTTCATTTTCCTAGTTGCAGTATGTGAGTTTGGCCACTCTTGTGTGGTACCCATTTTCAGGAGATGCATCCCTGGGGGTGAGGAGGTCTGTGGTGATTTCAAAGAACTTTTCAGGAAACATTGCTAAGGGTGGATAGTCTAATGTCCAGCAGAAAGTATCATTGTCAGAATGCGTGAGTTAATTTGTCAGGAACACAGAACATTTTGGAGGGGATTCTGGGCATATAATGAGCTTCATTCTGGAAGACCGCAGGGGTATTTCACTCCCTTCCTGTTGGGTGAACTCCAAACTGTATGCAGAGTCTAATTACCCCATAACTATAAACAAACTTCATCATCTATTTGTAGGTGTTTACTGATCACTCATAATTTTCTCATCATTTTCCTGGATGGCCCTGCTTTATGCACATCTCCAGTGGTAAACTTGGTTTCTGTTAAAATCCAGGGCCCCTCATATAAAGGATTAGTAACTATCAGAAAGCCTCTTGAAAACTGTTATAAAACTAAAGGTAAGAATTTCAGTGTATGTGGTTGAATAATTTCAAAAAACACTTAAGAGAAAAGTGTCAAGGTTCTTTATGATGTTTGTTTTTGGTAGAATATCATAGGAATAAGGGGTTTGTCGGTATTTTATTCTGTGTTTAATGACCAAATATACTGTTCCTATATGTCTAGGAATGGAGTAGGAATACAAAGAGCTGGATTTTTAAAACATTAAGTTTCATTTAGAAGTGGTCCAACTTTGGTTGAAAGTATCATAATTAGAAATTTTACATTTCAGTTCGCCCAATGCCATGGGAACACCTGCTGGTCCCACTGCTTCATATAACTAAAAAAACAATACTTTCCCTTTAGGGTTGTAATGGTTGTAATGTGTCCAATACATATGGATCGTGTTGTAGAACAACTCTAGACATTAATTTTATTTCAAAATATCATTAGTATATGAATAAATTTGAGTCTGATTGAAGTTAGCATTAAGCTGCTAACTCCAGTAAGATTTATTAATGTACCTCTGAACACCCCAAGAAAGCCACTTTTAGCCAGCATCCTTCTGACTTAGCAGAATCAGAATAAAGAGTAGAACTTGCAGGCCCTTTTCCAACCTTCCTGAAATCTCTCCAGTCTCAAAGCAGAGAGTACTGCCAAAAGACTCAGCCCAAATGCTGTTCATTCATTCTCATCTTCTTTATTAAGTTTCCAACTGTCCCTGAATTTATCTTGAACTATCTTTGAGATGTCTCCAATGGGCTTTCTAAAATAATATCAGTGTCTGTAGCAGCCTTCCTCTTGACATTAGAAGTCCATGGTAGCAGAACTTCAATGCAGTCCTGTACTAAGAGAAAGCCCCACCCTGTAGACCCCAAACACAGAGGCATTGACCAGCCCTACAATGTTGTAAATACAAAGAGAAAGCATTGCCTTTAACTTTTCATAACATGGTCAGATCTGATCAAGTTAAGTAATTGTTAGATGAGGATTTAACACTCCAGAATTTGCTTCCTGGTTCTGCTACTGTTTTTCTGTTTATTTTTGGAAGAATCACTTTATTTATATATTAGAAGATATGTCATTGTTCATATTTTATATGGTGATCTGGGTTTCATGTAAAAGATAAATGATAGATGAATAGATAGATGATATATATTTGGTCAAGGAGTTCCCAGCATCGATGCTATCTTATTAAAGTTTCTGGCATTCTTGAAATTCTCACTTGTTTAGTATTTTATTTAGCCTTAGGAGACACATTAGGTTAGAGGCACAGGACAAAACACCAATGGAGCCACATTTATCAAAAATATTGAGTGTTGCATCTGCCCTCGTTTTTTATCAAAATCACTCTAAATCTTGCCAGTCTGGCCAACTAAAAAGAGTAAAAGAATAGAGATATTCTACTGATGTTGGAATAAGGTCAAAAAAGATGTTTGACTCAGCCAATAAAATGGAAATGCTATAGGAGAAAGCCAAGGGGATAAATAACCCATCTGAATTAGGATGCAGACAGGACTTCATGGCCTAGATTTTCCTCTCAGTTCTGGTTACTGGGACCAAAGATGAGGGTATTTATTGATGGCATCCAAAAGTCTCTCCTTTGCCAAACACAATATTTTTTCCAATGTGGTAGTAGTGAAATGTGTCTTTTGTACTGATTTTTAAAATTCCCTAGCCAGATTTATTTTTCTGGAAAAATATAGCAGGATGAATACCATTGATAATCAGAAGTAGCCAGCATTCTAGGGAAACAATTTCCAAAGAATACAACTAAATTTTTGTATGTGTTGCCGCTTAGTGTATTCTTTTTGACAGAGCAGTTAGCTCTGACTGTGGAAAGACACAATGAAAGCACTGAAGATGTGAAATATTCTAATGACAGCAAAGTGACACTTGGTCATATAGCTCAAACATTGCTATTTCATAATGAAATGCATCTTTATTTTTAAAGTGACATATCTGGGTGTGTGGAGTTATGTGCAAAAAGGGGGAAAGGACTGTTATGTACTATCATCTATACTAATAAAAGCCTAGGTGGCCCTTGCATGCGTCACCGTCACAAGATGGCTGCCACAAGATGGTCACGCACAGGGGAGGTGGGGCCCAGCATCCGCTCTGTGCAGTGAGACCTGGGGGTCCTGTGGCTCTGCACAGCACGGAGGAGGCCGGTCCCATCGTCTCCGCCGCCTCGTGTGAAGGAGGCAGATCCCGGCGGAGGAGGGCAGGGGAGGGCAGGGTCGTGGCAGGGGAGGGCAGTTGGAGGTGATCGGGCCAGCAGGAGAGCAGTTAGGAGGTGATCAGGCTGACAGGCAGAAGCGGTTAGGGGAAATCAGGCAGGCAGGCAGGCGAGTGGTTAGGAGCCAATAGTCCCGGATTGTGAGAGGGATGTCCAACTGCTGGTTTAGGCCAGATCCCGCAGGCCTAAACCGGCAGTCAGACATCCCTGAGGGGTTCCAGATTGGAGAGGGTGCAGGCCAGGCTGAGGGACACCACCCCCCCCCCCACCCCGTGCACAAATTTCATGCACCAGGCCACTAGTGTAGTGATAAGGAGAAAACTAAAGTAGATTAAGGGGAAAGTGAATGCCCAAGAAGGTGGGAGTCCTCCTTTAGATAGAACCATTAGGGAAAGTTTCTCTGAGGAGATGAAATTTTGACAGCAGAGAAAGAATGTATTTACAATGTATAAACAATTTGCAATTGAATATTTACAAATCACCCCCAAAATTGGCAACTTAAAGCAACAAACATTATCCCACAGTTTCTATGGGTCATAGAACTGTATCACGAGTTCCTTATCTCAGAGAACCTGGGAGCAGTGGAGTGGTTCTGGCTCAAGGTCTTTCAGTCAGATATCAGCCAAAGCTGTAGTCATCTGAAGGCCTGACTGGCTGGGGAACTCACTTTCAACTTCATTTCATGATGACTGGCAGGAAGCCCTACCACATGGGCCTCTCCATGGTGCTGCTCATGACATGGCAGCTGGTTTCCCCAGAGTGAGTGATCCAAGAAACAGGATAAGAGATAACAAGCAGGAAACCATGTGTCTTTAATGACCTTGCCTTGGAATGACATGCTATCGCTTCTGCTGTATCCTATTAGTCACACAGACTGTCCCTGATACAATGTGGAAGGAAACTACAAAAGCCATGAGTCCAGGTTCATTGGGAGGCCATCTTGGAGGCTGGCTATGTCAAAAACATAGAATCTCATTTTTTTATAGCCACTCAGCTCTTAGTTATTCAGTCATGTCATTGATCACCTCTTCTGGTTCGTCTCTGAAGAGATAAGAGAAGAGAGAAGGAGAGGAGGTGGAAGAGGTGCAGGTGGAGGAGAAGGTAGAGGTGGAGAAGGAGGTAGAAAAGGAGGTAGAAGGGCAGGAGGAGGAGGAGGAGAAGACAAAGGAGGAGGAAAATAACAAAATAAATAAAATGCAAAAAAGCCCTAGTCGGTTTGGCTCCATGGATAGAGCATCAGCCTGCAACCAAAGAGTTGGATTCCATGTACCTTGGTTGCAGGCTCCTTCCCAGCCAGGGTCCTGGTCAGGTGATGTGCAGGAGGCAACCAATGGATGTGTTTCTCTCACATCAATTTTTCTCTCTGTCTTTCCCTCTCTCTTCCATTCTCTCTAAAAATCAATGGAAAAACATCCTCGGGTAAGGATTTTTAAAAATGAAAAAAAAACAAAAAAAAAGATAAATTTCTGCATTTTCTTTTAAAAAGCCATTTTAATTTTGCCAGCCCCTAAACCCAGGTCATCTCTAAACATTCCATTGCACATCCAAAGATATTAATGCACTTTGCTGTAATGTGGTAGCTTATTCAGTATCTCAACATTTCTTTCTCTCACTATTAGTCACTCCAAATATCACAAGTAGAAAGGGGTTTTATAAAGAGTTTATTTCCCAAAAGATATTAATTATGCCAAATGTTCTCCCTTATAACATTAAAGTGCTATAGGACTTTTTGTTATAAATAATTGATTACATTAAACATGTTTGAAGACATTGTCTATGATCCACTATCCCTGTTCAACATCTGACACTCTTAATTCACTCAAGTCTCTGTGAAATGTCTCATACAATAAATTTTTCCTTGGGTTTAGTTCCAGGGAAAATTTTACTCTCCAGGCAAGCTTGCCTGCTTTCTTTTAACAGTCTATGGGGATGACATACCTCAGTATATTTCTCTCCTTTGTTTCCAAAAACAATCCAGAAAATAATTAAGCATCAAAATATAAACTTCAGCTCTTTCCAGGTAACTGATAACATCAATTTGTTCTTGAAATTTCATACTAGTATGATCATTCTTCTTATCATTTTTCAATATGTTTAAAGTTATATACCATCTCCAATCTTTTTGCAGTAGGCAAGATTTATATTCCAAATAATAGTAAATCATAACAGCTTCAGCCAAGAGTAAACGATTCTTGATCAAGCTCCAAATCTCAGGTCCATATACACAAGCGCTGTCACTCAGTTCTAATGGCACTGCTGAAAATGAAGGACTCTTAGCTGATCCTCCAGTATCCTGAGAAATATGCAGTCTTTCATATAAGTTATTTCTTGAAAATCGTGAAGCTAGCAAGAGTTGATTTAGATATGCCCTTCCTCTGAGTCCTAACCCTCAGGAAATCAGAATGTAACTATTTATGGTGATAGGATCTTTACAGAGGTGATTAAGTTAAAATAAGTTCATTAGAGTGGGCACTAATCCAATATGACTCCTGTCCTTATCTGAAGAGAAAATTTGGACCTAGATAAGTACATAAGGAACACCAGTGAAGACACAGGGAGAAAATGGCCATCTACAAGTTAAGGAGAAATGCCTCAGATTAAAAAACAAACAAACAAACAAAAAAGCACACCTATAGACACCTTGTTCTTGTACTTCTGACATCCAGGACTATGAAAAAATAAATTTTTGTTATTTAATCAACCCACTGTGTGCACTTTGTTATGGCAGCCCTAGTAAACTAATACACTATTATATTCTCCCACAGAGAAATAAAACCTAAAGCCTCCAATATTTTCTAAAGTAGGGTCAAACCATAATTGGCCACAATTTGGTTTAAAGATATGAAATTATGTAGAAGCTGAGCACAGGAAACAGAAAAGAAACCAACCACACTTACAGGTATCAACTACATCCCAAGTGAACTTCTGGAAGTATCTAAAGCATCTCAGTCTGATCAACAACTCACTTCTATGAACTCTCTGGGTAAGGTAATGCTAATAAGGGGAGGAGGTATCAAAGAGAAGATTGTTTCCTGTTCAGCTCAAATGTGCTTCTTCACTCAATTTTTTAAATATATTTTTATTGATTTCAGAAACGAAGGAAGAGGGACAGAGAGATCGAAACATCAATGATGAGAGAGAATCATTGATTGGCTGCCTCCTGCACACCCCACACTGGGGTTCATACCTTCAACACTGGCATTGCCCTGACTGCGAATTGAACTGTGACCTCCTGGTTCATGGTCAATGTTCAACCACTAAACCATGCTGGCCGGGCTTCACTAGGTGTTTAAGTACCATAGTTGGCGATATCCTTTGTAGCTCAACTCTACCAATTATCATCTTCTGTTCATCTTTTGAAATTGCTTTAAGCCCTGAACAGTTTGGCTCAGTGGATAGAGCGTTGGCCTGAAGACTCAAGAGTCCCAGGTTCAATTTCGGTCAAGGGCATATACCTTGATTGCAGGCACATCCTCAGTAGGGGGTGTGCAGGAGGCAGCTGATAGATGTTTCTCTCTCATCGATGTTTCTAACTCTCTCTCTCCCTCTCTCTCCCCCTCTGTAAACTATCAATAAAATATATTTTTTTAAAAGAAAGAAAAGAAATTGCTTTAAATCCCTGCATGTGTTAAACATGCAGACTGGTAGGAGGGTATAAGATGTTATCCTGGGTCTGGGATAGAGATCTTGAAATGTGGGCATCACACCCCTGGCTGGGTGGCTCAGTTGGTTGGAGCATCATCACATACACCAAAAAGTTGTGGTTTCAATTCCCAGTCATGGCACATACCTAGATACCTAGATTGTGGGTTCCATCCCTGGTCGGGGTGCTTAGGGGAGGCAACTGATTGACATTTCTCTCTCTCTCTCTCTCTCTCTCTCTCTCTCTCTCTCTCTCTGCATCTCCCCCCCCCCCCCCCCCCGCCACTCTTCCTCTCTCTCTCTAAAAGTCAATAGAAAAATATATCCTCAGGTGAGGATTAAAAAAAAAAGAGAGATGGAATGACTCCTCCTCCCCACCTTCACCACCTCCTCCTTCTCTTCCTTCTCCTCCATTACAGATCAGCGACCTAGGTGGTGGCGTTCCCCTTCGAAAGATAGATCATCTTTTTAACTACATGTATCCCACTGCTCCTAGACCAAGCCTGGAGCCTTCAAGAGCTGCCCCTCTGGCTGGATTTGGTTATGGCTTGCCAATTTCTCGTCTGTATGCTAGATATTTCCAAAGAAATCTAAAACTGTATTCTATGGAAGGAGTGCGTACGGATGCTGTAATTTATTTGAAGGCTCTTTCAAGTGAATCATTCGAGAGGCTTCCAGTATTCAATAAGTCAGCATGGCACCATTACAAGACCACACCTGAAGCCGATGATTGGAGCAATCCCAGCAGAGAGCCCAGAGACACTTCTAAATACAAGAGACAAGATCAAGACTAATAGAACTTTGTAGAGAACTGAATGCTCTGGTCCTCTCTCTGAAGAAAGATCATCTTCCGCAAGTCAACCTCTGAGCTCCTTTCCTCTATCAACTCTGAGCGTGACACCATAGTTATTCCAGGGCCGGACCTTTCCCAGAGAAACTTTCATGTAGCTACTTCAGATCTTCCAACTAAAGTAGTAAATTGAGTACCTTTATAGTATGTTGTGATTTGGTTGGTGCCTGTCATAGAGAGCACAGAGCCTCGTGAGCGCTCCCGTGTCCTCATACCTCTCTCCTCATTATCATAGAGTCGTGTCTACAGTATTCCCAGGGTTCCAAGCTCCCTCCCCATCCCAGATACAGATCTCTACTGTTGTACTTTGTGATCAAATACCATGTTTGACCCAAACCACTGACTAAGGCCTGGGGAATCTGGAATTGAAGACATTAGCTAAGCGATAATTCAGTCCCAGGGCCCTTCCTTCTCAAATGCATCCCTCCTCGCTCTCTGATTGAGAGTTTTGCCTTCTGCCATCTGATCGTATTCTCATTGTGAGGTGTGTGTACTTCCACATTTAGTCTTTAATGCATTGGTTTTATTTTAAAATTCATGTATATATTTCTATTATGTCCATGAAACCGTTCCAAAGTTGTCTTGAAATGTTTCACTTAACTGCTTGGCTTCAAAGATCTTAAATGAAAAACTACCTTCTGGTCACTGTCAAGTTTGTAAAGAGTGGGCAGTGGAGCTTTTATGCTTATGTAAACCTTCTACTAATCTAATACTGTACCAAACAAACAAACAAAAAAAAGAAATGTGGGCATCACAGATCAATATTCACATTAAAATCCCATTGACACGTCATGTTTGCTTCCACAAGGAGAGACAGAAGAGCACTTCTAAGCCCAGAGGAATTTTGCAGTAGCACAGGTCTACTAAAATCCTGGCTCGATAATATTTCCAGCAGCTACTTTGATCTTACAGTCTAGTAATGTGAGGACTATTGGGGGGAGGGTGAGAGTTTATGGATAGAAAATCAGAACCAGGAAAAAGTTGTCCTCTGTAGATAAGCTAAAAGGCACACAGCTATTTCCTTTTCTTCCCCTCTTCTTTTTTATTTTTTTAAACTACAGTAGTATTTCCTTTTCAGAAAGGGGATATAAATATTTATACATCCAAAAGATGGTGTTGCTGGTGACACTCAGCTTCTATTATTATCTCCAGTATGTGATTCCAGATATTTCCATATTATTATGCCATTGGCCAACTTTGATAAATGAGGGCCTAGATCCATTCTCTTCTGATCCCTGCTAAATGTACACGGTGATGTTTTTCCACAAGATATGCAAGGATACAAGCCTTTCAATGAAGAAAGTAGGATGTTGAACTGCTGACTTAAGTACATAGGTGCCAGACATATATACATTTGAAGTATATTGATGGATGTTGTGTCTCTTTATTCAGTGTTTTTTTGTTACAGCAGGACTGATAAACATAGTTCATTAACTACCATTTCTTGGGTGAAGGGATCAGGAAGTATGAGTGGTGGCTATGAAAATGCCATCACTGTCATCATCACTCATCCCCTATGACTGGCTGCTTCCTGTCACTGCTTCCTTCATTATTTTATTGGAACAAAGAAGCAGTGGCCAAAGTGAGGTGTTTACTGCCATCTCCTGAGATGGTTTGGAGTCATGGGGATGCCAATAGGCGTGGGATAAAAAAGGTCAGCTCTATGCTTCATTAGCTATATGACCTTGGGTGGGTCATTTAATCTTCCTTTCCTCAGTAACCTGATCTCTCCCACGTGGGAATTTTCTTTCAATTCTAAAGCAATCTACATAATCTATATCTCTGAATACCAAGGTAATATTCTTTTTCAAAAATCCTTATGTTTAATTTTAACATGCTTTGGGCTCGACAATAGGCTTTGATGCCTAATTGTTTGTTTTGGTAAATGGTTTTTCTTCACCTACTGAGTAAGCAATTAGCTAAGCATGGTGCAGTTTTGAAAATACAGAGTTAACTTAGTCTTTGGGGACTTAGTTTACAAAACTACCAATGTGTTTTAAATTTGGTCTTCCTTCCCATGTTATTAACATATCACTTTCCTATTCAAAGAAGCTGTCTCCTAAATACGCACAGCCATGTTAGCAAGGGCCTTGTGTGGAGGATGGGAAGACGTGGCACCTGAAAAACTGTACCTTGAGTCCTTTTCTATTCGGTAGTGTTTGGGCCTATGAAGGAATGGAAGAGAGCAGTGCTGTGGTGGTGATGGAAAAGCCCAGAAGAGGGGGAAGTGGTGGTGACTGCGAGGTCTAGACAACCCAAACAGAGGTTCTAACCACTGCTGAAGGCTGTAGCCACATTTACCAGTGAGCCCAGAAGCCACACTGTGGGGCTCAGCTCTGGGTACTTGAGCAGCCCCAGCTTTGGTGAGCAGGTAGGCCACAGCCATATGTGGAAGAGGTGACCAAAAACTGACTAGAGCTCATGGAGGAGACCATGAACACCCACAGTCTCAATGGATGTCAGACCAAAAGGCGAGCCTGGGCTTCTGGGTCCCGTTCACCGGTCCTTGAATGGCCTAGAAGAGCATTTGTGTTTGAGTTGTCCAAGTTAGCCACTGAGAAGAAACCAGCCAAAGAATGGGTATAAAACACAAGAAGGAAGCGAAGAGTAGATCTTCATTATATCATAACTCCAACTTTTCCCACACTGAACTTTCCTGATATTTTTTCTCAAACCATAGGTGCATAATACAATAAAAGATTTTTACCAATAATATTCTAACAATGTAATGATGTTTTATTGTAACAATCCAGGAGGAATTTTAAGATTTGAACTTTCATCTGTTTCATTCTAGATAAATGATAGTTCACTTTCTTTTTTGTGTGTGTGTGTCTTGTAAAGATGATTTTTTTTTAAATTTATTTATTGATTAAGGTGTCACATATTTGTCCTCATCTCCCCATTCCCATCCCCCACCCCTCCCCATGGATGCCCCCACCCCCCTGTTGTCCTTAACCATTGGTTAGGCTCGTATGCATGCACACAAGTCCTTTGGTTGATCTCTCCCCCATACCCCCACCCTCCCCTACCCTCCCTCTGAGGCCTGACAGTCCGATCGATGCCTCCTTGTTTCTGGGTCTGTTCTTGTTCATCAGTCTATGTTGCTCATCATTTCTCCTAGATGCGTGAGATCATGTGTTACTAGATATATACTTATAAGAACCGAATGTGAGATGAGCAATAATAGTTATGCTGACAGGCAAATGAACCAGTCTGTAGTGAGTTTCTTTCTGGACCAACAGTTCTTTTGAGACCCAATTTCAATGTCCACCAGTTCCTTATGTGTACATGTTGGCACTGACTTTTCAGCTCTGGATGGTGGACAAATGGTGGTAATGCAGGTCCGACTCCCTCTGGTTTGGTCTCGGCCGGACCCAGGGGCGCGGCTTCACCTGGACTCAGGGGCGCGCGGCCTCACCCGGACCCGGGATCCAGCTTCACCCAGACCCAGGGGCGCGTGGCCTCTCCCGGACCCAGGGGCGCGGCCTCACCCAGATCCGGGACCCAGCCTCACCCAGATCCAGGGGCACACAGCCTCACCTGGACCCGGAATCCAGCTTCACCCGGAACCAGGGGCGTGCGGCCTCGCCCGGACCCGGGGGCGCACGGCCTCTCCTGGACCCAGGGGCGTGGCCTCACCCGGACCTGGGACCCAACCTCACCCGGACCCAGGGGCACACAGCCTCACCCTGACCCGGATCCAGCCTCACCTGGACCCAGGGGCACGGCCTCACCCTGACCCGGGACCCAGCCTCACCCGGACCCAGGGGCGCGTAGCCTCCCCTGGACCCAAGGGCGCATGGCCTCACCCGGACCCAGGGACACACAGCCTCGCCCGGACCAATAGTTCACTTTCTTACACAGGTTTCTAACGCATGGTCAGAGCAGAAGGAATTTAAACTCTCTTTTAAAGAGTGTAAACAGACACTTCTGAACATTCAAAAGGAGGTTTACCTGCAAACTTTTAAAAAATATTTTTAATTGATTTCAGAGAGGCAGGGAGAGGCAAAAAGAGATAGAAACATCAACAATCAGAGAGAATCATTGATCTGCTGCCTCCTGCATGTCCCCTACTGGGGATGGAGCCTGCAATCCAGGCAAGTGCCCTGACCGGAAATCAATCTTGACCTCCTGGTTCATAGGTCGAAACTCAACCACTGAGCCAAGCCAGCCCAGCTATCTTACACACTTAAAATGATCCCCAGGATATCCAATCAACCAGGAGCTTTATTCTCCACAGGGATATAGAACTTTCTGGACATCAGTAACACTGTACTTGGAAATTAAAATTTATGAAAAGTGTTCTATTAGGAGTAAAATATGAAACTTATTTCCTTAGAGTGAGATGTAACATTGAGAAATGGACTTACCTACATAAATCTATGCTATACCTAAGTGCAATTCTAGGGACAAAGATGCCTTTATACCAGAGAGCATGAGCTCTTTGCCGTATTAAATCGTATCCTAGTTTTTCTAAGAAGATTTCTTTTTACTTATGCGAGTAAGTCCAGCCTCAGACCCTGGAGCATGTGTGGGTTCCTTATGAAAAGCCTGCAGCCCCTTCCCATATTTGACAAATCCAAGGAAGGATGAGCATTTCCCAGCCCCAGATTTCCCGAGTTGGGTGGTGCTTTTACTGCTGATTGAGTTGGTTGACCTTGTCGAAGGTACTTTACCTGTATCAACTAATTAACACAAGTTAATCAAAAGAGCACTCAAGTTAGTCCTGACAGAAAAAGCAGGACAGTCCCAAAATTACTTTGCCAATACCTAAACAAACACACTGTATATATACGAATTTTATTTTTAATTCCACTTCATTAATTAGTCTTTAGGGACCAGGGATTCTCAAACTTTAGATTGCATTGCAATAAGCCAGAGGGCCTGTGAAAAGACAGATAGATGGGTCCATGCTTGGATGTTCAGATTTTGATGGGACCTGAGAATTTGCATCCCTAACAAATTTCAAGGGAATGCTAACATTGCTGGCTTAAGGACCATGCTGAGAACCATTGCTGTAGACCATTGCTTCTCTGTTAAGGAAATGCCTGTGTTCTAAGTGGGACAAAATCAGGTCAAAGTACATTAATCTATTTGTGATTCATTTCAAATAACTTCTTAGAATGTATAAGCAAAAGTATATTTTAAGACTATTTTATAAGTTGACTTCTTTGAATGGAAAATCCAAAAAGAAAATGGAGAACAAACCTAGGACATGGATATTAATTTGATCCTTATAGCCATCACCCAATCTTGTACAACTTTGGGTATCAATTATGGCTTGTTTTATGTCTATTGTTTTTATTCAGAAAACCAAAGTGAAAAGCTGGGACTCGCTATGTTTTCATAAGTATGAGGCTGTTGAGTGCATGATACAATCAGGGGCCTAAAACCTTTCTTTCACTTTCTGCAAAGTGCCAGCTGCAATGACTTCTGAGATCACAGGGGAAAGAAAATCTCATCCTCTTGATGGAAAATGAAAATACCCCTAGCATTTATGAGACTTGGAGAGGAAGTGGCTGTTCACTTCATGATACAGAGAAATACATGGGGCAAGGACCCAAAACTCTGAGCCTGCTTTCCATCATGTTACACACAGAGAAGGGACACAGACATGCCAGAGATAGTCTATATTGGATACAGATGTCCCCAAAAGAACCAGTTTATTCTGTTAAACTACCACGGTAACACCAGCTGCTTATGAAATCATGAGAAGAGAGAGGTGAGGAGGGTTCTGTGTTCAGACTTATATTTACACTAATTTTACAGACCTCATTATTTCCAAGGAAGAACAAGATGAAAGCAGCCTGCTAATAAAATCAGACTCGCCAATTAGATTCACCATCTCTCACCACCTTGAACACCATTTGTGCAAAATATATGCACTAAGTGGAGAATTGAGGCAATTATCCAGACCATTCAAGAAAAAAAAGCCCACTTTGATCCAATCAAGTGTCTTCTCTAGTAGGCAGACTTAACTTATATAAATGGAATTGGATCTCATCTCCTTATCATACAGGATGGGTTCAGACTCCATGTTTTAGAATGACATCTGGTTAACAGTTCCTGAAAAACCTCTACCAGTTTCCTCATTTTTCTCCACTTTCTGTCTTGCTGGCTAAAGGTTAATCCATCCATCAGTCAATCAGTGAATTCATAATGACTCCTGTGGATCTGAAAAGTGGAACTGATGGGCAAATGTTTCCAAAATGACATAAATTTCCAATTAACTAAAAAATTGGTGTAAAGTTACGTATTGTCTGCTTCTGACTCAGAAAGGTAAGGATGGTACCAATCAAAAGATTGGACCATTGTTTCTCATCTACTTGGAAATATCAAATGAGGCACTACATGTGATTTTGGAAATGTGGTAGCACCTTTATGCTTAAATTCATTGGAGACTGAAACTCCCAGGAAACTTCTGAGTAAGAAGGAGGCTTGAAGGAGGGGAAGTAACCCAAGTAATGTACTCTGGGTGCAACCACAGAAACTGCCGAGGAAGCATTTTGGATAGTTTTAATTGATGAGAGATGAATCAAAATTTAAATCTAACAGATAGTCTACATAGCATAACTTAACACAATATAACTTATCCTATCTAATAAAGAGGAAATATGCTAATCAACCCTCACACCATTGCAAGGATGGAAGAGCCCACAGCCAATAAGGAGGGAATATGTTAATTGACTGCCACACCCTCAAAGATGGCAGCGCCCACAGCCACAAGATGGTGGTGCCTGCGTCTGGAGTCCCCCAGTCCCCTCAGTCCCCCAGCAGCCCAGGGCTGGCCTGAGGCGCAGGCAAGCCTCAGATGGTGGCTGCCCAGCCAATGCCTGAGGTACAGGCAAGCCTCAAATGGCAGCTGCTCAGCTGCCCAGGGCCGCCCGAGGCTCAGGTAACCAGGGCTGGCCGAGGCTTGTGCTACCAGCAATGGCAGCAGCAGAGTGTGATGGAGCGTTGCCTTCCCCTGATCCCCGAGTCGCCTCCCGCCCTGATGGCTCCCAGACTGTGAGAGGGGGCAGGCCGGGCTGAGGGACCCCTCCTCCAGTGCATGAATTTTCATGCACCGGGCCTCTAGTATGAACATAACAGCATATCTATAATGCTTTCTACAAAGTAACCCAGACCATGTCTGTCTGACTCATCTTTTTCTCTCATCCTTTTAGACAACTGAGAGAAGAGGTAAAGGGTATAGAGATTTGCTAAGTTTCCCCTTCTGCAGCATTCATCTCAAACCTAGAATTGTGAAGGCTCTTATGTTAAAGGTTCATTCTGCAATGAAGGAGTGAAACTTGATCCTAGAGTGTTTCCCTCAGCTCTGACTAATTTAGTTACAGAAAATTAGTTTTCTATAATCACCCCACAGCTATGGTTAATGACATCTGAAATAAAAACTGGTTTTATTTTGTACCTACCCTTGCCAACCATGGATAAACTCTTGCATATTTGGGACATTGAATTAAAAGTACTAAAGGTTATCTTTATTCATTAAATTAGAGATACATACACAATATAATTCATTGCAGGTTACATGAGTAATAATTTTTGGCCTCTATAAAATTCACTGAAGACAGCAGTGATTGAAAATTTTTAATTAGGAAAACCAAATAAATCCACTCAGGGCTGATATTAGATGTTACTGAATAGTTCCTTACAAAATTTCTCATATGAGATTTATAAAGGTCCCCCTGTTAAGGCTTAAACATTAGTGTGCACAATATAATTTCAATTATTTTTCTTTAAAAGCATAGAAAAAAGCTATAGGAAAATATACTCAAAATAGCAACTAACAGCTGTATATTTTCAATGATTTGAGTATAAATTCTGTAAGCATTTCTAATTTTTCTATAATAAACATATTTAATTTTTAAGTCAGGAAAAATAAACTTTCAAAAGTCACTATATATACAATGTGTCATATTCTTTAACTCAACCACATAAAAATTCATAGCAAAAGATGGAAAGAACATAAATCAAAGCAGTATTTATCTCTAAGATGTAAAAATATAGAAAATTTTCATTTTGCAATATTTTAGACATTTTTATAATAACCATGTTTTAGATCTATAAAGGATTAATAAAAGAAACATGAAAGCATTTTAACAATGATTTGTCTTTGAGGAATAACTGTATGAAAGAATTTTACTGAGGAGTTTTATGACCCATTAATAATAAAGATCTAATGCATAATAACAACAAGAAGTAATATTTATATCAAGGGTATTATGTACCAAACATTATCTGAGAATTTCCATTCTTTGTCTTATTTTATCGCTAAAACAATGTTATGAGATGTATTATTATGATAACCATTTTACAGATAAGAATGCTAAGTCTAAAAGAGAGTAAAAATGAGTAACTTGTTCAACAAAGAGTGAGGTCAATGTTTAGAACAAAATGTCTGGTCTAAAAGCAAAAGGATAAAGATAAAAATCACCTAGTCAAGTCATGTTTACTTGAACCAGAAAAAAATTCAGAGAAGGGCCCTCTTCCAGCCTAGACACACCCCAACTCACGAACATCTAGTTTTTATACTTTCAATTTTTACCTGCCCACTGACTCCCCATGTGAATGAGCCACATACTTGGCAACCCTATCTCACCCCTTTTTCTCTCAGTTTTGTGTAATATCCATGAGAGAGAGACAGAGAGAGACAGAGAGAGAAGGAAAAGAGAAGAGAAGGGAATGGAAGAAAGAAAAGGAGGAAGAGGAAGGAAGACCCAGAATATCAGTGCAATCTGCAACCTTTCTTGACATTCTGGTGTAGGTCTATCATCTTACAGTGTATTATCTCAGCTTTATGGACTTCTTCTCTTAAACCTTCTCATCCTTTTACATTTATATTTCAGATTATGTTTAAATTATCTGTATTTTGTACTTGACTGTCAGCAACATGATGACAAGAATCAGCTCTCTTTTATCTGTATCCTGGTTTGTCTAGTACAGTCCCAGTTTCTGATCTATATCTATATATCTACTAGAGGCCTGGTGCACAAAATTCGTGCATGGGGAGGGGGTGTCCCTCAGCCCAGCCTGCAGCCTCTCCAATCTGAGACCCCTTGAGGGATGTCCGACCACCCATTTAAGCCTGATCCCAATGATATTGGGCTTAAACGGGTGGTCAGACATCCCTCTCACAATCCAGGACATCACTCTCACAATCCAGGGCTCCCAACTGCCGTCCCCTGCAACTGCCCTCCCCTACTGGCCTGGTCCTACCCCAACTGCCTTCCCCTGCAGGCCTGGGTCCCCCCCAACTGTCCTCCCCTGCAGGCATTGTCCCACCCAACCGCCCTCCCCTGAAGGCCTGGTCCCCCCAACTGCTCTCCCTGAAGGCCTGGTCTCCCCAACTGCCCTCCTCTGATGGCCCGGTCACCCCTAACTGCCCTCCCTGCTGGCCTGATTGCCCACAACTGCCCTCCCCTGCAGGCCTTGCCCCCCACAACTGCCCTCCCCTGCAGGCCTTGCCCCCCCCAACTGCCCTCCCCTGAAGGCCTGGTCTCCCCCAACTGCCCTCCTCTGCTGGCCCGGTCACTCCTAAGTGCCCTCCCTGCTGGCCTGATCACCCACAACTGCCCTCTCCTGCTGGGCGATCCACCCCCCCAACTGTTCTCCCCTGCAGGCCTGGTCCCCCGCAACTGCCCTCCTCTGCTGGCCTGGTCACCCCTAACTTCCCACAACTGCCCTCCCCTGCAGGCCATCTGTGGTGGCCATCTTGTGGCCATCTTGTGGTGGCCATCTTGCGGTGGCCATCTTGTGTCCACATGAAGGCAGCATCTTTGACCAAATGGGGGCGGCCATCTTGTGTCTTGGTGTGACAGTCAATTTGCATATTACTCTTTTATTAGATAGGATATCTATATCTATATCTATATATCTATATCTATATCTATATCTATATATAATTCCTCTTTCTCTCTCAAATGGCTCTGGTTTGGACAGTGAATTGTATGGTGGCCCTATTTTAGCTTAATTGTATCTTCACTACCTAGAATATCTGACACATTTTGAGAGCTTTCTACATATCTGTTGAATGAATGAATGAATGAATGAATGAATGAATGAATGAATAAAAACCCCACTACAACCAGAAAACTCAACTTCTAGTTTCTTATTTTCCCCAGTGCTAGGCAAGAGCTTTCCCTAGGTAGGTTCTGTAGGGTTAGTGCCCATGATGGTGACATCTAGTCACCTTGTCACTTCCCATGTTGGTCAGGGCCAGGTAGGTAGAAAAACGTTTAAGTTACGGAGATTAGGTACTAGTATTTACTGTGAGAGTTTGCTTTTATACAACTGTGAAAGAAGCTGGGAAGTGAAGGTTTAGGAGGGAACTTGGATGATGAAGAAAGTCACCAATCAGTTAACCTGTGAAGTCCAAGTGTGTCTAGCCACCAATGTGGGTCTATAAGGGGAAGCTCACAGCAAGGACATGGAAGTTACAACAACCTTCAGAGGATAATGTCTGGGCCTTCACTGCTCTCTTCCAAAGAGGACATCAATTCATGTTTAAACAAGTGCAACTCAAAACCATTCAGGGAATGGGAATCTAGGAAAATATGATTTTGCCTAACCAAGTTGATACAGCACAAACCAGCACACATTTTCTTTGTCCCTTCTGTCCACGCACTTGCACAATTCTTTTGAATGGCAGCATTCCCAGTCTCTGTCAGTGTCCCACAGAATTTTCAAATGACCCTGCATTCTGTTCCTGGGAGGAAATGCCCAGGGTGGCTTGCCCTAATTCTGAGCTTTCCTCCAAAAGATGAAGATATTTATTCAAGTCCTTTGGGTACTCGAAGCCTCATTATTATTATTGTTTTACCCTGTAAGGCTTAATTGAGAAAAGGACTGAAACTTAGGAGAGCGGCACTTTTCCTAGAAAAAAACAAAACTCTTCAACTTATGATGGTGGGGTCAATATGCTTATACTGTGGCTTCTATTAATTTGTGAGCTTACCTGGGTGTGTCATCACCATGTATAATATTGCTTTTACAATAGGAGGGAAAAACAATTCCTAAAACTTCTAAGTGAAATCAAGGCACACAGCTACATTGTCTTTAGGGATGATTCCAGTTCTGGCTGAAGCTGCCATGCCTCAGGGAATTAGATCGCTAAGAATGGTCACAACCTTGCCCTGACTAGACTGCCAGATAGCAAGCTAGAACTGGTGAGGGAGACCGAAAGCCAGTGTGGGAATGAAAGCCAGCTAGCAGAGCACTTATATTCAGGAAGTTCATTATTAGGAATGTGTGGCCATGAATTAATACTCAGAATCACAGAAGCCAGGAAAGTACAAAGATCAATTAAGAAAGTGAGAGGTCAAAATATGGGTATAATGTCAATTCAGAAAAGGCACAGCAGTCTGAATTTATTTTGCTGATATTGTCCCTAGGACACACTATTGTGATTACAATACTTCTCCATCCTCTCTCTCTCTCTCTAACACACACACACATCATCACCATCATCATCATCATTATTTAAATGCTGGTGAATAGATATAAGATATTCAACAAACCCAGACCATAACAGGAATTGGACAGCCTATCAGTTGGCAACCTACAAACACTTTTGAGAGTTTCCTACCCTTATAAGGCCATTATGGCCTTTTGATTTACTATTTATTGCATCTACTTCTACCACTTTATGCCAGCCAGTTTGACTGCGCAAACTAACCGTGTCATGCTTGTCTAGCCCAAATATGGGGTGACTGCATTTCCAAATGTAGAAATTCACAATGTAGTAGAGCATCAACATCATGACACTTGGTTTATATTCCATAACTCTCAGTCTTACCAAAAAAAAAACCCTTATCTTCTCTTTCCTTGTGACATCGAGCCTTTTCTATCATATTAATTAATACTCATATTAATTATGATAATTATGATCACCTGTGTCATATATTCTACCTTCACTCAGACATAAAACTACTTTACTTTAGCTCAGAGTTTGTAGCAGAACTGTCTATTTAAAGAAATCAAACAATAAGTTTGGGGACCTTGACATTACTTGACAGTTCAATATCATTACATTTCTAGCCATTTGTGTCATGTTTTCCTTCTTAGTTTGTGGTGTGTATTTTCTTATGTTCAAGGACAACTTTCAATAGCAAAGTACTTGAGGATGACAGTCTTTCTTATTAATTTGCAAGTTAATCATTGATATTAATATGTATTACCTGATTTTGAAGTAAAGTTATTGGACTGCCAGTGGGGGGTTAGATGCATAGTGTGTCATGGAGTATAAAATATACTCACTGATTCCGACAGCCATCAGGGCAAAACCGCACTCTGCCATTAACTAAGAGGGTGATTCTGGACAGTTTCCTCATTTGCAAAGTGTGGATAATAATGCCCATCACTTGGATTGGCTGCAGAAAAAAAAGATGTATGTAAAAAAAAATAACATTACACAGTTCATGCTGAATGCACTGTGGTTTTAAATCTTTTTCTAAATTTCAGAATCAATAAAGTAATTTTAAAAATCATGAAGCCTTACAACTGGAGTAAATTATTAAAAAGCATCATGGAGCACTTTTTACTCTAAGATATAAGATATTAAATTACATAGGAACCAGGAAGAAAGGGATGCTGGGGCAGGTATATTTCTAATTTTCTAATGATGACATCAAGGTAGGGGAGGGTGGGGGTAAGGGGGGGAGATCAACCAATATGTATGCATGTTTATAAGCCTAACCATGGACACAGACACCAGGGGGTGAGGGCATGAGTGGGGGCGGGTAGAGGTGGGGGGTAATGGGGCGATAAGGTCACATATGTAATACCTTAATCAATAAAGAAAAATAAGTTTTTTGTTTGTTTGTTTTAAATATATTTTATTGATTTTTTGCAGAGAGGAAGGGAGAGAGATAGTCAGAAACATCGATGAGAGAGAAACATCGATCACTGGGGATGTGCCTGCAACCAATGTACATGCCCTTGACCGGAATCGAACCCGGGACCCCTCAGTCTGCAGGCTGACGCTCTATCCACTGAGCCAAACCGGTTTCTGCAAGAAAAATAAGTTTTAAAAAAAAGAAAGAAAGATCATACCCTCTCATATGATGCAAGAGGTATCTATGGCCAAGAGTAAGCAGAGGACTCTAGGTTGGTCCGTCCATCTGTGTATTCTTCTGCGACAGGGAGCCATGATGGAAGCTTTATATCCCTTCCACCACCACGTCTTTAGCTTCCTAAGAGAAGATGAGTAGAGGAGATGCCATTTTTATAATGTCCATGAGGCTAAGAATTCAAGAGGTGTGAATATTACTACCAGGCTATAAAATTCCAGACTAAAAGCTACAAGTCTTAGTCATCCTGTCCTCTGTCAGCTCCCTGGGGCTACTGCCTGTGGTTCCTGCAGATCTAGGGCTGAGGCACAACAAACTGTGGAAAAGAGCTGATGTCCAAGAATGAGGCTCATTGACCTTGAAGTGCTGTACCTTTTATGCTCATAATCTCCTGTATTCCTAATTGCTCCGTGTGGAATCATGGTAGTAACTAAGGATATAAAATAGAAAAGGATCTTTCCACTATATAACTCACTGTACCTCATAGCGTGATTGTCTTCCCAAAACCCAACCCAATCACTCCTACATGAATCTTTGCATCATCCTTCACTCCTTCCTCCTTGTTTTCTTCGGGAACTTTTCCACAAAGTCATCATTGGATACATTGGCTTCTGGAAGTGAATATATCCATTTATCCCTTCATAGAGTTTAATAAACTTTTCTGAGTCATCTCTGCCTTTATATGACTACTTTATAAACCACCACAGAAACCTACTTATATTCTCCCCATCAAGCATCCTTCCAACTTGTGTATAATAAGATGAAGTTAAAAGAAAATGTCAGTTAACATATAAACTTTTGAAAATTTCAAACAGATAAACAGGCTTTAAAAAACCATATGCTATTCTTCTTTTGTTTCCAAACCACACTGGATGCATTGGGAATGATCATTATAAAGTCCCTGTGATAAATAAAATCCAAGGTGGTTACACAAAGGATGAATTCATAGTGGAACATAATTTTACTCATTTATTTACTCATTTATCCTGGGTTTTTACCCTCCAAAAAATATATGGGGTAAGTATAAAAATGAAAAGATATAGGATGCATACTTCCAATTTTAAAAGCAAAAAAGAAATATTATAGTTCTGTGAATGAAGAATATTTTTACAGTATTTCAGATATGGCATACATCCGGTATGGAGTGTTATCAAGGGCATTAGGAGAGATACATTCTGCAATTCATTCCATTTACTCTGCTATCATATGAAAATTTTTTTCTTTTACTCTACCCATTATTGACTTAGGAGAAACAAAATCCTATTAAAAATGAATTTGTGAACTTCTTCCTACCAACTCTTGGATTGCCTAACATTATGATCTGTTTTTAGTACATAGATTCACTTCCTGACCTCAGCTTCCTTAAATAGATTTCCATGCATTGGATTGAATCTTGCACAGAAATCAGAGTTTTAAAAAATTATGAACTCCTTGTGACTTAACCATACTACTAATCCTAACTCCAGCCCTAGACCTAACCCTACACTAGCCCTAAACCTAACCCTAACCCTGACAATAGAATTAGGATAAGCCTTAAAGCTAACCCCAACCCTAACCATACCCCAAACCCTAGTCCTAGCCCTAGTCAGAACCCTAACCCTAATCCTAACCCTAGCCCTAGCCCTACCCTTAACACTAACCCTAACATTAACGCTAGCCCTAATCCTAGACTTAACCCTAACTAAAACCTTAACACTAACTCTGGCCCTAGCCCTAACCCTAAGTTTAACCTTAACCCTAGTCCTAACCCTAACACTAGCCCTAACCCTAAACCTACCCCTAACCTTAAACCTACCCCTAGCCCTAACCCTAGCTCCAGCCCTAACCATAACCCTAAACTTAGCCCCAGCCTTAACTGTAACACTAAACTTGTGTCCTAAACTTAACTCTAACCCTAGCCCTATCCTTAATATCCTTAACCCTAAAATTGTGCCCAAAAACTAGCACTAACCCTAACCCCAACCCAAACCCTAGCCCTAGCCTTAACTCTAACTCTAACCATGTGCCCTAACCCTAGACTTGCCCTAACTCTAACATGTCCTTAGCCCTAGCCCTAGTCTTAATCTAACCTTAACTCTAACACTATCCCTATCCCTAATCCTAGTGCTAGCCCTAACTCTAACCTAGACCTAACCCTAGCCCTAGTCCTAATCCTAATCCTAACTCTAACCCTAACCCTAGTAGTAACCTTAGAACGAGCCCTAACACTAACCCTAAACTTAGCCCTAACACTAACCCTAGCCCTAACCCTAACCCTAACCGTACAATATTGCTAATCCTAAACCTAACCCTAGTCTAAACCCTAACCACAGTCCTAGCCCTAACCCTAACAATAACCCTAACTCTAATCCTAGCAATAGCCCTAAACCTAACCCTAACCCTAACCCTACCCTAGCGCTACCCATAAACCTAACACTAGCACTAACCCTAAACACAGTCCTAGCCCTAGCCGTAGCCCTAAAACTAAACCTGACCCTAACCCTAGCTGTAAATGAAAACCTAACCTTGGTCTTAGCCCTTACCCTAATACTAACCCTAGCCATAGTCATAGCCCTAAACTAACCCTAACCCATGCCCTAGCAATAACCGTAACCCTAACCCTAAACCTAAGCTTGAGCCCTAAAGCTAGACATAAAAGCAACCCTAAATCAAACCATAGCCCTAACACTAATCCTAACCTTAACCCTATGCCTGGAGCTAGCCATAACCCTAACCCTAGCCTTTGCCCTAGCCCTAACACTAGTCGTAGCCATAACCCTAACCCTAACCCTAACCATAGTCCCAGCCCTAGCGCTAGCCATAGCCCTAACCCTAACCGTAGCCCTAACTCTAACCCTAACCCTAACACTAGCCCTAGCCCTAGACCTAACCTTAACGCTAACCTTGTGCCCTAAATCTAGTCCTAACCCTAACCATAGCCCTAACGCTAAATCTAGCCCTAACCCTAACTGTGTACCCTAACCCTAAACCTAACCTTAACGCTAACCCTAGACCTAGCCGTAGTCCTAACCCTAACCCAAGTCCTAGAATTAGCTCTAACCCTAAACCTAATCTTATGCCCTTAATCTAGCCCTGACCCTAACCCCAACCTTAACCTTAAACCTAACCCTAACCCTAACTTTACCCTAGCTCTAAACCTAATCCTAAACTTTGCCTTGACCCTAACCCTAACCTTAACCCTAACCCTAGCCCTAGCCACAACTCTAATCCTAAACCTGACACTGCTCTAGCCTTAACCCTAACTCTAACCTTAAACCTAACCCTAACCCTAACCCTAACCCCAACCCTAACCCTAAACCTAACACTAGTTCTAACGCTAACACTAGCCCTAATCCTAAACCTAACCTGTGCACTAACACTAGCCCTAAACCCAACCCTAAATATAAACCTACCCCTAATGCTAATACTAACCCTAACCCTGGCCCTGGCCTAGTCCTAACCCTAACCCTAGCCCTAACCCTAACCATAGTCCTAGCCCTAACCCTAGATGTAGCCCTAACCCTAACTCTAACCCTAACCCTAGCCCTTGCCATAGCCCTAACCCTAGCCATAGCCCTAACCATAACCCTAACCCTAGCCATTTCCCTAACCCTAACCCTAAGCCTAGCCCTGACCCCTAACCCTAACACTAGTCCTAACCCTAACCCTAAATCTAACCCTAGGCCTAATGCTAATCGTAACCCTAACCCTAGCCCTAACCCTAGCCCTAACCTTAACCCTAACCTTATGCCATAAACCTAGTCCTAACCCTAACCATAGCCCTAAGGCTAAATCTAGTCCTAACTCTAACCTTGTGCCCTAATCCTAGCCTTAACCCCAACCCTAACGCTAGCCCTAGCCGTGGTCCTAACCCTAAATCTAGCCCTAGCCCTAGCTCTAACCCTAAACCTAATCTTATGCCCTTAATCTAGCCCTGACCCAAACCCCAACCTTAAACTTAAACATAACCCTAACTTTACCCTAGCTCTAAACCTAAGCCTAAACTTTGCCCTAACCCTAAACCTAGCCTTAACTCTAACCCTAGCCCTAGCCACACCTCTAATCCTAAACCTGACCCTGCTCTAGCCTTAACCCTAACTCTAACCCTAACCCCAGCATAAACACTAGCACTAGCCCTAACCCTAAACGTATCTGTAACCCTAACCCTACACCTAGCCCTAACCCTATCCATAACGTTAAACCAAAACCTATCCATAGCCCTAACACTAGCCCCTATTCCTAATGCTAGCCCTAACTTTAACCCTAAACCTCTCCCTAGCCCTCACACTACCCCTAGCCCTAACCCTAACCCTAACCCTAATGCTAGCCCTGGCTGTAGCCCTAACCCTAACCCTAATCCTAACCCTAGCTCTAACCCTAAACCTAGCCCTAATGCTAACCCTGACATTGTTCCCTAACCCTAACCCTAATACAAGCCCTAGCCCTAACCCTAATCCTAACCTTGTACCCTAACACTAGCCCTAACCCTATTCCTAACCCTAGCCCTAGTCCTAACCCTAACTCTAATCTTGTGCCCTAACCCTAACCCTAAACTTATATATAAAGTAAAGGCAAGTAGAATAACCAAAAGAATTTTTAAAAACAAAGTCAGAACTTTTACTGCACAGTTTCAAGACTTCATATTAAGCCACATGAATCAAAACAGCATGGTACTGCCTTGGTAAAAGCATAGAGTATCTATACTAATAAAAGGGCAATATGCTAATTAGACCAGATAAACCGGGCGTCTTCTGGATGTCATTCTGAATGTCCTTCCTGACAAAGCCTGGGGCATGGCCAGCCTGCAAACAGCCCATGGCCCCTTGCCCAAGCCAGCCTCACCCCCCAGCGGGGACCCCCACCCCAATCGGGGGTGTGGCTGGCCTGCAAACCACCCATGGCCCCTTGCCCAGACCAGCCCCACCCTCAGTGAGGACCCCCCACCTTGATCCGGGGCCCCCTTCAGGGGAGGCTAGCTGGCCCCCACCATGCACCAGGCCTCTATCCTATGTAATAAAAAGGTAATATGCAAATTGACCCTAACAGCAGAATGACCAGAATGACTGCTGGACGGCACCCACAGCCACAAGATGGCAGCACCCAGTCCCCTCAGCCCTGCCTCATCCAGCCGGAGTCCTCCAGGCCCCTCAGCCCCACATGGGAAGGCAGTTGAGAGCTATCGGGCTGGCAGGGGAGGGCAGTTGAAGGCAATCAGTCCAGCAAGGGAGTGCAGTTGGGGTCGATCATGCCAGCAGGGGAGCAGTTAAGCATCAATCAGGCCAGCAGGGTAGCAGTTAGGGGGCTATCAGGCTGGCAGGCAGAGTGGTTAGGGGCAATCAGGCAGGCAGGCAGGCGAGTGGTTAGGAGCCAGCAGTCCCAGATTGTGAGAGGAATATCCCAGATTGAAGAGGGTGCAGGCTGGGCTGAGGGACACCCTCCCCCCCATGCACGAATTTCATGCACCAGGTCTCTAGTCAAGAATAATTAGGTATGTGTGAAGAAATGCTAATTAATTAATGTTTCAGAGGGTGCTGCTAATACACAACGCTGCCCCAGGAGATAGCATAGCAAAAATACTCTCACACTTCCTAATCTATTAATCTCCTCTCTGTTCTCACTGGTCTTGAAATCTGTTGTTTTCTCTCCCCTTCCCATCTGTCTCTCCTTTTCCCTACTCTCCCACCTTCTCCCATCCTTCTGCATTATGTTAATACACAGCATAGAACTGAAGTACAGTTTTAAGTAACTGATATTATTGTGTTTTCTAGCTTCTCTACTTAAGCTTTTAAAAAGTTTCTCTCTTTCAAAATAAGAAGCCAAAGCTATATTAAGGTGATTGTTCCTCCATGTAAAGCATAAATTGTTGTAGGAAGTGGCTCTTCATAGAAAATGTTTCCTATCGCTGGCAAAAAGCTTAGAAGTCCATTAAGAATGATGTTGTCAGAATAGGTTTTCAAGAGATACTTTGAAATAAATAAATAAATAAGTACACAAAGATTTTATTCTTTAACATTATTTAATCAACCCCGTTTTCACCTTCTTATTCATAATCATGTTGCAATTGAATACAATATATAGGCGGCCAGAGAAAATAATTTTAAAATGTGATAGTTCTTTTTCATAGAAAAGCATAATTTTTACTTATAAAAGAGAGTTCATCAAACTCTGTTACATTTCCTTCTCCATCGCTACTACTTTTTCCAGAAAAACAAATTATTTCGAGTGCTGAGATGGTACAAATTAGGTTGATGAGAGGTGCTGCCTGAGCTAGCTACCCCATAATTGATACCAAAATTAACTTCAAGTGGGTTCAAGCACTTTCAGAATCTGGCTGTCATCCTAAATGCCTTCACTGGGGCTTGCAAAATGTCACATTATTTTTTTTTCTTTTCAGTTTGCTGCTGATTTCCTAAGTTGAATTACCTCTAATTTATTTCTGAAAGAGTTTGATCAAAAAAGACCCTAGTTATCAAAGATGATATGAATCTATGTTCTGAAAGTGAAATCAAATAAAGCATTTCTCAAATATATTTGTACTGGAGGCCCGGTGCACAAAATTCGTGCACACGGGGGGCGGGCCGGGGGTCCCTCAGCCCAGCCTGCACCCTCTCCAATCTGGGACCCCTCGAGGGATGTCCGACTGCCCGGTCCTAAACGGGCAGTCAGACATCCCTCTCACAATCCAGGACTGCTGGCTCCCAACTGCTCACCTGCCTGTCTTCCTGATTGCCCCTAACCACTTCTGCCTGCCAGCCTGATCACGCCCTAACCACTGCCCTGCCAACCTGATTGATGTCTAACTGCTCCCCTGCCAGCCTGATTGCCCCTAACTGCCCTCCCCTGCAGGCCTGGTCACCCCTAACTGCCTTCCCCTGCAGGCCTGGTCACCCCTAACTGTCCTCCCCTGCAGGCCTGGTCCCCCCAACTGCCCTCCCCTGCAGGCCTGGTCCCCCCCAACTGCCCTTCCCTGCAGGTTTGATCGCCCCCAACTGCCCTCCCTTAGAGGCCTGGTCCTTCCCTCCCCTGCTGGCCATCTTGTGGTGGCCATCTTGTGTCCACATGGGGCAGCCATCTTTGACCACATGTGGGCAGCCATCTTGTGTATTGGAATAATGGTCAATTTGCATATTACTCTTTTATTAGATAGGATTAGGTTTCCTACATCTATTCTTTCTTCATTCTCCAATCCTGCTTACACATGGCCCTGGACTGCAGTAAATGCATATACAGGAAAAGGGAATGGACTCCAGGTGTCTGTGCATAAGCAGTGGGTGTGAAAGATGCATGGGTTGGTGGGGTAAGGACTGGACTGGAAGGCTATCATTCTATATTTAGAGTAGCCTGCTGATTGAAGTGTCCCAGCTCCATGCAGAGCTCCCAACCATACATTTGGGAAAACATGAAAGAGAAGGAACAAGACATAAAATTCTGTCCCATAACAAACACAGATAATTCAAATAGCTAAAGGACACTTTTTAAATCCTTCCATTAGTCCCTCAGAGAAATGTGAAAAGATTTTGAATTCATAAAACAAGTACTAGTATAGAGGAGCTTTAACAAATTAAAATCATGATTGCTCAGATTTTTAAAAATTCAACAGTAGGGCTGGAAAATACTTTTAAGGTAATCTGTAAGAGCAGAAAGAAATACAGACCATAATTATGGGAAACATGATAAAATACATAGAGATTAAACCAAGGTCTCTAGCAAACACTGAAAGTTGCCTGCTCAACACCCATTCTCCATTTCTTCCTTATTCATATGTAGAGTAAAGGGGACCTCTGATGGTTTTTCCCTTTTCTCTTCACTCTTCCCTCCACTTCCCAACCCGACCACAGGAAGGATACCCAGAGAAGGAGCAGCCACCTTGGAGGTTGGGGGGAACAGGACATGTTTAAGGTGATGACGAGAGAAAAGAGAATGACCCTGGGTCTGTATAGCATTGTGGAATGACCATACCAGACTTCTTACCTCTAGATTTCTTATTATATCAAATTTCAAAACTGTGTTTTGTTGAGTGAACTACATCAGTCGGGTTTTTATTTACCTGGAAACATAATAACTTTAATATGATTAAATAATATTAAGATAGTAGTATTTTTATTCATTAATAACATACTGTCATTCATTTATAATATTCAGATAACATCTGAAAATAATGCTATCCTACATAATAAAAGCCTAATATGCTGTGTCCTGTCGTCCCGTCATCCGTTCAACCAAAGTGTAATATGCTAATGATACGTTAAGGCCTCTTAACTGCTCGCTATGACGTGCACTGACCATCAGGGGGCATACGCTTCGACCTGTAGTTTAGCTTGCTGATGGGGTCCAGCCCATCAGGACTGAGTGAGACCTGCCGAACACACTCTGGAGCCCTCCTGTGGTCCCTTCCAGCTGGCCAACCTCCCGCATCCCTCCCCTGGCCCAATTGTGCACCCATGGGGTTCCTTGACCTGGCCTGCACCCTCTCGCAATCCAGGACCCCTCAGGGGATGTTGGAGAGCCAGTTTCAACTGATCCAGCAGGCCTCTAGTCTAATATAACAAATTCGTGCCCCAGGCCTCTAGTCTAATATAACATTCAACTAATAACAAAAATGAGTAAAGAGGGAAGGAAAATAAAAGAAAGGGAGGTGATGAAAAAAGATAGAGATAAGAAATTTTCAAAAAAAAATTCTGAAAGTTGAAGAAATACAAGTGCTTTAGATTTGGAATGGTCTCCCAAGTGCTGTAATAGTCAATGAAAAATATCCAGATATTGTACAACAAAAATAAAAAGATCATCTTAAAAATAATCAATATATACAAGATATAAAATAAAATCCAACAAAAATTTGAGCTAGAATTCTTAGCCAGAGTGTCTAATAAAACATATTCAGACATACATGGATTCAGAAAGTTTATCTTCTATACAACCTTTCTAAGAATTTGGGTCAGGATGTACTTCAGCAATGTAAACCAAGAATTTTTATCTTCTTTACTGCTGTTCAGTGACTAAAATTAGTATATATTATTTGTTTCAATTGCTAACATTTTTTTTTAGATAAAGCAAATAATTACTTTCACATTAATGTTCTATGTTTACATTATATACAAACACCTTTAAATTATTTGATTTGGAAAATTTGACATTGCATGTTATCCAAAATTTATTCAAACTTAATTTAAAAATTCAACATGTCCCATGCCTTAAAATGTCAACAGTTAAATAATTTCCTTAGACTTTTTAAAATAGTAAATTGAAGGATCAGTGAATTGGTAGTCTACCTTTTTGGAGATATATGAGTTTATTTAAAATGTCATAAGACCGTATAATAAGTTGCTTGTAGAGATGCAATTGTATAGAATTTCAGCCTTACAGAAAAATCAATCTTACTTTTTAAAATTTATCTAGAATTCTGAGTGAACTTTAATTTATACAACCACGGGAACATCCCACTTGAATACATTTGTTGAGCTGTGATAAATCACAGCAACCTTTGAGAACACTGGTAAAGCATTTAATGAAGCAGCAAAGGGGAGAGTCCATCACATAAGACAATGCTAAGGAACTGAACAGAATCCAAATTTATTCTTCATGATGCTTCTGAATCACTGTTCCAAGGCCAAAGCCAATTATTTTGGCACAGAGGAAAATAACGAATTAGCATCCCCTCTGCCATGTAGCCTTTCCTTTAGCCCCTTCTCTCTAAGAGTGTAAATAAGAGTGACTTTTAGGCTTATCTAATGAGGTAGACTTATAAAAACACAAAATTAATCTCACATTATTACAATTTCTTTTTCATGTTGACCTCTCCAATAAATCTTTTAGAATCACTAAATGGCCTGGCTGATATGGCTGTTTGAGAGTTGACCCATGAACCAAGAGGCCCCCAGTTCCAGTCAGGGCCTGTATTCGGGCTTCAGTCTCAATCCCCAATAGGGGGCATGCAGGAGGCAGCAGATTGTTTCCATCTCTCTATCCCTCTCCCTTCCTCTCTCTCCCTATAATCAATAAAAACATATTTAAAAATAAAAAAATCATTAACTGTCTCAAATTAAAAAAAAAGAATAAGAGCCCTGAATCTTTTTTAACAGTTCAGGTGTCAATGATAATCCTAAAGTTTCTATTGTTATACTTTTCTGGTACCTTCTTTCATCACAAATACCATTGGGCTAAAATAATATACAGAAGCCACAATTCCTTAATGCTTTTCCTGCTTTGGCTGTCCCTGGACTCAATATTCTCCCCTTAGAGAGCTGCTTAAAGTGGATGATAATGTGAATTACAGGAGATGTAGGGGGCGGAGGTGGTGGTGGCCAGAGTGTCTTATTGCTCATCAAGAGATAGTTTCAATTTCCTGAAAGAGAAGTGGTTCATACTGCAGATTGCCTCATGACTATTTGGGGGCACTGAGAATATAACTTTTCAACCAAAGAATCAAAGAGTGTACTAACCTTATTGATCTTAGGAAGACCATTGGCAATTTAAAAATTATTAAAAGGAATATAGACTTTAATTAATTTACTCATTGGGAGTGATTCTTCTTTTACGATACTATATTAAAACTAGAGGCCTGGTGCATGAAAATTCATGCACTGGAGGAGGGGTCCCTCAGCCTGACCTGCTCCCTCTTACAGTCCGGGAGCCCTCAGGGGCGGGAGGTGACCTGGCGATCAGGGGAAGGCGATGCCCCTATCACACCTCTACTGCTGCCACTGCCGGAAGCACAAGCCTTGGCCGGCCCTGGTTACCTGAGCCTTGGGCAGCCCTGGGCGGCTGGGCAGCCACCATCCGAGGTTTGCCTGCGCCTCGGACCGGCCCTAGGTGGCTGGGCAGCCAACAGACATCCGAGGCTTGCCTGTGCCTCGGGCCAGCCCTGGGTGGCTGGGCAGCGGACATCTGAGGCTTGCCTGTGCTTGGGCCTGCCCTGGGTGGTTGGGGGTGCTGAGGGGTCTGGGGGACTCTGGAGGCAGGCACACAGAGTGGCCAGACCCACCTGGGGGCAGTCCTGGCCGTGCCACATGCCTGCCACCCTGGCGGGACTGAGGGGACTGGGCGCCGCCATCTTGTGGCTATTGGCACTGCCATCTTTGAGGGCATGGCAGTCAATTAGCATATTCCCTTCTTATTGGCTGTGGGCGCCACTATCTTTGTGAGGGCATAATGGTCAATTAGCATGTTCCCTCTTTATTAGATAGGATTTCTGATGGTTCCTTTGTACCTTTCTTTGCCTATTTTTTCTTTTTCCTGCTCATCTCCTTCCATTTCTAGTTCAATTTTTTTCTTTTGCTCTTCTAGCTTTCTTATACAAGTCCCAATACCACATTCCTCTTACAAATCCAGAGGAAGAAAGAGAAAAAGAAAGGAGGGAGAAAAGAAAGGGAAGAAAGGAAAATTTTCCATTATCTACACATATTTACCTCAACATCTAAAACACTAATAGTATCATGAACCCTGATTGATCATCATTTTGGATTTGTGAAACTAAAAACTATGTTCTGTGCAATAAAAGAGTTGTAAGTTGGTCCTTAGGCCTCCCTTAGCCTTATCCCTCTTACTATTAATGCACATACAATGGGTTTGAGAGATGAAATCTTTAGCAACTTCAGGCACCTTTTTGTAAGCGAGGCTCACTTTAACTGCCATTTACCCAGATGCTCCTGTGATGTCTTTGTGAAACAAACTAGTTTATGAACAGAAGAAATTTATTGCAGGCTGGTGCCCTTGGAACCAAAAGGGCACTAGTGTGCTGGTAAATAATTAACAACCAACTCTCTGTTTTAAAAGCCCTCATTGTAGTGTTTGCCAAAATCCAAGGTATAAATAGCCCCACCATAACCAATTGCAAGGTACCAATATTATGTCACTGAAGTCAGGTTTGGGGAGAGATGCATATAGTGGGCACTCACGAGCAGGTATGAGGCAGGTCCTTCATCTTTCTGTGCTTATTGGATGAATTTACTAATCCTTAGAGCACTTGTGGATGTCCTAGGTCATCCTTCTCAAGTCCCATTCCTAATATCTTCTCTCTCAGCATCCTCCACCTGTTATCTATCATCTCTATCCCTGTCTATCTTTGCCTCTTACTTCTAAGAGAACATATCAAGGTGAACTGACAATATTCCATAAAATTCCTGCCCCTGCACATACAATTTCCCATCTCTGCACCCACCCTCACAGTCTCTCCTCCATTCTCTGAGGATGAGGTGGTCCTTCCTTGAAGGTGAATATTGTATTCAGGAGCCCATCTTCTCAATTTCCTTCACAGTTATTCCTTCTCTCCTAGTGTTTTAATCCCTTTTCTATATACTTTCTCTCTTTTTCAGCATATTTTCTCAAGGTTTGTTCTTGACCATGGTTTCCAAAAAATAAAAAAAAAACTCCCTTAATCCCATTTCCTCCTAGATTATCCCTCTTAGTATTTTTCCATTCATAACAAAGCTTCTTGAAGGAGTGATGTAATTAATGGGCAGAAATCTAAGATAGACAGAAATCCTAAGATGCCCAACTTCTAGTGTCCACACAGCTTGTATAATGTGATGGATCTCATGTCCATGCTTAAGTCATCTCATGTGGCACAAGTGACTTTAAAAATGGGAGATTTTCTATAAATATTTCTCACTTTTCCACATCCAGCATACCTAGAGAATGGTCTGGTTCCTGAGTAGGGGTGGCTGGGGATTGAGAAAATGAAAGAAAGAGACACAGAGATAGAAGGAAAAAGCTGGGGCAGGGTGGGACAGCTGTCCTCTGATGGAGAGACAATGACCCAGAGCCGATACAACATGTTTATTTTATATAGCAATATACCAGGAAGTTTTACTAAAGCCCAAGACAAAGGAGATTATGTGCATTCTTGTGGCTTCTTTGTAATCGTCACTTTAGGGTGGGCCTGGATAATTGTGTTTGCTCCTGGTGCTTGACTGGATTTAGATAATGAAACCCACTCCCTGGCACCTGAGCTGAAGGTCAGGCTGACAACACACCCACCTCTGGCAAGGTATGTTTCCAGGTCATGGCTCTGCCGGGCACCGCTGGATTCAGAGATAATCAAATCAGGGGCCTTTCCCAGGCACTCTCTACAATTATCCAAGTGGACCTGACCTAATCACATGAGTCCTTAAAATCTGGGTCTTAAGTCAGAGACAAAGAAGCCAGTGATTTGAAGCATGGGAAGGATTGATGCACCACTGTTGGCGTGAAGACAGAGGGGCTCAGCCAGTGTGGCTCAGTGGTTGAGTGTCAACCTATGAACCCAGAGGTCATAGTTTGATTCTCCATCTGGGCACCTGCCCAGGTTTGGGGCTCAATCCCCAGCGGGGGGCCATGCAGGAAGCAGTTGATCAATGGTTCTCTCTCATCATTGATGTTTCTATCTCCCTTCCTTCCTCTCTGAAATCAATAAAAATATATGTTAAAAAAAAAAAAGATAGAAGGGGCCAATATGGCAAGGAACAAGACAGCCTCTAATACTAAGAGCAGTCTCCAGTGGATGCCAGCAAGGAAATGGGATCCTTAGTCCTTCAACCACAGGAACTGGATTCTGTCATCAATACAAATTTTAAATTAGAGGTGGGTTTTTTTCCTCAGAGCTTCCAGACAAGAACACTGCCAGGCCAATACCATGATTTTTGTTCCCATGAACACAGAAGCTTTCTTTATGTCACAGAAGGTCTTGTTGTTAATGCCCAAAGAGCCAGTCATTTAAAGAGTTATGACATATGAATGAAGCAAATTCAATTAATTTTGTATGAATTTTCCCTCCTTATATACATGATGGAATTTATTTCTATTTATTTTAATTTACAAATATAAACACTTATGTGCCTTCATTTGGATCTGCTAACATGAAGTCCCACCACTGAGCTCAGCACCATTCAGAAAATGGGATATTTTTTTTTACAGTCTGTTTAAAAAAAAAATAGTGTTAAGTACCCAAATAACTTTCATGAGAACAAAATGATGTGTCATTAAAAATGGAATTTAATTTCAGATGTAAATTTAGATATAAATTTCAGAGAAAGGAGTCATCATTTCTTGCTGAAATATCACAGGAGATTTTATCAACAAGGTGGTACAAGGTCCTTGGTCTGATGTGCAAACTGAGCAAAGTAGTATTTTTCCATCACCTGAGTGTTATTGGTGGTATGCCCTTTGTGTCCCCACCTGTTATCAGTGGTACGCTCTCTGTGTCCCCACCTATTACCAATGTTGCAAGGAAATGAATTTCCTGAGACTCATACGGGAGGATGAGTGACCTTTATTTCTGTGGAATTAAATCCCTGGGTTTCCAATGTCCCATTTCCCTCCATCCCACCTGGAAAACGTCCAATCTTGTTTTTAACAGGGCAAGAATTAAGGCCACTGCCCAGAGTCCCTGCACCATTTAAAAGCACAATCCAGCCCTGCATCTGACTAGCTTAGCTTGTGTTCCCAGCTGTAGTCCATTGAGTGGGCTGCTTAAAGCCACATGGTGAGCAAGTGTACCAGGGGAGTACAGGTCACAGAGCAAGAGCGCAAAACAAGAGCACAGCAAGAGAACTCTTTGGGGATTATAACTAAGCTTAACCTTCAGGATTTTCCACCCTTGCAGTGGCTCCACCCTCCTAGACAATTGTCTTTTTCCCAGGTTAGGCTGATAAGAAAGTATCTTTCCTACTCAGACTTCACAGCGCCTGTGCTTATCTCCCTCCTTGTTCAATCTCTTTCCCCCCCTCTCCCCCATCTCCCTCCTTGTTCAATTCCTGTCCCCCCTCCCCCGTGATCTGCAGGGAATGGACCAGTGGTTTCCTGGGGGGGGTGAAGTTGTAGCTTCCTGATGAAACTGCCTAGATGACCATGATTATAATGTCTGGCCTCCCCTTTGCTCTCTTCCTATTATTAATATTAATAAACTAGCTAATTATGATGATAACATTAGTAGAAAGCCAGGCTATCACTGTTTCTATAAATGTTGTTTCCTCACAAGACACCCTGGATTCAGTTCAATTAAAAATAAAAAGACTTCTTTGGAAATGAGTGAAATTAGTTACTATCCTCAAAGAAAAAAAATTCTGGGGTTTTAACCTTAGTAAATCTCTTACATTAACAAGTCCTGGCAGAGTTAATAGACTCATTGTTTCCTTGCCCTGGGCCCTAAGCCTCCTGGAGTGAGGTGACCTGCCCTGCACTTCCCAGGCAGAACAAGCAATTTACTTCTGGGGATCAGTTAAAGAGTTTCACAGAGAAGCCCATGTTTTTCCAACGCATTTTACCAATCTCCACCAGGAAATATATTTTCTGAACATTTTGCACTCATCCTTGGGAGGAAAACAAAAGATGTCATATTTATTCATTAGCAATCACCTGTGGAGAGTTTCAGGGTCAATCAACTGTCAGTGGGGTCAGTCTCGTTAGGGGACAGCACTGAAGACAGGGTGCATCATTTGGGAGAGGGGGGAGGCTGGGCTCAGGACACAGGTGAGTGAAGGTTGTGTGGGGTAGAGTCAGTAGGAAGCTTTTCTAGGAGAGAAGAAGTGAGAGAGAGGAAGAGGATGCAGTAGAGCAGACTCTCCCCTAAATGGGACCTTCAATAGGTGAGCAACGAGGGCTTAGAAAGGAATTGAACTCCCTTTAAGGTCATACAAGTGACAAAATTTGGTACATGAGCCCAAATTTGGTTCTTCTTCTTGCTTCCCCCTGACTCTACTAGACCTGTCAAAACAATATTTCCTTCTGAGATTGCCAGCTTCTGAATCAGGAGAAAGCTTCAGCCTCACTCACCTTTTTCTTACAGCCCTCAGCATATAGGAGGTGTTAATAGGTTGACATGGTACAGAATTTATTTTTCCTTAATCATGAACATCCTACTTCTATTCATACAGCTCTGTGAAACCTATCCTGCCAATCTTCATATGCAAACACAATATGCATGCACACATACATATATACGCATAAACACATAAATGCACATACACATAGAAACAAACATGCATATGTTCACATATGCACACACATATACACATACACACTATTCAGGAATATATATACATGCACACATGCACACATATACACAAATACATGTGCACATGTGCACATACACACATACACATATATATAAACACACACAACACACACACACACATCCTTCTCACAAATTCCAGAAGAAATGTTGGCTTCTTGATTCCTTATGCACAAAGAACCATCCCAATCTGACTGTTTTTTACTGACCCTTTCTGTATTTTTAATTGCTGGGATAGGTTCTCTCCACATGAAAATGATAGAACATGTGTCAGTGAACCCAATTTTACCTATGCACTAGAATATATTGAGGAACTTTTAAAAAAAGCTACAGAGGCCTTGGCCAGTTTGGCTCAGTGGATAGAGCATTGGCTTGCAGACCGAAGGGTCCGGGATTCGATTCCTGTCAAGGGCATGTGCCCAGGTTGCAGGCTTGATCCCCAGTAGGGGGCGTGTGGGAGGCAGCCAATCAATGATTCTCTCTCATCATTGATGTTTCTATCTCTCTCTCCCTTTCCCTTCTTCTCTGAAATCAATAAAAATATATTTGAAAAAAAGAAAAAAACTACAGAGGCTGGGGCTCTAGCATAGAGATTTATTTTTAATTGCTCTGGGATGGGATTCAGGCATCAAGATATTTAAAGGGTCCCCAGCTGATTTTAATGTACAGCCAGGACTGGGAACCACTGATGTAAATGTTATTACTTTTCCATGGAGAAAACCCCACCCCAGACTAATGAAATCAGAATCTGGAGAAATGGGGCCCAGTCAGCAATATTTCTTAAAATCTCCCATGCAATTGCGATGTGCAGCCAGAGTTGAGAATCTCTGAATCAAAATTCCAGTAGTGCCTACAAGTAACATCCAAGAATCCAAATCCAAGAAGCACCCTCAGCCTAAATCAGACTCCTTAGTTTGCAAAGCTCCTGCTTCTGTCACTGCTAGTGATGGAGGATGGCTTTAGTAGGGGCAGATCACCTGTGACTGGTGTTTTTTGAACCCTTCACCATTGAAAAGTGGAGCATCCCATCCCATGGCCTGTTGCTGCAGCAGACAAAGAAAAACCATCCCCCAGAGGCTCTGAGAAGGAGACCCGGGAGGGTTTATATGCTTAGTGCTGGTGCTTAGGAGCGACATCATTGCCTAAAATAGAACAAATTTTACTTCTGCATATAGTTGACCTTCAAAAAAAGACTTGTTGAATTAATGAATTTAAAGAAAGTTCCTTTTGAGCAGGAATCTCTAGTTTCTGGGACATTTATCTGAGTTCTTATGGAATTTGTTAAGGAGGTTTTACTAATAATAAATGGGCCTGGGCAACAGCTCCCAGTTCCGATGAATCTCAGTCCAGGCATTGGACACTCTGCTGCTAGTGACAAAGAAGAAAATGTCAGCTCTCACTGACTATCCACTCTTTCCTGTACCAGTCAACTCACTCAACAAGTGGAAGAGCAAGCATTAAGGTTGCAATGTGCATCCACCTGGAAGAAGCTTTCCTGTTACTTGTCCATAGCATTGAAATGTGTCTAATGAATAACCAGACCAATGGAATCTCAGAAAAATGTCAAAGGGAGTTCTGAGACTTTCTTAGCATCACTTTGGGTGCTCAAAGAATATCCTTCTCTCTTTGGGTAACTACACATTTTATAAGAAGTGGTTAGTCACCATTACCTCGGGCTATGTATTCCAACCCCTCACCTCTACTCTCCAAATTAATGTTGACTCTTTGGCCTAAAAATACAAGAAACTTATGTGAAATGAGCTAACTGCTGGAAATATTATGGCTGCAAGCTGAAAGAAATGAGGTGTGTACCACAGACCACATAAAACAATGAAAGCAATTTAGAGACAAAATGTACAGGGTAACGAGGACAGTTTTGCAATATCAAAAGCATATGAGTGGCCTGCTGCTTTAGGCAGTGCTCAACTAATCATAGCATTCACTCAGCCCAGCCTGGGAGCCCCTGCGGAAGAAGTCTGGATAGCCAGCACCTTCCATCTTCAAAATCAGCCTTCTGACCGGCCCAGAGAGAGTCATGGCCGACATTATGAACCAGGACTCTCCAGAGCTGTTCATTTCCTGCTGACTCAGAGGAGGGGCAAAACCTAGGGACAATTTGCAGTTGATTAAGCGACCATTGAACTGTGTTATTTCTTCTGGTTGGAGTCACCGTTGCCCTTTTAATGAAGCACTTAGTTGAACAAGAGCTCCATCTATGGGAGAAATCATTATACAGATGTCTACCCTTAGCATTTAGAAGATTATAATTTACACTAGACCGATGGTTTTGAACTGGGGGTGATTTCTCCCTCCCTCAGGGGACATTTGGCAACTTCTGGAGACATTTTTATTGTCATACTAGGTTGACGGTTGTAACTAGCATCTAGTGGCTAAAGGGCTGAGATACTACTAACCATTCTACAATGCACAACACAGCCCTGCACAACAAAGAATTGTCCTACCCTAATGACAAGGTGGAGGAATTCTGCTTTGAGAACAAGAGGAACAGAAAATTATTCTCATAGATGAGTTTCTATCCTGTCATCCCAGGCAAAAATTAATAATTTTTATTTGAATATTTTCATATTTTCCTGCCAATATTTTAAGCTTCCCATCTCCTTATATTTTCTATTATCTATAGTTTTAACAAATTCTTTAATCCTAAAGTGTTAATGACTTAATATATTAATCTGCATCTGGGCTATTTGATAAAGGGGACTAGAGGACAAGGACAATATTTAAGGCAAATAAATGAATTTGTAACAGTAGAGTTTTAGGTACTGGTCCCTAAATGCAACCCATGCGTTGGGTTCAAGTGTTTTCTTCTCAACCTTCCAAGAGGTTGGTTGTATCCTTGTGGCTGGTTAAACTATAGTAACTGGTGTTCAAAACATTGTAATTGACATTATAGTTTAAAAGTACTCATGGTAGGGACACAATATAGTGAAAAAATTCAGCTTTCTTGGATTCGCAACTCAACACATGTCATTTGGGAGGTTACCATTCAGTGTCATGGGCAGCAGTTTACTAAGTGAGATTGTGGAGGACCAAAGACTAAAAGTCAACTTCTAAGAAATTGTCTTTCTGTCCACAGAGAAACACATGTGCCTCTGGAGTTTATGACAGAGCAGAGTTTTATAAAAACATAGCCCTGAGCCAGACTTTTCTGTCCTAATTGTGAACTATGAATGAAACTTTGAAGCCTCATTCTCAGCATTGTCACAACCTCAAGTGCTCTCAGGGACCAAGTCCTGCCCCATGAAGAGGAATCTTTGTCCCAGATGCAAAGCCCACAGGCACTCACTCCAGGGAACCCCACTCTAGCCACACTACTTCTAAGAAAAGAAAAGGGTTAGCCCACTTGCCTGAGAGGGTAAGGCTCTCTCTTCATCTCTAGGGCTTTGTGTCTCTCTGCCCCTTGCTAATGACCAAGCATTAAACTCATCTCATCAACCAATAAGCACCTATAATGTACTGTGTGCAGCACCAAGCCGTGGGAATGTAGAGATGAATATGAAGGAGTCCTAGTTCATGAGATGTCCCAGCAAATGTGTCGTACCTGCATTCCCTGGCTCCAGTCCATTTTTCCACCTGGCATGGCATCTGGCTCTGGCTGCCACAGTTAAAGGAAAACAAGCATTCTTAAAATGTATCTGCTCTTCTATTCTGTCATTAGCAACAGCAGGACAAGTACTAAACCCTGAAAATCACTAGGAAACTGCCTGGATTTTCTATACAATATCTACATTTCTACACTATGATGGTACTAGGCAAAGTATGTAGTAAGAAGTATTAGAGCATCCTAAAAATTCATATTAAATGAGTAATGATTTAATAACTTTCTCCTTCAAGTGCCAACAGCAAGAAATTGTACAGTTTTATGGGAACCCCTGATTTATTGGTACTGAAGATTGCCTCAGCACAGCCAGTTTGCCTCATAATTTGTGGGAAAGAAATAAGATTAAAAAGAAATGTGAAGGGAAAAATGTGAGTTGAGAAAAATTGGCAACAGGGCTCATGTAATATTGATTGTAATTAAGAAGAGGACATCCTTGCCGAATCTAGGGATCATGTGCTCTAATAAGACTACTGTCCCCCAAACTGTCTGAAGTGTGATCACTGCTTTTAGTCAGATGGATCTGATGAGTAGTGTATGTTAACATGATATTCTCAGTAATTATAAAAGTAAGCAAAAAAGATAGAAAAAATAATAATGCAACACCTACAAATACCATAAACTCTGAAAGGTGTTGGGTTGTTCTCTTTCCAAGTAGGACTTGGCTGAGATGGTGTGTGAGATGATGGAGGAAAATGAATACAAATGTACATAAATAAAATAAAATATTGAAACATTTTATCATCTTACATGTTGACAAGGACAAGAACTTTCCAGAATATGGAAACACTCAATCTATGACCTATATGTAGTAAACAAAGATAAAGAACAAGACAACTGGCCAGGACTGCATATATTCCTAGGAGATCAGTTGATAGCAATTCAATCAAGGATTATGGGGTTTAAAAAAGATGACAAGTCTGAGTTATATACTCATAGTTCTGTGTAACAATATTATCTGCTAATCAAAATGCTGCTGAATTTTAGCTTGCTGGAAAAAAATAGTTCACTTCTTTTTTGCTGTACAGAAAATTTAATAACTACTAATACTTTGTCTAGATAGGACTTATATTACCAAGAATATGTAATTGCTTTTGTTACCAATAGATTCATATTAATAATTAGACAGTTTGGAGCAGTTGCTTAGATTTCTCAGGTTCCATTTGAAAAAGTAAAGTTATTAAATTATAATCCATTTGCTATGAGTTTATAAAGCACTACAGTTTCAATGACATACTCTATGTACTTCAAACATAGGCCAGATTTTCTACTCAGACTCTTTTAAGAGCAGCATGGATGATCAAGGTTCTAAGAAGTTATGGCTTTTGCAATCATTGCTGCAGAAATTTGGGGCTAGAAAAAGCCAAAGATCATCAGACCAGCCTATACAAGTTCAAGGTAGCCATGATGAGCCAGAACTCTCCAGTGCTGTCTATTTCCTGTTGGTCCAACTCCCATGCCATTTCTTAATTATCTTTTACCTAATATATTCACTAAGCATTTGTCTAACTGCAGATTTTAAGACTTCCTAAAAATTGTCCAATCTATTTGAGGGCAGATTTAACTATTAAAAATGATATTTTCTTACACTAAGCTCAAATGTTTATCTTTCAGCAATTATCATTGTCAACATTGGTCCTAGACTACCCACATTAAAAACATGTGGTGTGTGTGTATGTGTGTGTGTGTGTGTGTGTGTGTGTGTGTGTGTGTGTGTATGTGTGAATACTCACTTCTTCAGAGACAACCCTCGCAATATCTGTACATAGCTAGCCAGCTTTCATTGTCCAAGACTTGAGATGTTTCTCAATGGGCTAAATGACTCCATTTCTTCACATAACTTAGAATTAAATCTTCTCTCTAGGTCAGGATTAACTTTGATAATGGGTTGTTCCTCTGTTCCAACTATATTCTTCATTGTCCATATGCATTTAAATGGTGACATTCAGAATGCCAGCAATAACCACTGTTGGCTGATCTAGTAAGCAGAGACATTACCACCTCTTTCAGTAATATTTTTAATTCAACAAAATTTTACTGAGCAGCTACTATGTGCTGGACACTGTTCTGGGTGTTGGGGGTACAACAATAAACCACAAGATACAGCCATCACTGTGGTTAGATAGAGCTTCAAATGAATACACTCCAATAGGCATGTGTGTGATAAGTAAAATGAAAACAAAGGATCTGGGTGCTTTAAACAATGACTACAAGAAGTAAAGACTTTCTAAGGAAGAGACGTTGAAACTGAGACCAGAAAATGAATGAGATCATTGTTGCTACTGTATCAATTAATTGATTCTATGGCCAAACTAATTTTCAAAGGAGCTATATCAATATGAGACTCATTTTGACCTTATTCTCAGATTATACATTTACTCATTTAAAAAATATATTTCTTGAGCACCTATTATCTTAAAACAAATAAACATATACATATATGTATTTTAAACCTTCATGCTAAGCCCATATAAGACTCCCTCTGCCAGGGTGGGTGTATATCCTAATGTAATGCCTGCTCTTAACTTTTCAAAAATATACCTCAGACAAGCAAGGCAGTGGAAGATAAATCATTCACTTAATAAGCCTTTCCAGGAATCTGCCCAGATGGAAGTCATCTGATTGGTTGCTTGTTCTCAAAATCTACAGTGTCATGTTGTCAATGGCATTAACATTTCCTCTCTCTCTCTTTTTTCTCTCACATTCATTCCTTTATTGATTGATTCTACTTTTCATTCTGGAGCACAAGCCTCTTTTGTGTGAATGAGGATGTTTCCACTTCTAGGCAGAGGAATTGCAAATGGACCCTCTCTGGTAGACCAGAAAGAGAGAGGAGCCCCTTCCTCAGGGCTGTCACAATCCCACTGCAGGGACCAGGCCTACCCACTAGCAGAGATGCTACTTCCTTGCTGGACATTTTTTTGCTGCCACCCTTGTGCTCTATTCCTTTTCTAAGGAGTACCATTCCTTTTCTTCACAATACCTCAGAGAGCATGAGAAATGATTTACCATTTTCATTTGCAAGCTTTCAGTACAGCAGTCTGGAACACTGGCTTTGTCTTAACTTTCCTTTTTGCCCCTTGGAACAGGTCATCCAATCTCTCCAAGCTGACTTGTACCATATGTAAAATAAGGATATTAATGAATACCTACTTACAAAGAATTTAAGTAATGATTACATGAGATAATTCACATAAAGAACTTAGCACAATGCCTGGAACTTTGTAAGTATCCAATAAATCACAGCTATTATTACTTCTGGTCCTTGGAAGGCAGTGGTCGGAGCCAAGAAAGTACAACAGCCAAAGTTTCATTTTCATTTATTCATACATCTTATATTTCAGTCTCCACATAGCAGTGAGGGTTCTTCATGTTTAAACTACAAATAAAAGAGAAAATACTCATCGAGAGTTGCGATTTTACAACTAGATGGTCATCCAGCAATCTAAGATGATTATATTAGTGTGTTCAACCTACAAAACCATCCCTACTGTGGTCATTCTCTTCTAAAGAGAATTTAGAAAGCCACTGTTGCTGTCTTTAGGGTCCTCTTAGTCTGTTTAGGCTGCTATGACAAAAACATCCTAGACTGTACAGCTTATAAACAACAGAAATGTATTTCTAACCATTCTGGAGGTTGGAAAGTCCAAGATCAAGGTGGGGACAGATTTCCTGTCTAGTGAGGATCTGCTTCCTAATTCTTCTGACGAGAAAGAAAGAACAAAGAAGCTCTCAGAATCTCTTTTTAATAGAAATTAATCCCCTTCATGAGAGCTCTAGCTTTATGACTTAATGGCATCCCAAAGACCCCACCTCACAACGCCATCATATTGAGAATTAGATTCCAACATATGACTTTGGGGATGGGGCAAACATTCAGTCTAAGGCAAGGGTTTTAGTCTCACTGACACAATTCTGAAAGGTTATATTTACCTCAGGAATAAACCTTTCTTCTTCTCTATTTCCTGCTGGTTTGGGGTTACATACTCAGAATTTGAGTGTTAGTAGTATCCTAACTCTCTTGAACCCTTTCCCAACCAATTCTCATACATGCAATTATCCATTTCTTTAAATCTAGATCCCACTCCTACCAAGTCTTTTCTTCCAAAGCTATAAGAACATATCCAAAGCAATATAGGCATGTTCTGTAATGAGTTCTCGAACTTTTTTCTCTGCAATCAAATCCTTTTGTTCACCAGAATTGAAGCTATAGGAGCAATTCTCCTATTTATTTCTTCTGTCTTTGGGAAAAATCAACTTGTAAGACAAGATGGTCAAAAATGTATCAGACATTCTACTTTCAGCCCAATGATACTCCAGTAGATGGTTATGAGATTACATTCTCACAAAGAATCCTCCGCTGGAAACCTAGTACACTATTGATGGGAAGGCTGATTGGAAAATAGTATGGAGTTTCCTCAAAAGATTAAAACTAGACCTGCCTTATGACCCAGTGATTACACTTCTGGGGATTTACCAGAAGAAACCCCAAACATTAATTCAGGAGACTATATGCACCCCTATGTTCATTGCAGCATTATTTACAACTAGAGGCCCGGTACATGAAATTCATGCATGGGGGGTTGTCCCTCAGCCCAGCCTGCACCCTCTCCAATCTGGGACCCCTCAAGGGATGTCTGACTGCTGGCTCCCAACTGCTCGCCTGCCTGCCTTCCTGATTGCCCCTAACTGCTTCTGCCTGCCAGCCTGATCACCCCCTATCCACTCCCCTGCCAGCCTGGTTGATGCCTAACTGCTCCCCTGCCAGCCTGATTGCCCCTAACTGCCCTCCCCTGCTGACCTGATCACCCCTAACTGCCCTCCCCTGCTGGCCATCTTGTGGCAGCCATCTTGTGTCCACATGGGGGAAGTCATCTTTGACCACATGGGGACAGCCATCTTGTGTGTTGGAGTGATGGTCAATTTGCATATTACTCTTTTATTAAATAGGATAGCCAAGCTATGGAAGCAATCCAAGTGCCACTGTATATATGCTATACATATATACAATGAAATATTACTGGGCCATTAAAAATGAAATTATACCATTTGCAACAGCATGGATAGACCTATAGGGTATTTTGCTCAGTGAAAAAAGTCTCAGGATCTACTTCCCAGGGTGCTCAATCTTCAATATATTCCCATCTTTTACATTAACAAGGAAAGTGACTTAAATATTTGCCAACTTTATTTCAACAAATGCTAAAAGAACTTCTCATGAGCTCTAATACTGTCCAATAGTCTGGCCCAAACTGCCCAGTGCCACCATATTAGACAGCACAGCTCTGCACCAGTCACTTTGGCCTTGGCTCTGAAATATGATTGGCCCACTATGATGTAGGTATCCACTCTTATACCTAGGTCTTGGACAGTGAGATGAGATTATGTACCTTCCATTTGCAACTCAAGAGTAGAACAGGGATAAATGATTTCCGTGAAAAGAATAGCACAGAAATGACACTGGGAAGGCCCATGGGAGTCTGACACTGTTCTGCCTCCCTTTGTATACCTCTGTTTCTGTTGAATGTATAGGTCCATATTCAAGTTTTGAATCCTATTCTATGCAGAGTTTATGCCATGCCCCTGTGTTCTCAAGCTCATGTTGTTTGTACTAGTCCCTGTATTGCCACTGAAGCATGTGAGTGCGTGCTTATTGGTTACTATTCAAAAGGTATGGAAATTTTATCTTGATTATATTGTCCTAGTAAAGAAATACATATTCTCCAGAAGGAAATTCTCCTCACCCATACAGACTCATCCTGGCCAGGCCCATGAATGCTTGTTAGTAGATCAGTGCCCATTGGTTATGATGTGCAGCCTAGGAAGAATGACTGTCTTCTGCCTGATGGTGCCACAGGGCTAATTATTATTGCAAACTCTGACCTGCTGCCCTCCCCAGAGTTTAACTGAATTACACCTCAAAACCTTTCAAACAAATGCACACAGGATCTAGGTACAATCTCTTGACTCACACTAGGGAAAGGATAAAGGAAATGGGCTTATGAGTGTCCTTGACATTGAAACGTTACTGTCCACACAGGGATTCAGCTGGGGACTGAAGGGAACTTTAAGACCAAGACAGGCATTATGTTCTCTGACCCCAATGTCGTGGCTGCTCCTTTCTAAATTTAAAAGGATATCCCAAAGCTGAGGCATTCAAAATTGGCCCATAACCCAAATCTAAAGAAAATAAAATTGCTTCTAATCTTCTTGCATTATTTTACCCAATGAATATATTCCTCCTGCCAACTTATCCTTATTCTTTCTAACCATTTGTCAAATTTTGTTCTTCTAAATCCCAATGTGCTGTATATTGTTAATAGCTTTTAACTTATATAAAGGTTAAATTTATCTTAACAGATCTCAAAGGTGTAATAAGTGGGGTGTATATCTTATCTTATAAATTTGGCCATTTGCTTCTGAAATTACAAAGAATGGCACTAGCTGTGAGGAATGCAACAGAAAGAAAAAGAAACTGCCATCAAAAGCTACAAAATTCCCAAATCTGCTTCCAATGGGCCCATCTTTCTAATAATAATAAAAATACCAAACAGCTCACGTTTATAGAGTTCTTACTATGTGTCAAGGATTATATAAGGCACTTACCATGTATGATTGCATTTTCCCCTTAAAATGATCCTATGAGGTGGGTAGATCCTTTACTAGTAGTTAGCTCCTTTTTGCAAATGAGAAATCCAATAAGTTGAAGCACCCCACCCTATCCCCCAGGAGTTAAGAGCAGGGGCGGGAATTAAACTTGACTCCAAACAGAAGCTGGGCTTTCTTTTGCCTGCCCAGGGCACATAGTCATTTGCAAGCTTTTCTACAGAATTGCATGTTTGAAAGGCTTTTGTTCTGTTTGGAAGAAATTCATATCTATTCACTTAAGAACTTACTCATTAAAGTGGTCAGAAGTTACTCTCCAGGCTGTGTGAAGCAGGTTAAGGAGCATGTGTCCTTGAATGGACAGCTGTTCATGAAGTTTATGTTATGTGTATGTTATGCTCATGGGACCATAACAATCAAAGGGAAGTAAAGAACAAGTTTCTTATCAGATTTTTTTCTTCCCTTTTGTGTTTATTGGTTTAATCCTTAAATTACCAGCATTTTAACCTCTTGGAGTTACAGACCCTTTGAGACTAGTGGAAGGTATGAAATCTTTTTCTTAAAAGAAATTCTATATTCATGTGCTTAGTAAGGCTACTTAAATTTTCAAAAATTTAAAGGAGCCCTAAAAAAGCCTGTCTGTGGATGCTCACGAATCTAAACAACCCATTTTTAAGTTTAGTAAAATAAGCTCAAATTCCTCTCCTGTATCCAGGAAAACACCAGAAGTGAGAGAGCCAGAAACCTCCTCTTCTCTTTCCATCTCCTTGGTCTCTCAAGATGAACCTAGAAAAGCATCAGCCCCATTATTAGGGCCACCATAAGCTGAGCCCTATGCAAGGGTGACTGATCAAGGTGATGAGTGGAGACTGAGAACAGCTCATGTCCTGCGTGCCAGACTATGTACCTTAGCACTGGCTGCATTCACCGTGACTGGGCACCTCTTCTTAATGTCTATATGAGCCAGTCAGTGTCTTACATGTCCACTCCTACCCTGGACTACATATCAGCCAGAAATGCCCTGACTTATGGAGAAAGGTCCCCCAGTCACAACATCAAAAACTCCCAGTTCCTCACAAAAATTACCTTGAAATGGGTTAAAGACTTAAATATAAAACCTGAAGGCATAAAAACTCTTAGAAAAAAGCATTGGGGGAAAAGCTCCTTGACATTGGTCTTGGCAAAGATTTTTTTGGATATTACACCTAATATCCAAGCAATGAAAGCAAAAATAAGCAAGTGAGACTACAAATTTATGCACAGCAGAAGAAACAATAAAAAGACAACAAGGAATAGCTGACATATGTAATGAGAAGAAACATTTCCAAACCACATATCTGATAATGAACTCATACAACTTAAAAGCAAAATAAGTAAATAAATAAATAATCCAATTAAAAATGAACAAAGGGCCTGAATAGACATTTTTTCCTAATGAAAACATACAAATGTTATAATTTTTCTATTTTATCATTAGTTATTTTTGTTAATCTCTTACTGTGCCTAATTTATAAATTAAACTTAATCATAAGTATATATGTATAGGAAAAAGCATAATATATTTAGGGCTCAGTACTAGCCTTGGTTTTAGGCATTTATTGGGTGCCTTGGAACATATCCCCCACAGGTAAGCGGATACTACTGTACTGTATGATCTCTCTTACATGTGGAACTAAAAGAACTTCACTTATAAAGACAGAGAACAGATTGGTGGTTGCAGGAGTGGGGTGTGGGGAAGTGAGGAAAATGGGTATAGGTGGTCAAAAGGTACAAACTTCCAGTCATGAGATAAGTAAGTTCTGAAGATACAGTATAATGTACAGCAAGAATGTCAAACTTGTGGCCCATGGGCCGCATGTGGCCAACAACGAATATTTTTGCAGCCTCGACAAAATAACAGTATGTAAGAAACATTTTAATAAAAATTTTGTAATTTAATTTTTACAATATAAATAAAAGAGTAATATGCAAATTAACCACCACTCTGCCACACCCACAAACCACAACCACCAGCCACGCCCACCAGCCAATCAGAGTGAGTATGCAAATAAACCCAACCAAGATGGCTACAGCCACAGAGAGCAGGAGGGAGGCTTGGGTTTCCCAGGCAACGGAGGAAGCCAAGCTTTCCGCCTGCCCTTGCTGGCCTAGGCCTCCACTCAAGGCTACAAAGTTTCAATTATAGAAGGTAAACAAATCTGAACAGAAATGGCGGCAGCCACAGAGCTGGAAAGAGTTGGGAGGCTAGGGTTGCCCCCGGCAATGGAGGAAGCAAAGCTTTCCCCACACCCTGGCCAGCCCAGGCCTCTGCTTAAAGCTACAAAGTTTCAATTATAGAAGATAAATAAACCCCAATAGAAATGGCTGCTGCCACGGAGCGAGCAGGTGGTTTGGCTCCACTCCAGCCTACAAAGTTTCAATTGGGGAAGGTAAATAAACCCCAGATACCAGGGCCTCCGCTTGGGTTGCAGGGGGGCGTGGCTGGCCTGCAAACCACCACAGGCCCCTTGCTCAGGCCGCCCCACACCCCAAGGGAACCCCCACCCTGATCCGGGACACCCTTCAGGGCAAACCAGCTGGCCCCCACCCGTGCACTAGGTAGGCCTCTACCTATCTAATAAAAGAGTAATATGCAGATTGACCATCATTCCAACACACAATATGGCTGCCCCCATGTGGTCAAAGATCCTGCCCCTATGTGAACACAAGATGGCCACCACAAGATGGCCAGCAGGGGATGGCAGTTGGGAGGGACCAGGCCTGTGAGGGAGGGCAGTTGTGGGCAATCAGGCAAGCAGGGAAGGGCAGTTGGGAGGCACCAGGCCTGCAAGGAGGGCAGTTGAGAGGGACCAGGCCTGCAAGGGAGGGCAGTTGGAGGCGATCAACCTTGCAGGGGCGGGCGGTTAGGGGTGACCAGGCTGGCAGAGGAGGGAAGTTGGGGGCAAACAGGCTGGCAGGGGAGCAATTAGACATCAATCAGGCTGGCATGGGAGTGGTTAGGGGGTGATCAGGCTGGCAGGCAGAAGCGGTTAGGGGCAATCAGAAAGTCAGGCAGGCAAGCAGTTGGGAGCCAGCAGTCCTGGATTGTGAGAGGGATGTCCGACTGCCCTAAATGGGCAGTGGGACATCCCTCGAGGGATCCCAGATTGGAGAGGGTGCAGGCTGGGCTGAGGGACAACCCCCCGCCCCCGTGCATGAATTTCGTGCACCGGACCTCTAGTTATTAATAATGAACTACAATATTTGCTAATGACTGATTACTATAATCGTGTTGCATTCATTTTCCCGTACACGCCTTACATGCAGGCACACCATTTCTCTCCACTAATACTAGCAGCAAATATTTTAGCAAACGATTTCCACTTCTTTAGTCTTGTACTGACTTGTTTGGTGTGTGCAACAGAAAATATTTCGCTTTTGGAGAACAAGAAAAATAGGTTTATTTGCATTATGCTTATTAATTTGTGCAGTTATTCAGTGTCTGATAAGTTAATGTTCCAGAAAAAATATAAATTTTTATTAAAAATTTTTATTATTTTATGTTAATGATTACTCATTTAGTTCAGCCCTTTGTATTCAGCATGTTTCTATTGAAATAAACCTATTTTCTATGAAAACTGAAGCTCTCGTTTTTTTGCGGCCCACATAAACTTAAACCTTGTTTATTTGGCCCGTGTTGGCCTTTGAGTTTGACATGCTTGATGTACAGCATAATGGGGATGGTGATGGTCCTTGATACTGTACTGTATATTTGAAAGTTGCTAAGAGAGTAGATCTGAAAAGTTTTCATCACAAGAAAAAAAAAAAAGGTGTAACTATGTAAGGTGATGAATGATAACTAAAATTATTGTGGTAATTATTTCACAATATACACATATACCAAATCATTACCTTGTACACCTTAAACTTACACAATATTATATGCAAATTACATCTCAATAAAACTAGAAAAAGTAAAATTAAAATGATTTAAAAGCCCCAATTCATCCCATTTGCAGTCTCCTCCCTCCCTTCTAGGTCACTTGGCATCTGAAGACAAGCTCAGTCCATAGAGCCAGTTACCTGGGTCCAGTCTCCTTCCTGCACTAGGGCAGCATTGAGATGGCCATGTAATATTCTTGTTTATTAACTCATTATCATGGGCACAATTTGCTAATAGCCATTCTTCAGAGTATGTTTGATTTGACCAAGAAGGCTTTGCTCCTTTCTTTTCTACCTGCTTATTCACCACAGCTCACATCCATGAAATATTTTTTCAATGTAAACCACATTCCCTCCTAATAAGGGTCACACTGGATTCCAGCTTCCAGGAGTAGATAGACCCTGCACAGTGAGGCTTTTCATGCCTGGTCTTGTTTTTTGTGTGTTTTTTTAAAATCCTCACTAGAGGATATTTACCCATTGATTTAGGGAAAGTGGAAAGGAGGGGAAAGACAGAGAGACGCATCAATTGGTTGCCTCCTGCACCCACCCCAACTAGGGCAGGGGATGGAGCCTGCAACCGAGGTACATGCCCTTGACTTGAGTAGAACCTGGGACCCTTCATTCCTCAGGCTGATGCTCTATCCACTGAGCCAAACCAGCTAGAGCAATGCTTAGTCTTATTACAATCGTTAACAGACCTCATCAGCTGTGAAAGTGCCAAGGATCTGGATCTGAGTCTTTTATCCATGCCACAAACATTTCTGAAATACCTACTATGTACCAAGCATTGGAAAGCTCAGTGAAGCGTAGAGGTATAAATAAGTGCTGTTGTCTATCTTGGAAAGGCTAGCATAGGATCTATGTAATTAAAATGGATAGACAAGACCCAGAAACTTGCTGGTAAGACACTCTCAAGAAGAGATAACCTCCTGACCACATGTCTGTTGGGACCTTAACTTCTCTGCTTTGACTTATGCAATAATATCCTCACATTAACATGAAGAGTAATCTTGGATGGTTTAGAGAGACCCGCCTAAAAGCAAGAGAGTAATCCAAATGGCCTCTGAGGTCTCTCTTAATCATATTGCTGTAAGGCATCGACAGCCAAGCCAATCCCTGAAGTTTTATCATGCACTTGGGGGAGGAGGAAGCAGGAACAGACTTACTTTTATGGAACCCACTCGTTTAAGTAACCGAATTAAGACATGGAATATGTTTGCTGCCAGCTAATTTCAGACCTCCACTTTTGACCCACACTTTATACTAAACTTCAGGGCAGATGAGCCCAAGAGCACAGGATTTCCCTAATCCACCTTATTTTAAACTCAAATTTCATTCCATCTCTGTTTTCTCTGTGTCTTGCCTCTAACCTCTGATATTTTGCAGCCTTCCTTTTATTTTCAGGGTTTTGTTTGTTTGTTTGTTTGTTTATCCCTCCAGATTCTGACCCTCATGTTGTTATTGCCTTGCACAAAGGGTGTCTTCTTTTCTTGACCCAGGGTGCTTAGTGCTAATTCCAGTGATATGCCTCTCTGACTGAAGGGTCCCAAGTCCTATTCAGGTCCCAAGTCCCTCACCCCACTGCCCCCAAGGCCAGCTCTAGTAGAAAGCATTCCCAGTCCCAGGGTGTGTCATATCTTCTCTGGTCTACCAATTCAAATGTCAACTTCATCCAAATACATCCTCACAGACACAGCCAGAATAATGTTTGACCAAAGGTCTGGATACGTCATGGTCTAGTCAAGTTGATACATAAGATAAATCATCATATCCTGGCTGTTTTTAACCATGACCTGAAGTTCTCCTAAGAGACTAATTCCCATTTGTAGCTCCCTCTTTGAGGAGAAAGGGCAGTGTGTATGCAAAGGGGAAGTTCTGGCCCCTATTCTGAATTTAGGTTAGAATTGGAAGATTGGTCAAACAGGTCCTACCCCTCCCCACTTCTGTCCCTGTGTGGAAGTCCCTGATAGTTGACCCCAACTCTCTTTCCTGATGAATATAGGGTCATCCTCTAAATCACTTAATGCATAAGATAATTGGGTACAACAATCAGTCAATAGCAGTCAGCATGCAAGATGAAATATTTGCCATCAAGACTCTTAGCCAGGTCCAAGTAGCTCAGAAAACAGATGTTTTATGTGCTGCCTCCAATATTTTTTAAACGACAAGAAACATATTTATAATCTGCATAAGATTCTAGGTGTTACTTCTCTAGAATCAGAAAGTTAAACCATCAGAGATCATTTAATTCAAACTGCTCAGTTTCCAGAAGAGTAAATGGAGTCCTTTTGTAGACAGTCTTTCTGTCTCTGTCTCTGGCTATTGGGCATCTGAAACGATCTTACAAATGGATGATTCTTCAGTTCATGAGTCTCAGTGGGAGGCAATGCTCGACTCACTACAAATGCTAAAAACCCCAGGCTTGTACATTCTCATCCTCTCTTGCAGCTTAGGCATGGGCGTGTGTCCAAGGTTCCCCCAATCAGATGTACTTGCCCCAGATTTGGAGTTGGGAGCTTGAGGTATGAAGAAGCAGGGAGAGTCCATTCTGGTGGTGGGTGGTGACAGCAGTGTTTTCAGAAACTCCAGGCTCAATGCTGCAGTGGTGGCATTCTTGTTCGGTTCCAGAGGCAGCAATGATACCCTGACTGGTTTTGTCTCGTGGTCCTAGTTGCTGCCAGCATTCCATGTTCCTGAGCAAGCCTTACGTTACGGCCTTCCTGGTTATTCTGAGAGCTACCCCATGTCTTCTCAATAAAATTCTTATGTACTTAAATTAGCCAAAGGTTTTATTCTTGGTTTGTTTTTTTAGTTTCTTGCAATTAAAAACCCTGGGTGATATGTGACCCAACAGGACAAGCACTCAACAGGTCTTGTGACAGAGCCAGGATCGGGTCCATGTAACCTCCAGCTCTGTGTGATTTACACGGGGCACAAATCTTCTCTACCTTCCCTTGAGAAACACCATATTAGGAAAGCATATAGGATCAGTTTCACTCAAAAATGTGGGTAACAATTTAAGAGCCTGTATTAGTGAGAAATAGGTTAGGCAGCAAGCAACCTAAAACTCATAATATCAATAGCTTAAATAAGCTAGAAGTATATTTCTTTCTTACATAAACTAGAGAGGTGCCTAGTGGGAGCTTTGGGGCTCCTGGTTGTTAGAGATCCATGCTCCATCCCTCTCATTTCTCCTTCACCCTTAGCACTAGGGGTCCAGCTTATAGTATGTTTGTAGTCAAATCTTCTTCTTAAATGTTTCCAATCCAGCCCCTGCCCTTTTTTTTGTTAAAGTATGCAGACACTTGCTAACATTCTTCTTCAGGCTGCTATAATAAATATCATAGACTGGGTAACTGAAACAGCAAGTTTTTCTCACAGTTCTGGAGGCCAGGATGGCCAAGGTCAAGCCACCAGTCAATTTGGTGTCAGTGAGAACCCGCTTCCTGGTTCACAGATGGTGCCTTCTTGCTATGGCTTCGCGGCAGAGGGAGAAAGAGCTCTAGTCCCTTCTTCTTATGAGGACACTCATCCCATCATGGGGGCTTCAGCCTCATTACCTTATCTAAACCTAATTATCTCTCAAACAGTCCACCTTCTAATACCATCACTTTGGGAGTGAGGGCTTCAAAATATACTTTTTGAGGGGACAGAAACATTCCGTTCATATACCACCCAATGCCAACATTCTGCGTGGGCTCCTTTCTTGGTTTATATGGACTCAGCATAGGCTCTTATGGCAGCGGGCGGCAGGGCTACAGAGCAAACATCTTTGGACTCAAGCAGCACTGATATGCAGTTCTGGCCCACTAGCGCCAACTGGAGGTGGATGACTTTGGAGAGCGGGGATCAACTCTCAGTTCAAGTGGCAAAGCCAAGGCAAAAACAAAGTCCTCTCTCTGAGTGGTCTGCAGCACAAATATGCCTCTGGGCACAGATGGAAACACTGGGCACAGATGCTGCAGTGCCAGGAAATGCAGGCTTTTATCTTGAACTTTTCCAGCCAAATTTAATCTGATTGCATAAAAGGATTGCATTGTAAATCTTAAGTGCATAAAGAATTCTGACTGTCTTGGCCTTGGTTCCTCTTGAAATCGTTATAAATTACTCTGTATTCAGTATCTTCAAAAGTCCCAAGAAAAATAAAGGATCTTCAATACTAAGAAGGAGATTATTTAACATCTCAAAGCCAAGATTTTATCTGCTAGTAGCTTCATTGATCATCTTCAACTCTTTCCTCATTTACCTGCTTATCATCAATTCAATCCAGCACAGGTAATGGGTGGTATTCATGTTAGTGACTAGTATTTCGTAACGGAATATGTTCTCTCTATCTCATGCCAATGCACATACATGATAATTGTCAAAAGCCCTTTGTCGATAGGTTTATTACTGATGCTATCCTGTAACCAGAACAGGTATACCTTAAATTTTAATTATCTTCCCCTCCTTCAGATTCTGAAAACAATTATTTTAATCTGTGGAATCTCCATGACATCTATCATTTTTAGGGGCAGGCCTCCCACCTCTTCAAACACATAAAGAGTGTTTCTTTCCCCCTTAACATTGGTCAGTCAAGGTTAGCTGGTAAGAGTTCACATCTTTTCACCTCTCAGTAATTACATCTTCCTCAGTCTGAGGAACGAGTGATAAATAACCATAATGAGAGCAACAGAAATAGCAGTAACTATTTGCAAAACACTTCAGCAAATACAAAATGGTTTTACCTAAACTAATAAAAGTTAACAACCTAAATCTCCCAACCCTACTTTGTGTCCCTTGATCCAGCCAAAATACCAACCCTGAGCAAATAATGTTTATTGCATTTGTTTTCTTTAACAGGGAACATAAAAAATCCTATAGTGGTCTCAGTAAACGTTCAGCAACGATTGTCAAAGAACAAAGAGGAAAATAGTTGCAAGTATGTTTGATGGACATCAATTGACCAAGAAGGATGAGCTGAACAGAAAAGATTACATAATAGGATGCTATGAAAATTGAAAGCATCATTTTTTTTTAAAGGCAGAGTACGGGCTCCCAATATTGGAAAACACCTGATGCTTCTAGTCTCTGGTTGTGAAACAGGAAGCAAGCTTGGCAGCCGCATGAGTTTAGGGTGTTACTACTGCTGTGCCTACGCAAGGAAAGGACTGTGGGCGGTGATGTAGCTCCCTTCGGAAAAAAACACAAGACCAGCCTCTCAGCTGCTGCTCTACATGGCACGATAACACATCTCAGCCAGCTTTTAGACCTGCTGAAATGCCATGAAAGGACTTCCGTCCTTCGTTGCATTGGGTTCCTGAGCTTGCGTTAGCTCCTGTCAATGAGAGAAGCTGTGTTCCATGACACTGACACTTTAAGAACTCCCCAGGAGATAGGAGGCTGGAGGACAGGTAAATTGGTGTAAGCCAAAGCTTCCCTCTTCCCATAGCTGGCATCACAGACAATTGTCTCCTGGCACAGACCGGCAGAGCAACCCAGCTGACCTGCTGGAGGAGGGGAGGTGGGAAGTGGAATGCTGAGGCGGCTGGCTTTGCTCCTTTTTTTTTTTTTTCTTCTTTTTTTTTAGTAACAAAGTTTATTGTGTTTAATTTATAAATGTTGGAAACAAACCAGAAAGATAAACTGAGTTCATTTGAACCCAGCAAAGTTTCTCTAAAATAATATACACATTGTTCCATATAACACTTATAAAATTACTGGTTTATCAATTACTGTTACTTTACAAACAAAAGTCACTTTTATGGCTAGCATATCAATCTTAGAGATTGTGAACGGCCTGAGGAAGCGCCATGTGGTTTCTGTCCTACCCTTGGCCTCTGCTTACCTCTCCAGTTTCAATTCTTGCCTCTCCTTCTTCCCTTTCCATGTTGCTCCAGCCACAATGAACTTTTTTTTTTTCTGTAAACACTGTGCTCATCCTTCCTATCGCAGAGATTTTGCAGGTTCTGTTTCACCTATCCTTAAATCGCCTCACTTTTGACTGCCCACCTTCCATCCCATCTTCGGGTATCTGCTTAAAGCATAATTTGCCACGCAATTTCATAGCACCTTGTACTTCCTTTGTCTTTACCATAATAATGGCAGCACAGGGTTCTAGGCCCTGTCCTAAGAATATACATCCACACACAACACACATGTGTGTGCCTCTATGTCTATATGTATCTATCATCTATCTATAGCTGGGGTGGGGATCATGCAGCCTGTGAGCCATATAAGGCCTGCAAAATCATTTGGTCTGGCCTTGCCAAGGCATTAAGGGGTGAGTTAATTAAATGTTTGACCAAATATAGCAGGCTAATTTTTAAGTTGATAATTTTGTATGGCCCGTGAATGATGTTATAAATTATCCAAATGGCCCTTGGTAGAAAAAAGGTTCCCCACCCCTGATCTATAGGAACAGTAATCAGATATAATAACAGTCAAAGCAGAGGAAATAAGGACATACAAAATATAATAAATGCAGAGAAGATTTTCAAAGCCTAATAAAATGGAAAGAGAGAAAAAGACAGAGCACCAGCCAAAAGTGCAGGTTCTTTTCAAAAGAAGATATCATGAACTTATGATTTGGATTTAAAAAATTGCTTTACATTTTGTAACTGGAAAAATTATGTAAGTTTTGAACTAGGTCTTTTATATTTCTTCCAAGTCTAAGATTCTCTATGAAATCCCAAATGGTTATGTAGTGATGAATAATTTTGAAAGTAATAAAGTGTTCCACCAGCATTCCACTCTTCATCGTGTAACTAATTTGAAACATTTATGCTAATAGACTCATCAAATATGTGCACAGACGCACACACAACACACTCATACATGCTCATGTGCGTCACACTCACGTACATGTTTTCCTTTAATATCCAGTGAACAGAGATTAAGGACATTTGGAGGATGTGAAATGGGGAGGGATTGGTTAATCTGTGAGTTACTGAACACTATTCTTTGCAAATGAACTGAATAGAACAAAACATTATATTTGGGAAAATATAGCTACATTTGTATGTGTAGAAAAATTTTACAGATGTAAGAGAAAAAATGTTACAGATGTAAGAGACAATCAGTGTTACTGTAGTGTTTTGAGAATAGAAGCATGTTTTCAATTATTCCAATCCCCAGAGTCAAATATTTAAATAAAGCATGATGTCACCATTGACCAATGAAATGCTAGCATTCCTCTGCTGCTCTGGTCTGGGTGGGGCCTGAGAGGGTCTAAATCAAGGGCAGTGAAGAGAGCTCAAGGCCAGTAGTGAGACAGGAGAAACTGTTTTGTTTCCAAGTATGTTTATGGAAATGAGGCGCCTCAGAGTGTCTCTCTGCACTAAGATTAGGCAAAATGCTCACATGATAGAAGCATCGCCTCTGTTAATGTACTGGGATTTTTAATGCACTAAACACAGCACTGAACTTTCCAGAGTTGTGTGTGTGAGTCTAAGCCTGGATGCCTAAAGCAAACAGGAAACCCAAGGTTTTTGAATGGGTTTACACATCTTTGGCAGAAAAATCAATGGGAAGCCTTTTAAACATACAGATATTGGGTCCCAATCCAGACACACATGAAGCAGAATCCTCAAACTCCCTGGCACCCACCTGCACCTACAAGCCCGACCAGACTGGGTCATCTAACTTAGGCTTTAAAGGTTCTCTACAATTGAGGCAAAATTCTTAGCTAAAAATAAACTCTTTGTCTGACCTTTAGTTACCCTTCTCTCCCCTTCCTTCATCCTGGAAATCTTTTTATTGAGGGCAAGTATAGAGAATCACAATTTATATGGATATGAAGGTGGCCTACTTTGACAAGTGTTGTCCACTGTTCTTCAGAGCTAATTTGCTTGATCTGGCTACTCAAGGGGCCCTAACTCCATAGCAGCGGTCCAAAGATAGATGGTACTTACTTGTAAGGAATGTGGGGAGAGGGAGTATAATTTTCTCATAGAATCCCCCAAATTTTACCTCTTTAATGTGCAATAATGTTTTTGTCCCTTGAAAATGGCACTTTGCAGCTTGAATATATTCTATTGCCTGCAGATTTTCTTGTGTGTATTTTTTCTGCAACCAACCCTTACATTAAGATATAGGTTGTGTACTTTAGAAAAGTCATAATTACCAGTGAAATTTAAAGTGTTTGCCAATTTTTACTGCATGATACATGTAGATGAAGTTAGGTACATATCTATTATACCTTTGGACCTAGACATCCTGAGTTCAAATCCTGGCCCTGTGCACTTGCTAGTCTGTGACCTTGGATTTCATCTCTTGGTACCTCCATGTTCTCATCTATGAAAACTACTTTATAGGGCTGTTATGAGAGTTCAGTGAGCTAATATTTGTAAAGGGCATAAAAAGCCTGGGCAGAGAAGTAAGGACCTAATATGGGTTAGCTTTTATTATTCTTTTCTTTTTATATATAAAAAAAGTACTTCCTGCCCTGCATCATTTTCCTTTTCCTTAAAACAGAGCAACAAATAAAAAACTCAATTCCTCCATCTATAGATTGGAAATGGGAGGTCACCCAACCTTTAGATTGAAACATGGGTAGATCTGGTAAGATATAATAAGCCCCTTTCACAAAACCCTGGGTGGTTGTTTTGTTTGTGTTCTCACTGAGGATGGGGGCAGAAAAGAACTTCACTCTTCACATTATAAGGAGCCTCCCACTCGGAGGATATTGGAGCATTAGACATCAGTTATTCATCACAGCTGTCAATAAGAAAGCTGAGGAACAGCTCTGTACATCTCTAAGCTCTGAGAAAACTACAGGGAAGACAAGTCAAGGGGAGTTGAAGGAAGCAGGAGGGAAACCAACGCTTAGTGAGTGCCTAACATGTGCCAGGTAACGTAATACACTTTACACACATTATCTTTTTACAGAGTAGGGTCCAGTGCTCATTTGCAACCCAGGGACCACAAGGAAAGACCGAGCTCCTTGAAGATGTCCCCAGTACTCCCTTCACCCCACATTTGTACATTCCACCCTCACCCTCAACTCCAGGGCACATGGGCCACCCTCACTCATAGTCTGCTTCCTCCTACCTCCAGACTAGAGGGCAACTTGCCAGCAAGTGAGGGTAGGTTGAAACATTTTATTGGATTAATGAGATATTTGGGGACCTTGCAATTCCCAGAGAGAATATTCATTTCTTGGATGAATAAATACATTTCTGTAGTATATTTCAGCATATTAGATGCTCTCAGGAGTCTCTTTTCAAATTTTAGTAAACACATCTTTCCTTTCTTTTGGGAGGAAGGGTATACAGAATATGATTTAATAATATTAATTATTCATTTTCATATATATTGACCTATACATAGTCTATAAATTATTTTTGTACCTTTCAGATCTTCTACTTGTAATAAGAGAATATCTTATAACATAGAACAAACAAAAATGGAGAGAAAAACAAAATTTTGAGTCATGCCAGCCACATATTTGTCCATTGGGAAGCAGCCAAGACACAGATTAGGGACATAGTCCTGGGGGAAAGCCAGGGGACATGATGACAAAGGACTCTTTGTTCTTCCCATGGCCAGATATGTACATAAAGTACATCCTTCCTCCATACATTTACCCAGGGTCCGGGGGGGAAGGTTGATGCCTGAGATACTTGAGTAACCAAGAAATTTTTCTAGTAAGACTGACCACTATTTAAGTGGAATCCTTAATTCATGGAGTTGGATTTAAATTGTTTAAATTATTTTTATTTTATATTTATTTTCTTAAAATTGTAAGCTACTTAAGTTACTTAAAGTATAACATTACTTAAAAGTGTACAACGTGATGATTTGATATAAATATACATTGTTTAAAAATGTATCTTTCTCATAGTACAGTATTTTCTCAGTCTGAATGCAAAATGAACACATTTTAGACCAGAATAATTGTAAGATATTAAGGCACTTTATGAAGAAAATGGGCATTTTAAAGGATAAGAAATGACAGAATTGCCTAACACTGCTAGAGCTATCTTGAGTGACTTGTGCCCGTATTTTATGTAGACACAGAATTGGCCAGTAAGAAGAGTGTTTAAAAATACGAACTTACATACTTACCTGGCAGTGCAGATACCATGATCACAGGGTGGGGCTTATCCTTTGCATTCCGGATGTGCTGACTCCGGAGATTTCCCCAAATGTGGGAAACTCAACTGCATAATTTGTGGCAGTGGGGGACTGCGTTCGCGCTCTCCCCTGAAAAAAAAAAAAAAGAACTTTCACCTAAATTCAATAATTCTACTACCTACTCAGATACCTGGAGGTGACCCAAAGATGGGGCAGAAGAGGAAGCAGCTGAGCATACCTATGTCCCAGGAAATGATCATTGTCTGATGAAAAACAATTACCAGATTCCCACTTCCAAACTAGATTCCTAGAGAAATCCATATTCAAATTCCTGGAAGTTCTCTGTACACATAGAGAAAATGTCAGGGAAGTATATTATGCTATTGCTAAAAAAAGGCATTGACCCCTAGTTCCCATCTTCTTCTCTATTTCAATAGCCTACGATGATTCACATGTGAGCCTATAAGTACACGTTTGAGCATTTTGTATAAAGGATCAGGTGAGATTCCAATGCAAACTGCATAGACCAATACTAGGCAAATAACATACTTCATAGGCATTAACTACAATTATTATCATCATTTATTATTTTAAGTGATAGCCACCCTCTTCTCCTGAATAGTAAGCCTCAGTATCCTGGCCTACACTTAATGGGAAAAAGGCTGCCTTATCCAAAGGGGATATACAATGATATTACAAAGCATTATCCTGCTAACCTACAGTTTTCAACATAATAGTTATGTTTGTTTGTTGGCTTCTTGTGGAGTGTTGAAACACAAGAAAGACAGCCACAACTGAACACTTACAAGTTTTACATTTGGAGGAAAATTATGACCCAATATTGCTTCTCTGATTTCTTAAAGTGACATCAATGTATAGACAAGCCACACTTTCTACCCACTTTCCTGAGAAATATTCCCATTTAACTCTGGATATCCATTGTCATAAAGGAGTATTTTGGTGATAGTTACCTCATAATTCCCTGTGTTCATAAGACAAAGAGACTCAGGTATTTTACCCACATATAGATTATGGAGCATAATAAACACAAGATAGAGCTTTTTCTTGGCAGTGGTATCAGACAAATGATGAACAGGGGAAATAACATTTGAAGAAGCCATCCACCTAAAATAAAAGCCAAACTGGAGATATAAATTAGATACCAAAGGCCAGATAAAACTGCTGGTTTCATAGAGAGAAAAAGGTAAGAGGTTTATTGAGGAATACAAGCATGATATTTCTTGCCAAAACAAAACAAAATCATTATCACAGAGGTTTGCTTTTGCAAGCAGCCACAGCTGTATACAATATGCAAGTATGTGTCTCAGGCTCAAAACACACACGGAAATCAAGTTAAGAGTCTGGCTTATATTCATCAAAGTTTGGATAATGTCAAGGTTACGCCAAGTCTCTCAGCCACAGAACAGGCCGTGAGATGCCACAGCTCCTCAGTCCATCTGGTTCTTTATATTGGGTTGTTTGATCACCAGTCATTTTGGATCCCTCCACACAGAAGGTCTGGAAAGCAGAGACTGGGGTTCAAGACTCCACTTTGGGTTTTTGCCCTCATCCCTCACATGAAGCTCTAAATCTAGGAGTGAGCCACATACTTTCTAAGCCTTTGTCTTCAAAAGAATTGCATTTATAGTGAGTAAGAACTTTTTATTTAATTTTTTTGGGTGACATCCTATATAATAAAAGGCTAATATGCAAATTGACCAAACAGTAGAACAACCGGTTCCTATGACATACACTAACCACCAGAGGGCAGATGCTCAATGCAGGAGCTGCCCCCTGGTGGTCAGTGTGCTCCCACAAGACAAGCACTGCTCAGCCAGAAGCCGGGCTCATGGCTGGCCAGCACAGCAGTGGTGGCAGAAGCCTCTCCCGCCTCCATGGCAGCGCTAAGAATGTCCGACTGACAGCTTAGGCCCGCTCCCTGTCAGTCAGACATCCTCTGAGGGCTCCCGGACTGTGAGAGGGCACAGGCCAGGCTGAAGGACCGCCCCCCCCCCCCGCCCCAGTGCATGAATTTTGTGCACCGGGACTCTGGTTGGTTAATAAGATTACTATATGGGTTTCAAGTGTACAAAAAAATCTGAATAAAAAATAATGTGGTATTCATCACTATGCCTTGGTGGAAATGAAGAGGGACAGAAGATCAGAACAAAGAAAATCCAGGGAATGACATTATGGGATTCCTGTTCTGGGATGTAGATTTGGAACAAAAGTAAATCTTCAGTTATAGCTAACCAAGTTCTGTCTTTAAAATAGACTTTGGAGTTTTCTGCTGGCTGTGGGGATGAAGAGAGAAAAAGATTTTGTTGTGGAATTGTGCGTGAATAAATAGTACAGTTGATGGAGGCTTCAAAGTGGAACTAACACAATAACAATTACATGTTGATTATATAAATGTTATCTATCTAGGTTTGTCATATACCTTACCACATAAACGATGTCTGTGCAAGCAGAGGAAACATTGTCTGATCTGACAGATCTTTTAACTGGATGACAGTGACTGCAGAAGAAATTGAGATATTGGAGCCAAGGAGAGAGATCTACCTAGAACAGAACCTTCCCTTGTGACCATCAGAGGCAACCAACCTGCTGGCACCTTGCTTGATCTTGAACTTTAAGAAAATAACTTACTGATATCCAAACCTCCCATTCTGTAGTGCTTCGCTATGGTAGCCAAGCAAACTAATAGAAGGGCTTGCTACACAGAGATGAGAAGGGTGGGGAGGGAAAAAGAAATGTGTCCATGGAACAATACAGAGGAACTGACATCTTCCCCTTGGGTTGACCTCCTTAAACTACCTCAAGTAGCTCCATCTTTGTGGCCCGAGAACAGTATCACTGCATTGTCTTCAGAAGTCAGGGAGGAAATTCTGTGAAGAATTGCAGCTACTTGTAGACAGAGGGAAAGCAGAGCATCCTGCATCCATATCAATTTATAGACTTATTTTAGAAGGAGACTAGGCTTCAAATCATACCCCAAGTAACACAAAACACAAAAGCACTCATTCCCCCTGAGGCTATTCACTATTTGCAAGTATAAATCAATAATGTAGTTCAAAACACCTTGTTTCTTTTTTGAGTGTCTTGATTTCCCCAGTCCAAAAAAAGCTTAAAGTTCAGAAAACAATAAAACAAGCTGGGACAAAATGCATCTGTATCAATTCCTGGGGACCTAATCAGTGCAATCAGTAAACAATATGTTCTGGGTATTTAATTACATTGAGTAATATATGAAAACATGTAATCCTCACTACAGCCTGCTAATATATATCATTCCCCAGTTAGGTCCCGGAGGCTAAGGGGAATAGGGCTCCAAGCAATATGCCTGAGTGTTATCTCAACAAAAACAAAAATTCCACAGAGATCTAATAGTATATTGCTGCCAATATTAGGATCTTTTATTGCTAAGTGTTCCCTTTCTTTTGCTTGTGGCATAGTTTTAAATCACTAGTGTAGCTTATGTTTAGAAAAAATCAAATGATTTCTCTATATCCTGAGGTGAGACCCCAACAGTCCATCAATTAGCACTCTACTGCTGTGGGCTATGCATGTGATGTTTTAAGTACTCCATTAGTCTGGGGCTTTGTTGCCTGGGGCTTCCATCTAACAAAGGGTATAATGGGTGCTTTCCAAATGTTCCCCTTGTTTTAAATCATTGTTATTAAATACAAGCAAGCTGTGTAAGAAAGAGAAGCTTAGGATATTAGATGCTACCTTTGAAATCTTTCAGTCCAGGGGTGGCAAAGAGATTTTAATTGTTAACTCTCATCAATGGGTTATGGCTACCTAGAGCACGAAGTTGAAAATCTGCCAAGGCCAACTGTGGGCTCAACAGGAAACAAGATTGATATTGATGTTTGTTGTGATGTCTGTTGTAACCCTTTCCTCTTACAGATGAGAAAACTGAGCTCCAAAATATTGAAAAATATTCTTAAGATCACATCCTATATAATAAAAGGCTAATATGCAAATAGTCATCACACCCTCATGCCGTAATGACCGATCAGCAGGAGGCTACGTGCACAGCAGGTGTGTGCTGGTGGGTGGGGACTTGACACTGCATCCCCGTGGGTGCTGGCGGGGACTTGACCAGGAGGTGCATCGGGGGAGTCCCATGGCGCCAGCCCCATGGGGCAGGACTCTAGGACTTGGGGCCATCCTGAGGCACACCAGCCCCATAGGGCGGAACTCAGTCCCGTGGTGCAGGCAGTGTCCCTGGTCTTGTGTGATTTTGCACGCTGGGTCACTAGTAATTACATAACAAAAAAGTCACAGTCAGAATCAATATATCCCAACTCTTTCTACTAGACCACTGAAAAAATCTTAGTAGCTTAACTCTATCCTACAGATGGTAACACTGGTCTATCTTCCTTCTCCTATGAAACTATAATCCTAAAAGCCTCTTTTCCCTAACATGCATTTATCCATTTTTGCCTCAAGGACATTTACTTTGCCTTTGCTTAGAGTTTTCTCCTGAGGCTCTTTTTAAGTTAGAAATTCTGAGATAAAGGTTGCCTCTCAGTACTATTTACTCATCTGTAAACCGGGAAGAGTGATACTCAAAGTCTAAATTCTGCATATTGAATTTAAGTCTCTAAAGCCCTTGGAGTTTTTTAGAAAAGGAATTCAAAATTGAAAGTTTCTTTTGTTACCAATATGCCAAATATAGGTAAGAAAATATTAATGGGCATTTGTGAACATAAAATATTCTGCACTTGAATTGAGCAAGTTATAGGGGGGGGAAGTTTTGAAAAAAGCTAAAAACGATAGTGAACTTTTGTGAAGGACTAAGAGCAAGGAGTTAAATTCTAATTCCTTATAGCCATTGCTTTCTTCCCCTTGGGGAAGGACATTAAGAACCTCGTGCTGCAATGCCATCTATTTTTTATTGCACCAATGAGCAAGTATATCTTTCCAAACTGCCACTTTTCATTGCTTTTAAATAAGAATAGATGAGTTTGAAAAGATATGAAGATTCATTAGTCCTTGCTCTAAATATTGCAGGTGAGATTATTCCCATCCACTACAGCCTACTGCAGACTCAGAGAAGGGCCACACAATACCCTTGAAAATTCCATTCCCAAAGAATGGGACCCCTGTCGGGACAAATGCAAAGGATCAGGGGCAGGCCCCCTGCTCATTAACCCAACCTGATCCTGCCAGATAAAGAATAACATTTGATTTCATAGGACGGAGTCCTTTCTGTATGTTAAGAATACCCAGCCCAGCTGGCATGGCTCAGTGGTTGAGCGTCAACCTGTGAACCAGGAAGTCATGGTTTGATTCCTAGTCAGGACACATGCCTAAGTTGTGGGTTTGATCCCCAGTGTGGGGCGTGTGTGTGTCGGGGGCGGGGGGGGGAAGGGCAGCCGATCAATGATTCTCTCTCATCGTTGATGTTTCTATCTCTCTCTCCCACTCCCTTTCTCTCTAAAAAAAAAAAAAAAAAAATCAATAAAAATATATGTTTAAAAAAATACCCAAAAAACTGGGGGAGAGGGAATTTGATATTGATATGGCATTTTCAAAGAAGTTGTGTAGTCAGAAGAAAAGTATTATTAAAATTCACTTCCTTCCAATCGTGTTAACCAAGTCAGTACCTACTCCAGAATAACTGAGGCAGTATTTTCTATTGGGGAAACACTGGCATGAAGAGCCATGAATTCTACTGAGTACCCATCTACCCTGCACTGTGACTGGAGGTTGACATTTATTACCATATTAATTGTCACAACACTTCAAAAGGGTAGATGTTGTGATCTGCATCCTACAAACGAGGGTAGAGAGACACTGAGGGCTTATGTGGACTGAGGTAGTTCAGGGCCCTAGCAGAAAGACTGGAACGGACTGTCCCTTGGCTCCTTCCCACTAGGCCACCTAAAGACTGTCCTATATTTGGTGACAATGTCATATCCCTCAGCATAACAATTGTTTGAAGTTCTTCTTTCAAAATAATCAAACCTCTACTTCTGCATCGTCATCTGATTTACCTCCCCATCACATGCCCAGCCCCTAAATGGGAATGCCTAAGTCTACCATATGTAGGAAGGGCTAGGCCTACATACTTTCTTGAGGTAGCGTGCTGAGCTTGCCTAAAATGTACACTGAAAATAGACATGAATGGGGAGGGATTATCATACTTCATTTATGACATTTGTTCCCAACTTACAGTTCACTAGGCTTTGTTACTCATATGACTACAGGGAAGAATTGTGTCATGCAACCTGAACCCCCATGGCATTTAGCCCCTTGCCTTGTATATGGTAGGTGTACAATACTTATATGTAGCGTGACTGACTGATTGGATGAATGAATGGTGGATAATAGCTCATTGATGGGGTGTCCTCAGCTGCCGATCTGTTCCTCTCTTTTCACTCACCTTCTAGCACCTGAACCACTTCCCAAACAAAAGTTCTACCTTCCTCCTTCAACTGCTCACCTGATTTGCCTTCCTCTGTGTCACCTTCTGTTGACTTGGCACAAAGTAATGAGGACCCAAGGAGAATGACTCGGCTCAGTACCACATCTACGTCTTTCATGACCTTTTTCTCCTTCATTTGTTCATTGCCAGTCTGAGTGACTCAGCTTCTGGCTTAATGGAAGAGGTGTGTAATATCATATATATGTATATAGTTAATTCTCACCCAAGAATATTTTTTCCAAGGATATTTTTTCCATTGATTTTTAGAGAGAGTGGAAGAGAAGAGGAGAAACACAGAGAGAGAAACATTGATATGAGAGAGACACATCGATTGGCTGCCTCCCACATGCTTCTTGACCAGGGCTGGGGATCGGGCCTACAACTGAGGTACATTCTCTTGACTGGAATTGAACCTATGAGCCTTTAGTCTGCTGGATGATGCTCTAACTACTGAACCAAACAGCTAGAGCTATAACATATTTTTATATGAAATAAAATTTTAAGAACTCTGCCATAATCACTATCTTATTTGATCAGTGAGAGGTGAAAATGGCAGCATTTTTGGTCAGTCCCAGTCTGAGGGTGCTCTAGGTCATGGCTTTCATGTATAACTAAGACAGAGTAAGAAGTACATTCCTCAATTTCATGAGGACCACATTAGCCACCAGAAGGATGAACCATATGGACTTAGGGTGTGGTCCACCTGGCTGTGTAACAGAAGTTTTCTCCTTCAGGTCAAATCCTGCCCAACCCACAGGGAAACTTCCTCCCTAGCTCCTACCAAGGGCATGACCCTAGATTGGAATCACTCATTGCTAATTATAATGAATGAGAGGCCTGGTGCATGGATTTGTGCTGGTGGGGTCCCTTGCCTGGCCTGCAGGGATCAGTGGACCTCCATGCCGCCATAGTCCAGCCTTACCTGCCAGCTGGTCTGGCTCCAGTCTGCTGTTCGCATCGATCCCACACAGCACAAAGTAGTACGGGAAGCAGCAGGTGGCTGGGGAGGTGCCCAAGCCCTGGCTGGGCACTGTGCCGCTCCCACTCATCCTGGCCCCACTGTGCCTGATGCTGCCACTGCTGGGGCGCACAGGGCAAGTGTCAGCGGGAGACGCTCACAACACTGTAGCTGCGCTTGCCAGCCGCCAGCCATGAGCCCAGCGTTTGGCGCCAACCTGTCAGCTGAGCATGGCTCCCACTGTGGGAGCACACTGACCACCAGGAGGCAGCTCCTATGTTGAGTGTCTGCCTCCAGTGCATGTCATAGCTACCGACCAGTCATTCGGTCATCTGGTCACTTAGGCTTTTTTATATATATATAGATATATAGATAGATAGATAGATAGATAGATATATAGATAGATAGATAAAAAGGGACACTGGGAAATTTCAAGTCTGAAATTGGGCTTTGTTGGGCTATAAGAGCCTAGAGGGCTGGCACTTTGAGAGGCTGGTAGAGCTTATTGTCCCAGCTCTTGGGTCTACTCCATGCTGTTTATGACTTTTAAGCAGCTCCTTCTCACTTTAAGAAGCAGCTAAGAACTCCCAGCAGTCTCCGCTTGAGCCCAGGATGGAATAAACCAGAGTTCCTAAAAGGCCCCAGGGCCTATATCATATTATTTGAAAATGATCTGTGAGACTTGGATGGCAAACCACTGATGCTGAGAGGGCCTTTTTGTCCTCAGTTGGATTAGACATACTGAGCTCATTTCTTTCTCTTCATTTTGCAGAGCACCCAGCACTAAGATGAAGGTAAGGAAGTACGTGGACAGAGAAGGGGATACAGAGAATGTCCCCAAAAAGGTTAGCATTCAGGTTGGTGAGGACTGTCGAATCCATGCTTGTAAAGCCCAGTCTTAGTCAACAACATGCTTGTCCTGTTATCTGACACCCCACTGGCCTTTGCACCACCACTGTCCTTGGATAGCTTTTCTTTACAAAATGAATCCTCATGCCCTCCCCGTGCATTCAGCACAGCAGCACGGACCCATCGTTGCCTATTAAATCTTAAAACTTCTCAAAAATGAGAAATACATAAAGCGAGCATGGTAGCAGTGTGGCGGATACGCACCCAGAATCAAGCTTTTGATTTCTGGTAGAAGTAAATCAAAAGCAGACACTTCCCTTGACCACAGAGGAGGCGATGCCCGGAGCTGGATAACAGCAGGTTGCTGAGTCTAAAGTGCACATAAAATCCAATTGTAGGTTGGCTGACAACAGAACACAACTGGATTCACTTACTGTTAATTAGGCAGAATAAAAAGAGACGGGGCGATGTGAAGCTGGGGATTATGGGTAGTGAAAGCTACTTGATGGAAGGAAACCGATCTTTCCTGGTGTTTTGGAAAATCACTTCATATAGTGTCTGGTCCATTATGTATGCCCTGACATTTGCGTGTAGTAAGAGCCAAGGTATTTCTGATAAAACTATACTCCAGGAAACCCAATCTGAAGGGGCCTAAAGGGTTCCAACCAGGAAGAATGAGTATGTTTGGCTCCCTAATAAAGAATGGCTCTTCTGTTCCTGGCCAGTATGGAAAGACAGTTTGTCTCCCCCCGCCCCACACACACCCCCAGGTTATAAAATGCACACCACTGAGCAATGCTCTGGATACTGTCTGCTGAGGTTGCTGTGACGCCCAGATAGCCCAACCGATTACCGATCATTTTATTGGTGCCTCCTGGTGCTAACTTCTCTTTCTTTGGGTGAGCTCACTATTCCTTCACCTTATTTAAAAAAGAAGTGAGCTTCTAGGTTCGTGCGAGCTGCTAGTAGGAGCCAGTGTAGGGAGGTATAAGACCAGAAGAAACCAGTTAGACATAATGCTGGTTGATAATATAAAGGGAACATTTGTGGGAATTCTTACTCCAAAATGGTGAAACCTGTCTTTGCCCCACTTTCTGACCAGGGGTGAGATGAGAGACTTATTTTAATCTTAACTCTATTGAGGACATTGGAGTCTTCCAAAAAGAAGGAGAGTTTTGCTGAACCTTTTGAACATTGATTCCAGATGGACTTTGTTTGTATCATTTTTGGAATTGTTTTCTCTAAATGAGTCCTAAAAATAGAATGTACACATTCACCAAAGACTGAAGGATGCTGAAATATTAAGCAACTAGGATGGCAAATCTAGATGCGTTCAGGTGCCACTGTGGGCAAAAGGCTTCAATTCTCATTTTGTTCTTAATCTTGGCAAGGTAGGCAAATCCACCCAATGAATTTGCAGAATCTACTCAGGTGCATACTTTGGGGATATTTTGCAATAATAAAGAATGAATTTTATTTCCAATTAGTTTTATGAGTAATTAATGAGAAGTGTGTGTGTGTGTGTGTGTGTGTGTGTGTGTGTGTGTGTGTGTGTGTTTGAGAGAAGAGAGGGGCAGGAAGAGAGATTCTACTGAAGAGGCCAATATTAAAACCAGGGTTTAATTCCCACCCATGTTCTGCTTCTAAATTGCTTCAAATAATCACCATGCAATGGTGAGAGTTGAGAGTATTGGTACAGCCCCAACCCTGCTCAGACGAATGGATGCCAGCTGTAAACTTCCAGCTGGGCTGTAACTTGCTTTGGGCGAACATCAGCCATGAATTGATGTTCCAGAGACTCTGCACCCTTGCTACACCTATGGCCACAGTGGAAGTGCATGTGTTGTCTTGCTCTGTACCATCAGACAATGATATCTTGGCCGCAACAGATTACACCACAGAATGACTCCTCAGCTACCAGCCACACAACAAATGTAATAGCCCAGTGGCTTACAAGGTGGCCAAGTGCCAAATAAGTGTGCTCCTTTTTTGGATTAAGGCCCGCCGACTGAGTAAGAGCTTCTCTCTGGATTAGTTGGATGAGTGATATAAGAAGCAGAAGAAAGAAACAGAACAGGGCAGCCACAGAGAAAACTCAAGACTAGAGAGATAAACAGCCAGGGAAAAAGCTGAGTGCTAAGAATGGCAAACTCACTAGAGAAGGTCCCAACAGATGCTATTGACAGAGAGAACGATAGGGCGCTTGAGCTTCTGAGGATCTGGGCTAATGCTTTAGTTCCTGGGACACCTACTGTAGGAAACTTAAAATGGTTTCCTGTCCCTCCTCACTGCACCAAGTGTTCCTTGCTAGATCCCTATCATCTGAAATATCTCAAGGATGTCACTCCTCCTTATAAGCCAAGGTAATTATAATAATAACTATAATGATCAAATGCTTACTATATACTAAATGTTTGAAGATTTCATGTTTTGATTAGTTCAAAAACACTTTGAAATAAATATTATAATTGTAATATCCATTTTACAGATAAATAAACTGAGACAAAAGAGGGTCAAGAGCAATGGAAGCCTTCCTATTGAATGCAGTAATTACTAATAATTAGTCAGTTCATTGAAAATGCAAACTGAGGCCTTTCCCAGGTAGCTCAGAGCATGGTCCCGTTATGCCAAGGTTGTGGGTCCCATTCCTGCACAGGGCACATACAAGACCCAACCACTGAATGCATCAATAAGTGGAACAACCAATCAGTGTTTCTCTCTCTCTATGTCTCTCCCCTTCTCTCTCTCTTCCTCCCTCCATTCTCCTCTTTCTAAAATGAATAGATTTTATAAAAAGAAATGCAAATTAAAACAAGGAATTGTTAAAAACTGATTCATGCATATCTTAGACATTTTACTTTCTTTAAAACATACTAATATATATCAATTTGGCAAGGTTTTTTCTTTCAGTAGAAATTGCTAATTGGAATTTAGCACTGTTTTTCTGGCAGAAACCACATACATAACATATGCTCAACATTTCCTAGTTTCAGTTTCTTTGATGCAAAAATGAACCTAGAGACATGTGTGAAGCAATCCAATGCAGAATCCTTCTAGACTTCTTTTTTATTTTTTTTTGTCATCTTTTATAGTTATTCTTCCAACATCCAATTGGCATGGCTCTTACCAAGTCATTCCAAAACATTCAACCTATTTTTCACAGGATAAAAAAAAAGCACCTTTTTTCACGCTCAGATTTCATCATTAATTATATTTAATTAAGTTATGTGATGGCAACTGTACAGGTTTGAGAAGTAACTTAGACAAATTACCTAGTAAAAGCAAACATGTGTGGGTCTATTAGAGAGGATTCTATATTCCTATGTCATCAAAATTACATGTTACCACCTCACATTTTCATTTAGAATCTATGCTAGATGATTTTCTCCCAAAGCTGGAGGGGACTTGGTGACCACATTAACAGAGTATGGCAAAAAGGATACTACCTAAAATCTAAGCTAATTCCAAGCTAATCCCCTTAGCCTATAGCCCATAGTCCTGACTGAGCTCCCAGCTGACACCAGCACCAACTTGCCAACCATGTGAATGAACTATCTTGAAAGCAGATCCTCCAGTTCTAGTCAAATCACTCTATGTTATACCATGTACGGTAGAGATGAGCCATCCCTGCTGAGCACTTTCTGATTACAGAGTAGTGAGCAAAAAAGAAGATATTTATTTTAAGCCACTAAGTTCGGGTGGTTTTTTATATAGCAGTAGATAATTGGAATGAGTGCTTTGGATGCAATTGGTATGTTTCACAGAGGGAACAGTGAACATATATCAACCAGTCAGTCTGTTAAGTAAACTTTCCCTGAAACTTCTCTAAGATTACACAAGAATTAAAAGATAAAGCCTAGCTTTGAACTCAGAAGACTGTGACTTTAGAATTATATTACTACTAGAAGCCTGGTGCACGGGATTCATGCACTGATGTGGGGGGCATGGCCTGTGGGGATCAGCCCGCTATGGGAGCGCACATCCTGGTCAGCCAGGTGGCGCTCCCACTGTGGGAATGCACTGACCACCAGAGGGGCAGATCCTGCATTGAGCATCTGTCCCCTGGTGGTCAGTGCATGTCATAGCAACTGGCCGACCAGTCCTTCTGGTTGTTCTGCCGTTGGGTCACTGGGCTTTTATTATATAGGATATCCCTGAAAAAAAAAATGTAGAAATGCTTCAAAACCATACATAGTAGTGGATGGTATATAACAATTTTGTTTGATTTCTTAACTCCATGCTTATAGACAAGCTCTTCATATTTACAGGGTCCAAGGCAGGAGTAAAATTTAATACCAAAAGTCCAATACTTAAAAGTTAAAAATGAAGTTAAAAACTATTAAATAAAATAAGCTTTATCCTCTTAACTTTACAAACACCTTCGTGAAATTTAAATTGTCAGGTCTGTGTTCTTGGACTCCATGACTTTGCCCCTTCTCTTTCTACCCCTGGATCCTCTCCTCACTATAGGGTCTTTGATTGCATATGTGTAACCTACAACCCATACATCCAAGCTTTATTCACACATCCTGCTGCCCCCTCAGCTGCCCCTTTGCCAGCCCTAGGTCCTAGGGATGGCCATGCTGGGCAATGGCCAGCCCCAGAAGAATGAACCGAGAGAAGAAGTTCATGTGGGCTCAGAAAGTGAACTTGAGCCATTTGTGTAGTGCCTATAGCATGGTCTAAAGGAGAGGTGGACTCTGGATAGACTCTGGATGGACATGTACCCTTGGTCCACATTCTCCTTGTTCCATGGGGAGTTTGGAGCTAGAGGGGACTAAAGCAGTACCCTGTAGGACCCCTTTTCATTTTTAAAGACAGTACCACCCCCATGTCCCACTTGGTGTTTCTCTCTAAACCCTCTCCTCAACCATCCTTCAGTGTCTGGCACATAATTGAGAATCAATAATTATTTACTGAATAAAGTAGCCTTATTCCCAAAGGCAAGCCTTACATTTTCAATCTTGGATGCTGCTGGAGTTTAAGATAACCAGCCCTGAGTTAGGTCACAAAGCTGGGATAGGAGCCAGGCTTGCACACACCTCTGAGCACAGCTAAAAAACTGATTCTAAGTGCTTCCAAAGGGTAAGCGCGGTGGATGACAATTCGATTTGGCTCAATGCATGTTGACACAAAACAAGCATCAGACATTGGAGAATGAAACCCAAGCACTGATTGTCCCAACCTTTTGTCCTGAGAATAACATTTTCCACTGACACTGACAAATTGCTGTCATCTCTCCCCCACGCCCGTGCCCAGCTGCGACTGCCCATCTCCCTACCCAATACACATATTCTTCTGGTAATGACAACCAAGTCAAGTGGAAATTATTAGAGCTAAGGGCTACTTTGCTGCTCTGTAGAATGTTACAATTGCACATTTAGGAGATTTATTTGAAGAGAACAACTCACTGTGATTATATCTTCAGAGAAGCCTCTGCAGAACCACAGAATCTTCCATTTCCAACACAAGTAATGGTAGTAACGTTATTATTCACCAGACTTGATAGTCACAGATCTTGTAAGCTTGTGTGTCCACTTACTATTTTCATGTTATGTTTTAAAGCCATTCTCTGCTATGTCCAGAAAATCACTACCCATGAGGTAGATGTGTTATTTAATCAGAGCTGCTTTATTTATTTTCAGGTTTTTTATTTTAGAGAGAGGAAGGGTGAGAGAGAGAGAGAGAGAGAGAGAGAGAGAGAGAGAAACATCTACTTGTTGTTTCACTTACGTATGCATTCATTGGTTGTCTTGTATGTGTTCTGACAGGGGATCTAATATGAAACCTTGGCGTATTGGGATGATACTCTAACCAACTGAGCTATCTGGCCAGGGCTGGCTAGGTGTTTTAATACTATTTTAGTTCAAAACTAAAGAACTTGAATCAAAAAATCTTATTTAAAAAAACATTTGCCTGTCATTTTGATTAAACTTAGTTCTACTAGCCTCAGAAAAAGATCAATATAAGTGATAACCTAGGGAATGTTAAGTAAAAGTGAAACAAAAAGTAAAAGAACATGTTCTTCCTGCAATCCTGTCAATAAATACAATTTACTTTTATTTAGGAGAGGGCTAATTCAAATTCTTCAGAAACATGGCTGTGGGGAGATTTCTAATGAAACAAATATTGTTGAGGCATAAGTCCCTTAAGAAGGAAATTCATAATTTCACTTAGAATTCTGTTTCCTATAAGGCTATCACATCCAAGGCCAGCACAAAGATTAAACCTGTGAGAAATGAATGTCAACTCCCTCCCTTAGCCTTCTTCTGACATTTAAAACGTCCCTCAGCTTCAGAAAATCCATCTTTGCCTGAACTCAGAAGAAGGGTTCTGGGCCTAGATGTTGACCAAGAATTATATAGATTGATGTTTTCATCTTTGTACTTTCATCTTTACAGATTTTTGAGAGTTTCATGAATTTGAGGGAGGTGAAAGTAAACTGTGGGGGAAGTAACTTATTAATTATTAACTATTAATTAATTTCCCCCTCTATGTCCATGGGAAACTAAAACATACAAAAATTATCATCTGAATTTTCTTTACCATAATTTAAAATTTTTTTTCTCCTATTTTTCCCATTAACTAAAAATATGCCCAAATAGCCTTACAGGAAGCACACCCAGAGGCTGTGTTTGCATCTTTATCTTGTTGTGGACAGTTTTTTTGTTTATTATTATCATTAATTTTCCTGAGGATAATTATCCCAGGTCCTGGAAGAGATGGGAGGTGAGGGAAGCATGGAATAGATGCGTGCTAGGCCAAAGAATGGCCCCACAAATATGTCCTATATTTCCTAGGGGGGAAATCTCTTAAAATAACTTTGAAGTCTTTGATTAATTTACCAGATAAATCCACTGCATGTAAAATGGCATCCTCATGAATGCAGTGAATTAATTTCTAGGTTCCACTGGGGCCTGGAACTTTGAGCTTTGCTATAAATTACAACACCTGCTGTAATGTTTTATCTCACACACATGATAGAAATATTTTTTCTGAACTGAAAAATTAGGACTAAAGTAATCTTTAAATCATTGTGACAATTTTTTAACTGGGAAAATATTTCAAGCGTTTGTGGAATTTGCTGTGTAAAAATCATGTTACCTGTAAACATTCCTATTCTGTTTTTAATCATACAAAGAGCATTATTAGAAAATAGGGTGCAATGTATTTTGTTTCATATGCTTTAAAATCTGATCAATTACTTCAAATGACCTACATGCTCAACTCATGTCTCTAAGGAAAGCATGACCGCCTGCCTCATCTATTCTGTCTTTGCGATTAAAATGTGCCATTTACTTCCATTAGAAGGATAAAACGGTGGAAAATCTCCAGGTTCCACTAGTTAGAAACCTGATCCTGGGGAGTCAATAGCCTCATTTTTCCTCTTTTCATTTAAAAAATACTTATCTAGTGAAAGAGAAACACTTCTCGCTGCTGGTGAATGTATTTCCCCAGGACTTCATTAAACCAAGTAATGGGATTGGTGTTTAAATGATTAAGTAGGCATATAAGCTTTTGCAAAAAGAAAATCTAATTAAGACAGTGCTCATAGAAATCAAGACACTAACATTTTGATAGGTCTATGAGAGGTTTATGCAAACGTGAGGCAGTATTATTATCACACACACAGTGATGCAATGTTTTGGTGAGCTTTTAGAGTTGTAAGTATGCAGGATGCTCTATGTAACATGTTCTGGAGTAAAACTATTCTACTCAGCTTATCTTTATCTTTTTACAAGCTCTCTGTACTGTTTCAGAAGTTAGAAAACAAGCCATAATTCTTAGAATCTACTTTCCTGTTGACAGGTATTGTCCTCCCCCGCCCACCCCCCATCCCCCACCCCCTAAAAAAATCATGGTCAAGTTTGCCAACCAGCATGAGGCACGGAGAGGTTCAGTGCAGAGCCTCGTGGCCCCTCAGTTGATAGGCACTTTGGAACCAGTCCACAGAATTCTAAACTCTTCCCCATCTGTAGCATGTCTGAAAAATTACACATGGAGCACAAAGTTTGATAAAAATATATTTAAAACAAGCAGGAAAAAAATAGTTTGGGCCTTGAGGATAACTTTCATCATTCTTTTAACCAAGTAGAGTTAAATTATACAGATCATGATTTCAAGTATCAACTTATAAAATGTGTGATAAATCAGAAAGCAAACAAGAGGACTCTTTTTTTTTTCAGAAAAATGTATTTGCAATTCAAATGTTCATATAAAAAGCATAAATTTTAAAAAGTTCATAGATGTGTGTTTTTAGAAGTGTTATGGTTTTGCCATTCATTGCAATTACATTCCAAAATGTGCAGGGTGGTCCACACTGCACCGTCCTATACTCTTGTCACACTGAAGTCACTCTCATCACAACTTCTCCTGAGCTGTTATCTTCTGATAGGTCTTCGTGGGGTCTCATTCGATTGAACAGGTGTAATAACACGTAGCCACATTGAAACCTCGGGGAGGTTAGCTGTGTGGGGTGGACCAAGTTCCTGTTCCGCAGAGCCGTCAATGGCAACCATAAAGTCCTGCTTGTAGAAGACTCTCCCCGGCTACTTTCTTCGATGTCTGTGGCTTTGTCATAATTTAATACATCCCAGTGTAAGTTAACAGCTCGCCAGCGCTTAAACACTCTGTAAACTGCAGCTCCTTCGTGGACAATGAGACCTAAAATTCAAGGAAAAGGATCAATTTCAAAAGACTGGTCATAACCAAAAGTTGAGAATGTTATTTTGTATGCAATTAGGAATGAACGAAATAGTCAACTTTTTGTTACTCATCTTCTTTAAAAATATGGTATTCTGACCACTCAAGTATTTCAGCAAATGGCAAACCACTAACCATATTACATGGGAACAATCAATATTCAAAGATTAAGAGTCCAATACCATTCAGAGAATGTAGTTATCATGGATATAATTGACTTGCTTCATTATGGCTCAGAACATAGTCTGGGCATTTATTTCATTGCCTTAGGAGAAACATTGGGTTCATTTATTCATTCAACATGTACTTAACATATATTTCTTGAGCCAAATAATGTATCTGGCCTTGATCCCAGCAGGCAACTTTATTTTTGGAAAGAAGCATATATTAAGGTCAATGCCATCTCCCCAGTTCCTAAAACAATGCCTGACACACAAGGAGGTATGATATAGCTTTTTGTTATTTTTATTCTCCAGACAGTTCAACAAAAATTTAGTAAGCACCTACTTGAAAGCTTTATGTATATTCTCTCATTTGGTTCGCAACACAGCCTTATGAAATAATTACAATCATGTCCCCCATTTCAAAAGCAAGAACACCAAGCCCCAGGCAGGTGAGGGAATTTGCTCAAGAGCATACGACTAGCAGCGGTGGGACAGGAATTCAAACCCAGGCAGGCTGGCTCCAGGGTCCTTGTTCTTCACTGCCGCACAGTGAGGTGGATGATTTCTGAGACATAGTCTTGGGAGAATAAACTAGTCAATACTAGAACCACAGAGACCACAAACTAGCAGTCAGTGAATCAGATATGGTGCCCTGAGACATGGCTTCATGCCCTTTGTCCACCCAAGGTTCCATCACACCCTGCATTCTTCACCATTTATATTTCATCATGGGGTGCCAGAGCTTTTGAATTTGGAGTAAAAAGGAGTCCCAGGGGTGGGGGGCTTCAGATAGAAAAGTGAGGAGGAGCTCTTCTCTTTCAGGAGGTAGAAATTCCAGTGAAAATTGATGGAGAAACCAATGAACTCTTTTTGTTTTTTTAATGGAATATCGCCTGAAAGTAGAATGCTTCAGGTGACAACTATTTCTTAACAATAAGTTTGAAAATGAGTAGATCTACCTCCTCAACATTTAGAATCTTGGGTATATGGCCTCAAGAAACTCTCATAAATGTGAACAAGGAAGCATATTAAAAATGTTTATTTATCTATTTGTTTGTTTTTTAGAAAAGCAAATCACCACAATCTCAAAGTCTATCCTTAGAAGAACAGACAGCCTGTGGTGTGTGGATCCAAGCGACTTCCACAATGAAATAGTAAGAAATATGGCCATGGTACTAACACGGATACACCTTAAAACAACAGTGCAAATCTCAAAGCCACAGTTTAAAAAAAAAAGAGTTTTAGAAATAAATGATTAAATAAATAATTTATACTTTATTGATACAGATAAATATGGTAAATAAAAGTATAAAAACATGCATGAGACTAATAACCATTAAATTCATAGTAGTGGGGAGGGGAATGAAGTGAGATTGGGGGAAGACTTCAAAGAAGGCTTCCAACTGCATCTCAAATGTGTTTTTTAACCCTTTGCACTCGCTTGCTTTTTTCTCGATTCCTTTATTCTACTCGGGATTTAATTTTTTAAATACCCCAGATTTTACAAAGCACGGCAGTAGAATAAAAAACTGGAGTTTCTTTTCATACAAACTTATTTATTTGGATTTTTTTATATTTCAAATTATTGATACATTCAAAGAGTAATTTGCACTCGACATCCGAGTGCAAAAGGTTAAGCTGGGTGCTGGGGATATGGATGGTCAACAAATTAGTCTGTGTACTTTTTGTGTGGCTGAATAACTCATAATTTCAAAAATCACAGAGAATGAGGAAAATTGATCTAAGATGGACTAGGTGAAGTAGGAGAGACAATAAGGAGGCTACTCATATAAATGTGAGAAGAAGAGTGGTGGCAGTAAGGAGAATACCGAGGGACAGTCATAAACTTGTCAGAAGAAAAATGGACATGAATAGAAATACAAAGAAGGGGGAAATCAGAGTCCCACATTGTTAAGGCTGGAAGAGGGATGATTGAAAGAATGAGTACAATGAGTAAGGGTTTTAAACATTTTTGATGGGAGATTATTTCATGTTGTTTGTTTTATTTTATTTTATTTTTTCAGCTAAAGCAATGCCAGATAGGTTATAGAGATACCCAGCCCTTGGAAAAACCACACCTACTAAACAGGAGAATTTAAGTTTTACATTGCTCCCTTACCAGATCAATTTCGGACACATGTAAAATAACAGCATTCCCAAGATATTTGTCATAGACCACTAAAAATGCATATGGTCCAATAAATAAAAATGTTTTCAACCCAGTGACTGTACTCCAAAATAATCTGTAGAAAATTAAATGTCCGTTAATCACAGCAATTTCAAATCATTGTTATGATCAACTTCTTTTTCCTAAGGAATAATCAGAATTGACCCAAATGATTGGATGATTTTGGGAAACAGCCAGTATTAGAAGCCATGACCACCAGGTTTTAATGGATGATTCTATCCTTAGCTTTCTGAAAGCTCTGTGGCCAGTGATTTAACTTTTATGGTTCTATTTTTCCTCCTTAAAATGCAATTGTAATACATAATCTATAAATTCAGCAGAATAGTATGAAGATAAATTGGAATTCATCAACTAGCACTCAGATTTCCTCAGAGATGGTAACTACCTAAATACAAGATATGATTATTAATTAAAAAATCAATAGTGAATCTATGTGGTGAGGAACATCCATTCACACTAATCACAAAACCATTATAGCTTTCGGCAGGTTCATTGTAGATAAGTGCCAAATAGGGGGACAGCTTTACCAGGGAAACCACTCATTTTACAAAATCTTATCCTTTTTTTATTGATTTCCTCTGAAAGGCCAGAAATCAGATCTTTTGCTAGAGCTTAAAGTCACTTTCTTGGCATACACTCCTGGTAGCCCTTTTCTGAATACATAAATCTACCCAGTGTGCAGAAATAAATCCCACAGATCTTCATAGAACATTTTGAACCAAATTTAAAGAGAGAGAACTACTTGACGTTTTCATGAAGACACAGCCCTCTTAAATTTCCAGCTCCATGTGCTGCTTCTTAATTGCATTTCAATTAAGAATAATGCTTAGATGGTGTTTTATTCTCCATGAGCAGTCAGAATTATTTCTTGCCTTCTAGAAGCTTAAATTTTACTGAAATATGAGTAACCCTATCCCATCCTCAGGGTTGTCCACTGTAATGAAAATTTTCTTTCTTCTTTATATATTCTGGAGTTGGAGCAAATGCCCTCTGTACTAGTGGTTATGAGAAGACATGATGACTGTGATCATTTAAATCCAGGAGTAAGCATTCATTCAACTCTAGCTCTTATGTTGGAAAACCCAGCTACTAAAATCCATATTGCCATCCTTTCTTACTGATCGGTCTCCTCTAGTTTCATAATGGGGAGCTCACTTCCTCCAGTGGCTGTCACTCTCCGAGTAATACAAGTTAAGCCTTAAAAAGGATTTATCACCTTGACATTTTAGGTCATATGAGAACAGGCTTAAATTTACTTTTCCATCTGAGTCACTAAACCTGAAGGGAAAATCAATAATTTCTATAAAATGTAAGTATTAAATATTTTAGGATACTTGCTACATTGTTAATGGCATGGATATCAACAAGGTGTGTGTTTTGTGAGAATTTAGGGTTTTAAGAGTTGAGCTCTGTGTGTGTGATTGGTTTTTATCATTTTCTTGCCAGTAATATTTAATTGGAGCACCCAGTTATTAATGTGCAAAAGAACGTTTTTGTTAGGGAATTATCTTTTAAAACAAAGCAGGACTAAATAGTTTCTGGTTTCATTGAAATAAAAGCAACTGTTTATACAGGTAAAAGATATCCCAGATTTCGAAGTGGTGTATCAGTTGAAATTCTTATATAATAGTAGAAAATGAGCTAATTACCCAAAGAAATGATGGGGCAGACTATCAGGTACACACTCTGTGCATGCACTTGAATACACACACACACACACACACACACACCATATGTCTATGTTTATTTTAAAACACACAAATGGTGTGTTATAATTAACAGAAACTTCCAACATTTTTTATCAAATAAATATTTTGATATTAACGACCAAAGCACTGGTCAAACTTTTATTTCTTATGTTACCAGTCTCAGCTTTTGTCCAAATAAGCTTGGTTATTTTCATAATTTAAAAGCTAAATTTTTATCAAGGATATATTTTGATAGTCAAGCACTGTGCTATGTGCTTTATATGCATGATTTTATATCTTGATGGCAACTTTACAAATAGATACTGTGATTGAACAATTCCACGGTTGAGGAAATTGAGACCTACAGAGATTTAACATGTCCAGCATCATGAAGATATAAGAATTAGAGGTGAAATTAAAGCTCAAATCTGTCTATAAGCAAACATTGAGGACTATAGTCTTACTCATGTTAAATGTCCAATGTAAGGCAGTCTCTCCTAGTCATACAATGATGACCAACTAAAAGAGACCTTGCTATCAACTGAAAGTAGGTATCTCCTTAAAATTCATGTTGAAGCCCTAATCTGTGATGCAATTGTATTTAGAGGTGGGATCATTGGGAGGTAATGAGGGTTATATTAAGTCATAAGAATGGGGACCTCGTGATGGAATTAATGTCCGTATAAAAAATGGGAGAAACATGAGTTCTCTCTCTCTCTCTCTCTCTCCCTCCTCTCCCTCTCCCTCTCCCTCTCCTTCTCCCTCTCCCTCTCCCTTTCCCTCTCCCTCTCCCCTCTGTTGTGCATACATGGAATGGCCATGTAAGGACATAAGGAAAAGACAGTTATCTGCAAATCAAGATGAGAGCCATAACCAGATGTTGAATCTGCCAGCACCTTGCCCCTGGACTTCCCAGTCTCCAGAACTGTAAGCAATAAATGTTTGTTGTTTAAGTCACCCAATCTGTGGTATTTTATTTTAGTAGCTCAAACAAGCTAAGACAGACCTTGTAGATAAACTACATCACCCTCATTTAAAATATGAGTAAATTAAGTCCTGGAGACTGTGGCTTGGGCAAAGTTATGCAATTAGTTGCCATTTTTAACATCCTTGTGTGTCACTGTCAGTTACATCTCTAGGGCTGCCAGTGAAACAGCCCCTTTCTTCCCTCCCTCCCACGTGAGGGAAAGGGATGGGAGCCTTATTTGAAGGCAACACTGTAAGTGGTGAGAGCTTCGTCTGGTGAGCTGCACTCCCCTTGAGCCTTCTCAGGAAGTACAAGGCCCTTAAGAAACCACAGAGAAACACAGGTTAAAGCCCGTGTGCTGTTCAATCAAAAGGGCTCTTGGGAAAGCTAAGGAGCTCGCAACCCCCAGCAGATATTTGGCCAGAAAAGGCCTTTGATTGTGAAAATGTCCAAGATTTCTAGATTAAATTTTACTCTTCTCCCTTGTCAAAGTTATTCCTCTCTCTCCCTCTCTGAAATTTGCACATAACCAAACTCTACAAATCTTACCCTGTGTCATTCTGAGACGTCAGGGTGCACCCAAAGAATGATGACTTTTGGTCCCATTTGATCCTGTTTAAGAACAGTAATTTAGAGTCAATCTCATAAAGTAGCCCCACTTTTGACATCTTAATTTTCATCCCTACTCAGAAGACTACAGCATGTTTAGACCAAAGAGGGTTAACTAAATGAGACTTTGGTCCAAGATACCCTTTGCTGCGATCATCTGTGCTAAAATGTAATAAAATGCATTAATCCTCCTGGCACATTTTCCCAACTGACCCCAAATTTAAATGCCCAACTGTCCTGGAAACATAGATGTGAGTATAGAGGTGATCATTTTAAAAGTCACTCCTCCAGTGTTGAATCTTGTTAATATGAACCTGGAAAAAACCGTAAGTCATATATGCAATGTTTTTGTTGGAGTAAACTATGGATGAAGCTTAAAGAAAAAAACAAACAAAAAAAAACACCAATGAAAAAAATATAAAACTAAGAGAGATAAAGACTGAAAATAATACAGAAGTCACTAAGCTCACAAAAAAACAACAACAAAGCTATAGTGAACTGATAACTTAAAAGCCAAGTCTCTGGCAATGACAATGTCCTGATTGCACATGGAAATTTTTGTGAACCCATATCTGAATAATGTAAAGTAAATCCCACATACAATGCACTTCCATCTATAAAATATGGGTTGATTTTTCTATTGTTGAATGTAAATTTTAAATATACATTCAAAGAACTAAGTTGAGCATGGCAGACTGTTCATGAGAGCTCAAAGCTTAGAGGCTCAACAGTCAAACCACCAGTAATAAAATTTGAGCAAAAAAACAACAACCACGTTATAAGGAACACACATTATTCAGAAACATCCCATGACATGAAAATATTTGGCATTAGAGGCTGGGTAATTTCCAAATAATGATGATCTAACCCACTCCACCCCTAAATAGCTCACAGGGCACATGAAGAAATGACAATTGAATAGTGAAGACCTTAAATGGCTGTTTCTTGAGAGCACACAAAGGAAAATTCATGGCTGTTGTCCTGTGACACTGCCACTCTCTCTCTCTCTCTCTCTGCCCAATGAAATCTGCCGTCATTGGCTTGATGCAAAGAGCACATTTGTGCTGCATCTTTAATGTTGGTGACATCACTGACTGGGAGTAGAACAAGATGGCAAAGCCAAATTCCAATAAGAAGTGCAATATTTTACTAACTGGCAGTGAAAGGTCTTGACATAGATTGGAATTACTCCTGACCTGCCATCCTTATTTCAGTGAATGACCAACCCCCAAGTCAAGTCAGCTGAAACCTGGGAGTCACCTAGACTCCTCTATCCTTTTGCATTAAATTCTGCTAATTCTGTCTTCTTAGCAAATCTGAGATAAAAACATCAATCAGAGAATCCCCTGAAAGAAGCACTCTTCAACATTTGCATGATGAAGTATTAAACATGCTTCAAGATCCAGATGCTCTCATCATTTTCTTCTGACCCACTCAAAATTAATTACTCCCTCCTGCCTTCTACCTCTCCACACAAGAAACGCCTGCACTGTTTTACTTATTACCCATATTGGAACAATTTGTTTATATGTCTGTGAACCTAATCAGCTGTGTGCTTCCTGAGGACAGGAACCCTATTCCTACTTCAGTGTCTGGTACACAGTAGGAATTCAATAAATCTTTACTCAATGAGAGGAAATGAGAGACTAGCCATGACTGGAATTTAAAGGATAATAAGAATTAATTTTATCTAGTTGTGACTGCCATGAAAACAAAGAGAGATTGCAAGTATTATTCTATGAAGCGTTAAGAGTAATATTTTGATCTCAGGAACAAACAGATGCACACTCCAAGACTAGAGATGGAAAAGGCCCATATTTTATGACAGTGGACTTTGGGTCATGGAGAGAAGGTGAAGATGATGATAGTGTATGAGTGTGAGTATACACACACAGAGGGTCTAACAGGAGTAGAAGAGCTATAAAATTCTCTACAAGGATTTGTTTTCAGTCCTAATAAATTATAGCAGCCTCCCCCATAGTTTTGTTGGCCTGGTCATTAAGTGTTTGCCTGCCTCAACCAATCACCAAGCCAGAGTTACAAAATGATTGCAGCTAGGCCTAAAGCCTATAAGACAGGTATGGATTCCAGGCAAAGAGGGAGAATAAAAAAGATGCTGTCCACTCCTCTGACCACTTGCTTTTCTAAAAAGCCAATCTATCACTTAATTATTTTAGTGATTTATTTATTCCTTAGTAGATAGGAGACTCCTGACCTTTTGATTACTAACCCTGGAGCACTAACATACCATTGGTATATTTACAGAATATTCCTCAAAAGCTGCAAACTTTGTCATATGTTATAAAATACATGATGTTAGTATTTTTTAATATTAAAAAAATTCACTAGAGAGAAATGTTATATCATCGGAGTTTCTACCCAAACTTGCTTGGGGTCAAGAAAAACTACAGATATAATCATTTCAAAAACAGAAATAAAGGAATGAGCCCAATACTTTTATAGATAAAAAAGATATCCTGGAGTTCTCATAAAACTAGGAGCGTGGATTAGAATCAGTTTAATTTCAGTTGAATGCAACTTCAATTCTGTCCTTCAATTCATGAACAGATGAAACATCTGCAGCAAAGAGGTAACATTATATATCGCAGGGATCAGAAGTGGACAAACACTGAGTTTTAAAATCAGAAAATGTGGGCTTTGACTTCATCCAACCCCTTCATTTGGGGGCATGAGGACTCTAAGGACCAGAGAAACCACATGGTTTGACAAAGGGTCCATGGCCAGAATGAGAGCCAGAACCTAGACACCTGGTCCAGTGTCCTCACTCCCCAATTACTCAGACTGCAGCAGCCATCCTTGAGCAAAGCCAATCCTCACTGTGTTTCTTCAGCCCAAGGGATATTATACCAACTATGAAGTAGTGTGAACCAAAATCCCTTTTCAATAAAACCAGATGTGGGGCTGTTAAGTTCTCCTCTGGCCTTTATCCTCAGGGGTACATTGCAGCATTTGGATAGGAGATGGGAAGATTACAGTGACCTTCACAATCTTATATAATAAAAGGGTAATATGCAAATTGACCCTAAAGGTGGGACGACCAGAACAATTGCTGGACCAGTCACTATGAGGCACACTGACCACCTCTTTGTCCCTTTCCCCAGATGGCAGGCTCCAATTGCCTGATGGCGAAAAGAGAACCAGGGGTGGGTGGCAGGGGGATGCAAGTGGTGCCAGGCCAAGGCCCCCACCCCACCCATCACCCCACACAAAGAGGGCGACCTGCAGCAGGGGCAGGGCTGGTGAGCGGGTGGGAACAGCCAACCTCTGAGTCCCTTCCCCTGGCCATCAGGCACGGATCACCCAATGGCAAAAGGGGAACTGGGGGTGAGGGGGTGGGGCTGGCTGTGGGCATCCGGGGAAGATGGCCCTGATCACAGGCCAGGCCTAGGAACTGTACTCACGCACGAATTTCTTGTGCTGGGCCTCTAGTTATAATAATAAATCTCTCTGCATGCCCAATGTAACAGTATGTGGTTAAAAAACCGATCAAAAAATAAAAAAATAAAAAACCGATCAAAATCCATCTTGTGTGTTAATTAAATCTTTTTGGATCAGTAATCTACTTTTCTGTATCTCCATTTACTGCGCACACTCTAGTATATGGACCAAAGCCAGTTCTTAGAAGGACACTATTAGTAGACTTTCCTCATGGGAAGTAAAAATAAACACAACAAATTTTCCCTTTTTTTCCAACAATGGACAAATAATCTACTGCAAACTCACAGAGCACAATGTTATTAATCTTCAGGGTAAAACCAGACATGTATTGGCTGTTTTATTTTTCAGGGTGAGAATAATATCTTTAAAAATATAAATTGAAATATCTAATTAAAACCTGCTTATCTTTGTTTCATTTCTTGTGGCCTTATTTTTCATTTCTCTTAAATCATATAGGCTGTGTGTAAAAATTCCAAACATAAATAACATTTCTAACTCTTCCATTGCATTCACAACAGTCAGGTTTATATAATTGCAAATACTGATAAAAATTTTAACCTGAATATAAAAATGCTCAGACCTCCTTAATGTTTTATTCTGTGATCTAGCAACAGAATGTTTAAAATTCTCAAAACCACTCTCTGGAAGATAGTAGAGTCACAGACAGAGTCAAGTTGCACACACACATATATGCCCACCTGCACACAGAGAGAGGTCACTAGAGTTGTTGTCTCCTGATCTCCCAGCTGCTCTCCATGATCATGGAGGATGTGTCCCTGATTCTTGGATGTCCTCGGCTTCCTAGACCCACACACTTCATGTCCCTGTCGATGATAGCCACAACCTGGTGTGCCTAACCCCACCCTCTTCTGTTCCTCCCTCACTCCAGCCTGGAACTTTCCTTTCTAGAACCCATTCCAAGTACAAGCTCTGAAATTACCACCCATTGCTGACAACCACCACCTCCGATGCCTCTCACTCACTGACTTTCTTAATTTTAATGTATTCTGTCCCACCTCCTGAAGAGTTTGGGCCCCTGGACTGTGTAGTCTCTCCCCACTCTCCCAGCTTCTTTCTGGCTGTGGCTTCTTCCCAGCAGCTGAGAAAGCACACCCCATCCTATAATCACACTCCCACCACTGGAGGTGAAAGGCAAGGCTGATCTTGCTGCTGTCTTCTAGCAACTCTGCATGCAAACCCCATCATAGCCCAATCTCACCATTTCATGCTCATCCCATTGGGTAAAAAAACACAGCCAAATCGCCCTGTGGATGGGGACCACCCCTGCTCTCGCCTCAGGAGGGCACTCAATTATGCCCAACGAAGTCTCTAGCTCAGCTTCCTCCCCCAAATCTCACGAGGCTCCCTCCAGACTACTCATTGACAACACATGAATGGATATGTCTGTATTCCAATGAAACTTTATTTATGAGCACTAACTTTTATATTTTATATAATTTTCATATGTCATAAAAGAAAACAAAATTCTTCTTTTGATATTTGTCAACCATTTCAATATGTAAAACCCATTCTTAGATCACGGGCTGTACAAGAACATCCCTGCGCTATTTATACCTCTATCCTGCAATCCAGGCTTTGGACACAATAAATGGCCCGTAGATGACTGACACCTCTTTGGCTAAACTGCCCAAATTGAGAGAGATGGCTCAAAGAGTCACACCGTGTCCTAGGAGGAAATAGGAGGCAACAGTAACAACATATTTGGTCAGCTACGCTGCTGATTATACTGATATTTTTCCAAAAGAACTTGAACTTTACAAGGTCAAATGAAAGAAAGGTATTGGGTTGGGTTTTCTCTTCAGAGGAGGCCTAAAATGTTCATTAGCTTCAAGAGACCATGCAAGGCAAGTAACAAAACAAATTCCCTTCTATTTTATTTCCTGGGGTTTTAAAAGCAGCAATATCACCACAACTAACATGATGATAATCTTTAGAAAAATTGGTAAACATCAGTATGACTAAAACATACAAAAGCCTATAATTTGTACCTCCAGAGCAAAGAGATAATAATAGCCTATATCTCAAAACATAAAGAATACACATTTGTTTCCTCTCTAAGAATTTTGAATTACAGTACAAGCAGCCACTCTGCCTCTCCCTCCAAAGGGCCTGACCAGGATGTACTCAGAAATTAGAAACCTAAGGACCCAAGGCTGAGGCTGGTGTTGAAGAACAGACTTCTGATTGCCTTGCATCAGAATCTTTGTATAAATGAAATTGAGGCATTTCCTGGGACAAGAAGCTTGCTAAGATATTCTGAAATTGAGAAATAATGACCTGTGCTTATAAAGGAATTCTGCTCTAAGAAGTCGTTCCAAATAAGCTAGCAGAACATGCAACTCTGGGAACAGTCATGACTGCGGGGTGACAGGCCCCTTCCCTTCAGCATGGCCAACCTCACAACCCAGTCCTCAGCCTGGGATGAACTTTGAAGGGAAGCCCAGAGGGGCTCTGGGCCAGAGTGGAAGGTTTCTGTCCACCCTGCACTAACTGGCAGCTGTGCAAAGGTCTCCTAAGTAGCCAAATTGTAGCACTGAATGAATGTAGGTCCCTGATCAAATTATAGGTCAGGAAATGGAATCATTTCCTGGAGCAAAGGTGGCTGGTAGTCTTTTTGTGTCAAGAGGAAAATTATGATATGAAGATTCAACAAAGAAATACTGGGTGAATCAACTTTCCTAGTTACTTTTGCCGAACAGTGTTTGAGTTTGTGTTTGTTTTTCACACCCCTATGATGCATGCAGACTTATCCACATTAGTGCTTCCCCTGAAACTCAGAATGAGACAAGGGCAACACCTTCTGCAATGCATTTTCTTGCTCTGTATTCCAATGAAACTTTATTTATGAGCACTAAATTTTATATTAAGCTCCCACTTAGGCAGCTTTCTGCATCGCCCTCTGTGGCTGAATGCTGACTTGTTGACTTTCCTGAGTGAGCTCAGGGCTCAGACCCAGACTTGGTGGTGGTGGTGGTGGTGATGGTTATGGGGATGGGAGGGGGTGAAGTGTGATGAAAGGTTGGATCTGGCTTCCAATATTTTGTGCTTTTAAAATATTGACTGTAGCCCTAGCCGGTTTGGCCCAGTGGATAGAGCGTGGGCCTGCGGACTGAAAGGTCCCAGGTTCGATTCCGGTCAAGGGCATGTACCTTGGTTGCGGGCACATCCCCAGTAGGAGGTGTGCAGGAGGCAGCTGATCGATGTTTCTCTCTCATCGATGTTTCTAACTCTCTATCCCTCTCCCTTCCTCTCTGTAAAAAAAATCAATAAAATATATTTTAAAAAATAATAATAAAATAAAATAAAATATTGACTGTACACCGATTGGAAGCCTTAGCATAAAACTTTCTGGCAATTTTGAATGGGGTGGGGCAGGTGTGGAGGTGTAGGCAGCTGACAGCTATTGTCTCTACTCCCCACAGGGAAAGTATTTTCAATGTGGAGATGACCCGTGTCCAGTCACGCTGGATTCTGTGGTCCCGGCTCTCCTTAGGGAAGGGAAGGAGAGGGCTTCCTCTATCAGACATCCACAAACACCTCTGTGCAGGACAGCACCGGAGCAGGCCCTAAAAAATGCCACCAATATGCATGTTCTCCTGGTAATCTTACATTTTCACTTGGAATATTTAATAATTTTATAGATATCATTTTATATTTATCTATAAGTATTTGGCAGCTTAAAAAATGCTCTCTCTCTCTCCAATGACCCAAGGGAAGACATTTTGCAGACCTGGCCGACCACTGCCCTTTGAAGCACATTCATCTATGTGGTTGCCGACCAAGTGTGGTGGCTACGCAGGAACTGGAGGCTCTCCTGTGCTCTCCAGCCAACTCATTTTTTCCCTGCTCTAAATTTTGGCATTTCCATTCCAATGCTAATCTCTTTCTAACTCTTTCAGTAAATGTGTTTTCATCTAAAATACTTTAGAAAATATTGTCAGGTTCTGAATCATGCTGAGTGAGAAGTACCAGAGACCCTGGAAAATTTTAAACAGGAGGGAGTCTAGAAGTCATATTTTGCTTGGAATGCACTAGAATTCTTTTCTTTAGTTGATTTACTTTCTTAATTATGCTTTGCTTAAGCTAATTGCTTTGTGCTTGTTGAAAGTGAGACACAGGAAGGAAGATGACCTGAAAGCACCATTTCAGGAGGAAACGACCTGGCATTAGACAGGCAGACAACTGATCACCCTCAATGGCAAGAACTCATTTGTGGTAACGGAGACTCTGATTATCCTAAAATTATTTGTCACACTTCTTCATCTTTCTTCATACACTATTAAAGAATTAGAAAATGTACATTTTAAATTTTATGTCCATAAAATGTTAAATAAGGTGTTCCTTTTAGCTGCTTTGCCTGGAGGGAAAAAAATGAGCAAAGTGAAGCAATATCAAAGGCAAGAGAGAAACATTAAGTTGGCTTTTAAAAATGTAAACACATGTCTGATATCATCGGTCTAAAACCATAGGAATATGTTGTGTTTATTTATTGTCCTGAAGTTCTATAATGAAATGTGAATAAAAGTTACCGACTGGGAACTCTAAATAGTCTTCCTGTGTGTACAAGTTTCCAAGTGGCTTTAGCTAGATATATTACCAACTATGAAGAACAGATTTTCAACAGGGCTACAATAATAGAGATAAAATTTACATAGATTTTTAAAAATGTATTTAGATTCAAAATACAGTAAAATAAAACTTTATTTCGGAGAATATGGCATTTCTGCTGAGGAGCATTTTTTTCAGTATTGACTGTAATTGATACAGCAAGAAGATATTTTAATCAGATCCTCACTCTGGTACATCTCTGGCTATTTTTTTAAAATTCCCTAATCTCTGCAGCTTTCCAAAGCAAGACAGCATAAACAATCATAATATACTTTATTTCAGTACTTTAAGAGAGCCCTGAGAAATAGTTGTGGTTCCTGATGGGAAAAGTGTGTGTGTGTGTGTGTGTGTGTGTGTGTGTGTGTGTGTCCTCCATTCTGCATGCTTGTGCTTTAATTTGAGAAATAGAAACATACAGAAAACAAGCAATAACAGAACCAGTACTTTAGCCACAGAGCCAAGTGACAGAGAGAAGCAATTTTTCTTAAAGCAATTTCAGGTATCACTTTCTACACGAATAAAAAAAGGGATAGATTGAAGCATGAAATCCCTTCAGGGTTAACAGTATAATAGAAGAAACTGGCCAGGAGCTCCTAAGGGCTCGGGGGAAGGCAGGGTTTGTGAGAGGTGGTGATCTCTGACTTCGATCACCCCTGCTGGATTTCATTTTTCAGAAAAAATAAGTGGCGTGTTAACAACACAGATCATTGGCCTGTGTCCCTGCACATCACACCCCTGGCATCGAAAGACACCAGGCAGGATGACCTGCATATTCACATGGCCCAGTGTGGCCACTCTTAGATAAAACTGCCCTATAGACTAATAGTCACAGAATGAATTAAGAAAACCACTCTAATGGTGTTCAGTATAGTTGCAGCTACCAATGGCAAAATGTGACATCCAGGCTTGTCAAGGTATGGGAAAACTGGAACTCCCGTATATTGGGAGTGGGGAGGTATAAACTGGTAAGCCTTTTTAGGGTGCAAAATGTTAACATGTGCATATTACTCAAACCAGACTTTCCACTCCTTGGAATCTGGCCTACAGAAATACATAAGAGGATGTCCTTCACAGCATTGTTCATAAAGGCAAAAATATCCATCAACAGAAGAAGAAAGTTCAAGTAAATCACATATATCCGTTCTATTGTGAAAAGAGATCGAGATCATATTGTTGAATGAACAAGACTATTTGTTCAACCATATAAATATAAATAGTTTTGATCCCGCTTATACGAAAAATGTGAAAGTTAACCTAATGAAAAAGAGCATCAAGATGTTGAGAGGGGATGTTTCTTCAAATGGCCCATCTTAAACTTTATATATTTCAGAATTATAAATACAAAGGTGTCTTTTAATTTGAATCTGTATATATTACCATGGACAATTAAGAAAATTTTTAAAAGAACAAAAGTAATCCAAGTTTTTAAATTTTGTAATCACAATTAATTAGTTCCTTCCTTTAGTATCTCAGGGAAGACTTTCCAGACATGGACTTGGCACCACTTTGTGGTGTTAATGAGATTAGGTATAAGCACTGCTATATCTATTTCAGGAATCCCACTAACATAATAGGGTTTCAGTTTTAGTTCGTTGCTTCTACAAGAAACTCAACTGACCTCTACGCTACCAGACACTAAGTGACTTGGTTACTGCCCTCCCTCTTCACATGCAAGTGAATCAAATGACTCCCTGTCCTTATGGCCATCACTTAGTCCCTCAATCTTTGAGTCACTCAAAAGCACATTCCTCTGTGGCCCAAACTTGCTTTGAATCACAGGACCAATGGAAGTGAGAGCCTTCTATTTTCTCTATGTGCAAAGTGCGGAGTAAAGAATCAGATGCTGTATGTACCCAGTGCCATCTGCCAAGCACTTGCTCTTCATTTCTGAGTTTGTTAACCTTCCTTTGTCCACTGTGCAAATCTTCTTAGGAGGGAATCTGTTTTGCTTATTGCTTCTCCCTAAATTACTGGCCCTGGGCTACCACATTTGGGTGGTTTCAATCCTTTAGATTAGTTTTCCTGGTGCACAATGATAGTCTGAATGCCATCTACTTAAATATTTAAAAGAGCTCCCCAAATATAATGTAAAGTATTCTCTCCTTATACCGCCATTTCTGTAAGACATGTCTCCTTCTTATGGCTCTCCATCTACCTCTTCACCACCACCATCTCACCGTTAGTCTCCTTCCTTCCCTTAATCCTCTGGAACTCATTTTCACTTTATTCATCTCTTGTGGAACAGTTTCTTTATCATGTAGGAAACACAACCTATTTATATGGACATGGTGCAGCTTGTTAATCAAATTTTTATGCATATATCATTCCATTACCTAGTAATCTGTCCAATATGGTAGCCACTACCACATTTGGCTATTTAAATTAAATTTAAATTAATTTAAATAACATTAAGTTTAATATTCAATTACTCATTCTCACTAACCACATTTCAAGTGCTTAATAGCCAAATGTAGCCTGTGTCCATGGTACTGGACAGCATAGATATGCAATGTTTTCATCATTGTAAAATGTTCCATCCATCGGACAGTCCTGGTTTAGGTATTTCAACTCTAATAGTACCCAGACCCTTGGGAGAATTCAAAACTTTAACAGCAAAAAGAACTTGGGTCTCAGGAAAGCAGAAAACTTACTAATAATGAATGAAAGCAACAACAAATTCACTGTGACTGGAAATAAGTAAATAAATTTCCCATGTAAATAAATTTTCTACAAATACTGACATTTCTATTTAATAATCCAATAAGACTCTCTTCCTAAACATGACATACATTGGCTGGATTATAACAATTTTTTATTGTGGAATAATCTGTAGATTTTCAGAATTATTATTGAAAAAGAACATTTATGAAGCTGCCAACCTGCTCTTCTCATTTAGGTATAAACAAGTCTGAAAAGCTTGGATGAATAGGAATGTAGGAATGTTTTCAACTACTTTAAAGCCCTCTGAATGGCAAGCCAGTCTTACATCCTCCAACAGTGACAAGGGGCCATCTCCCCATTTGCCAAGCATCTATTCATCCATCAGCCTGCTTGGCTCTCACTTCCCCCCATGAAATCTGCCTGAATCCATCCACTCCTTACACATCACACCCCAGAGTTAATCTCTCCCAGCTTTGTCCAACCACCATCTCCTGTGCATACTTCCCTACTGTGCACAACTCACTGCATTCTGGTTACCTACTTACACGTCTGTCTGTCCTGCCTGTGGGCTAGAAGCTCCTTGTGGGCAGGAAAGTTACTGACTCTTACTTTTATTCTCAGCTTCTAGCACGATGTCTGGCACATAGAAAGCTCTCAATATATATTTATTAAACTGAGCTAAGCAAATTGGGCTCAGAGCTGTAAACCTGCTTTTCACTCAACTCTGACTTGAAGTCTTGCTGTCAGGAGTATTTGAGGTATAATCAATATAATCTACTTTGTCACTGTCTACACTTAATTAGCAGACATTTGAATGAATCTGAAATGTTAGCTATGATCTATTTGGCTATTGTTAGCCTCCCTGTATTTGTTTTCTTTACTATAGTAGTTTTCTCACTTCTTAGGGAGAAAAATAAGATTTTCTCTGGGCCCAAACAGACTAAATAATAACATTTCCAAGTAAAATCAAGAATGTTGTTCAATCTGAATTCTTCCATATTTTTAAAATACTCAAATAAATAATTGAATAATGGCACTTATATTTGATGAAACAAAACACAACAGTATTTCAATATTTAAAATGTATATAAAAATTCACTCTCCAGAGTGTCTCCAGGAAAATGTCCATTGGTTTTTGTTTCTAAGAAATTTGACTTTATAAAATGGGAAACACCTATATTTCAAAACAGAGTCCCAAATATGTCATATATTATTGAAAGATCAATTAGTTCAAATATACGTGGTTTTTAAAGCAGAATTCTAATATTCCTGATTAAAAATCTGGCATTAGCAATCAAAATTTGAGGAATAATATACTAAATGTAAGCTGTGGAATTTAGGAAAATAATTTCCTGACCAGGAAACACAGGGCCCTTTTTAGTTAATATCAAGAAAGTCAAGTGAAATTCCTTTTCCCCTCCAGGTTGGATTGGGAGCCTAATGGTTCCTTTGTTTTTTACCTCTCCTTTGAATATTAATGGGACACCACATTTTACAACATTTATGCGGAAACACAGAAGAAACACTATCTCTGAATTTATTGAGGGAGTTGTAGAATAATTTTGTAATTCTCTTTATTTAGAGCACTACCCTAGAGATTACATTTGTATAGAGATTTAGCATTTCCAAAAGCATGCATAGGCATTATCACACTTAATGCAAACTGTTCATATACATGATTAGCTCAATTATTCAGGCAACATCTGTTCAGCTTACATATTATTCATGACATTTCCCTGCCTTCTTTTTTTCCTTTCTGGACTGAAATTTGATCATTTTCTTTCTTATTAGCTTTGTACTAGTGACAAAGGAGAAAAATAAGATAAGGAGAGGGAATTCAGGCTGATCATATTTTAAAATTTATAGAGTTCTTTTAGAAAAAAAATGACTTAGAATATAAAACTGCGGCTAAATTAAGGCTCTGGTGAGTAGAGGCCGTCATTTAAGTTATTTAAATTATTTCAATGTTTGTGATTTACTCAAATGCCCTTAATTTACAACTTGCAATTAATAACATTATTTATTAATCATTATTTCCCTTCTTTAGGCCTGTGAGCTAGGGATGATTACTCCCATTTTTGTAGGTGAGAAAACAGGGATATGGACAAAGTTGATATGTCCACGCAGACGCCAGGTATTGAGGCCTCGTGATCTGATCCAAGCTGAGCATCCATTCCCTGAAAGCAGTGCATATGAGAAGGTGTAGGAGGCTCCTAAAACACAGAGAGGCCTGAAGTTTCTGATTGGGCAGGTCTAGGGTGGGGCCTGAGAGGTTGCAGATGCTGCTATTGCTGGTTCTCCTCCGACCACACTTCGAGAACCAGTTTTAAAAACCATAGCTGCTCACCTCAGCTCTTTCCACACCCCCCTCAACTGTAAGCCACATCTGAGCAGGGAAAGTCGCCTTGGTCCAGTGTTGCCCTTCCCCATTCCTGCCCCCCACTGTCCACTGGTCGCCATCAAGGCGCCTGGGGCACCTCACACGCCACATAAACACTGGATGTATGAGTCTGCTCTCATTTCTCAGGGAAACAACAGATCAGTCAACTGTGGGATCTGTTTAAGCTAAAACGTTTGATCCTTTTTCTCTTTTAGGCCACTAAATTTAATAAGCGAAACAAAGAAGCACAGGACAGCTGTGCCTAAGTCCCTGCCTTCGGGGAACCTGAGTCTCCGAAAACTGCCCCTAAGTCCCTGCCTTCGGGGAACCTGAGTCTCTGCCCCCGAGGGAATCTGAGTCACCATGCCAGGATGTGAGACCTCCAGGAGTGGGTCCTCTCCCCAAATGCACAACATCACCGCTGGCATCCATCAGTGCTATCCCAGCTTTGTGAAGGGCGACGGATTTGCTCTTATTCCTTAGAAATAAATGACTATCCTTCTATCGCCCACCCTAAAAAGTTTGACTTCTCCTTCCTTTACGTTGCAAAATATGTCACTTAAAATGGGCATGTTCCTGTTCACTTTTTTAAACTACTCGGGAATGTAGATGCTATGCTTTTAGAGAAAGGTGGCCAGGTTGTGACACCCCAGGTAGTCGTTAGTTCACTGGAGAACCAAGATCGTGCGAACCACAACATTCGACATCACATCCAACTGGCGCAAATATAATAGCTGCAAGAAATGGGTTACTGACAGTTGGTTAACGTGTAACGTCATGGTCTTACCTATGCACACTAGATCCATAAAACCATACATTCCATAGCAGATTTGAAAAAGGATGTCCTTCCTCTGCCACACTGCATAGGGGCTGAAGGCGGACCAGAGGAGCCAGGTCACACTCGCTATTAAGAACAGGGATCCTAGGATTACAGCAATCATCTGAACTTTCTCAACCAGTGTTATAGAAATGCTTTGCCACTAAAAGAAAAACAGAGGCATGTAAGAAAAAAGGTGCTGTGTATAATTTGAAAAGCAAAAAAACAAAACAAAACACACACAAAAAAAAACAACAACCATTTTCAGCCCCATGTTTCTCTTTATAATATTAGGCCCTTTTCAATCTGATGGGCCCCCAAATGAATTTTCCCATTTCATCCAGGCTGTACAAAATAGAGGAGGAAATAAATATTAATGAGCTGCCTTAACTTCATTATTTTCAGTAATTCACCATTCTGTAAGTTTAATCTAGTTTTAGTCCAGATAACAGCACTGACAGCGAATGGCTGAGGAATATTTAGTACCTGGGAATTACATTACCATCTTTCATGCATGCAGAGAATTTAAAACTCTGAAGGAACACAGGGAAGACACCTCGGTTTGGAAGTCTGTTTTACACTTATCTTATTTGGCTACTACAACAAAAGGGATTTCTTGTTTTGTGAGGAAATGTGAAAAACAAATAATTAGGTGAAATAGCAGCAAAAGCTGAAAAGGCTGTTTAAGGTAAAATACTAGAATAATTATAAGGGAGCTATAAAATGTTATATTATCTGTTATTCATAAATTTCATATACTCAGATATTATTGACTTTTAATTATAGGTTAATCCATGAAGCCATTTTTGTCAAGATTTAGAATTTGTACACAAATGGAGAATCTTTGAAACTCACAAACTGTATAATGTTACACTACTCAAAGGGGAAGGTAATTTGAGAGAATTTACAGTACAAATGATCAAACAATTTTCAAGAGTGTTATCGACTTGAGATAATTAAATAGTCATGTTCTCACTTTTGTATAATTGAGACAGAAACAACACTAAAGTTGCTGTCATGGTTTGCCAGTAAACAGTGAAACACAACCTGTAGAATCGAAAGAGCTCTGGCTGTTGCAACGTATGATGTGTCAGAATTCCTGAACAGTTTAAATACCTTTAAAGCCAAAGGAACTTAAGCAACTGGGTGAATCTGGTATTTTCTTAAACTCTTTACTTACCTGAAGTCTGAATATGTGCACCCCCAAGTCTATCACTACCCACAACTTCCCTTTCTCCCTCCCACTGTGTCGCTATCTCTTCCATCATAAAAAATTTACATATAATATTTAAGTACGCATTTGACCATGCATATTCATGATACTCTTAAATTCTATATTTATGAAAGATTACATATCAAAATGCATTAGAAATATTTCATTTTCTAAAGTCATTTATTTTTTTCCTTTAAAAAACAGAACCAATAGACAAAGTTTGGTGGAAATTCTATAAGAAAGATATTTCTAACCATCTTAAGACAAAGATTCATTTATTGAAAAATGGTTCTTGCTTTTCACAATTCTGAATAAATAATAATTAACCTGGATCAACATTATTTTTTCATTGCCAATCAACCAATGTTGTATTTCAAGCATATATTTGAAGTCAGCTTTTCATTCACTGCCTGACATAATTTTAAACACATTAATTTCAAACTGCTGGGCATTTGAATTTTAAACCATTTTAAATTTGGTTTCACCAAACAAGTGTGAAGTGTCAGTATCAGTTGCTTTTGTTTAGTTTTGATGCTCACTAAAATTTGCATTGAGTACATCCACATGGTAAGCAATATAGAAAACTAGTTCCAACTTGCACCCACCCTAGAGGGGCACTACCCTGTCTGTACGTATTAGGTCACCCTCTATCAATTTATTAAGCACATCAGATAGATGAAAACACAGCATACGTTTAAATCCATCAGGCAAAGGTGTTTGCCAGTAATTCTTTATATCCCAGATTCATTACATAATTTTAGTGAAGTTAAATTTGGACAGCTCAATAATGTATGGTTAATTATATTTAGCTTCAATTAGGCTTACTAATTAATTGACCCAAGACTGCCTGCATGCCAATTCAGTAACAAATGGTGGCGGGAGGTTTTACTAGACACTTGGTAGGGATGGTTTGATTGATGAGGCTAAGCTGTCTCCTGGGACACAGGAAATTGTGGTGGCTCAGTCTCTGAGTCAGCAAGACTCTGGGAGGTTGGGGGGAACCTCAGGTGGCAGGCTTCTGACACGTGAGGCTTAGCTGTTCCTTAACAGAAAAGGTGAATGATTAAAGGGACAGACGTACTAGGAAAAAGATGTTGATGGTGATACCAAATTTAAAATGGTTTAAAATTCAACTACCTGGCAGTTTGGAATCAAATTTATGTCAGGAAGCAAAGAAAAGAAGAACTCAATGACAGTACATTGGGAAACTTAATTGTTTACTATTAACATAAACATAATCTCTCCTGTGGCTCTATGAATTTGAGATTTTTGAAGTTTATTTTTAAAGGAGGATAAACTGCTCATATCTATAATGAGCTCACTGAAATTTTTCATTTTATATCTCTTTGCTAACAATGCAAATCTGCGTGGAAGTGCATTAATGTGCTTCATAAACCGATAAAATTAACACCATTTCACTGAATAGCCAATGAGAACAAACCATTATTGAAACCAAAATTATTAAACCAATTGTGAACACAGGCATTTCCCTTTGAACACTGAAAGTATCTTGGCAATTTGTCTATCAAATAGGGATCTTTCTTATTTTTGCCGTTATGTGCAATAAGTGGAATTTGTTCACATTCTTTCCCCAGGAAAAATAATACTGCTTCCCACCACTAGGAAACACCCACCTACATCCTGGCCCTGGACATTATCTACAGGCTCAGCCCAAGGAACTGCGCTAATGGACCATTAGCTTGGACAATAAAAGCAGAAGGTGAGTCTCCTGAGCCCCTCTCTTTTCCCTGACAGTTTCCAAGGCCGGGATTTCAGTTTGTAAGACATTTCTGAATCTTAAACAAAATTTGCCAACTGATGATCACACTTTCCTCCTCTAAATCTTGAGATATGTGTATGCACATGTATTTTTCCACTTAAATTTCTTCCTAAGATTGAAAAGGGAAACAAAAGAACAATAACCAAATTGGCTCTAAATAATTGCTATTATTTTACTTCCATAACATTTGGATATGTGTTGACACTTTTATATTTCTGAAGAGCTGTTCAATTTTACACAAATGATGGGACCTGCTGTTTCTAGCAAAGTGGGGCCATTGGCTCCTCTTTTGGAAGTTCATCATCATTTAGTGGACTGGAAGTCATTTAATATTTAAGTAGAGCTAATAAATGCCAGGCATTTTTCTAAGAGGTTACATGTCTGAGCTAACTTAACCCCCATGACAACTCTATTAGGGAGGTACCATTATAATTTTGAAAATAAGTAAATTGAGGCAGAGAGGTTACACAATTTGCCCAAGGTTAATCTTCAACCTAGTGAGAACTGGGAACTGAGATACAAACCCCAGTAGTCTGGCTCCTAGGGTCATGCTCTTAACCCTTATGCTACACTGTGTAATAATTCCACCGAGCTCTGATAATAATTAATTGCACACGCTCCGTCTTTGCAAGTGCCAAGGCAATTTTCCTGATTAAAAGCGTGGAGTCTGTCCTCTCTGAATCTATTGAAATAGATTTTCAGCTGTTCTTCTAGCTGTGAATCATTCCGGGATCCTCTGTGTAACTCCCAAGTCTACGTTGCTAATGAAAGAACTGCCCCTGCTGGGTGGACTCTCAGCTCCATCAAGGAGGGCTCAGTGGTCATGGTTCAGCACACATTCCCAATGCTGGCACATAACTGTAGCAGGAAGGATGAAAGAAAGTATGGAGAAATATTACGAGGGAGAGAGGGAAGGAGCAGGGAAGGAAGTTGGAAGGAAGAAGCAAAAAGGGTGGGAGGAGAGAGGAAGAGAGCACACTCTGACTTCTTTGGATTCTCCCAAATGCTATGTGCTTTTTACTTTGGCCCCTCTCTGCCTCTGAGCATGCTCCGTCTTCAGCATGCAATGCCCTTCTCCCCTTTCGCACCAGATGAGATCTTGCTTCCATCCGCAACAGGCTCTAATGCATCTAAACCTACCCGCCTCATGTTGCTCCTCTTTTAAGCAGAATCCCTCTATCTGGATCCTGCAATCCAATGTTTATACTTCAGTTTACTTCTGATTTCTTTCTCACTTGGGTCCCAGATAGGTGTTTTAGCTCCTTGTTGTCCATGGACTGCAGGTTTCATAACAGGAGAAGAGCAGTCTCATCTCCCTTTACGTTCACCAAGAGCTGAACACACTGCTGGGGCTCAGGGCAGGCTGCCCCAAATGGCATATTGATTACTTTGAATTAAAGTTACTTGATAAGCAACCAGTGCAAGAAGGGCATGCGGATCCTCCCTGCCTTGAATGCAGGATATAAATCTCTCCTGTGAAAGGGGCCCTCCACGCTCTAGTGGGGAGGGGAAGGGAGGGGGGAGAGTCCTAAGAGAGACACTTCACCACTGAGTTAAGGAATCCAGGGCCGAGAAACCTTGTTACTCCTTTCTACCCAAGCCCAAACTGTGTTTAGATTCCTCACCAACAAGCATACAAACCTAAGTGTCTCTGTTCTGTCACTTCTACACAAAGTTATTGTTTCTTGGCCTAAAAAGTATAAAAATCTGCTGGCTGGTCAATCTGAGAGTATTATTTTTGATCTCCTGTGGGCACATATTACATTGGTTTTTCTCCTATTAATCTGGCCTTTTTCAATTTTATTATTAGTCTGGTCATAAGAACTCAAGAAGGAGAAAGGGGAGAACACCGAGTAAATGCTTTAAATACACCGTCTCCTGACTAGTTTCCACCGTCTATCTCTCTGACTTCCAGACTGACATCCTCTCCACATCCATTCTATCACTACCCACAGGATCAAGGTACAGCTCTGGCCAAACCACCAGTAAGTAGAGAAGTGAGAATTTAAACCCAGACCCGTCTCCAAAGCCCAGGTTCTTTCTAAAATGCCTTTCTCTCTGTCTGGACATAATTATACCTATCTAAAAGGTAGTTGTAGAGACAGAAAAAAGGCAAATATGAAAAAAGCAGCTAAGCAGAGTGCCAACTAAGTCTGACCTATAGCTTTCTAAATGGCATCCTCAAATTTCTTGAATCTGAAAGTTGCAGTTTGTTAAATGAGTATTAACATTACGACAGAAATCTCAAAGAATTCTTTCTTTTTAATTTTAATGACGTTTAAAAGGAATTAAATAAACTCATGTCGGAAATTATTTAGTAATTTACATACAACTGTTCATAGATGCACCAAGTAAGGTTTACTAGTTATAAAAAGATTCAAGTAATACTCATGGCCTAGAATTGAGTACCATTTTGTGTGAGGGCCTGTGTTATGTGGCACTCTGTGAGAAAGTAGATAGGTATCCATTAGACTATAGACTGTGAAACCATGACAAAAATCATTGCCCTTACCAATGAAATCTTACTAATCAACACAGGTTTATTAGTACCTTCCAAAAAAAAAAAAAAAGGATAGAAAAGAAAGCTAAGAATTTTCTTTAAAAAAAATGATGGGAGCCTAAGCCAAGGTAAGACCAACAGTTTCCCCCGTGTATGAATGTATTTCAACCAGTAAGATAAGAACTGAAGGAAGGCATAATTCAATGAGGCCTCCAGGATGCTATTTAGAAAGCTGTACATGTCACTCCATTGTCTGAAAAAGGTAATATACCTTCTCAATTTAGATCTCAATTTTCTCCCTAAAAATAACAAATGCTCAGAGAGAACAAGGCTGAACTCTGAGAAAGTAGATTCATTCAGTGTGCACTAAATCATTTGGGCTAAAGTACTGTATCCTTTTTGTTTTAACAAGGAAGGCTAGATATGAATCATAAGCTAATAGATTTGTAGTAGAATGATTTATTGTATGCAGGTGACAGGTGGGATTACTCACCAGTGTCACAGGAGAGAACACCTGCTCATAAGAAGTGTCTTCCTCAGTAAAATGAGTTTAGCTAAAACCTATTTTCAATCATCTTTAGATGGTTTTTAAATTGAACCACTAAAGTTGGGACTTGAAATGCTGGCAGAAAAAATCTCAATGTGTAATCAATTTGACATGTGGATACGGCATTCAATTAATTATACGCCTATTCTTTGTAGAATTGTATTTCTAGGCCGCATGTTAAAAGTGATTTCACAGTGTGGGCTGTGTCCTCTCTGACTGAAAGACATCTTCATAAACTTCCCAGAGCTGAGTTGAATGTCAGACATAGGAAATTTGCCTTGCCTCTGAGAAAGGTGAAATCTAAACAACCTAGAGAAAATAATTAGAAAAACATAAAACTGCTTCTTTAAAATATTAATAAAATTGATAAGATTCTAGCAAGACTAACAAAGAAATGAAAGATACAATCACTGATCCTACAGATAAAAAGAGGGAAATTTTATAAAAACTTAATGCCAATTAATTCAATAATATTGATGAAGTAGACACATTCTTTGAAAAGCATAACTTATCAAAATTTACTCAAGAAGAAATAGAATGTATGAATAACCCTATTTAAAATAAACTGAATTTTTCATCAAAAGCCTTCCAGAAACAAATGAACAAACACCTCCAGAACAAGATGGTTTCACTGGAGAATTTTATCAGACATTTAGAAAATATAATATTAATCTTACATGAACTCTTTCAGAAAATAAAGGGCAGAACATTTCCCAACTCATTTTTGGGGGCCAGCATAAACCTGATACCAAAACCTGAAAAAAACATTATGAGGAAATAAAAAATCCAGACCAATATTCTTTATAAGCATAGATTTTTTTAAAAAATCTTCCACAAAACATTAGCAAAGAAAATCTAGCAATATATAGTGAGTGAAGTTTATCCTAGGAATGCAAGGTGGATATAACATTCAAGTATAAGTCAATGTAACTGACTTTATCAATGAACTAAAAAAAAAAAAAAAGATTCTCTCAATAGATGTAGTAAAATTATATGACAAACACCTATTTATGATATAAAAAAAAACTATGAGCAGAAGGAAAATTCCTTAACCTGAAAAAAAAATTGTCTGCAAAACACTTAAAACTAAAATAATACTTATGGTGAAAAAAAAATGCTCCCATACCTTCCCAAGATCAGGAACTACACAAAGATGTCTACCCTTATTCCTTCTATTAATTATTGAACTGGATGTCCTGGTCAATGGAATAAAGCAAAAATCCTAGCTAATAATAGACAAATATGCAAATTGACCATACCTCCGACACACCCACAAGTCACGCCCACAAGCCACGCCCACCATCCAATCAGAGCGAGCATGCAAATTAACCCAACCAAGATGGCTACAGTCACAGAGAGCAAGGTTTCCTAGGTAACAGAGGAAGCCAAGCTTTCCACCTGCCATTGCCAGGCCTAAGCCTCCACTCAAGCTACAAAGTTTCAATTATAGAAGGTAAACAAATTCAAACAGAAATGGCGGCAGAATGGAGCTTGAGTGAGCAGGCCAGGGTTGTCCCCGGCAAAAGGGGAAGCAAAGCTTTCCGCACACCCTGGCCAGGCTCACCCACTTAAGGCTACAAAGTTTCAATTATAACCCCAACAGAAATGGCTGCTGGCCACGGAGGGAGCCCCAGGCTTTGCTCCGCTCCAGGCTACAAAGTTTCAATTGTAGAAGGAAAATAAATTCCAGATACCAGGGCCTCTGCTTGGATTGCCAGGGGGCGTGGCTGGCCTGCAAACCACCACAGGCCCCTCGCTCAGGCCGCCCCACGCCCCAAGGGTACCCCACCCTGATCAGGGACACCCTTCAGGGTAAACCAGCTGGCCCCCACCCCTGTACCAGGCCTCTATCCTATCTAATAAAAGAGTAATATGCAGATTGATCATCACTGCAACACACAATATAGCTGCCCCCATGTGGTCAAAGATCCTGCCCCCATGTGGACACAAGATGGCCACCACAAGATGGCCAGCAGGAGAGGGCAGTTGGGAGGCACCCTGCCTACAAGGGAGGGCAGTTGAGAGGGACCAGGCCTGCAAGGGAGGGCAGTTGGAGGTGATCAACCCTGCAGGAGAGGGCAGTTAGGGGTGACCAGGCCGGCAGAGGAGGGAAGTTGGGGGCAAACAGGCTGGCAGCAGAGCGGTTAGGGGGTGATCAGGCTGGCAGGCAGAAGCGGTTAGGGGAAATCAGGAAGGCAGGCAGGCAAGCAGTTGGGAGCCAGCAATCCCGGTGGGATCGGGCCTAAACGGGCAGTCGGACATCCCTTCAGGGGTCCCAGATTGGATAGGGTACAGGCTGGGCTGAGGGACAAACCCCCTCCGTGCACGAATTTCATGCACCGGGCCTCCAGTAATAATAATAAGTATAAAGATTGTAAAGGAAGAAGTAGAAAAGTGTCTCTATGTGTGGATGACATAATAATCTATGTAGAAATTCTTATGGAATTGACAAGAAAACCTAATAAAATTAGGGAATTAATTTAGCAAAGTCTGAAAATATAAGGCCAATAAACAATGATCAATGATAAGCATAACCAATGGACGCAAAACTCTGGGGGGTGAGAGCATATATGGGAGTGGGGTGGGGGGGCAATGGTAAGATATGTACACATATAATACCTTAACAATGATCAATGATATTTAAATACCAGTAGCAAAAATATGTAAAATAAAATATAAAAACAATACTACATTAAAAACAATATGAATCAGAAATTACAGAGGATTAAAACTTTTACAAGTTTACCTACAAATCATTGCTAGAAGAAATTAAAGAAGACTCAAATTCCATTTAAGAATTAGAAGACTCACTACTGTTCAGATACTCGCTATCCCCAAATTTAACTTTCACACTTAAAATAGAAGAAAAATAGTATCAGAAAAACAAAGGTTTCTTACAATTGTTTACATTATTGAAAAAAAAACACCTACACCTTTAAAATAATCATCAATTAGTTGACATTATCAGTTGAATTTTAACTCAACAGTGATTTAAAAAGAAAAACATCTCCAAATTGTTGGTTGCCATTTCCACAAGAATTAGGCAAGAAAAAAACCCTCTGAACCACTTTCTTGTGGGAAACCATCTTCACAAGTGCTCCCTTGGCTGTTGGTAATGTGTATTCTTTGAGGGACAGTGCCTTAGCCACAGATCATTGCTTTACTTAATTAAAATACCTGGAACTAGATCACGTGACCAACAGAAATGCAGAGAGGTGGATGGGCAGCTTCCCATAAGGGGCTCACATTATTGTACTGAACTCAGAACATCAATAAATTTTTCTTCCAGAAATCCGAAATCCCAAGAGGTTTGATGACCCATGTTTCATGACTATGAAGGTGTGCTCAATGTGGTTTGCACCTCGAGGTGAGGGTCACCTTGCAGGTTCCTGGGGTTAGTGTCTAGGACTGTTGGCCTGAGCCCTAGAATTAAAGGAGAGAATTTGTCTTTTCCCAGAAAGAAGTCCCTGAGGGGAGATGAGCTCCAAGAAGACTACACTCCAGTACTGAGATTCTTCCCAGCTTTCCCCACAACAACTGCGCTCAACTGGGGTGGACACATGAATAGGCAAGGCTACCCTTTGACTGCAGAGCCCAAAGAATAAAATCCCGTTTGAATCCAAACAAAGGTGAAATGGGCCTGAGGCCACATGCAGCAGCAAAGGGTCTAAGAACCCAGGGGTAGGCCAATGTGATCCAACAAGCTTGGACAGTTTGAAAATTCAATTCCAGAAGGGGAGGAAATTAATTCAAAGTGAAGGTTTAGTTACTAAGTGAGAGGCAAGACTAGCAGAGCCCAGAGACATTGAGTAGGAGGGATGCTAAACGGGAGAGGCACTGTGAATGGCCAGGGACCAAGACACTAATTGCACAACTGAGATGAGCTTTTCTAAGAAACGTCTGTCCAGAAAAACCTTTCCTTTATTATTCAGATGCCAAGTCTGTGGAGATAGGAGCCTGAGTCCTGAAGACTATCTGGCTGTTTCCAGATTCACAGGAAGTGGTAGACCAAAGGGGTAGAAGATGTGACAGTTTCTTATAAAAGATGAGTATCCTTAGTTAGAAGGTTCCATCTGACAGAAAAATCTCTCAACTGACTATTAACAAGCACAACAACATTTCAAACTGACTAATAAGCAGGATTAATTTAGCAACTACGGGGTAAGCCTACATAAGGAATACCAAATTCTGGATCTCCGTTAAGAAAACACGTATTTAGGCCTCCATTTTTTTTCTCCAGAACCATCCATTTCTCATGTCTCAATGACATTTCTTGTTCAACTATTTTAATTGTTATAGATTTTCATACTTCTCCAGGGCTTGTCAGTCCAGATTTAGCAGTGCAAAGCTGAAATATAAAGACATTTTAGCTCTTCAGTGCTCAAGAGCTTATATGGCCTTTCCCTCTGTGTGTTAATGCCTATATCAAAAGCAGGTGCTGTGCATTATTTCAAATCAGGGAAATTTAGCTCAAGTGTCAACTGTCTAATACAGTTAATCTTAGTAACCAGATTTTGTCCCAAATGAATTACAAGTGTGTGTCTGCATAAAATGCATTTTTGTTTCATTACTCTTCCCAATATTCGGTATTAATTATGTTTAAACACAAGCTCTTCAGGGAATCTCTATCTAAGTAATTAGTAGGTGGTCATAATCCTATTTGCTTCTCTCCATGAGGAGTTGAAAGCTACCTTTGCTAAAGGAGTTTATTAAAACTCTCAACGCCTGGTACTGTTTTCAACCTTGCTTTTAGAGCAGAATTTTCTTAGAAAGCAACTACCTTCACATTTGAAATACTTCAGTTCATGTAGACCAAACACTGTTATTCTCTTGGTGGTTAGAACAGTATCCTTTGTAACCAGGGACCACAGCATGAGACATATCACTACCTCCATAGGCTATACCCAAGGTGTTTACAAAATGGCTTTCTCTTGGTGATGGGGATACAGTGAAATGTGCTGAGACAGAGAGCTGTGAACTGGCTCTATTACCAAATGAGGTATTCTTCTCATGCGGACCTCGATATGCAATTATTCTGAGATAACTATGTCAAATGTCATTTTACAGAAAAGAACATTGAGGTCCTGTTACTGACTCAGCCACTTGATGGTCTTACAGCCACTGGTTCAGTCCCCAGAACCTCATTAAAGAAGGAGAGCAAGGCATGAAGGCAATTATTCTAAGATAACTATGTCAAGTGTCATTTTACAGCGAAGAGCATGAGCAAACAAGCTGGTATGTTTGGGAAGCTGTGAAATTTGTATTGTCACTAAAGAGTAGAATCTGCGATGGTTTTCTAACTTCAAATAGCCCATAATCTACTTGAGTGATTAGACCAATGCACGGGAAACAGAAGGGACCATACAATAAGGCATAAACTGTGTAAAAGAGATTGTGAGTTTCATAATGGGAGTTTGGTGGGTAGGCATCCATACAAGCTAAAGCAATCCAGAATGGCTTTCTGGAGGAGGCAGGCCTCCCTGTCAACAGCAGGGAGAATTTGTAAAAGTCTGAAATAAGACCTTCTAGGCAGGAACAACCTTAGCAAGGCTCCAAGGAGGGGGAATAAACAAGGCATGCTTCTGTAGTACCCAAGTTAAAATAAGGCTGTGTCTGCAGAAGCCCAGAGGAACCATTTGAGAAGTGAAACATGTGGTAAGGGTCTGACAGATTTGGCTATATACAGAACATCCAGCAATATGACTAATTTTCTCCCTTTCAGTCCGTGGATGTATGATTATCTGTTTACACATCTGCTTCCCTGACCTCACTGTGAGCTCTCTGTAGGCAGGGGTTGTGCCTTATTGATGTTGGAGTCTTTGTTCCTTGGCACAGTGCCATGGCACATTAGCAGAACTTAAGAAACATTAGATCAATGAATTAGGTTTGGTTTTACTTTGTCTCTCTACGTGACTTGTTTTGACAGCATGAAGGGATCCCAAAAGTCACTTTAACTTTCTAATTCTGGTCCTGGGGTTCTCAACCAAGGCCAATTTTGCCCCATTTACTTCTCAGGGGACATTTGACAATCTCTGGAGACCTCTTTAGTGGTCATGAATGGAGATGGTGCTACTAGCCTCTAGGGCTAAAGGCCAAGGATGCTGCTAAACATCCCACAATGTACAAGTCAGCCCCCACAACAAAAAACTGGCCCCAAAAGTCAATAGTGCAGAGGATGAGAAACCCTGTTCTAGTCTATCACACTTAAGACTATAACAGATGCTGTGTTAGGATTTTTGGGTGCTTTAGTTGTATTCTCTCTGAACTTAAAGCAGGCTTACATTTTTAAATAAATGAGGAGGGAAGAGCCCAATTCTTTTCAAGATAATTGCTCTTAGTTTCCTGGGAAACTTAACAGCAGTGATGTCCAAAATGTGTCACAGGTCATCTCATCAACCAGAACCCTGCATTACATGGTGACTGTGGCCAGAAAATGCATGAGAATTGGATGGTGCAGAAAGGAGAATGTCAGATAGTGACTAATATGCTGATGTATTCAAGGTGCCTAGATAAAAATAAGTTCAAATTCTTTGTGATTCTGCCTACAATAACCTACATGTATATATTATCACAGCATGCTGGTTTTTTAAATAATAGCAGATTCAATGCACTTAGATGAATAAGGAAAAAGCATGCTCCTTAAGGAAAAATTTCTTTATAACATAGAGATGGATGGATAAGAACAGAAGGAGGAAGGGAGGGGAGGGAGGGATGGAGGGAGAAAGAAGGAAGGAAGAATGGATAGATTATTGATAAATTGACAGACCGATAGATGTACAGACAGATGAATAGGCAAGTGAATGGATGGACAGACAGACAGGTGGATGAATGAACAAACAGACTTAGCTGCCTTCGTCCCAGGCCATAGATAAGGTCACTATAACATTTTTCTATATGGCCATCCTGCATTGTATCTTCAGACACTATAATCTCTCACATTAAAATAAGTAGTTGGCCTTTTCTGGTTTTGGTTGGGAACTGGAAGAAAGCTATCCAAAAAGTTTAAGATTATACTAACATTCTGGTGCCAAACAACTTCTGAATCAGCCACCTTTAGGTCTCGGGTAGTGCTGGAGGCTAATTCCAGCAGGTCATAAATGCAAGAAGTTCATCAAAAGGTTGGTGGACCTTGAGGCTTCAGCAGGGCTGAAGATACATATTATTGCTTGCTGGAATAGCTGAAAGCATTTCCCCAAACCTGAAAATCTGCATATATTATTGCCTGCTACTGGAACAGCCAAAGGCAGTTCCCCCAACCTGACAACGCCTACTATATACCAAACCTTACCTTTGATATGTATATATGCTTTGCTTTAGGGAAATTTGTGTTAATAAAAAGCTAGGGGGTCCAGAGGTTCAGAGAACTTGGTTACTGAAGCTAGGTCTCCTCTGGCTCCCAAAAATGCCTTCCAAATTAATGTTTCATGTCTAGTCTCTTTATTAATTTACTCGCAGCTCTTCTCCAAATTCTTGAACCCTTCTAGATGCTGAGAAACACTCCGGCAAGGTAGGAGAAACTCCCCTACAGACTAAATGATTGGTTGATCTAGAGAAGAGATGGCTCTTCAGATGGGAGGGAAGAGCAAACCAACCTGATACTGAGACACAGTGGGCACAGATGAAAAATGTGTCCACCAACCAAATTCAGCCTAGTCCATATCTGAACATACAAAGTTTAGAACTTTCTCATAAAAACACATTTTGAAGGAGGCAGAAGTCTCCTCAGAGGCGACTTCATTTTAAGGAAAAGAGTGGTTGAAGCTGTGAACTGCTGTGGCAAGGTCACTGAGCTGGCTGGTGGGATATCAACATGACCCCTGGACTTGGCCCAGTGTTCCTGTTACTCTGCCATGATGCCTCTGAATTTACCCTAAAACATCTTTCTTAACTGGGGCATCTTCTCAATGCAATGAACTCATGTAGTACTCACTCTCAATTCCATCTTGCCAATCCAAGGGAGCCAGCCCATTACTTATGACAGTGGCAGAAACCTCCTGCCCGGGGGCCCAAAACATCAGAGGTGACTGGAGGAGGGCATGGGCCCTCAACCCCAGGAGGGGCTTGGCTGCAGGGGAGGTCTTTACAAAGCTGCACCTGTCCTTCTTATGAAATTTCTGTCTATCTCGAAAAAAATTCCAAAATAATGAACATTACAGAAGGGGTGAATATGAACTTATCCACATGACAGCTAAACTACCTTTTAAACTACTTATGAACAAGATTTATCTGATAAACGATGTGAAGGAACATTTATACAGTTTTCCCTCCTCCAGGAGGTGCTTAGAGTGAAAAAATAAACTAAGTGGTTTGGAGAAAAGAGGGCCTGAGGGAAGTACTATTGATTTTTTGGGTAATCTGATCCTGTACTATTGCTTTTTAGGAGGTTATGTCCCTATTCGGGGATAATTGATTCTTCAACAAATTTTGTTGACCAAAGTTTTGTAATCAGAAGTAGGAATGCACAACTAGAACTAAGCATGCTTTGCAATAGGAAACTTGTACCCCCAAATGATCAGTAAATTATCAAATAGCTACAACCATGTGAAATGTGCCCCCACTAAAACAAATGAAGACTATATCTGGACATTTTGGGGCTAAGAGAGGGAAGAGGGAGGGCAGGCCTGCGGTTGCAGTGGGAACTCAGAATTTGTAAGGGGACCTGCTGGTGACAGAACTGATCCTAGGGCAGGACAAGGTCCAGGTGGAGAAAAGGAGCAGAAGGTCACACCTGTTCCCTTGTGGAAGCCTCAGTCAGCCTGGGGCAGGGAGGGAGGGGGATGGGGGACTGCAGAGCAAGAGGTTCAGAGAGAGCACAATTGGGCGGCAAGGCCAGCTGATCGCCCCTTGTTGTTGATAGGAACCGAGAAGAAAATGTATTTCCCAAATGGGACTTTACTGATGTGTTCCCCTCAAGGTCCTGGGAAAAAAATGGCAGAACTGCCTCACTGCCCAACCAGTAGATTTCGGGGACCACATGGCATGTGTACAAGAGCTGACATTCTTGGAAGTCTTTCTTTTATAATCAGGAAAAATGGGAGCCTTCATTATTAACATAAAAATGAAACACAATGTGGTTTCTCACATTTTCCCCCTGATTAAATTTACTTTGATTACTTGGATTATTGTTTTAAGAATAAAAAACCTGTGTTGTGAAATCAAAAGCATTTATCTAAGCTTTTCTAGTCGATGGTATTTACCCAGCGCCCTTAGCTGCACACCAGGGCTCACACTGCTGCGCGTACTTCATCCTTTGGCAGTGACTGAATGTCTGTCATCGGGGAGGTTCATGAGTAAGATTATGAGACTTGACTCTGCAGTAACATTTTAATGGAGGCTGAGATGTGACTTTGTAAAGGGCATTTTGCAATAAGCATAACTTAAAATGAAAGATTTAGCCCATCTACTTATTAAGATAAAGTCTGTGGATCTGATTTAAACCATCACTTTGTGAGGAGTGCCCTCTCATTCCTTCATTCGACTGCTGCCCTGACCTGTACATTCACATACATGCACTTCTTCCCGTGTCCTCAAATGAAGCACTTCAATCATGTGCAGCTTACCGCCTGTCTGTAGCCACACCACTGAATCTATCTCTATAAAAAGAAACTGACGCACTTCAGCGCCAGGACTTGAGACTCTCTCTCCCTGGGGAATACCCTGCACCCACCCTCTGCCTTGATGAAAAGGGAGCTGGAACTACCCACGTTCCCATGCTTCTGATTTCATCAAACAATTCTGAGCAGCTCAAATGGGTTTGTTCAGTGCAACCCCAGCCCCTGAATTGCAGAGGACAATTATGGCACGTGATTTAGAAAACAATTCCTCAAAGAAAGCAGTGCTGAGCTATTGACCTCAACTTGTCTACTCCGACAGAGCAAAAGGACCCTACAGCAACTTGAGAAAAGTTAATGTTAGGCTACTGGAATCATAAGTAAGAGCTGCTATTTGGAAAAATAAGTAAAAACTGCTACTCGGGAATAATTAGTAAAAGTTGCTATCCTCCCATGCATGATGACATGGAATATTTGGAAAGAATTTGAAGTATAACTTCATACAATGAAAAGTTGGCACAAAAGTACCTAAACCTATGAACAAATGTTTAAGAAGCTGCGGTTTGGTACGATTCCCACAGACGGTGCTTTCTCAGACACAGTCCCACCCCCGCATGCAGGGTCCGCCAGTGGGAGGTGCTGAGACTTTCATCAGGCACGGGGACTAACGCTCAAGAGGAAGAGCTGACCTTGACCAGCCCAGACATTTGAGGACAGAGATAATGGGAGAGAACTAAACTCTAACATAACGGCATTCTAGCAATTAGAATCTCAGAGCAATTGTTTAAATTTCTTTATTTTATTTTTTATTTTATTTTTTTCATAACCATTTATCCCCTCTATGCCCTCTTCTACCTCTACCTCCTCCTTCCCCACCTCACTGTTGTCCATATCCATGAGTTCTCTCTTTTTTTTTTCTCTTTTGCTCAATCCCTCCACTACCCACCCAACACCCCATCCCCCACCCATTAGAGCTGTCTGCCTGTTCTCTGTCTATGAGTCTGTCTCTATTTTGCTTGGCAGTTCAGTTTGTTCATTAGATTCCACATCAAGTTAGAAACACACTGAGAAGGGAGATGGGTGAACACTGGAGTAGCAGCAGCAGTGAGGACTTTACCAGAGGAGGAATAAGAGCATGAGAGAGGAGGGGGGTTTGCAACTGTGCCATCTGAAAAGAATGACCTAACTTAACACACTGAGGAGGGGGGTTAGCTGAGCCCCAGGATTGCTCTGGAAATTTTCTCAAATTGATTTTCTTCAATATGGAGATAAATAAAATATGACTGAATCGGCTGTGCTATAATATGGCTCACTTGGGAGGCTGTGAATTATTTATTCCTGAGTATGTATCCATTCGGCTTATTTATTCACTAACCCTTTAAAGCCATCTGATAAAATCATGCAAATTTTTCTTAACTCGCCTCATTTGGGTAGACCTTCCTTTGCACTCCTGAGCTCCTCTCATGGGTACATCTGGGGAAAGGCACTCCACTGGGCAGCAGGGGACAGTCACACCCACATTTGGACTCGTCCCTCAAGAAAGCCACAGGCCCACAGAAAGTGGTGACTGCTCTCTTTAAACTCAACTGCTTCCAACATAAAGTAAGAAATAAACTTCACCGGCCCCTCCTGTAACTTCATGCTCACTCCATGCCTGGCGCAGCACATATGTTGGTGCAAAGCAGGCAAGCTCCTCCTCAAGTTCCTCCTTACAGACTGGCAGAAGGCACAAATGTTAGACCAAAACCGGCAGAGGAAGGTGGCATGCAACTGTAAATTGTGAGGAGCACTATGAGAAGGCACTGCTGCTTGAAGAAGCAAAACTAAGAGCACTCGTTTAGGCTTGGCGGGTTCAGGGAAGCCTCTCTGATCAAAGAGCACTTTATCCTGAGACCTGAGGGATGGCTAAGCATGAGCAGAAAGGAGGGGACAGGTGTGCCTGGCAAAGGGAAGAGCATCGAAGGACTTGTGGCGACTCTGAGGAACATGTGGAGCTGCACATGGACTGTGGCAGGTGAAGGATGAGTGACATGAAATGAGCTCCAAGACACAGGCATGGCCTGGGTTGGGCAGAGCCTGTGCATCCTTTTAAGGATTGAAGTTTTCTCCCAAGATCACTGGGGAACCAGCCACTAACGGAGGCGCTGCTCCCTTCACTGCTGCATAGAGAATGGATCTGAGCAGGGGAGAAGTAAAAAATCCAGTTAGAAGGTCATTCAACTGTCCAAAGAAAAGGTGGCCATGACTCCAGCCAGACAGTGGCTCCAGAAGGCAAGTGGAGATGTGGTACACTGAGATGGGGAGACAGGAGGAGGAGGAGGTTTGAGGGGAAAGACCATGAGTTCTGTTATAGACACCGGATTTGAAATTCCCATGAAACCTTCCAGTGAAGATATCAGGTAGGTTGTTGGATTTATGAGTGGGAAAGAAGTAACATGTACAGGGAGAAGGAAGAAACCGGATGAGAATAAAAACAAAACAGAGCAGTCAGAGAGTTCAACCCCGGAGATAGGAATCAAGAGGAGAGCATCGCTGGCTGTGTCGTGTCTGAGATGTCTGAGGACCCCTCTTCCAGGCCATGGCTGGCTTTAGCAAGAACAGCTTTAGCAAAGTAACAGAGGCAGAAGCTAGCTTAGAGGGGGTTGAAAAAGACAGGAATTGCAGAGGTGGAAACAGTTAAGTGTGGGCTACCCGGTTTACCCTTGAACAAGGAGGAACTTAGGAGCATCGAAGCACCACTCAGTTGAAAACCTGCATATAAAGTTTGACTCCCCCAAAACTTAACTACCAATAGCCTGCTGTTAACATAAACAGTGATCAGCACATTTTGTATGCTATATGCATTATATGCTCTATTCTTACAACAAAGTTAGAGAAAAACGTTAAGAACATCATAAGGAAGAGAAAATACATTTACCGTATTTATTTTTTTAAATCTGCATATAAAAGAACCTGGAAGTTCAAACCTGTGTTGTTCAAGGGTCAGAGGAGTATGGCTCAGCAAAAAGCAGAGCAGTGGCTGGGTGAGTCAAGGGAAGTTTTGTTTGTTAGCCTTTTGCTTTTCCTTTGCTGTCTTTCAGATTGGGGGAGGGGACTATAGAACTCTATAGTTAACCCTGGGAATAATCCAACAGAGAGGAGATCCTGAAGAGTCAGAAAAGCTAGGAGAAGCTGAGGAGCAGCAACCCTGAACTGCTGAGCACTGCCAGGAGGAGAGAGCACCCAGGAAGCTGGCACTCTACACAGGACTTGGGAAAAAAATGATTTTAATGTTTCCAAATTCCCAGGGCCATGAAGATGGGAAGCCTTGAGAATTTAAAATGTTAAAGGATGCCTACTCATGAACATTATGTGTTTGGGATACTGAAGTCCTATCAGCCAGCAAAACAATTTTGCTTACTGACTTGCTGACAATACCATTTAAGAACCCTCAAATTCTGAGTTTATTCGACCAATTATTTCTCTAATTCAAAACAACCCAAGGCTTTGTGTTTTATTACTCCTATTTATAGTAATAAAAATTCAACCCACAGATTCAAATAAACATGCAGAATGCAATGAAGTAAAATGAACTGGCTTAAAATGCATTACTAAGTAACCCCTCACAAATGGAGTCCCCCAGGCTTTATGTCCATACATATGCTGTTAAGTGCTTAACTCAAGGACACTCCCATTCCAGCAGCCGGTCCAAGGACAACAAACTCAATTTACAGAGCCTATAAGCAGAGGCCTGCATCTGCACAGCATGCTATGAGCGGCCAGGAGCTAGCCGGGTCCCCTACAGAGTTTCTGAGAATGGGGCTACATTTGTTTCTGAACGCTCACCTTTTAAGTATAAAGTACCACTCATTCACTCACTCAATAGATGTATACTGAACATCTGCCAAGTGCCAGCCATGGCTCAGTGCTAAGGACTCTATGGGAAATAGAAAAATTCTTGCCCACAAGAAGCTTTCACTCAAGGTGACAGAGAGAGAGAGAGAGAGAGAGGGAAGGAGGGAGGAAGAGAGGAAGGGAGGGGGGGGAGAGAGAGAGAGAGAGGGGGAGAGAGAGAGAGAGAGAGAGAGAGAGAGAGAGAGAGAGAGAGAGAGAGGTTAAGCAGGAGAAGACAGAAGACATTCAATGCATATCTTGAATGTGGCTACTTCTCATCACCTCACTGCCACCACCCCAGTCCAAGTCACCATCAAGTCCCACTTAGATTACAACAGCCTCCAAACTGGTCATTAGGCTTCTACTTTGCCCCTCTATGATCTCTTCTCTGTAGAGTAGCCAGAAAAAAAATACTTTTCAGTTAAGTCAGATCAGGTGTAAGCTCTGCTCCATACCTTCAGATGGCTTTCCAAGTTACATTCAACTTACGTTATGAGTGAAATTTAAACTTCCATTTATAACTTACGAGGCTGCACTACTCTCTAGCTTCATGCCATGCCACTTCCTTTAGGGTAGGTTGCAAAATGACCACAATATGCTTTCCAGATATTCCCACCAAGAGGTGGGGCCAATTCTTCTCCCCTTGAATCTTGTATTAGCCATGAGAATTGCTTTGAACAAAAGAATGTGGCAGAAGTGATTATAGGATTACCTGTTGGTGGATGACAGAGCAATATAGACAAGCCATGCTGTCTGAGATTCTTAAGACCAATCAGCACTCAGCTTCTTGGCTGCGAGAGACACATGAGTGAGCCCAATCAAGACCAACAGAACTGACCAGCTGAGCACAGCCAAATTCCTGACCAAGAGGCTACTGAACTAAATAAATAGTAGTTGGTTTAAACTACTAAGCTTTGAGGTAGTTTGTTATGCAGCAAAAGCTAACTGATATATCTCCCTTTATCCATCTTGTTCCTACCTCACCACTTCCTTACTGTTATACACATACAGAAAATACACTTTGCAACCCGGGGCCTTTGCACTTGCTATTTCCAACATACAAGAGCACTCCTCACCCAGACAGCCATATACTGTATATCACTCCCTTGAGTTCTCTGCTCAGCTGTGACCCATCAGTGAGGCCTTCCCTGAACACACAGCATGGAATTACAAACTCACCAGCCCCCTTTACACTCTCTTGCCTTCCCCTACTCCCCTTTTCCCTCTGGTAATTCTCATGCTATTGTCTATGATTTTGGGTGTTGTGTTTTTTGTGTTTTTTTTGCTTAATCCCTTTACCCTTTTCACAAAGCCCCCAAAGCTGTGAGTTTGTTTTCTGTATATGTGAGTCTGTTTCTATTTTGTTTGTTAGTTTATTTTGTTCACTAGATTCCACATATAAATGAAATCATATAGTATTTGTCTTTCTCTGACTGGCTTATTTCTCTTAGCATAGTGCTCTCCAGGTCCATCCATGCTGTCCCAAAAGGTAAGATGAATAGATAAGGTCCTTTATAAGACCTTCAAAAAGAGTCAAAGTGCATTAATAAAAATGGTATGCCCTGTTCAAACCTGTTTTTAAACTATCTTTCAGAAACAATGTAGGAGATCTGTCTCCCTAGTTTGCATATTAAGTTTTGAAAAGGTCTTGGTATTTATGGGTTTACAGGTGAAGTTCCCAAATTTTCTTGGTTCACGGAGCCCTCAGTGTCACAGTAAATTTTCTCACATCACTCATATGCCAAAGAAACAACTTACAGTTCTGTTTATTAAGTAGTTGAATTCACACAACTTCATGGTACTTATATCTTAACAACTTAGCCACTTAAAAAATAATATAGGTAAATGTCATTATTAAATGACCACAATTACTTATAATGGGACAAGTGGCCCTGTTAGGCACTGCAGAGCTTTTCAAATTTTGGACTCAAGTAAGACACTTCCACGTCCAATCCCTGTTCCACCTTGATTTTCCTGGGGCACTTCATTTTATCAGAGAATCACTTAACATCTGGCTTTCACAAAAGGAACCTGTGAGAACTAATGTTGAAACCTGAAACCCTGAGCTACCTCGAACTAGCAATTTACCCTCTTCCCTACAGATGGTGTAATATTTTCCTTGAAAATTTACAATATCCAGGGATGCCCCTGGGGAAGTCTCAGGGCATAAATTTCTAGGCCAGGAATTTTCATTAGCTTATTTCTCAGATACAACAATCCACTTAGGGACAAATTTTATAATTAACAACAGCAGATGAAAACCTACATTTCCAATAATTTATCAATCATTTCTAAGTTTTTGGTTGACTTTATGGCAGATCTGATATTTGTCAAGTTTTTTTTTCCCCCTAGAAGCATGGCTGTACTAGTACAGAAAACTCGAGGCCCAGTGCATGGATTTGTGCAACAATGGGGTCCCTCAGTCTGGCCTGCACCCTCTTGCAATCTGGGACCCCTCAGGGAATGTCAGACTGCCAGTTTCAGCCTAATCCCCGCAGGCCAGGCAGAGGGATGCCACCAGTGCACGAATCCATGCACCAGGCCTCTAGTATGCATATAAGATCTTTGGTTAATCTCTTCCCGCCTTTCCCCCTTCCCCTTCCCCACTGAGATTCATCAGTCTGATCCATGTTTCCATGCCTGTGCATTGAGTGTCTGCCCCCTGGTGGTCATTGCGCATCATAGCTACCAGTCAAACAGTTGGACGGTCACTTAGGCTTTTATATATACATAGATGCCGGGTCTGCCATGTTTTTATCATTTGATTATGTTTGCATTACTATAATTGCCTTCGATCTGAGGTTTCTTTGCATGAATATTTTTCAGCTTCTTGTCAATTATGTGATGGTAAAGTGGAGTTTAAACCTAGTATTGTAGGCTGTATGCTCAACTCCACAGCCTGATAATTGTGATATGTCACATTGAGGTGACGTGCAACAAGAGTAAGGGTGGTGGGGCCAACTGCTCATTGACTGGAACACAGCCGAGAGCACACTCATGACCATCTGACACTCAAACTGAGCACTGAGCACGAAAGCCAACCTGGATATTAAACACAGGTAAAGCTTCCATTGTGTGGATTGAACTGGGGTGGCACATGGTTCAAGTTCCATAAATCCTGGTATCATCATTGTCCTAGAGCCCTTGGTTCTGTGAAGCGTCCCCCAAGTAACCCCCCGCCACGCGGCTTTTAAAGCATGGAATAACTTCCCAGCAATGCTTGCACTGCCATGAAGAATCCAGTCCCAACCCTGGCATCCAGGGATGGATTTGGAGGTTGTAAACATAACCACGCCCTCCATAGATACCTTAGCTGGTGAACCTGACTGCCCTGTCCTTAAGCTTCTTCATGACAGTATCAAAGGGACCCATGTCAGGAAACCCAGAATATGGGGCAATATTACAACAGTTGCTCTATAAGGGGGGGAAAGCTACACAAATAAGTCAGGAGAAATTTAATACTAATCACTTTCAGGGTTAGTTGATAAACACTGGATAACCCACACTTGTATTTTTCTCTATAATGAGGCATAGCAAAGATGCGTTGGCCCTGAAATCTGTATATACTAAGGCAATATGATGAGAATTTCCTCATTCTGACTTGTGAACATAAATTATTGCTTGCAAATCCTTAGAAAGCAATCAGAATAAGTGTTCAATGTAAAGGATTCAGATAAATCCATTAACTGTTATCGTTAGTTTGAGTTTCTTAAGTAATATCATTCCAGCAGTTATTAAGCATTGCAACCTGGTGCAGTCATGGAGAAATCGTTAATTAAGGAATAAAGGATTCATCATTGTAATGTGAACCTTGGGTAAGTTGGGGTGGTAGGTGGAAGGGGCCCACGGGGTTCACTTGACAAAGAAAAATAAAAAAATTAAGATAAACCAGGGCTGGGAGGATAGATGAAAACAATGAAGGGGAATAAAAGATACAAACTTCCAGTTGTAAAATATGTAAATCACAAGAATATAATGTACAGCACTGGGAAAATAGCCAATAATGTTGTAATAACTTTGTATGGTGACAGATGGATACTAGATATATTGTTGTGATCATATAGTAAGGTATAATAAATGTCAAATCACTATGTTGTACACCTGAAACTAAGATAACATTGAATGCCAACTATACTGGAAAATAAATTTTAAAAAATAAAATGAATTAAGATAAATAATTTTCTTTTTTGCACAGTGCTCACCGTTTCCATAAAGTCAGATACCGAGAATGTATCGTGTAAATGCTGCTAATTAAAAATGAAATCATTTACAAGAAAATATTGGCAGACTAACTTTTAATGCATGAATTACTTTGCACTTTATTTCAAATTATAATACTTTGTAGAAGGAATGAAACTTAAGTTCTTAATTACAAAGTCCCTATTTGATATTGTTATCATTATTGTTACAATAGCTACTTTTTAATGACCTGTATAGACATTTTATGAATAAGAGCTAAGTGCTTATAAGAATATTATAATTAGCATTCTATAGTGGTCTTATGTTTCCTAAGGCAAGAAAAGCTAACTTATATATTCTTCCTTTGAACCTCTGTCTTTGGTCTTAAATATTTGGTTTCAAGTATTTCGAAATATCTCATGTAATGGGACATGTAGAGTTATGATTCTAATTGTAGAGTTAAGATTCTAGTAAGTACTGACATTAAATCAATTTACCATTTTAACTGTTCACCATAATATAATTTATTCTTCTAAACTTAAGATATGGCATCTTCACAAGTCCTGCTTTGCCAGGCATCTACTTTTAATAGGCATGAACATTTTATAAAGAGTCAGATTAATAACTTGATCAAAGCATTAAAAGTTGAAGGAATATTTTTGAATATTTAGTAACAACATAAATCTATCTACTTACATAATCTCAACTCAGTCAACAACAAAAATAAAAAGCATCTCCCATGGTTCTTATAAATAATGAATGGTCAGGATAATTAAAGTCTCCGATAATTCAATAATTAGATAAAGTAGCATATCTAGAGTAACTGGTTAAACATTCAAGTTTCACCAGGCCTGATGGAAATTCGTAGGAAAATGGGAAATTAATGGGCATGTACAAACATGGGGGACAAGTTTTCAATTCACATGTGTTAAGGAATCCAGCTCACTCTAAGTCATGTTCATTGATGGCTTTCAGGCTCAGAACAGAGACTTTTATACGCTTCAAACACCCTGCCTTTCTTTGCATTTAGGTTGGAGCCATGTGACCAACTGACCAATAGGATGTGAGTGACCAGATGTCAGCCACACCAGCCCAAGCCATAAGGCCCTTTTATGTGATCCTATCTCCTACTCTGGTACCTGAAGACCTTATGTTACAGATGGTCTATCTCCCATGAAGGAAGGCACTTGATCCATTTTGGCACTTGATCCAGCCAACATGCGTTAGCGGTACTCTCTGCTGTGTTAAAGCACTGAGATTTTGGGGTTTGCCCCCAGAGCACAGCCTCCTTTGACTAATACAAGGTATGCCTGGGCAGTCTGGTGAAGTGCCTGGGTCAACACAGCAGAAGTTTATTTACAGGATTAGACAACCTTCTGGACAAGGACTCAAGTGCCACAATTATAATTGTGTCATTGTTCCACAGAGAAGAGGAACTGTCCTGAGTGTGGCAAGGCATTGGCTTTGCAGATTTCTACACTGACGCAGCTCCTAGGACCCATGCTAGTACGACATGGGGGAGGGCAGAGGGAGTGACAGGCTGGGTGCCAAATACTCTTCATTTGATCCTCCAAATCTCATTTCTGTTTGTCTTGCCCTGTTCTTTATAAAATCATTGCATTAGCTCCCCTGCCCTCTGGCTTCTGATTGGATAAGGGCAATGGGTGGGGCCTGCAGAAGGTCAAAGGGAGAGAGGGAGGGAAGTGAAGTGGGGGCATCTGCTCCCTGTGCTCCCTCCCTTCCTGACCATGAACTTAGCAGTGGCTATATTCTTCTACACCCTAATGTGTCTCCTTTCCCACATTACAGCTCTGAATAGACAGTGCTTGATGTCACCACCTATGTAACCTTAAGCTGGAGTGGTCTGGGGAAATCATCTTTCTTAAAGAAGGTGATGTGGAAAACTGCTCCCTAACCAAAGAAATAAGTAATCTCCTTGGGATGAATTTTAAGAGTTTAAGTCATATACCAAAGTGTGTATGTGAAAACATCACTTCAAATACGTATTTCAAAGTCCATAAGAAAACTGATCAGATATTTTAAAAATCAGATTTAAAAAATGTGAGCAAGCTTGGTCATCTGTTCATACAAGTAATTCATAAAACATCGATTCCTGATGAATATTTAAACCTTATTCACTTGCTCTGCCCTTTTGTGCCCAGTTCTTTCCATTTCCAAAATTGTCACTTGGTTTGTACTTAAGATCTCTCTTTTTCAGTGTTTATATTTTGACACAAAGACGTGCCATTAACCCTTGACTGGCAAGGATTGATTAGAAAATGAGTTTACTGCCCAATGTCCCTGATTCTAACACATCTTTCAACCCTTTATGTGGCAACCAGAACTTATAAACTGTTCAACACAGTCCATGCAATAGGCATGTAATTGACATGCACTGCTACTCTGCTGCTTGAACACACCACACTTTTTTATTTCTGAAGAGGCAGATGTCTTACAAATGTAACAGTAAACATCCAACCATCCAAAGACATTTACAAATTACCTAAAATTGTAGAATAGCTGGGAATGTTTTCTATCACTTTTGCACTATTGTCAGGATTTCTTTGGTTACACTTTCTGGGCATTGCTCAGGAAAGCTTTTTCTAGCCTATAGTTTGCAAAGTCATAGTACACAATGGGGAAAGAAATTCCTTATTTTTTAAGTTAAGTGCTTTATAATGAAGTAGCTATGCCAAAGTTGATTTTACTTAATATAAAGATGTCCAAATAAAGATATTTAAAATATTTTAGAGTTATTTTATAGTCCCATTATGCTTTAAGTAAGTAAATTATTTTTCAAACAACCTGCTGGCTCAGCAATACTTAGTTTCTACAACTGTGTTTCACCAATTCCAAAAAAGACTATAAAAGTTAACTGGAGAAATGAGAAAATTATTGTAACAGCCTTCTCAAGTTTGTTTTCAGGAGTTTCTAAAGAGAAATAGTAATTTCCAGTTGACATTCATTTCAATGAGTTACATGAGTCTTTTGTTTGAGGTCATTTTATGTCACCTTCCCAACTTACTTTACACAGAACTGGGGATATGTTGTTACCAGAGTGATCAAAGCCTACCAGTGAGATGAGGGCCAAAAGAAAAATAAATCAAAATGAAAAAATAAAGAGTATATAGTCAAATGTCTGCTATGAAATACAAATGGATAAAATTTCTATGTCTTCTCATTTTTGTATTTCAAGATATATTTCCTAGAAAATTAATAGAGACAAAATATTTCACTACAGAAAAAAACGAGAGATAATTAGTGCCCTAAGATTTTGTCTAACTGCATTATGTAAATACAGGTAAAATAGTATTTGAATAAATTCAATAATTACATCCTGATTCTATTTTAGAAATGTGGTCCACTGCTCAGCTAACAATCCATATTAAGGAAGTCAGGAATGCTTAAGATATGCTTCTAACTCATAGTGTAATTATTGGGAAAGAAAACAGCCATCATCACAACAAATCAACCTAGTGTCACGGCCAGAGATGGAACCATGGCTGACAGTGCATCTCGGATATGTTTATATTGCAGGCACATTGTATGTTCTCAATGAAATTCACTCCCTAAATCCTTTCCTATCTGCCACAATTTATTTTAGTCCATACGCCTGAAGGCTCATGTTAATTTACCAGGCAAATATGATCTAATGGATCCCTCATTTTAAATAGATAAAACAATTTTGAATATTTACACAGGCTTTTAAATATACATGTTAAAGCCAGCAGTAACTTGACTATTCCACTTAATAGAGGATAGCCTAAAGAAGTAGGTAGAAGGGAGGAGTAAATTAACATGAATCCACACGGAATATTAAGGCAAGTGCTACCAGAGTCGAAAGTCATTCATTTTAAAAAGCTCAGAAGTCTAATCTTAATGCCAATAACTCCTGATTAATTTGTCAGGAAGAAAGCAAACAATCATCCTAAAAGAAACACTACAAAGTAATGTAGCTGGTTCACTATGCAGTAATGTAATCTCATTAGAATCACCTTCTACAAAGAAAAGGAAGAAGAAAACAGTAAATTTCAGTTTGCTATTTATTATTTCCAATTTTGAAATATAATAAACATACAAATGTGTAATTATTTTAGCACAAGGATGGAAAAAAATGGACCTGGTAGTAGAAAGGGAAGAAAAAAATGTAATCTAAAACAAAATGTAGCCCAACTGGCATTGCTCAGTGGTTGAGCATCAACCTATGAACCAGGAGGTCAGGGTTCAATTCGAGGTCAGGGTTCAATTCCCCAGTCAGGGCATGTGCCTGGGTTGTGGGTTTAATCCCTAGTAGGGGCCGTGCAGAAGACAGCCAATCAATGATTCTCTATTACCATTTGATGTTTCTATCTCTCCCTCTCCCTTCCTCTCTGAAATCAATAAAAATATATTTTTAAAAAATAAAACAAAATGTTAGCAAACAATATGAAAAACTGGGGGGAAATAGAGACTAAAATAAAACGAAATAAAACAAAACGTCAGCAAAGCAGTATGAAGAACTGGGGGGGGGGGGGGGGGGATGGAGACTAAAAAGGCAGCAGATTGAGGGGATCTGGGTATGAATCCTTTCTTTCAATGACCCACTCTGGAATCATGAATGAGTCAGTCTAGCCTCTCTGGAGTTCAATTTCCTCCATCGAACTACATGATCCCTCAGATCCTTTCCAGCTTAAATATTCTGGGAACATTGCCATTTCACAAAGGACAGCTCAAAAAGTGAGATTAATTTACTTTCTGCTTAGCAATTGGAATACATGTCCTGTTTTCCCCCTAAATACCTACTCAGTTCTAACTTATGCCAACCTGATCTGATTCTGTGACTTGCCTTTGCCAATAGAAATGTTATAAATTGCTGTGTATCAGTTCCAACCCTTTCTTGGAACCCTGACATTTGAATAAGCCAAAAGCCAAACTAGCCTGGAGAAGGAAGGAGAGCCCAGTTATCCTAGTCCAGGCCAGAGTTCAGCCAGCCTGCCAATGCCCAAAATGTGAGAGATCTCGGCTAAGATCCAGAGAAGCATTTCTCTACCCTATAGCTAAACACAGAGGAACTAGAGAATCCAGCCAAGACCAGAAGATCGCGTCGACTACCCAAAGATTAACACACAACAACAAAGGATTATTGTTGCAAGCCACTGAGTTTGAGGGTTTTGTTACACAGCACTAGCTAACTAATTTACTTAAATAGGAACAGAAAATTGTAACGTATAGATACACATACACATATTTACAAAAGTATGAAAAATGTTAAAATACTTAAAATATCCTTAAAAGAAATAAGCAAGAATTGAGTACTCCAAAAGCCAATTGATTAAACAAAAATATATCTCTTTAGACAATTCACATAAAAATGCAAATGGCTAGTAAATATAACAATCTACTCAACTCTGTTGATAAAATAAACAGCAAAATTTAATAAATGCTGATGTTGGCATGAGAAGGCAACCATTCAACACGCTCCTGGTGACAGTGTGAAGTGGCACAGCCATTCTCATAACTTACCTCATATTGTATCTTGAGTATGAAAAATGCTCAGACTCATGTTTTATGAAAGTATTTCATAATAAAATACTTTAAAAAACAAACCAAAAAGACACCATCAAAAAATGTTCATTCTCTTTCATCTATTAACTCTAATTGGACCTAAACATAATGAAATAGTTATAAATATGAACAAAATTTGATGTGACAAGAATTTCAAAAATTAGGAATATATATTCTGGTATAGGCTTTAATTAAGAACTATGTAACTATTACAAAATCCATAGGTAATGAGTATTTACAAAAATGAAATAAGAACAATACAAAGAGATAAACTTGGTTCTAAATTTTAGGTATATAAACCATGACTACAATTTAACAAAATTGTATGTGTGTATTTATTTAAGACTAGAAGGAAACAGAAAATCATGCTAAGTAATATCTATATCTAGACAAACATCTCTGGCACACACACACACACACACACACACACACACACAGAGCTTTCAAATTCCCTACACTAAGCATACATTAATTTTATAACTATAATCAATAAATTTGCTTTTTTAACTATTCAGTATAGCACTGGGAGAATTTAGTGATCATTTCCTGACTCAGTACATTTTATAATCTTTTCATCAGTGACTACATATCAGCACAGTATATAAACTTAATAGTTCTGGGTCTTTAAGCAAACCAGGAGACTTCATGAATCTGCAACGACATTGTTAAAGGCAGGGGTGATCAGAAATAAACAAAATGAGATTCAAAAGGGACCCCTGCTGGGTCATTAACAGAGGTTAAGCTAATTACACAGTGCACTGTAGAGAACAGTGTAACGTAGAGAACGAAGGCAGGTGTGTCTGAAATAGATCTAGGAGGTAGTGGACCAGAAATTTGACATGAATTAGAAAGCTGTGTAGAAAATCAAGTTCATTATTGAAACCTAAATTGACAAAATATGAGAATGATTCCTCCCCACCCTACTGGCCATGTATAGTGTTTTATGAATATCATCTATATAGTTTTTGGATCCACAATTTAAGAAGAGGGGTTCAAAGGAAAACATTATAAAGAATAATATCTCTTTAGAAATGAGATCATGTAGCCAAAAGAGAAAACACTGTTGAAAAGATTTAAATCTCGGAATAAATGAAAAGTAATTATTACATAGCTGGCAATGGCCAGGTGGTCTCCATGTCTACTGAAAAAAAAAATGCCCCCGAAAATGAGTGAATCCTTTCTAGGAAACCAGCATAATATCCACACCAACATGTGGCAAAGACAGCACACCCACACACAAAGAAATGGCAAATTCCACTTTTCTTTTCTTATTTCAGAAATCTCAAAGTAAGTATGTGCAAGCCAAAGTCTGCAACTATAATGGGGCTCATAACAGGTGTGCAAGGACAGTTCAAGTTAGAATATAAGTCACTATAATTCTTCATATTATAAGTGTGCGCAGAGCCAAGGCTGCAGGACTCTTGGTTTATTCTGGAAGTTGGAGGAATCACCTAGATGCCAAACCAACAGAAGAAGAACCATCAAAAATCTCCCTCCCAGAGTTCTTTCGACCCTCTGGACAGGACGCCTTGACCGAGTATGAAGCACTTTGCTCTACCCACTAGCTGATGTACAACACATCAGATGCAGACAAATTCTTCTGGTGTGCCTAGTCACCAGAGGGTGCCAGACACTGTCCTGGGTGTTAGAGATATCCTAGCAGAGATAAGCCTTCCTCATCTAGTTCACTTTCTGGCCCTAAATCTAAAAGCAGGAATAATTTCGCAGCGTGAGCCCTTTTTATTGGTAGTAAACACTCCCCAAATCTCGGGCACTGAGTAAAATAAAAAGAAAAATGTGGCTCCTCCCTGAGGATCCCACAGCATCCACAAGGACACGAAGGCCATCTGGAAACTGGTGATCTATAAATACCCGTCATTTGCTACGGGCAAAATAAGAGCAGGAAGACCCTGGAAAGTCTTCAAACAAAGATGTGAGAGAAACACATTCACTGGCAGCTAAGCAGCCTGGGACACCATTATGTGCACAGCACATTCACTTTAATATTTTTGAAGAAAATTGACATTTTTTAAAGCCAATAAAATCTATTTTCCATTCTCTTTCAAAATGTGAATTAAAACTCAAGAGCCCAGAAACATGAGAACAATATATTCTGACCTTGTGCAGAAAGAGTGGCTCCAACACATCTACACTGCACAAAGTACATTCTATTCTCCAGGTGCGTCAAGTTCATGACCGCATGGCACAAGGACCCCTCGAGGCCTTCAGCAATTAGGATGGTGCTTGATTTTCAGGGAACTTCTTCCCCCTGTTTCTGGCAAATCACTTTAACACACATATTTTAAAAGGCAAAACACAGCCCCCCCTATGATTTCCACATGACTCACTGCCAAAAATTGAGAAGGCGGCCTTGTGATCATTTCTAAAAGGAAAAACAGCAGATCCTATCTTCATCAAAGCCAACATGACTAAAAGCCTCACTGGAGGAGTTGGTGTAGCGGATTCTAAAACTAAAATAGTTAACAAGTAATTAAAATGGGTGTAAAATATTAAATCATACTCTACTTTACAAAGGCGAGCCATTTCTAAGAAGAGATCTTTAAGAGGCAAAAGCGTCCAAGAACTTACAGTCCTAATATGGTTTTCTGAGCAACCTGGTACCTATGTCATCGTCTCCTCCACTCAAGCCCACTTTCCTTGTTAAAATAACATTAAAAGTAATTCCATTCCAGGGCCATTGAGATGGATGTCAAAATACTTCATCTGAGCCTGACAGAGTCTTAATCCAAGTAGATGGCTCATAAAGCAACCAGACAGCAAAGTCTATCCTAGAGGACTACAAGGCAGCCGGTTGTGCCCTGAGGACTCAACCTGTCTACAGTCCTGGTTGCCAGCATTTCAATGGAGCACAGCCTGTGTGCAATCCAGTGACGCAGTCCTGGTTGCCAGCGTTTCAATGGAGCACAGTCTATGTGCAATCCAGCAATCCCAAGTCACCGTGACTGCTTCCATCGACCTCCTCTCCTCTGTTAGCTCCACTCAAGGGAAAAGCCCTCTTGACACTTTGTGCATTTTACCTTGGAAGTATAAAAGCAAACTATATCAGATGTTAAACGGGGCAAAACACCCTGTGTCCATCTCTCCTCCCTTCTCCTCTGTTCCTCAGTTTCTTTACCTGTCCTTGGCTCTTCTTTCTATCGAATGCTATCTAGCTGATCACTTCGTTCTGTCTCTATTCCTGACACTCAACACATTGAGGACGGATCACGAGAATTCTCGTGTTCTCTGTTCTAAGGTTTGTGGCCAGTCATACTTTTAAAAGATATTAGCTCATAAGAACATATAATAAATAACTTCAAAATGCAATGGGTATTTAATTTTAAAGCGTGCCTTTAACATTTATGTAAAACGTTTTTTGTACTCATTCAATAGAAACTTATCTGGCCACTGGGTAAAGCTAGCAATAAAACTACGGGTCTGCATTAAGATAGCGTAGGGAGGTGGAGGGGAAGAGAGCACCATGAAGATGGTGGAGCCAGGGAGGTAAAGTGGGGTGGGCGAGGACAGCTGATGGGGGGACTTGTCTTGACCTGCCCTCTGCTCCTGTTCCCCAGACATCCTCTCCCTCTCCCTTTAACACTCTCTGTCTGGTCCCCTGGGCCAAGGCAGTCTGGGCTGCTCTGGTCCACCCTTGCCGGAAGCCAGTCTCAGCATGTCGTAATTACAAGAGTTTCATCAAAAGGTTGATGAAGCTTGGGGGGCTCAACAAGGGCTGAGCCACAAATGTAGTTTACCTGTTGGAACGGGCTAAAAAGCATCTCCCTAAACCTGAATAGTATTGTTTACTGCCAGACAGCCCAGGGCATCTTAATCTGCATGTTATTGCCTCCTGTTGGCCAAACACCTGAACAGCTGTAGGCTATTCCCCAATCTTACAATGCTTCTGTAAACCCTACCCTTTGAAACCCTACCCTTTGAAGTGTATTATCTCCACCTTGCCTTAGGACAAATTGTGTTAATAAATAGCATGAGATCCTGAGTCAAGGCGAAGCCTTTAGCTCCTGTAGCTGAAGCTCCTCTGACCCCCAATGCCTTTCAAAACTATCTTTTGTCTTTGGACTCCTTCTTAATCATCTACGCACAGCCTTTCTCCAGCTTGCTGAACCCCTTCGTAATGCTGGGACAAGAACCCCAGCATTAATGGCCGCCCACTCAGGGGCACCAATACACCTGGCTGGCCTGTTCCTCCTCCTGTCTCCCAGGAGCTGGCTCACCATGCCACTGAATGTGGATATTCTCTCCCTCCAAAATGAACCCGCCTCACCCTTCGTCTTTAAAGTTCTGGTAATCTCTCAAGCAGCTAATCTGATACACTGTCCAACAAGAAAGTGCCCATGGAAGAGAACTGTTCTAAGCAAAAGCAAGCCCAAGGGACACAGGCATTTTTTTCCTCAACTCTAATTCAGTCTTTTTGCTAAGCCAAAGAGACCAGTTGCAAAATAGAATAAGAGCAGTTGCAAAGAAGGGGAGGGAGGTATTTGAGAGAATTTTGTCTAGGTCTAGGGCAGCAATTTTCAACCTTTTTCATCTCATGGCACACATAAACTACTAAAATTCTGTGGCACATCAAAAAAAAAAAGTATTTTTTTGCTTTTTTGACAAAAAATAGGTATAATTTTGATTCATTCACACTGGACAGCTATTGTTGTGTTGGCTGTTATCATTTTTTAATTTGACAATCTAAGGGAAGAGAGGTCAGTGCCCCTGACTAAATAGTCAGGTATCACATGTTTTTAAAATGTTTAAATTAAATTTATTGGGGTGACATTGGTTAATATGATCATATAGGTTTCAGGTGTGGATTTCTATTTACAAGATCTGTATATTGCACTGTGTGCTTGCCACCCAAAGTCAAATCTTCTTGTCACCATATATTAAACCCCCGCTACCCACAACCCCCTACCCTCTGGAAACCACCACACTTCTGTTTGTGTCCAAAAGTTTCAGTTTTATATCCTACATATGAGTGAAATCATATGGTTCTTAGCTTTTTCTGACTGATATATTTCACTCTTGTGGCATAAGTTGAAAATCACTGGTCTAGGGGAATATGGGCGTGAAGCGGGAGCTGCAGTCATATCCTCAGGCCTGAGTTTGGGTGAGTCCCCCAAAAAAGAAACCTAGCTTAGACACACAAGTAACAACATACTGGCAGGACTTCAGAAGGAGTCTGATTTAAATGAATTGCAGTGGGTTTGGGTGTAAGAGCTGCAGCCTGGAGACCCACATGCAGGACTCCCTCTGGTCCAGGGTCCCTAGCCATGAAGTCTGCTCACTCCATGTTAACAGAACCTAATTGACTTTAATCAAAACAAACAGAAATGCCTGGTTCTTTATTTCAGAACAAGCGATCCAGAATAACCTGCCTCAGTCTCAATGTACCCATCTGTAAAATGGACTAAAGATAAAATTAAAATCAAAGGTTTTTCTTAAGGGATTTTGGGGCTAATGCATGTGAAAGCACTTTATAACATGGAAAAACAAGGAAATGTTCATTATTATTTCTCAGAGAAAATCAGAATGAACACTGTAAAATGAGTTTAGTAAATAAAATTGAGGATATGTTCTTAAGTACTCTCTAAATATTCATTAAGATGACTAGATGCCCTTTAAAATGGGGTTTATCAAATTGCTCTGTGATGCCTAGAACCAACTCTTCCCAGTGTGTTATTCATCTTGATGTATAATAACCAGCAGGTCCTCACTGCCCTCTCCATAACAGAACACTTGTTAACGGCATCACCCTATACACTCTTATTCTCTCTTTCCTTCATTCTCTACCACTAACTATTAAACATGTGCTCACTGACCTTCTCATCCTCTTTATCCCATATCCTACCTCTTGTTTTTCCATCAACCAGTTTGATTGATTTGGGGGTTTTCACATTTAGCTAAAGTGTGGGCTCTGATTCTTAATCAAAGCAACACATTGCAATCTATTTATCCAGCACACAGAGGACTGCTCAGATATGAGTCACATGGCTCCACCTGCAATGAAATTATATTTTAATTTCATAACAAAGTGAGGAATTCATGGTGCCAGAATAAGTAAATCACTTAGCACTGCCAAACACTGTGATTAAAAATAATTTTCAGTTCATTACCTGAATTTTTAGGCTATTAAGCAAACATTTAAATTAAATGGAAACATGGGAGTTGATAACTAAATTTTCAACCTTAATCTTGATTTTTAAATGTCACCTGCCCACCACATAAAAAAAGCAAAATTAAGAGTGACAGCTGACATAAGTGAGAAAGTGAGAAAAAGACATAGTACATGGAGCTTGTAGCACAATCACTACAGAATCTTCCCATTCGAGTTAGAATGAGGATTAGAATCAGGATTCACTTAGACATTGAAGGTTAGCAGAAAGGAGCTAAATACATTCATTTAATAAAGTCAAAGATCTTCCATCTTTGGGGTTGCACTTACTGACTTGTTTTCAGGGAGTAGAGTATGGAGGAAGGCAGAGAGAGGAAGTAACCTTACAGTGGAGAAACCTGACAAACACTACCTCAAACCAGGTGATTGAGGTCAACATCAACAGTGATAAGTCATGTGGTTAGCATGTACCCTTAATATGATGTGATGAGAATGGCACTTCACCTCTATAGGTCTTCCTCCCAAAAAAACATTCCAGTCTACCTCAGAGAAAAACACCAGCAAATCCAAATTGAGGAACATTCTAAAAGACCAATACTCCTCAAATCTGGAAACTGTCACACCTAAGGAGACACGACTAAATGTAATACAGTATCCTAGAGAGATCCTCAAACAGCAAAAGGATATTAGTGGGAAATTAGTAAATGTTTAGTAAAGTGTGGAGCTTAATCAATAATAATTGCCAATATTTCTCTCTCCGTTGTGACAAGAGCACCATAGTAATGATATAAGAAAAACTGGGTGTGAGGTACAAAAACTCTCTGTACTATCTTTGCAACTCTCCTGTAAATGTAAAACTATTCTAAAATAATAAGTTTATCAAAATGTCAAAGATCATTAGCTATAAAACTAAACATAGATAACTTTTATTTGCAAACATTTTGTAGGCCTAGAATAAATAAGAGGCAGTTATATTTTGTTGTTGTTTCTTCTATACTTTCAAATTCCAGATCCCACATCTCTTTCATTTTTTCTTGTCTTCCTTTGTGTCCTGGTGCTAGCTGTCTGCCACCAGACTTCTAAGGGCAGGCCTCCATTCCTAGACAGCTCCCCCTCACCCGACCTTAAACTCCCTTTCCTGACCCGGACCATGGCCTCTTCCCACTGTTCTCTAGAAGAAACTGATCCATTCATTGATGTTAATGTTATCAACAGTTCTTAAATAATCTACAGACCGCCTGGAGTAATGTTTAAAGGCAAATAAGTAAATTTTATTGGAAAGGCCCACAAATTTGGGGGCAACATGAGCTTTTCTGGACTTTTCCATCATGCCAAGGCAATGGGAAAGGGCCCATTCTTCACCGAGACACCTGGACAGAATTTGTAAATAAATCTCAGTGTCCTTCCTAGAATTTAAATAAAATGGACACCTAAAATGCTTTTGTTTTGTAGTTATCTACCGAAGTCCAGAAGTAAGCTTTTGCTATGGAATGAATTGTGTCCCCTAAAAAATCCTTATGTTCAAGCCCTAATCCCAAATGTCACTGTATCTGGAAACACAATCTGTAAAAGTTAATTAATGTTAAACGAGGTCATAAAGGGGGAGCAAATCTGATGATCTGATAAGAAAAGAGTTCTTGATATGAGGGCACAGAAAGAAGGCAGCACTACAAGCCAGAAAGAGAGCCACACCAAGAATCGATCTGCCAGCACCTTGATCTTGCACTTCCCAGACTCCAGAACTGTGAGACATAAATTTTTGTTGCTTAAACAACCCAGTCTGTATTATTTTATTATAGCAGCCAAAGCTGACTAATACAATTCTTTATGAAAGAAAAGGTGATTTTAGAATACAAGACCAAACAAAGTTACTCTCTATAAAATGATTCATGTGATGAAAAGATCAGTTTGCTGATACTGGTAGAAGTGTAATTTGTCCCAGATAAGAAAAAGCTGAAGGAGTTCATCACCATGAAACCAGTATTATAAAAAGTTAAAAGGACTTCTTTAAGAAGAAAGGGAAAAAAGAGAACAAAAATGTTAATAATAAAATGGCAATAACTACATATCTATCAATAATTACTTTAAATACAAATGGATTAAATTCTCTAATCAAAAAACATAGGGTGGTTGAATGGATTAAAAAAAACAAGACCCATGCATATACTGTACTGCCTACAAGAGACCCATTTCAGATTGAAAGTCACACAGAGATTGAAAGTAAAGTGATGAAAAATGGTATTCCATGCAAATTAAAGGAAAAGAAAAGCTTGCATAGCAATACTTATATCAGACATAATAGACTTTAAAACAAAGGCTATAACAAGAGACAAGAAGCTCCCCACTCCCCCACACACACTGCCAATTCCACTTCTGAAGAAACTCAAAACACTAATTCAAAAAGACATTTGCATCCCTATGTTAAGTGCAGCATTATTTACAACAGCCAAGATATGGAAGCAACCTAAGTGTCCATTGATAGACGAATAGATATGGTACATATATACAATGGACTATTTATTCAGCCATAAAAAATTTTTAAATGTTACTATTTGCAACAATATAGATAGACCTAGAAGGTATTAGGCTAAATGGAATAAGTCAGAGAAAGACAAATACCATGTGATTTCACTTATATATGGAACCTAAAAAATGAAACACCAAAACAGAAAAAAAGAAATATATTTTGGAAAAAATATAAACCATGTTCTTTGGTCTCATTCTAGTGCATGCTTTTATCCAATCAACTGCATAAAGGTGTTTTTCATCCTAGTGAATGTCACTAGTGCTACTTTTCATAGAATTGCTATCTCCATATTTAAATATCCATGCAATACATGACCCTCAGATGGGTGCCCTAATGGTCAATTTCCTTCCATTTCTAGATAAGTTTTGTCCATATTTGCCCAAGAGAAATAATTAGATAAACTTTTACCTTTTTATGCACTGGATCTTTAAAAGGGTTTTCTGTGGAAGCAATTCAAATTCCTTATGTCAAATTCAATAATACCACCCCCTCAAAAAAATGTTCATAAATGGGATATATCATGCAGTTGTATTCAGTGGACATTGGAATGCAAAGCTCATGATAATTTTCAAGGACGATGGAAACTGCTTGATTTTGTAAATAAAAGAATTGGTATGGTACATAAAGTCAACTTCCTCAATCAAGAGCAGATGATCTTGATAATCTCCCTGTCTAAAGGCCAAGACCCAATTTGCTTCTATTTTATTAAATTAAAGGGGCTTGCTATGGCTGGTGTGGCTCAGTTGGTTGGGCATTGTCCTGTGCACCACTTCAGGGTACATGCTTAATCTCCAGGTGGGGGCGGGGGGTTGCAGGAGGCAGATAATAGATATTTCGCTATCACATCAATGTTTGTCTCTCTCTCCCTCTTTCTTCCTCTCTCCCTAAAAATCAATTCAAAAATCTTAAAAAAAAAAAATGTTTAAAGAGGCAGGCAGAGTCCCAGTAAACTCTCCCAGGGGTTTTCTTTATATTATACCAAATATTCTAACTCATGAAAGTTGATATCATAAATAAGCAAAACAAGGTACCATTAAGCAAAGCCTTTAAAAAATATTTTTATTGATTTCAGAGCGAAAGGGAGAGAGAGAGAGAAACATTAATGATGAGAGAGAATCATTGATTGGCTTCCTCCTGCATGCCCCACACTGGGGATCAAGCCCGAAACCAGGGCATGTGCCCTGACTGGGAATCGAACCATGACCTTTTGGTTCATAGATTGAAGCGAAACCACTGAGCCATGCCGGCCAGGCATACAAAGCCTTTAATTTGCTAAAAGCATTCTCCTTTTTCCTCCTTTAGCTCTGATGGTTGAAATCGTTTTTAAAAGAATATTCATGCTGAGGGAGAAAACCCTCCACTCAAAATTACAGACTTCTCTCTGGTTCACTTGGAGAAGAGTGAAAAGACCCCTGGACTCAGGACCAGTACGTGTTGGCTCACTCCACCAGCTCTATGACCTCGGGGGCTTAGAGTACCTATATGACAGCTAACTTACCTGTGGCTCCAACAATGAAAACTGAAACTAATCTGAAGTTCTGATCAAAGCTGAAAGAAGCAGAAAACTGGAATAGGTTGTTTTGCAAGTTTTTTTTTTAAATTCTGGCACAATAATGGGAGAATAATCAATAATCTCATTTCTGCTTCCTGCTGTACCACAATTTGAAAGCAGTCCAGCTAGAGCAGAAGCAGAAATACAGACTGTCAGAGCCACAACTCTTACCTTCCAGTGTAGTACTTTGTAGGAGGAGGAGTTATCAAGGGAAAAGTGAAAATTCTAGCTTATTCTGTGCTAAAAATCTTAAAAAGACAGAAAAAGAGGTTGACAGACAGAAACACTAAGGTGATGAGTTAACTGCCAGAGTAAGAATACTGGAAGTATCTCAAGAGTTCTCAGATTCATTTTCTCAAAGAAGGGGACTTCCCAAAAAGCTCTCTTTCATTTGCTCTCCTAGTAGACATCACGTTTGAGGGGACTGTGTTTAGAGTAGGTCACAGCCACCACAGGACAGGTTTTGGTTAATCTATAGGGAGCATACGTGAGCCTGTTGGGGATTGATCTGAATAGTAGTTATACAAGTGTGGATACACATAAAAATTCATCAAACCATAAACTACAGATGTATGCACTTCATTCTCTAGGAGTCTTTCCTCAATGAAACAGTGCATTATTAGAAATAAATTATATGATTCTTAGACTTTAGAAGGGTCATGTGTCTGCTTCAAGGATAGCAGGGAGCTGTAAGGACCGATTCTGGCTGCAGTCTACCAAGAGAAGAAGGCTGTACTGCTCAGAACTGGTACAGAGTCGGGGAGTTTGGATTTCCCAGGCCCCGGAAGCCAATCATGAAGCTAGAGACACTAAAGATGAGGAGAAATTGTTTCTCGCCTCCCCAAATCCAGAAATCAATTCACCCAAGAAACATGATATGTGATGCTACAGAGCAACAGGCTAAATGACCAAGGTGGGCAGGCCTGAGAAGCCCACACTGTCGCTGTGAAGGGCTGACGCATTATCTGTTAATGAGCTGGCCATGGCCTTTTGTATCAGTGTAATGGTCAAGTCTGAGATCATCGTTCATGTTTGTTTCTAGAATTATTTACTCTCCACATAGCTAACTCATCCTCTGAGTTTCTACTCACACTCACCTCTTCTAGAAACCTCCTCCAGGCAGCCCTTTGCTCTCTACCCCTGTTCACACATTCAAGGCTTAAGTAGATACCATTGCCACAGTGCTCTGGGCACATCTTTATAGATGCACTTTCCATACTGGATCATAATTTATGTGTTTTTATTCTCCACTGGGCTATAAGCTCCTTGAGTCTCAAGACCGTAACTTACATGTGATTCTTGGCACCTGCCTCACTGCTTAACACAAACACTGAATGCTTTATGCCTACCTGGAATGCTGTTCCTGCCTCTCCATCCATTCAAACCCGACCTCTAGTAAATAAATCAACTTAAATGCTTCCCACTGCATCAGACCCTCTGTAATCTCCCTTGCTATACTGACTGGCTCCCTTCTCTGAAACTCTGTGACCTTAAGAGCGCATGGTACATATCTTCCATTACTCCCCAACAGTTTCATGTTTGCAGGTATTACTCCAGTTAGATTTTAATTATCAATGTCAGTATTTAAGCAAATGTTTTTCTATCTCTCTATATTCATAGATATGTTTTGGATATATAGCTATGGATCTATCTCTCTAGTCAACTACTAAGTGGAATTGGAGCATACATGTGTTCTGTAACCTGTTTTTTGTCCTCAACTGCTGGAAGCTAATTCCAGCATGTCAGCAGGGCTGAATCATCTGGAATGGCTGAGGGCATTTCCCCAAACCTGAAAAGGATGCATAAATGATTGCTTGCTGCCAGACAGCTGAGGACATTTCAATCTACATGTTATTGCCTCCTACTGGCCAAACACCTGAACAGCCATAGGCAGTTTCCCCCAATTTAACAATGCCTACTGTATACCAAACCTTGGCCTTTGATATGTATATCTACCTTGCCTTAGGACAATTTGTGTTAATAAAAAGCAAGGGGTCAAGAGAGACAAGAGAACTTGGTTTCTTTAGCTAAAACTCCTCTGGCCCCCCCAAAATGCCTTCCAAAATTATGTTTCATCTCTGGACTCTTTATTAATTTACACACAGTGCCTTCTCCAGATTCCTGAACCCCTTCTAAATGCCAAGAAACACACACCGGCATTACTCAACAATAGGTTGTGAAAAACTTTCCAAGTCCATAAATGTCATTGGCTTCATAGTGCTCCCTGTACTGAGGTGACATCATTTACATAACCATTCACCAGCCCTTATGGATAAGCATTTAGGTCTTTTCCAAGATTCCACTGTCACAAACAAGGTTGAAATCAATATCCACATACATACATCATTTCAGACTTCTATAATTATATCGTTAGAATAGACCTCTTGAGGAGTGATTGCCAGTCATGAAGTGGAAGATTTTATATTCAGGGAAATGGTCCCAGATCCACTCTGCAAGAACATTCTATCAGCTTATAGATCCCAAGTCCTTTTTCTAAAACCAATCCCCTGCCACATCCCACTTTTTGAGACTGATAAGTTATTTTGTCTCCTAGTACAAAAATTTGGCAGCTTGTAGTCTTGCGTCTTTGCCTTAGATTGTGTGTGATGGGAGCTACTGAAAGGCAATCCCAATCAGGACTCTTCCTTCCATGACTCTAGCTATTACCACAAGTAAATGTTTCATATCTCACTCTTAACATTGCCAATAAACATATAAAAAGATACCCAATCTCCCTAATAACCAAAAATATGTGAATAAAACTTGTTTTGTTTTCTTCTTGCTGTCATTTTGGGGTGAAAGCAAAGGGTAACATTCTCTGTTGATGTGAATGTGGAGAAATGGCATTTATGCCCATTTTTTGTTCTCTTTCCTAAATGCATTAGCTAGCACCTCCAGAACAATTTCAAATAATAGTAGTGATAGCAGGCACTCATGTTTTGATCCTGACATTAATAGTTGTATTTCCAGTATCTCAGTCATTAGCCAAGAAGAGGTTTTTAGTTGAGATTTATTTTTTTTATATTTTACTCACAATTCTATTATGAATATATGACCTCTACCAAATGCATTTTTGTGCATCCATCAATATGAAGACACAGTGATTGATATACTTACAATGGGTGTTATATAAACCAGACAGTTTCTATCAGCATATCCATTTTTCTAACAAAGAAGTGTTCACTGTCTATCCAAAAATGAGATTTGCTCAAAGTTTCTGGACCAACATGCAAAAATATAGTGAAAACACATGTTCTGAGTATATATTTGGCATAAGAGTAATAGCAGTGCTATCAAGATCCATGTCACAAGCTCTTTCAAGCCATTTCTTAATTCATCTTAGGAAAACTAAAGCAAATATTGGCAGGATCCAGTCTTGTGCAAAGGAATCCTGATTGAGACACGATAGGTAAGACCACAGAATAAGATTACCTACAAAGAGCTTTCACAGCAAAATCAGACATCCATTTCTTACCCTCAATCAGAGACACAAATGGAGCTCAAGGTATTCCATCCCTTCTTCCCAAAGTTTATGAAATAAGTGCCCCTGGATGAATCCAATTGTTTCTAATTCTGCTTCCTCTATCTGGAATAATAAAATATTAAGATATGCCAGTAAGTGGCATCCTGTTTTTCTCACCACCTGCAGTTGTGCTATCTTTGAACTAAATGCATCTCTCTGCTTATTACTATGATCAAGCACCAATGGTGTCATTTGAACCACACAGAGAATCAAATTACATTAAGGTAATATGATAATTTATAGTTGTATAAAATAAATATGGTGGCCCTAAATGCACAGATTTTATACAAAATCAATCATTCACTTAATTAAACTTGCTTTATTGATGTATTGTTCAAAGCTATACACCTGGCCAGGCACCAATCCTGCCCTTCTGCCCCCACAGTGTAGTGAGGAGACAAAAATGTGTGCACATCTGCAGAAGCACAGAAAAGATCAAATGGCATGGAAGCTCCCACAGGGGGAAGATTGCGCACAGGTTGGAGGGATCAGAGATGTCTTAGTGGACAAGTGGCTTTTGGATTAGACTTGGAAAAGCGAGAGGCGATTTCTCCATGTAGAAAATAGAAAAAGGGCATTTCTAGATGAGAAAGGAGTGTCACTGGCACAGGAACTAAGACTGTATTCCAGGTTTGTGCTGGAAAACCACAATAACTCTTCAGCAGGTTCACAGGTTATACTAGTAAAATTCGCAGGAAGTGAGCATACATTTGGTAACTTCTGATGCTGTCAGTTCAGCTAATACCTTGACTACCATGCTAGGCAGCATCAGTGGGACTCTAGGCAATCGGGAGCTGAAGAGGATATTAAGAAGGGGTATATAGCATGCTCAGGGTTGTGCTTTAGGATATAGAAAAGGTGTAAGTCTAAGTATTTTAGCAAAGATTGTACACTGAGTTAAGTGCGGTATTCTTTACACTTGAAGACACTTGTATTCAATAAATTGAGTTGATGGATATAAATATATATATATATATAGATACAACTGTTTATGACAGACTGCTAATTGTTGTTCAATACCTACTCATCCCTTTTATGTTAAAGAACTTATAGAATTCAGCTGGTCACAGGCTAACAAGAATAAACACCACACACTACCGACCTTGCCTTGCAGCTAGATGTTATCATATGACTAAGTTGTAATCCATGGAATGTAGTCTGAAGTACTGTGCACAACTTCTTGGGAAATGGCCTCTAGACATTTCTAGAGCTAAAGCAGCCATTTAGGACATCAGATGAACTTGGGATGGAGGTCACATGTATCAAGATAATGAGAGAGGAAGAGTTGGACTCTGATATGCGGAGCACTCACGCAGCCCCAGAGCATCTTACCTGACACTTCTTTGAAAACAAGAAATTTCTATCTTTTCTGAACTTCTGATATTTTGGATATCCACCACTGGCATCTAAACCAAATCCTATCTGACATTGTTGGGAAAGGGATGCAGGGGCTTTATGGAACTATATGTCCAGCAAATCTGTTACCTTCTGCTGAGGAACTCAGCAATTCAGTAAAGGATGAAGCAAACCATACTGAACAATCCAATTAAACCGGAGAAAACACATTATTTTCAAGCACATTTACAAAAGGTAACCAAATATTTGGCCAAAATTTAAATGTCACCAATTGTTGAAAGAATTAATTCAAACGAAGTATGTTTTCTAATCATAAGACTATTAAGCTAGAAATCAGTAACACAATGATAATCCTCCCATGTTTAAAAATTAATTGCATGATAATTTGTTAATGTCTACATCCCAATTAGGTAAGTTATGTAACAAACTGACAGATCAAGTTGGCCAAAAAAAAGTTGTTTTACTTTGTAATGATGTTGAGTATAAATTTTTAAAACTAATAAATTTGATCTCAATCAAAAACAGGCAAAGGTTAGGAACACACAATTCACACACATACACACATTCACAGAAATTCCAGTGGTCAATAAACATAGAAAGCAATGCTCAACCTCACTAGTAATTAGGGAAATACAAATTAAAATAACAAGGTATCACATTTATAAACCATTAATAATTTACTTTGTTAATTATCAGTAATTGATGATTTCCAGTATTGGTGAGCATAGGGGAAATGACCACTGTGCTATGTTGCTAATATTAGTACAGATTAGTCAGATTAGTGCACCACTGATGGTGAGCAATTTGGAAGTATCTATCAAAATTTCAATGGCACATACTCCACAACCCAGCATTTCTGCAGCTGATTCAACCCCGCAGCAGTACACCCAATGTGTCTAAAGTTCACTGGAGCATTTTTATCACAGTGAAAGATTGTAAACTACCTAAATGTCTGTTGCTGGAGGCTAATTTCAGCATTCTATCTAATAAAAGAGTAATATGCAAATTGACCGTACATCCGCTACACCCACCAGCCACGCCCACCAGCCAATCAGGAGCAAGTATGCAAATTAACCCAACCAAGATGGCTGCGGCCACGGAGCAAGCAGGAGGCTTGGGTTTCCCCGGTAATGGAGGAAGCCAAGCTTTCCGCACACCCAGGCTGGCCTAGGCCTCCACTCAAGGCTACAAAGTTTCAATTACAGAAGATAAATAAATCCCAACAAAAATGGCGGCAGCCACGAAGCTGGAGAAAGCAGGAGGCTTGAGTTGCCTCGGCGATGGAGGAAGCCAAGCTTTCTGCACACCCTGGCCGGCCTAGGCCTCCACTCAATGCTACAAAGTTTCAATTATAGAAAATAAATAAATCCCAACAAAAATGGCTGTGGCCACAGAGCAAGCAGGAGGCTTGGCTCTGCTCAAGGCTACAAAGTTTCAATTATAGAAGATAAATAAATCCCAGATACCAGGGCCTCCGCTTGGGTCACTGGGGGGCGTGGCCAGCCTGCAAACCACCACAGGACCCTTGCCCAGGCCGCCCCACACCCCAAGGGAACCCCCACCCTGATCCGGGACAACCTTCAGGGCAAACCAGCTGGCCCCCACCCATGCAACAGATCTCTATCCTAGCTAATAAAAGAGTAATATGCAAATTGACCATCACCCCAACATACAAGATGGCTGCCCCCATGTGGTCAAAGATGGCTGCCCCCATGTGTACACAAGATGGCCACCACAAGATGGCCAGCAGGGGAGGGCAGTTGGGAGGGACCAGGCCTGTAAGGGAGGGCAGTTGGGAAAGATCAAGCCTGCAGGGGAGGGCAGTTAGGGGTGACCAGGCCAGCAGAGGAGGGAAGTTGGGGGCGACCAGGCCTGCAGGGAAGGGCAGTTGGAGGGGAACCAGGCCTGCAGGGGAGAGCAGTTGGGGGGTACCAGGCCTGTAGGGGAGGGCAGTTAGGGGTGACCAGGCCAGCAGGGGAGGGCAGTTAGGGGCAAACAGGCTGGCAGGGGAGCAGTTAGGCATCAATCAGGCTGGCAGGGGAGTGGTTAGGGGGTGATCAGGCTGGCAGGCAGAAGCGGTTAGGGGCAATCAGGAAGGCAGGCAGGCAAGCAGTTGGGAGCCAGCAGTCCTGGATTGTGAGAGGGATGTCCCATATTGGAGAGGGTGCAGGCTGGGCTGAGGGACACACCCCCTTATGCACAAATTTCATACACCGGGCCTGTAGTGTCATAATAAAAGGAAAAAGTCCTCAAAAGGTTGAAGGGCTTCTATATTCAGCAGGGCTGAATACATATTGTTGCCTGCTGGAATGGCCTAAAGCATTTCCCCAAATCTGAAAAAGATGCATATATTATTGCCTACTGCCAGATAGCTGAGAGCATTTCAATCTACATGTTATTACCTGCTGCTGGCCAAACAGCTGAATAGCTGAAAGCAGTTCCTCCAATCTGACAATGCCTACTGTATACCAACCCTTAACCTTTGATATGTATATCTGCTTTGCCTTAGGGCAATTTTGTGTTAATAAAAAGCTAGGGGTCCAGAGATTCAGAGAACTTAGTTTCTGAAGCTAGGTCTCCTCTGGCTCCCTAAAATGCCTTCCAAATTTATATGTCACGTCTATTCTCTTTATTAATTTACTTGCAGCCCTTCTCCAGATTCCTGAACCCTTTCTAGATGCTGAGAAACACCCCGGCAGTCCATCAACAGGAAAACTGCTAAATAAATTGTTACATTCTGAAGACTATAATGCACTGGTTAAAAGAATAATAGAGAGTCATATGCAATGACATAATGTCCAGTGAAACTTCAGAACATGGCAGGTAGTGAAGAAAAAAATATTAGATACATACAGATACACATGTATATATGCATGTAAATGCATCCTTCAAAAAGTCCAAAATGCTGCCGACTAGGCATTTAACAGTAATTCCCTCGATTGGGGTAATGAATTGAGGAGGGCTCTGGGGGGTAAATAAAAGGAGGGATTATCCATTTTACATTACTGGTTTTTATAGTATCTGAATTATTTAAATTTCAACATACATTTTAACAATATTGTGTTTTCCTGAAATACTTGTGTAGTTAAAATTATTTAGTAAATTATTACATTTTTTGTAATAATTTGGCACTGGCCAAATTCTGACTCACAATTGATAAGGGGCTCTGTATGACTTTTCATATCACACATCTGTCACCCACATATACCTAGCACCAAAATCCCACAGTGATGAGTCGTGACTCATAAGCTAACATTCAGGCTCCCTGTCTGTTTAAAAAGTGTTTTTCCATTTTCCCAAACTAATTTAAATTTTTCTGAATTCCAGAGATTTTGATCAATCCTGTTAAGTGCTGGCACAACTGAAGCTCCTCAAAGTAAGATACATTTTTCTAGACCACTCACTTGTAGTATTTTTGAGAATTAAATGTAGCAATGTCTCTTAAGCACTTTGTAAGGTGCCTGGCATATGAGAGTTCAATAAATGGCAGCTTTTGTTATCACCAGTAAGAATCTAGAAGTGGCCAATGCAGTGCGATACCAACTTTGAACAAGCGTGCTGATTTTCAGAGCTCATCAAAGGTTCAGCCATAGTCAGCCAGGAGACACCCAAGCACACTCTTAACTTCCGGCTCCAGATCACTGTCAACCATGCTTCCTATTGCCAATCCTGGAAATGACACGTTGGGATTTGCTTAAACATTTACCTAATCTACATCACTTTCTACCGCTGCTTGATTTGCAATCAGGTTAGTTTTAATCTCTAAATATCTGTAAATATATAAAAAGCATTATGTTCTTTGTACTGAGTTCTGAATGGATTTAGCAGATACTTAAAAGATGATAATTATAGAGTTTAGTCTCTGTAGAGTCACTTTGCTGGCACGGTTTGGCTTTTATGATCAGACAGCTAAAAGAAATTCCATTTCAGACTGATTCCATACGAGAAATGAGCGCGCTTACTTGTGAAGCGCTGGCCAAGTTCTGACTCACAATTGATAAGGAGCTCTGTATGACTTTTTATATCACACGCCTGTCACCCACATATACCTGGCACCTTATTCGAAGTAAGGGCCTTGTCTTCAGACTATAAACTAAAACTGCCTTCAACGATGACAATATTCTCTTAGTTCTTTACGGGAATACTAATCTTTGTAATTGTGGAGCAGCTAGGAAATGATTAAATGATAATATTTTAACGTAGAACATGCAATGAAGATATGTTATTAATGTTAGCATGTCTCTCCCTACTCTCAATGAAACTTTATGCTATTTCATTGTAAAATGTCCCAGTTTTATATCAACCCTTTATTGCCATAACAAGCAATATGCTCTGCATTTTGCTAAAGTTCTTAACTGCTAAAATCATGTTATTGTCCATGCAAAATAATTTTAATTTATTGTGTGTGTGTGTCATTTAGTACCCTAGGGTTTGCTGCTGAGACAAAAAGTCACTAAGTAGCATAGGTCACTTTTCCTACTGTATCAGCATCTGATGAAGAATATTTTTCTAGCTGTCCAAACTAAAACATTCGCTACCAAGATATTCAATTTATAAATGAACCATCATTTAGTCAATTCTTATCATGGTTAGCCTTTAAATAGTCTCTGAAATCTATCTCAGCTTAGAAATACATTTCAATTTTTGATAAGGTAGATCTTCCTGTGAAAGCCAGTATATTTATTTATCAATTCACTTGAAATCTACCACACTTTATCTCTATGTAAAATCTGTTTAGTGAATGCTTTGGCCACATCATCTCACAGAAGCTTCATGTTCCTACAGGCCCCAATGCCACCTGTGATTCCTGGAAACCCCAGAGGTGACATGGTTTTTCCCCAACCGAGCATGACATTTCTGGTTCCTTTGCCATGTTGTCTTGGACCTCTTGATAAATGGGTGACTCTGCCAAGAGGGCAGGGACAGTGTGAGAAACTTATACATCATTTATTTTCAATATATCATCTTTTCTGTGCATCAAACCAAGACAAATGTGGCCTCATTGATCTGGGAAGGGTATGTGAGTGCTTCCAGACAGTTCTTGAAATGCTTGTGCCTCTGAGATAAAATTGTATTTCCCATTAAAAAACAAACAAATATATATATAAATATATATATATATATATATATATATATATATATATAAAATCTGTGCATCAGTGGGGTCCCTAGGCCTGGCCTGCGGCATTGGGCTGAAAACGGTTCTCCAACATCCCTCGAGGGGTCCTGGATTGCGAGAGGGAGCAGGCCAGGCTGACGGACCCCACCAGTGCACAATCTAGGCTGGGGAGGGAGCGGGAGGTTGGCCAGCCAGGGAGGGACCATGGGAGGGCTCCAGGGTGTGTCAGGCTCGTCTTGCTCAGTCCCGATCGGCAGGACCCCAGCAGCAAGCTAACCGACCAGTCAGAGTGTCTGCCCCTTGGTGGTCAGTACACATCATAGCAAGCAGTTGAGCGGCCTTAGCATATCATTAGCATATTATGCTTTGATTGGTTGAACAGATGACTGGACATCCGGACACTTAGCATATTAGGCTTTTCTTATATAGGATATATATCCTTGGTCCCTCCTCTGTTTCTGTGTTATTCCCAGTTATTTCCAAGGTACAGAGCTTTTCCTAGGAACTCACAATCAACCAGAGACTGATTCTCCACACCTTCCACCAACATGAATCTCAGCAGATGGCCGGTGGGTGCCTCAATAGTTGCTACTTAATTGAGGTTCCTCTAGTTGTTAACTAAGAACTTAAACTGCTTGGAAATTTTTTTCCCCTTCAAGTGAGATGGCTTGCCATTAGTAAAACAATCGGCAATTAAAAACCTCATTTTCAAATATAGTCCATAAAATTTTACATCATGAAAATTGCTTCTCATCTAATTCTCTTTAAAAATGTTGTCCTAAGCAAAATAAAAGTCGCTCTTTGAGAAAACTAAAGCCAAATAAAAGCCAAAATGCAATTACTGTTTCTGTTTCAAATATCCAAACTGCCCCAATATTTGGTCAATGGTTATTTTTAGTTACACGAATTCAAATAAGGGATATTCTTTTTATCTTATTTAACAAAAATATCTAAAATACTTATTTTTTAATATATTACAAATATTTTGGCAGAAACCACTAGATGTTATAATTATCTTCTATTTAAACTTGTTGCTCCAAGATATTCAATAGGCAATCAAAATTTGAATGCAAACCCTAAAATAACTTTAAATGGATTTAACATTCTGCTTGAGTTCACACACTTTATATTCTTAAACTATTTAAGAAGTAGCTTTTCAAAATCTCTGAACAGACTAAAATCAAGCCCTCCAAAATGCAAAGTACAATAAAGAAAACAGAAAACTTTTGATTTAATCAAAAGCTAAGTAGACTTAAAAAAAAAAAAAGGCATCTTTTTTGAAACAAATTATGTGAACAATAACAGATATCAAAGCCTTTTAAGTAAGTGGAGCCTGGACCAAATTTATTTTCAAATAAGATAAAATATATATAGAAATATCTCTAACCAATGCACCATGGGTCAAATTTCAAGGACACGACTCTAGTTAACAGGGAACACTAGAGGGCAGAGTTGCATAGTGAAGATCTTCTGACATCTAATTGGAGAAAGGGATACCACCAATATATAAACCCTCAAGATCTGCTGCTATTGACTGAAAGTCTTTGAACTTTTTTGAAAGTTTTTGAACCTTTAACAGTTGATCTAAATGAGTCCACTGCTAAGGCAATCAAGCAAATACTGGGAACCTTGACAGGGTCCCCATAAATAACACCCTAAGCATGATCTATTTTCTTCCTGCGTATGTTCCTCAATAAAACACCTCACTCCCCATGATATCATCATCACTTGCCTCCTGAATAAAAGATTCTTAATAACCTGCTTATGCTTATGGCCTTTGAAAGCTAAAGGTTTTAAGTTACGGATGACATTTCCCATCAAATTTGGGGAACTGATTACTCCATTTTGGTTAACTAAGTACCATAAACTCAAGCAAAATGTCCCCATATTATTAAACGTTTTCTGAGAGGAGGAAGGAGTCTTCTTCACCCTTCAAAACTCCTTTATGTTCATATTCTCTGTCAATGATGGAGATGCAAAAAAGATGGGCTGCCCAGCATCTCAGTGCACTGATTAATGGAAGTCGTTTATTTCAAATAGATTTTGGAAGTCCAAATGTCAATTTCCATAGCTCTGGGAGCAACATAAAAAGTCATTTCCCCTCTATAAGTCATTGCATGACTTTCATAGTGGCCATGTCATGTACAAGACCAATTACATTACCTTGAAAATTACAGCCTGAAACATTCATTCTCCAAATAGCCAAGTTTCCTAGATGACATCCAGTAAGACAATAGAGCTTCTCTTAAAAACAATCCTTCTCATAAAATGTGTTTTTTAACAGGAAAAAAAATGTACTTGTCCAAGAAAAAAAAAAAAAACCCAATATTAGTTTTCTACTTGTTTATTATTATATTAACAAAAATCAATATAAAACTAATTAAAATCCAAAATAGGCCAAATTCCTCATATGTGATGGCTTTTATTTCAACCCTAACCTCTTGATAATTCTGTAGATTGAACAGTGAATGTGGCAACATAAATAATTTAAATAATTCAGGAAGAACAAATTGAGCATCTGTCATTCTTAGAATCTAGAATACATTTCTCATTAGTCTTTTTCCCTTAATCTGTCTGACTGTATTCTTAAAAACCAATGTCTTGAATACTCACAATAATATCCAGGATATACAAATGGGTCAAGGAAAATGGGCCCCCTATTGAGACATTTAATATATTGAAGCAAATTATAAAACTGCAGGCTGTCAACAGTGACCTCTCCAGTTCACTCACAGAAAACTCGGAATGAAATGTACTTCCGTGGGAAAACCAATCATGGTAAACATTCACCAACATACCCTATTTCTAAAAAGCCACAGATGAATAATTTCTGCCAATGTCAAAGATCATGGATTGTCAGCCTTACCTAACTACACTAAGCTAAAAATTTATCCACCCTTCTTGACATTTCCTGTCTCCTTTTTTGTCCAATTTTTTTCCTTAGGACTTACTACTAATTAATTTATTAGTTCTTTTACAGTAGTCTCTCCTTATCTTCAGAGGATATGTTCCAAGATCTGGTGCTTTTATAAGTGAGTGGAGTGTCACTCTAAGGCCTAAGAAATGGATGCTTGTATACTAGCCCATGCATAAGCACATCTCTATAAATATTTTTATACTAAGCAAAACATGAGTTTACACTGATGTTTCACACTCTGATCCAATATCACATGGTTCATTCTAGCATATCCTTTGTTGATCACTCAGTTATTAACACAATCTACTTATTTACTACCTGACCCTCACTGTCAACAATTTAAATTTAGAAGCAGAGGTCCCCTTTTAACAAACTCTGTAGCTATCGCTTCTGGAACAGTGTCTGCTAAATAGTACTGGTAAATTCGTTCAATGAGCAAAAAAATAACCAATAAGAAAGTATTGTTTATATAATTCACAGTAGAAAAACAAAGATAAAATATTTTGTGGCTATCCCTTGACATGAAGAAAATCATTTTCTAGACCAAAAATAAACACATATTAATCCATCACTATGCCATTATGTTATTCATCTCCATGCATTCATCAGCAGTCAGCATTGAAATTTTCCCACAGGCAATTCAAAGAATGGTTAGTATTTTTCTCCAAAAGTTTACTCTAGGGGAGCTTAATCATGTCCAAAATGAAGCAACTTATTTCTCTCTCAAATTTCCTTTTCTGCTACCGATACTAGCTTTAGTCGTAGTAGGGTGCAGGAGAGAGAGAATGGACAGACAGGAGGTAGGGAGACTCGTCCCCCATTCTTACATGTTTCACTAAACTACTCATAAAGATTTCAAAATCTATCCCCATTATCTACAAACCATGTGTCACCCAAAGTTACCCAAGAAATGTTGGTAAAATTGGTTCTACTCTTGTTGGCTTCACATTTTTCTACTTCCTACTAGTACTTCTCAAATTGCTGGAGAATCTTGTCTATATGTGAAATGACTTTAATAGAAGCAATGGCAGTATCACCCAGAGTCTACCATGAAAGGTAAAGAAAGACAATTTGAAAGAGCAGTGAAAGATGGCTTTGCATTCAAGATTTTCCTTCCACTTCCAGATTTGAGCTTGGGCATGCCGGGCCCTAAAGAACACAATGTAGGTAAGGACAATCACCCTTATTTATTGTTACTTTCTTTCCAAAGGACTGGAGGTTCCTCCTGGAAACTTTCCATCTGCTTGCCCATCCCCCTCCAAAATAAGGGTGCGATGTTGTCAAGACAAGGAAGAGATGGAAGTCGGAGGATAAAACAAATATTTACTGAATGCCCAATATATGCCTGGCAAATCCTGTGCTTTTTTCTATTCTATAAGCTTTTTGTTTTCTATATTTTTCCTTTAAATTAATAGAGGGCACTTACATGCATATTTGTGTTAAAAATCTGCAAATGTAACATAGAAAAGAAATTAATACGGGAGATTGGAGGCAGAGAGAAAAGCAAAACTAGTTCATGTGGTTTCTGGAATGTTTACTTTTACAAATTAAGTAAAATTCACTGATAGCTGTGAGAGAGGTTGTGCTTTTTAGCATTTTTTTTTAATGGGCTGGACAAACCAAGACATGTACATTTCTTGAAATAGTTCCTTGTTTATGTGAACTATTCTGTAACTCGGAGTCATGACACAAATGAGTCACAGCACAACTGCAAGTCCATATATAACAAAGGAGTGCTCGGGGAGGAGAGGGCTCCTGTAATAAGAGCTACATGCACATGAGGAGGGCCCCCTGTGCCCAAATTAAGCCTTGGCCACTTGCACATAATTAACATACCAACATGAGAAACAAAACTAAAAGGCACATTAAGGCCATGGAACTCTGTTACTAAGATAAAGAGACATGGCCCAGGTGTCATCAGTCACAATGAACTCTTTCAAAGAGATAAAAACTGGAGAAAGAGCAGGTTTTTAGACGGTAATTTTCAGAGCATGCCACACCTAAAGTAAGGATGGAATAAGAAATGTCTCCCACTAACTTCTCTTATCGACTTTGTCCAGGTAGTAACGCTTCCAGGTTTCTTCATGTCTTCCCACGTGACTGCTCTCAGTCCACCTCTACTTCTGTGGGATTTCATTGGGTAAATCACATAGAACAGCTATCGAACCATGACTTATGCTCACCGGGAAGACACTGTCAGATATCCAAGGAGACAGAAAGCACAAGTCACAGGCTGTTTTTCTTGGCTGAGTCCTCAGTGTCAGCCATCCATTTACTCGTAATTGTAGGTGATTATCTTCTCATCAGTCCACTCCCCACCGCTGCTGCTCAGAAAGGTCGGAAGTACTCTTGCTTGGCTCTGAGAGTCATCCTATTCTACTCTTAGAAGGTCCGAAAATAGAAGGAAGCTGAGTTTCCTTTGTTCCAACCTTTTCAGTAAACATCAGTCTCATCACAGCAAAGCCACACGCCCAGGCAAAGCAGGAAATGAGCAAGGAGGAAATAGTCTGTTCTCTGGCTGCATCTCCGTGTGCTGGAGGATTGCATTCGTCAGTGGAGAATCATGTTTGAAGTTATGTTACAACTGTACAAACAAACCACTCATCAAGAAAACACATCACCTTGTTCTCAGGCGGGTGGCAGATTTCACACCAAAAAAAAAATGATTCCCGGTAGACATTCTTAGCAGCTCACCTATACCCACGATCATACAGTAAAATTTCCAACAAATTATCCGAATTCTATGAACAAGCGCTAAATGAAATCCTTCAACCAGTGACAACCTCGAGAAAGCAAGCGTGTCACACGCGGGTAATTTCACAGTCACTGACATTTTATTTTTTGAAAGGAGCAGATCTGTCTCACTGGAAACTTGTTTTTTAATTCTAGGTTTTTAAAAATAAGTCCCGCTCTTAAGGCTTTTTCCTGTGGTCTAAGAACCGAATATACACTGAGTGGCCAGATTATGATGACCACCTGACGTTTGTCAGCAAATTAGCCGTACACTACATCCTATGGGATATGGAAGCCGAAGACCTGTTCGAACACCTTTGCTGTCTGCAGTTATCAAGATAAAACATCTCCAATTCGCACAGGAACACAAGGATTGGACAGTCAAGCATTGGAAAAAAGTCATGTGGTCTGATGAATCATGTTTCCAGTTGCATCATGCAGAGAGCAGAGTGAGAATTTCATGGAAACAGCATGAAAGCATGCACCCCACATGCATGAGTACAACCCTTCAAGCTGGTGGGGGCAGTGTTTTGGTTTGAAGCATGTTTTCTTGGCATGATTTGGGCCCTTTAATTCGTGTGGAACAACGTCTGAATAGCACAACATACCTAAGTATCATTGCTGATCAAGTTATCCGATCATGTTGATGGCATATCCCAATGGAGATGGCTTCTTCCAACAAGACAATGCGCCATGCCACGGTTCTCGTATTATGCAGGAGTGGTTTTAAGAACATGAGGGAGACTTTACCTTGCTTAGGTGGCCCCCACAATCACCAGATCTCAATCCAACTGAACATTTGTGGGACTAAGTTAAAAGAGCCATCAGGCAGCTGGTTCCACAACCATCAAATCTCACAGAACTGGACAGTGCTATTCATCAGGCATGGTGTCAGATTCCTCCCATCACCTTTCAACATCTCATGGAGTCAATGCCAAGAAGAATCGCTGCAGTATTGAAGGCAAAAGGTGGCCCAATGAAGTACTTATGGGGTGGTCATAATAATCTGGCTACTCAGTGTATTTGCCCAGGCAGAATCATAATAGCATTATTAAAAGATCAACCTAGGAGTAAGTTGAAAATTGACAGCCAGTGGATGGGAAAATGTGTGCGCAATTAATGCAACTTGATTTCCTTAAGTCTTTTTCTCACTGCAGAAATAGGAACATGATCACCTTGATTCTTTCTACCTTATGAAAACATTCATTCATGCATTCATACCACAAATATTCACCAAATGCCCACAAAGTGACCGAGAAAGTGAATCTCAAGCTATCCTGACCTGTGTTACATAATTTGTTCTAAAATCTATCCCACTCACTATTATGCTTGCCTCCTAGAAGGCAAACCTGGAAACTCCAAGAAAACTAAAATAGTACCATTTTGACACATTTGAAAAAAGATATTCTAAGCACACCTGCTGGGCTGCAGAGAACCTGGGAGCACCTGCTTAAAGGCATCCCAAAACCCACTAAAATGAGAGGGTGGCCTGTTCCGGGAACACCGAGGGCTTATTCTGAGATGTCCCTGCCTTCTGCTTCTGACAACTGAAACTACTGGAAATTTCAGATTTCAGACTGAGACAATCACAAAACTATGTAGAAGACACACTGGTGCTAATATTTAATATTAAGGAGTTAATAGCATGTTGTTATAGAGCTACAATATCACCATTTTGTGAATGACATAAGCTCATAATGACTTCACTGAAAATTACAAAGAAACATATGAAAATTGTAAAACACTTCACGCATTGAACTTTCTAAGAGGTTAGAAAGCACCTAAGTCCATATCAATATGCCAGTTGTTTAAATCAGAGGTTGGCAAATTACCACCAAATCCAGGTGGGCCAACTCCAGCTCATCCCCTGTTTTTGTGTTGCCCAGCAGCTCTTAAATGTTAAAGGGTTGGGTGAGAGGGGAAGCAAAGGGAGGACTCTAGTTCCTGATGCACCGAGGTTATGCGAAATTCAAATGTCAGGTATACAATTAAAGTTTTATTGGAACACAACCATGTCATTCATTTATATAGTGTCGATGACTGCTTTTCTATTGGGACAGCAGTTAGGGTGGCCCTTAAAACCTAAAATATTTACTGCCCAGAGAAAAGATTTGCTGACCTCTGGTTTAAATAACAAGATAAATGTTATCAGATGACGACCTTTTGGAGCCACAACAAGGTTTCTCTGCCCAATCACTCCCAAATCTTACCCCTCTGACTTCTTTGACCAATAAGCCTGCCCAGCTCCACCCAGGAAGGGGTTCTTTCTCCTACAGGCAGCTGAGTGAAGGAGCCAAAAGAGCAAAGAGAAAGGTGTCAAAGGGACGTGCACTAATAAGAGCTAGGAAAATAGATACACGTGGAAAAGCAGATACACGTGAAGAAGAAAGTTCTAGAGAGTATCATCCATAGGGACATCATCCTCAATCCTCTTTCTCTAAAGTGTGAAAGCAAACACCACACACAAAGCCCTACATGGACTCCCACTCTTTTTAATACCATCTCAGAACCATCTGACTTTGAGACAAACTGTAAAACCATGTGGCCTATCCAATAAATAAGACAGCTAGAAGTAGTAGGCAGAGAATAATTTCCATATTTTATTCAGTAGAGAATCATTAATCTCTCTAGTGAGTAAAATGAACATTTATGTTTTAAAAATTGGTAAGCAAATGAAAACAGATACTTTCAAAGGCAAGCGAACTGCCTTGTGATATGTCCTTTATTTTGACATTTTAAATACCATAAAATCTGCCAGTACATGCATTTAAATATTACATTTAACATTGTTTCTCAGTTGTTCAGATATGGCAATGAAAAGCTTCCTCTCAGCTTGCCATTTGCTATTAAACCTACAGAGAACATTAGTAACTGAGAAAAAGTAAAAGCGGTGGCTTGCTGTGTCAACCAGGTTGTACGCATGCAGGCATTTTAATCCGTAAAATGCAAATGCCTTGAAGTTTTACAAATGACAGCATGCAATACTGATAAGGTTCATGCTCTGATGTTTTCTTAATACATTTTCTAATCATAGTCAATTTTCAAGGGTAATTTGTCAGCTTCTCCCAGTGCATCAGCTCCGTCATGAGAACAACTTAATCAATCCTGAAGGTGAAAATACCCCTTTCATGACAGAGCCCCATTAGGAAAATAATGATGCCAGGGTCCTCAAGAAGTCAATTAAAGTTCTATAAAGACTTCACAGATGCGTCCAGAAGCTGTACCTTAGAACCTTTGCCAAGATGAACCTACCTGGTGCCAACTTCCTCTCTAATTCAAAACTGTCTTGATGAATCCCAGGGCTTTCAGAATATGGGTAAAAATGAAAAATACTCCCAAGTTATTCTCCTTCCTAGGAGACTCTCTTGTCATTCTCACTGCTATGAGACCTGTTGCTGACAGCACATGATAAGCGTTCAAAGGAAAAGCAGTAAGAAGGCTAATAAAAATGGTAGAGGTTAGTAAAAATGGCCGGGGGCCTAATCTCTGCAAGGTACATGGCCTACTTGTAAGTCTCCATCCCTTCCCAGGCAAGTCCCTTCCCAGCCCTTTCCTCTGGTGCTCTGAGCAATAAAGGAGGAGGAGGGAAATCTGATGGACGCCACTATGCAGGGCTGATGCTTGGTCACCTGCCTGTGCCCCTTCGTGGCTACCCCCAGGGATCTCTGAGCTCCCCCACCTCCTGCCAAAGTGTAAGCAAACCACGGCTGCTTGAGCACCATGAATAGCACTGCCCTGTGCTCGGCCACATATAAAAGCGTCTCATACCTCCAGCAGAGACACACGGAGAGACATCTGAAGAGTAAATATGTTCCCCTGTGCTGAGACCACTATATCTCATTACACCTGGTTTTAAAAATGCTTGTTCATTCATTATTTACAGTAACAAGTTTGGCCAGAAACTTAGATGGGCTCTTACAGGAAAAGGAAACAAAAATCCAGGGATAAAGAATGAAATGAATAGAGGAGTCATTAACTTCACTTAGGTGACATGAGCCTGAAGAAAACCACAGGGACCATTGAGCATCATTGCAGAGAGCAACTGAAGGTCCCCATCTGTTTGAACATCCTAATATATAAAAACCAAGGGTCCGTAACAACAGACCGAAGGCTCGACCAATCACCGGAAGTCAGTCCTGCAGTCAGTGCTGGGCTGCCGTGCAGCACTGACTGCTGCAGGTGCAGGCACAGCGACCCAGCACTGACTGCCAAGGGGGCTACGGATCAGGCCTGGAGAGAGGCCCGGAGAGAGAGGCAGGGTCGGATTCACAGCCTCCATGGTAGCTGTTGATCAGCCATTGCCTCTCTCTCTTCGGGCTTCACTAGCAGCCACACCTCTGTTTCTCTCTGGGCCTCCACAGGGGCTGCTGATCAGCCCTACCTCTCTGATCAGGCCAGGAGATAGGAGATAGGCCCAGGAGATAGGAGACGCTGACTGGCATAGAAACCGACCAATGAGAACCAAATCTGGGTGAACTGTGAGGAGCCAATGGTTGCCCAGGAGGCGGAGCTTTTGACGCTGACTGGCATAGAAACCGGCCAATCAGAACCAAATTGGCCTACAGGGGAGGGCAGTTGGGGGTGATCAGGCAGGCAGAGGCAGTTAGGGGCAATCAGTCTGGCAGGGGAGGGCAGTTGGGGGCAACCAGGTGGGCAGGGGAGGGCAGTTGGGGGCGAGATCAGGCCGGCAGGGGAGGGCAGTTAGGGGTGAGATCAGGCCGACAGGGGAGGGCAGTTGGGGGCAACAAGGCCGGCAGGGGAGGGCAGTTGGGGGCGAGATCAGGCCAGCAGGGGAGGGCAGTTAGGGGTGATCAGGCAGGCAGAGAGGTTAGGGGCGATCAGGTAGGCAGGCAGAGGGGTTAGGGGCAATCAGGCAGGCAGGCAGAGGCAGTTAGGGGCGATCAGGCAGGCAGGCAAGTGAGCGGTTAGGAGCCAGCGGTCCCAGATTATGAGAGGGATGTTCATTCGACTGCAGGTTTAAGCCTGATCCCACACCGGCAGTTGGACATCCCCCAAGGGGTCCCCAATTGGAGAGGGTGCAGGCTGGGCTGAGGGAACCCCTCCCCCCCCGTGCACGAATTTTGGGCACCAGGCCACTAGTGTAATAATCACAGCCAACATTAAAATGGCCAGGCACTATTCTAAGCACTTTACATATGTTTATGTATTTCATTCTCAAAATAATGTATAAAATAGGTGCCATTATTATCTCCTGAAGATTAATTAACTGAGGCACAAAGAGTTAAAGTAACTTGTTCAAGGTAATATAGTTCATACCATCCACTTACATTGTATTTTCTATGTTTAGTAAATACAGTTCATTTCTCACAGAAAGTTTGAAGTTTCCCGTACAATGCTTTATCTAGTAGATATTATCTCTTCAAGCACCTATATTTCTTGACAAAGTACTGAAAGCATTCACAAACTTGAATATAGCATAATTAGCTTACTATGTCATGTCTAAAATATATCTTTGATCTTATGTGTTCTTACATTTTATAAATTTTATGCCACACTATTCTACAATAATATTAATGCATCATCTTGACTATGTTAATCAATAAGATACATTCTAGGAGTAGGTAGCAGGGTGAATGCATGTTAATTACTTCAAATGTCTTAACTAACTCCCACTGCTAGTGATACAGCAATTAACGTTTAAAAATGTCACAGAAGATACATCAGTTTTCTATTGGGTCATGTTGTTGAGCATCACTGAAATCCCATGAAATGGGGAGGTTGAGACCCAAATATTCAAAGACTTCTAATCTCAATGAGAAAAACAAGTAAAACTAAGGTTGTAGACTCATGGCAGCATATTTCCCTCACACACACCTGCTTCCTGGCTAACTGCTCCTTTCCCTCCTGTCCCCAGGTCCCTCTGCACACCAGGAGGCACAGCATGATAATAATCACTTCTCAAAGTACTTGAGGATATTCATCTAGCACTACTGAGGGAGTCAACCTTTCATTCATTTTTCTAAACCTTCTCTGTTTCTGAGCCCTGGGAGAGAAATTATGATGGGTGCCTACTGACCAGTCTGGACCTGATGAGAACCAAATGCAGAGACCAGAGTAAGTCAATAGAGCCATTTCAGAAGCTAGCTCCTATGATAAATTAAAGATAGCTACTCTTTTTTAAAAAGGGCAGACCCCAGAGGTAGAGTCCATTTTCCCTTCTCTTGAGTCTGAGTTGGTCCTGTGGCTTGCTTTAATCAGGAGAAATCAGCAGACACGAAACAGTCACTCCCAACGTTGGGCCTTAAGATCTGTGTCTTCTGCTTCCTTGGAATCCAACCCAATATTGTGAGATGTCCAAGTCACATAGGAAGAGAACTGAAGCACTAGTTGACAGCCCCAACTGAGCTCCCAGCCAACCGCCAGCACCAAGAACCAGTGAAACGAGTAAGCCCTCATGGATGTCTCAATCCAGTCAGACCTCTGGATGAAGTCAGCTCCAGACTGATGCCACATGTGCAGAACCTCCCAGCTGACCTCAATCAACCCAAACTCTCAAGGGGCAATAAATGATAGTTGTTTACACCACTAATTATTTGAGATGGTTTGTTATGCAGCAATAGATAGCCAAAGCCTTTCTAGACCATCTTAGAGACCAGGCTGAAACCAGTTGCTGCTTGACTCAAAAACGTGGGGTTGGCTACGATGGAGCTGAGAAGAACCCTTTCCAGTATAAAGCATGGTGGCTAAGACCATGGACCTAGGAACCAGACTAAGTGTGAATCCTGATTTTGCCTTTTACTAGCTATGTATCAAGTGGAAGCTACTTTACTTTTCTGTGCTTCAGTTTCCCTTTGTGTAAAGTACAGATAGTAATATTCCCTATCTCTTAGGTTTGTTATGAAGATTAAATATCAATACATGTAGAGCACTTAGAACAGTGCCTGGCACAGAGTAAGAACTCATAAAATGTTCATTATTATTATTATTATTATTATTATTATTATTATTATTTATCCTCTAGTCAGTTTTACGTCCAAGAAACCACCCGCTTAAAGCTATGTGAGGGCTCTATACTTGGGACAGAGGGATATGGAGAGTGAAGGTGAGGGCCACAACATGCTGTTTATTCAATGTCTGCCACGTCACAGTGACTGTAATAAATGCTAAAGCTAACTGACCTCACAGCAGCACAGGAGAAAACCAAAAAAAAAAAAACAAAAAACAACAGAGTAAATGCTCCGTTTATGAGTCATTCATATCAGAAATGTCTGACAATTACTCAAACTTCATCTGAGGATAAACTACTCCCAGGTATAAGGATCCACATTTTGGGAACCTTATAACTGATTTCTGTTCCTTAAGAGGATTGAGCTTTACATACATACCCTGCAGTCCTGGAAAGTTATTTTCTCTGGCATGATCTAAGCTATCATCACACTCATGTCAACTTTGTTTTTAAATATTATTTTCTGGGTCACTAAAACAAACAGATCAGGTTACAGATCATGGTAGTATTTATATAGGACATAAAATTAATCCTTAATACTGGGTTAAATTATTGTTTTGGTTGTTTATTGTTTTGGTTGGATTTTTTGGCCAAATCATATACATACTTTGGAAAACTGCTTTTGTTAAAATAATTATTAAATGTTTCTTAAATAAGTGAAATACAGTTGTAATTCATTTTGCTATAGGATTAGAATTACTAGTAAATTGTATTTTTGTCCCAGCACATTGTCTCTTTTACAGTTTAAAATTATATCAAGGATCTATATCTACTTTCTTCAAAAGTAATCATCCCAAATGAATTAATACATGGTAGGGTAAGTTTAAGCTTTTAAAATATTGGTATTCTATCTCAGCTCTTGAACATTCAACTACAGCACTTTTCATGGGATTTTTTCACTAGAGCCCCAAAGCTCTCTATTTGTCATTTCCACATATTAATTCACAAAATTATTGTAGATTCAATTATACTACTCATATTCTGACCTTTGGACATGGTTCCATCTATTTTTCAAGACAACTATGATGGATCCATAAATTTATACCCAAGGAGCTCAATCAATTAGAAGTTCTGGGAAAATGTGTCAGGTTCATGCCTATCTTCAGCATGATAACATCACTCATCCACATTAGTTATTCTTTTCAAATTATTTATAAGCCTTAGGTCAGTTTGAAAAAATTGGTATTTTCATTTCATGCCTGATAATCATGCCTTAACTGGTGACAATCAAAGATGCAAATTATGTGAAGGATACATAAATTAAAAACTATGAAATTTAAATTATTAATGCAGTAGTAATTCAGCTTTCAGGTTTCTTCTGCAAACAATAACAATTTCACCTATTTTATACTGCTCAATGCAAACTAAATTTGATATTTTTTAAATATGTTTTTATTTATATCAGAGAGGAAGAGAAAGGGAGAGAGAGAGAAACATCTATGATATGAGAGAATCATTGATCAGCTGCCTCCTGCACATCCCACACTGGGGATCAAGCCCACAACCTGGGCATGTGGCCTGACAGGGAATCAAACCATGACTTCTTGGTTCAACCACTGAGCAACACTGGCTGGGCTAAATTTGGTATTTTAAATAGAAGCATGGAACATTAGATTTTATGATTTTCTTTCCTTCCTAACTTTTCAATTCCCTCTTTCTTTCCCTCCCATTATCTCCCTTGTCTCTGTGCTTTGAACCCTACTCTTTTATGTCTGTCTAACTTTGACCCTATGTCACTATAGATCTTGTCAATTACACACTATTCTGCTTCAGTTTAAGATGTCTTCCTCACTATTTTGTATTTTATGTTATTTACATCAGTGTTTTCAAAGGACTGAATCAGTTCCATCACCTCAACAACAAAAAAAAAGTTTGTTTTCCCAAGGACATTTGCAGGTTTATGGGTATTGTGCTATTATTTGATTATACACACAAAAAAAGTTTAAGAATATATACCATTTCAGTAGCATTATTGAGAGTAACTACCGGGAATACTTCTGCATCTACTATATAGATGACCACAGCAAAGAATGCAAGTAATCAAAAGTTAACTTTGAAAAAAAAAAAAAACTTCATATGAAAAAGAAAGCCTAGTGACCTGGAAAAAGTATCCAGATTAGGACTAGGTTCTATTCATTATTCTTTGAGTAAGAGGACAATCAAAGTTTCCAGACTAGTAAAGTTTTGCTTTACTTGCATTTGTTTTACATAACTTGAGCTCATCCAGGTTTTCAGTGCTTATATGATTTTCTTTCCTTCCTAACTTTTCAATTCCCTCTTTCTTTCCCTCCCATTCAAATTAACAAAGTATTTCTAAAATGAACTGTGAACATTTCTAACTAATAAAATTGATTTAATTGGAGTATAAGACGTTTTACCAACTTTTCTTTTTAGAAACAAAGATGGGTACAATTTCATCAACAAATAAAATATTAATAAAGGAAACCATTTGATAAAATGTATTTTGAGTTTCTCAGATACAAATGTCACAGAATTCTCAAAGAACATCTCTACAAATTCTAAATCTTGATTTTACCATGATTTGCGTAAAGTGTTTTTAAGTAGCATATGTAAATAACCCTAGTAATAGTTAATTCAAGTGCACATTTGTTTAGCAACATTATTTCAGGGGGGAAAAAAATGTCAAAAAATGTTTACCTGGCAAGGTTGTTTCATTTTAATGGCTATGACATGGTATCTGTAACAGCAGAGTTCACAGGTCCAGGAACCCCTCTCACTGATCCACTTTAGCAGGCACAGCTGATGTGTATATCGAACTGACCCGTCACATCGGCAGGGGTTCAACAGCTCCCCCTGAAAACAAAACAGCTCAGTGTGAATATTTGTATTTGTGTCTCTATTTTAAAAATCTAACACTTGCTTTCTTCTCTTTCAAAGCCAGTTACCCAGAAGGATATCAGCATCAAACTCTACCCTAGGAAATGAAATTAAATGTTTATACCTCTGATGAGAATGAAACTAAAGTCTTAAAACTATTTCAAAGATATTGCTTAGAGTTATGACATAAATGTTCTACCCACATACAAACTGTCTGCAAGATGTAGCTCCCAATAGTCCTAGGGGAAAGCTGTACTATTAAATCTCTTTAATAACTTTTAAGTGGATGGTCAGATGCATTTCCTCTGCAGTTATTCTTAATCATTGCTAAAGAAGAAATGCATGGCATCCCAGAAAGCAGCTTGCAACAGCATGATGCTTTTATTTTCTTCTAGAGGTAGCATCATAAATATTGACTTGGGGCACTATATTCCCGAAAGCCTTCATATTCTTATGCAATTTCCTTACTTTTAAAAAATATTAAACCTAATGTTTTCTCAGACCACACATTTTGCAAGGGTAATATCCAGGAGTACTCTCATATAAGTTTGCATGCACTTCTAATGGGGTTTATATTTTAGAATTGATTCTAATAAAATGTAAAGTACGTAGTTGTCTAAATAGCCTCTCTTTCACAGGGCGAAAGTACATTCCTATTTCTCCTGTAAAAGTGTAACACGCTTGTCACATCATGAGATGAAGTCACCAAAATTTGCAAGAAGGAAAGACGCTGCCCTTCTGGTTTTGACATGACTCACCCCAGTTTGTATTCTAAGACAATCTGCCTCAGGAAAAGGACATAGGTTTGTTTCTATGTATAAACCAAAATCCATTTGGTAAATAAAAGATACTTATGGCGTTATCATTAAAACACCTGAGGAATGTGTAACTGCAAAACCAGATAGGGGGAAAAAAAGTGCAGATCAAATGAAACCCTGTATTCGTCACCGGGACATTTTCATCTGCCTACACAGAAATGGAAAGGCGAACACACAGTACACACCTCTCGGTCCAGGGACCAGACCAGCCACACAGTGGTGCCACCGAGAAGCCAGCGCTGTCCGTGGTGCTGAAAGGTCGGCCGTCGCGAGAGAGACCAGACAGACCCTCCTCGCCCGAGCCCCACCGCGGCTGCCCCGGCTCCCGCCGGGCCCTACCTGCTCAGCGCCCTGGAAGCAGATCTTGCAGATGGGCTGGTGGTGCTGGTGCTGGTGCCCGGCACGCTGGTCGTCGCCGCCGCCGCCGCCGCCGCTGCTGCTGCGGCTGCTGCACACCGAGCGCGTCTCAGACCGGTCGCCGGCGCCCTGCCGCTCGCCCTCTCCGCCCGCGCCGGCCTCAGGCTCCCCAGGGCTGCCCTTCCCCACCGCCGCTTCGGGGACCGCCGCCTCTGGAAGGCGCCTCGGACCTTCCCCGGAGTCGCCAGCCACCGACACCTCCTGGCCCGCGGGCGGCAGGGGCAGCGGCGGCGGCGGCGGCGGCAGCTCGTCTGCGCCCCTGCGCCGCGGGACCACCCCCGCCGGCGGCTCGTCGAGCTTCGCGGGGCGCTCGGGGGACGCAGGCGGCGCGGGCAGCGGCGGCAGGTAGCGCGAGGGCGAGGGGACTGAAGTCGGTTCCCCCGGTGGTGGCGGTGGCGGCGGCGGCGGCGACGGAGGTGGCTCGGCGTCCCCGCTCTCTGCCCCGCGGCACCAACTGCTGCCGTGGCCGCCCTCAAAGCTCATGGTGGTGCCGCCGCCGCCCTCCCGGCAGCCCCGCTGGAGGGCCGGGCTGGGGCTGCCGCCGCAAGGAGAGCAGAGCGGGAGGGAAGGAGGAGGGAGGGTGGGGGACAGGGACTGGGGCTCCAGGGGCGGGGGCGGGATGGAGAGGGGAAGCGGGAGGGCCCGGCGGTGGCGGCAGAGACTGCTGCTCCGTGGAGCCGCCGGCTCGGCTCTGACGGAGGCGGCGCGCGGAATTCGGCTGCGCGTGAGAGCCGCGGGGGGGCGGAGGGACCGGGGGCGGAGGGGGAGGAGCAGCGAGCGGAGGGGTGGGCTGGCGAGGAGGTCTAAGGAGGGACCTAGCGTGGAGCTCGTTAGGAGGAGCGGAGGGGGCGTTCCGGACTGGGAGTGAGGTGCGGTGAGGACCCGCCTGAATTCGGGGGCGGGGGATCCCTCAGCCCCCTCCACCGACCCCGCCCCGAGCGCTCACGTCGGTTCCGGGGCGGACTACCCCTCTCCAAACCGCGCGCCACTGCGGCTCTCGAGGGCCGGGAGGAGGAGGAGGGGGTCGTAGGCCGCCGGTCCAGAAACCGTTACCCGGTGGGCGAGTGGGACGCGGCGGCGCTGGGCGGGGTGAGACCGAACTGGGGACTCGCGTGGGGGTGGAGACACGTGAGGCGGGTACCCTGGTCGCGCCCGAGCCCGCTGAGCCGAGGGCGCGGGAAAAGGGCGCGTGGAACCGTGAGATGGTAACGGCCTCTTCCCGTGGACTGCTCCCTGCCCTCCCAACCCTCTTCCTCAAGGGCACGCTCACTGTGCCACCAGAGTCCTAAAAGCAGAAGTCTCTGGAACCTGTGTCCTCCCTCTGTCCTCTTCGCCTCCCTCCCTGCTGCAGTGAGTATCCGGATTTATTTGTAAATATCTCGGTGACACTGTAAGTATCTTGGGTCATTCCGTGGAGTGGTTCCTCCTAGTGCCACGTTCTGTGGCGAGTGGTCACTGTTATCCTTGTTGTGTAGCGGACTCAAATGACACCTCTCCTCCCTTAAAGTGTCTGCAACCTCGGATCTCAGTTTTACTCACCCCAAAGCCAGTTTCTCTGCAAGTCCACTCCGCAAAACCTCCCTGGGGTTCATCTTCCGGCGGAACCACAGTCCACTCGGTTCTTTTCTGAAAATGAAATCAAGGCTGCAGGGAAGTAGATGAAACCCATGCACATCCACTAGTTTGCACATCGGTACAGTGTAAAATGACAAAGCATTGGATTTGTGTGCTGCAGTGTGTCTACCAGTGTGACTCTCCAAATCAATGACGACTTTCACCAGTGAAACACTTTTAAGGTCTTGGCCACAGCAGACTCGCATTGGACAGTCATTTTGGCTGCATTGAACAGCTGAAGACCCAGATAGGCAAAGTAACTTGTTCAAGGTCATAGGACTATTAACAAAGAACTTTTGAGTTCCCTGACTGCAGATTTTCTGGCTCAAACATAATGACCTCCCCCCTCCCCCGCCCCGCCCCCCCAATCTTCTCTCCTGCTGCTTCCTAAAACAGTATTGCAGTACATGTGGCTGACTCGGGTTAACAGTTAGATTTTCTAAAATGGTCGAGATAAACTACCAGCTTAAATTAATAATTGTTCCATTATGCATTTTTGGCAGTAAAAAGTATATTCGGCTTTAAAATAAATGCCCCAGCTCTTTTGACAGAAATTGGTTTGGTTGGAAAACAGAGAAAGTAGTAAAAAAGAAGTCAAGAATACTGTCACAAATGGTCCCGGACAAAATAGTTGCCAGGAATGTCCTCTAACACTTAGCCCCCTCAGACTAGCTTATTTTTGGTAGCAAAGTGGAAGGCAGCAAGCACATTTTAAAAATAATAATCCCTGAATGCCCTAGGAACTTATCACATTGAAGAAATGTGGTTGTAGATATGCTTTCATTTTCCGTCATCACCTGTCAAAATGACATTGCACAAGTCTGTATATTGCCACAGTCTTACGATATCATAAGCCTTGATCTTAAGTTTGTGAGATAAAAGGTGTCTAAATTGGTTTTTTAAAAATCCCCTAAATAATTCAGTTTGTGCCTAGTACGCTTCTACCAGGTGTAACAAAGTACATTATTATTTGAAGGACAGCATAAAAGCTGTGGATTCTGGATAAACAATGCAGAATGACTCACCCAGCAAAGTCACATGGGTAAAGGAGGCAACAGCCACAGTGCTAGATATGTCCTCTCAGTTGATTGTTTTAGAAAAATAACTCCAGTAAGAAAAAATTAACTTTCCTTGATATGGTGAGTAACCACATAAAAACATTATTCTTTGACCTCCAGAGTTCATCACTCCCTGAAAAGAGAAATTTGTTCATGATCTTCCATTAACTCAGTGAGTCTTCAATGGACCAAGGAAAAACACCTTTGTAACTGACTTCACCCTCTGCTGTAAAAATAGAGAATAATGGGGGCACAAAACAGATGAACCACACTCAGTTGTTGGCACCCAAGTGGAAGAAATGATAACACACTGACATAGGATGAAGAACAGGGCACCCACAGGACTGGCAGCCATCCAACAGCTGATGCACATCCACCAACTAAAAAAAAAACAATGAGGGGCCCAGTGGATGTGGCTCAGTAGGTTGAGCATCGTCCCATGCACCAAGAGGTTGCTGGTTGGATTCCTGGTCAGGGCACATGCCTGGGTTGTGGGCTCGATCCCCAGTATGGGGCATACAGGAGGCAGCCAATTGATGTTTCTCTCTCATCCATGTTTCTATGCGGGGGAGAGGCAATTCTATCAATTTGAGCAAATACTAGAAGGCACATCACTTCAACCTATATAAGTGAGCAAAAAGATATAAATAATACAACAAATCCTTGAAAATTTTCCATTCCCATGTGTCCCTTTCTTCCTCCACCACACACACACACACACACACACACACACACACACACACACACAGTAAAATATACCCTTCACTAAAAGAGGTCTTTCAATGTGAAGGAGTAAACCCTTCAAAAACCTGGATTTTCTTGAGTCGAATCCAAGGATAGGTGAAAGGAGGGAGGGGCCCAGGCAAGTATGTCCCAAAAAGTTATTTATTGACATTACTAGATATCCATAGTATATTCTCTTTGAACTTCCCTAGTGACTGCATCCTCTTGGTGTCCCCTGGAGTCACTTCAGGGTTGTTAGATAGAAAACAATCCAGACTACACTGGGTCAGATTGGTTTCAGAATGACCTCGGAGCTAAATTAGATATAATGACCTTGCTACATCCTCCACAAAGGGAGAGTTAGCCTAGGGAGCTCTTCAGAATTGCTTTTCAATTCTATTAAGTTTAGCCCTTACAGATGCTCCATAATTGTTCACTTGGCACCATTGCAGAGCATGAACTTGTCCTTGTGGCCACTGAGTACAATGCATAGAATTCTCAGTTGTTTTTCAAATAACTGAGAAGAAAGAAATTAAGAACTCTGTTACAGAGCAAGAGATTAAGTTGTGTGGGTGGGAGGGTATGATTTTTAAAGAGGATGGCAAAGGACAATCTGTGTATTGTGAGTCCTCCATACAGAGTGAACTCAATTGTACAGCTGAACAGAAGCAGCGTCAACACAAAACATAGTGCCATGTGCAGACAAGGCCACCATGTATGTTTCCTATTCTAACCTCTCCACTGAACTCAAGACTTAGGTGTCACATTATCTCCTTGACTGCTCTACTTAGATACCTATCAGTCACTGCAAACTGACCCAGTCCCAAAGTAAACAACACCCCCAAACTTGCTAGTTTCCCAGTCTTCATTATGCCAGTAAACCAGGTGTTCATTTATCCAGTTGCTTGAACAAAAATCCATGGAGTCATCCTAGGCTTGAATTTTTCATATTATATAGTCAGTGTATTAAAAAATTCTTCCAAAGTTCACTACTACTATTCAGCTTCACCCCCACCATCCCAGTTCAAACCACCATCATGGTGCCCCAGCACTATCAAAATAGCCTCCTGTCACCCTGCTTCTTACTCTTGAATCCATCTCCTACAGCAGCCAGGATGATGCTATTCAACTGTAAGTCCAGTCATGTCATTTCCCTCGCTCAATACCCAGCAATGGCTTTCCATCACATTCCATGCAACATCAAAAATCTTAGCATGTCCTACAAGTCTTCACTATCTCCTGGTGCATCTCTGAAGATACCTCCATACCTCCTCACCACCCTGACTCCCATCCCTGTTATTCCTTCCTCCCCTGGGCTGACCTTAAGTATTCCCCAAGTACACTCCCTTTTCACTCTTCTTCCATTAGTTATGGCTCACTCCATCACTTCACTTAGATCTTTGCTCAGAGAAACCTCATAAAAAAGACTTTCCTTAACCTTGCTACTTGAGTCGACTCCTCCACTTCAATTTTAACTCTAACCATTGCCCAGTTTTACTCTTTTTCATATTGATTTACTATTAACGTTATACATTTATACAGTGTGCATTTTGTTTGCTCCTTTGCAAATCTAACATCTTTACTAGAACACTGGCTTCATCAAATAATTAGTTTTTTCACTCCGCTGTTGCCAGTACCTAGAACAGTGCCTGGTCCTAGTAGTGCTCAGCTGGTACTTATTGAACAAATATATGAATGATTCAGGTGATCAAGCTGGTAATTATTAATCAGCCTCTGTGTTTAAGGCATGGTGCAGCTGGTTAAACTGTAGTTTCCAGGTGGGAATGCAATCTGTAAGACAAAGATGCAGTCATAGCATTTTGGTGTGCTCCATGTCAGCAGTCGCCTACCGGTGGTCCTCGGACGGTGGTCCATGAGGTCCGAAAGGTTGGCAACCACTGCTCCATGTGATACAAAATGTATTTTTGCTGCTTAACCAAATTAACTAAAACTGTTCTGCTCTCTTAGTAATTTGTAGTTGTTCCTTAATTAGTCATCTGATACCATATACAAGTTAAGTCAAAGTTTTGGTTGACTTAATCTCACATTGAAAAAAGACAGCAGACATCTGAAAATGCAACAAAGATGTCAGAAATTTGAAAATGTATGTACTGGCATAAAGGGAACATGAAGGAATATAGATGGGTGGTTCCATATCTGATTAATCTCTTTGATCATCCATCATGTTCTTCATTTGATTTTACACTCCATTGCCTTCTGCATTTGTCATTTCAACCTGCAAGTTTGGTATAATTTGTTCCTTCACTCTTTTTCTTTGCCTCTTGCATCTCTTCATAGTTGCCTGTCTCTGTTGGCTCTTCCACTATATGATGGTTTCCAAATATAACCTAGCTGACCAGTCCCCTCTCTACACTTACTAAGTGCCTTAATCCTTGCCAACTTACTTTGAACTGAAATTTTTCCAAGAATCTGGTATCTTCTCTGAAAGCTCACGGATATTGAAACTGCATACAAATACCATCAAAGCTATGAGAGAGTTTCCAAATTTCTACCAAAAATGCTTCCTTCAGTCTCTTCCAAAATACTTTGAGAACTTCAAACCAATAAATATCTTAAGAGCATGTCTGATTTAGAAAAGATCATATTGCATTTTTTAAAGTTACAAAAATATACCCAAGCATTATTTTCTCCCTTGGTCTTTCTGCCTTGGATCTTGAAAATGTTGAAAGGCCTTTTACCTGACATGTTAAAGGCATAGAAATATGTTGAATTACTGTGCCCACTGGATATCCTTAACCTCACTGACATCTGGAATGCAATTGAGTCAGCATGACGTGATAGGGCTACCCAAGCTTTAGAAGGATCTCAAATACAGCTGGCCGATTCCCCTTAGCTGAAAATCATCTATTTTTCTACCAAACTCAAACATTAAATGTGATTATTGTAACCTTCATCATAGTAACCTTGCATTGTGGTCAGGTATGCACTTATCTGGTTTCCCACCACCTGCCCCTTGTGCTAGATTATAAAGTACTTAGAGTTAGAGCCTATCTGCTTAATGAACCTTTTCTCTGAAGCGTATACTATGGTGGCTGACATTACTAATAGCTCAATAAATGTGGATTAAATAAGTAAATATTAACTAAGATTTTCATTCAAAAGAACTATTATGTACTTTTAAAACGTTATTTATTGATTGATTTTTAAAAAAATAAACCTATGCTGCCAGAGGTGGCTAAGATAATCAATGTAGCTTCTCCCATAAAAAACAAACAAACAAAAAACAAGTTACTTTTTAAATATATTTTTATTGATTTCAAAGAGGGAGAGAGAAATGGAAATATCAATGATGAGAGCGAATCATTGATTGGCTGCCTCCTGTATACCCCACACTGGGGATCGAGCCCACACCTGGGGTATGTGCCCCGACCAAGTATGGAACCAGGGAATCAAACCATGACCTCCTGGTTCACAGGTCTATGCTCAACCACTGGGCCACCCCAGCCAGGCTTAACAATTCAGGTTTTTAAGACTTTATAGTCAGAGGGAATGGGAACAAGGAAGTTATACTAGGCAAAAAATCAGGCTGGTTGTTACAAGGTTACTTTTCTTTAGGGCAGTGATTTTCCACTCGTGTGTCATGGCAGGCACACTGGTATGTGGCAAGAATTTTTAAAACATGAAATATCTGCCTAATCTGCCTATCTAGTCAGGGGCACTGACCTCTTTTCCCTTAGATTGTCAAATAAAAAAATCACAACAGCCAACACAATAATAGCTGTCTGGTGTGAATGTATCAAAATTATACCTATTGTTTTGTCAGATCAGCAATATATATATTTGGTGTGCTTTATTTAGAATTTTAGTAATTAGTTTATGTGTGCCATGAGATGGAAAGGGTTGAAAATTGCTGGTTTAGGGGATTGCAGGGGCCTGTCTGTCAGATGACCTAACTAATGCAAATTGGGTGATACCTGATTGACTGGTTTAAGATTCTATTTCTAGGAGAGAAAGTGTAATTAAGCAACTCCATTTGGGGCTTGCTGTCTTGTTTTTAACAGAGGTAAATTTGAATTTCATCTACATTTCTGCATTTCTGCTCCTTCGTAGCAGGCAAAGCTAGAATACTGGAGTAGGATTGGAGGCATTACATGTCTGACCTTTTTCTGATTGATAGCATGAAGCATCATAGCCAAGCTTCCTCAAAATTGTTTTTGATGCCACTGGCAGGAAGAAAATAACAGGAGTGAGTGGGGCACTTTGTTGAGTAAGTGTGATATTTCCTAGGCTCTTATCTGTTTTCTGTCTGAAAACAATATCCTGCTGCAAAAGGCCTGTTCACTTTAATGTTTCAGATAATAATTTGTTTATAAATTATGATTGAACATGGTAACACAAGCCTAAAACTCACCCTAGCTCTGTGGTTCTCAACAGGGAGCAACTTGGACCACTCCCACTCCCTGTCCCTTCCCCACCCCCATTCCTGAGGGGCACTTGTCCATGTCTGAAGACATATTTTTGATGTCATACTAGTGGGTGGTGCTTTTGGAATGGAGTTGGGTACAGGCCAGGGATGCTGCTGAAGATCCTATGATATACAGAGCAGCTCCCCACAACAAAAAATGATCTGGCCCAAAACTTCAATAGTGCCAAGATAGAGAACACCCACCCTAAGTAATAACAAAACTCTTTCCAAGATCTGAGTATAAAAGAAATAGTCAAAATTTTAAAAGCAACACTGAAAAGGAAATCATGAACTACATAAAGAAGGATATTCTATTAAAAAAGGTTTCAGCAGTAAAAAAAAAAAGACAGGTTAAATATTAATGTAGGTTGTTGTTTTTTTAAATCTTAAGAGAAACAATTAGGGGGAAAAGGACAGCATACAAGGACTAATTGTGAGGCAGGATAGTAAGAAGCTAGGAAAACTCCTTGGCAAATGTAATGGGGAGACTGAGACAGATGACTGATTCAAACTGGCCCCATCCGGCACCGTGACTCACCTGCCTCCTCCTC